>NW_024542069.1:0-620517 GCF_016758785.1 Suillus bovinus
CTTGGCACTTGGCACTCAACACTTGGTGATTTGTGTACCGGGTGTTGAGTTTCGGGTTTTGGCACTTGACACCTCAGTGATTTGTGCAATGAGTGAAATATGATATGTTATACATATTTTCGGGTTTAGGCTTCAGTTTCGGGCTTCGTACATCGGGTGCAGGCCTCGGCACTTGGCACTTGGTGATTTGTGTACCAGGTGTCAAGTTTCGGGTTTCAGTACTTGACACCCGGTGATTTGTGCAGTGAGGGAAATATGTATATGTTGTATACATATTTTCGGGTTTCAGGCTTCGGGGTTCAGCCCTCAGCACTCGGCATTTGATGATTTGTTTAATGTAAATGAAAAATGGGCATGTTGCATACCGGGTTTCAAGTTTTGGGTTTTGGCACTCGACACTCGGTGATTTGTGCAATGATTTAAAAATGGATATGTTATATACATGTTTTCAAGTTTCGGACTTTGGGTTTGGCCCTCGGCACTCGTACTTGGTGATTTGTGTACTGGGTCTTGAGTTTCTGGTTTTGTCACTTGACACTCGGTGATTTGTGCAATGAATGAAAAATGGACATTTTGCATACATGTTTTTGGGTTCTGGGCTTCAGATTTTGGGTCTATCAGGACTCGGCACTCGGTGATTTGATAACTGGACTTTTAAGCTTCAGGCTTTGGGTGTTCAGGTGTTCATGTGTTTGGTGTAAGGAAATAGAAATTTCACACATTTTCACCAGTTTCCAGTTTCCAGTCTCGAGCTTGGGGTGTTTGGGTGTCCGGAATGGATGTTGCACAATGGGATTCAGTTCTTGGGCATCTGGGACTCGGTAATCTGTGAATGTCAGACAGATATCTCACTACCTTGGCCCACCCGTCTATATTACATCCCCCTCCATCGACCCACCCATCTATATAATGAATATTCCACCACTCCCTCGGCCCATCCGTCTACAAAATAATTCCAGTATGTCGGCCCACCCGTCTATACAATAAACCCTTACATTGGCCCACCTGTCTATATAATACATATTCCACCACTCCCTTGGCCCACCCATGTACAAAATAATTCCTGTACGTCGGCCCACCCATCTATACAATAAACCATTACATTGGCCCACCCGACATCTTCGAGGATACATATAATATCAGCATAGATGGGCCCACCGTCTCCATCAGAAATAATATCCCTCCCGGCCCATCCATCAACATTGGGGATATACATAACATCAGCCCATAGTCTGCTGGCCTATTTTATACAGGATATTATGTAGGTCGGGTGACCCGTATAATATGGAATTTGTCACTGAAGGGGCTTGAACCAATCACTACAAGAATATGAACTATACGCAAAGGACATGTGGCAAAAGCAAAGACTCCTGCACCCTGGGATTTGGACGAAGAAGAGGAAAGGATAGATATTTTAAAGGAAGTCCAAACCAAACACGTAGCCTTTGCGACCCCTCCCCCAACAGTACCAGTCAAATCTACTATGGATGAAGTAGAAGACCTTGCGTGCAAGATGCACGGACTAGATATCAGAGACATCGCATACTCCAGATGCTATACATGCCTCGTCTGCCTCACACCAGCCGCAGCTCAGGCATGGGCACCTCCTAGATCACGCCAGCTCACCAACACCGCCATACCTCAAACACCCACACCCTTGCCATATCTGCCCTTGCCCCCCTTCAAAACCAACACTCCTCCAATCCCCAATCATCCCTCAACTGCTTCTTCTGCAGAGGACCACATCCCATACACTCGTGCTCAACAGCCGGCGATTATCTTCGAGCTGGACGAGTCATTTGCGATGGTCACTTCTTCGTGTTTCCAGACCAAATGAGAATACGATGCACCAGGAACAAAAACCTGAAGCAGGCCATAGACGCAAGGTACGCAGCAGTAATACCACCAACACCTGCGACTGGATCCAACACTATCCCCATCAAGAACTCGAAATGAGAAAATCCCCCTACATTGGAGATTCCATCATCAGCCTTCATATCCGAGTCCTATTTCTTGCAGTGCATACCAATTGCTGAAAATCACGCAATAGTAGTTAGTATAGAGGAGGAAGAAGATCCCCAGCAAGGAGGAGTACTGGCGGTTACCAGATCCAAGACTAAGGCACCCCAAGCTCTCAAAAATGCACCAAAAAACCCTATCCTCCTTCCAGCTCCTATTCCACTGCCAACACCTGTTGAATCTAGCACCGTCGAAACCCCCCAAACTCCTGCCTTCAAGTATGAATCCAAAGCCATGGCTCCAGACGCCGTCCAGCGAGTCTTCAAGTCCATACTCGACACAATAGTACCCCACCTCACTGTGTCTGACCTGCTCTCAATAAGTCCAGAACTGCGAAAGGAAGCTGTCGAACATTGCCGAACACATTGAGTCCCCATAACTGTCATGCCACAACCAGCCAATAGCCACACCTTAAGCATGACTCTGCCAGCACAAGTGGAACACACCACTCCCTTGCGCGAAATCCACATCACACTCAACGGAGTCCATTCCAAACTCACACTACTCAACGAAGGCTCTGAAATTGTTGTCATCTGGCAAGATGTCTGGAAAAAGACCAAGGCGCCGATGAATCAAAACACCCACATGCGGATGCAAATGGCAAACGGGGGATCAGGAAATGGATGGGTGCGTGGAGATGTTAGAAATAGAGGTAGAAGAAATTAAGACTTGGGCACATGCATACGTAGTACCTGATGCCCCCTACCAACTATTACTGGGACGGCCCTGGCAGCAACTTGTCCGCTTGTCCAAGGACGAAGACACTGATGGAGTATACATATCAGTACATGACCCCACCAACCCCACTAACACTCAAAGGGTTTCAACCATACCTCGTCCCTGGCCCCACCCGTCTCATGCCCTTACGGCCACCTTTCTCACCACCTCTGGTCAACAGCTCCTCCAAAATCATCAGCAAAACCCTGTGGTCAGGATCGACAATGCAAAGTCTAAATGTGAATTCAAGAAGAACTGCGCTATTGAATCCCTCAAAGCACCAGACCACAGACGGTACACTTCTATCCCTCTAAGTCAGCAAATCCACCCTTCCCTCTCTTTAACTGCCTCTCCTTTCACTGAATGCCTTCTGCAAAATTCCTTCAATGTTGATCCAGCACGCCGGACCTTCGCCTACAAGAAAGTTGCCAATAAGGTCAAACTCATCACCACGACAATGCCTGCACACGCACGTATCATTCACAAATTTCCTGAAGACACACTCCTTTCACTCCCTGTCCTCTCTCCTACCCCCACCCCCCAATGTTCACACCTGGCAAATGTCTCACACAGGAATGAATCGATGAACTCAGAATATTCAAGAACAAGTTCTTGTGGCTTGAAGAACGTAAACTGGCCGCCCAAGTTTTGATCAACAACGAGTTTGCCCTTGCATGGGACGAAACCAAAAAAGGTCGTTTTCACAACAACTACTTTCCTCCAATCATTATCCCAACCATTGAACATATCCCCTGGACTCACCGACAACCACCCATTCCACCCGGCATCAAGGAAGAAGTCATTAAACTCATCAAGTCGAAGATAGCATCCAGCATTTATGAACCATCCAATTTGTCCTACCAATCCTGCTGGTTCTGCATTGCAAAGAAGAATGGAACCGTTCACATCGTTCACGGCCTCCAGCAGCTCAACTCCATCATTGTTAAAGATGCAGCAACAATGCCTTACATTGAGTTTTTTTTCCGAACAATGCGCAGGGACGCACAATATACTCAATGATGGATTTATTTGTAGGCTTTGATCATTGGGCACTTGCTGAGGAATTTCACGATATCACTACCTCCCAGACTCCTCTCAGCACTTACAGACTAACCATCCTTCCCCAGGGATGGACTGACTCCCCGCAGTGTTTCAAAATGACGTAGCATTTATTCTTCAAGCAGAACTCAATGTAGCTCTGAACTTCCAGGACGACGTAAACGTGCTAGGCCCTTCCACACGATATGAAACATCAGGACAGTTCATTTGAACTAATCCTGAAAACGCTGGAATTTGCAGATTCGTGTGGGAAACACTGTGTAGATGTTAATAGAGTGTTGCACCGACTCAAACACGCGGGAGCAACTGTTTCCGCAAAGAAATTGTTTCTATGTGTCTCTGAAGTTCTTGTTGTTGGACAATTGTGCAACCACGACGGACGTGTTTCCAGATAGGACCAAGGTTTCAAAAATTCGCAATTGGCCACCTTGCACAACTCACTCAGAAGTTCACGGTTCTCTCAGCACCGCAGGTACAGTACGCAACTGGATCAAAGACTCTGCCAGAATTGCAAGACCTCTCATGAACCTTACGCGTCTCAACACTCCATTCATATGGGACTCGTCAACCCAAAATGCTATGGACTCCCTCAAAGACGCAATCATCCATTCCCCCGCAATCCGCCCAATCAACTACTCCTTGTCACTCGAAGTTATTCTCGCTGTGGACTCATCTCATATTGCGTGTGGATGGATCCTGTTCCAACTTGACTCAGAAGGTCACATCACCCCTCAAGGTTCGGATCTATCACCTGGAACGAATGGGAATCCCGTTACTCTCAAGCCAAGATTGAGTTATACAGCCTTTTCCAGGCCTTGTGTGCAGCAAAGGTATGGCTCATAGGGCTTCACACTTTTTCTGTCAAAGTAGATGCCAAATACATACGCGGAATGCTCAATAACCCTGACATCCAACCTCATGCTGCTGTCAACTGCTGGATCATGGGAATATCCCTCTTCAACTTCACCCTTTGACATGTTCCCAGAAACAAGCATGTCACAGTGGACAGCCTATCTCGACGACCTGCAGCACCTGAAGACAATGAAGATAAGGATGAGACAACAGAAGATGTCAAAGAGTGGGTTGATGAAATTTTGGGATGTAGTATTTGGGTAGCAAGGAAAGGAAGCAGGGAGATTTTTCAATGGACACATACAGCACATTATCGATACAATTGGTACTGGACAAAACCCTTTCCCTACCATACAATGATTCAACAAAGGCTCGGGACGATGAACTGCAAACCATTCACACTTACCTCAGCACCCTATCATTCCCATCCTCAGTAACGCCGTCATCTCACACTTGCCTTCGCAAATGAGCCCTTCAGTTTTTCATCCAGGGAATTGACTATGGCGAAAAGACTCAGCCGGTCAGCATCAGCTTGTAATACTGCATCAGGACCGAGCTCGCATCCTGCACGAAACCCATGACCAGCTCAGTCACAAAGGGTTCTACCCCCCGCTGTACTATTGTGGACAGATTCTGGTGGCCCTTGCTCGATAAAGACCTCCAATGGTACCTCAAAACCTGCCATCAGTGTCAGATCTGTTCGGTCGAGAAGGTTGTCATTCCACCCACTATCTCTATCCCTTCGATTCTCTTTTGAAAAACCTTCACGGACACGATGCACATGCCCACATCCCATGGATACTCTTATATTGTCCAGGCATGCTGTTCGTTATCTAGCTGGCCAGAGTTTAGAATGTTACGAAAGGAAACAGGCAGAATGCTCAGGGCGTTTTTATTTGAGGATATACTTTGTAAATTGGGAACAATAGAGGAGATAGTGATGGATAACAGCTCACCATACATCACAGCACTTGACTGGTTGTCCCAGAAATATCATATTCGACACATCCGCATTTCAGCCTACAACTCCAAAGCCAACAGCGTTGTCGAGCGGTCACATTGTTCCATCTGCGATTTACTTGTCAAAACGTGCAATGGCGACATAACACAATGGCCTACCATTGCACATCATGTCTTCTGGGCCGATCAAATTACCACACAACAATCCACCGGTTTTTCTCCATACTACCTTGCACACGGAACTGAACCTCTTCTTCCATTCGACCTTGTCAAAGCAACCTTCATGCTCCCCAATCTTCCAGCACTAACAATGACTTCAGAGCTTGTTGGTTTATGCGCTCGACAACTCCTCAAACGTGACCAAGACCTAGCGCTCACACATGAACGACTTTTGAAGAGCTGCATGGCATTCATCAAAGACTTTGAACGATGTTTCGCCAACACCATCCATGATTATGATTTCCCTCCCGGCTCCCTCGTTTTAGTTCTCAACAAAAAGATCAAGGCCACGTCGAATGCAAAGTGTAAACCACATTATTTTGGGCCAATGGTCATCGTCTCGCGCTCCTTAGGAGGATCCTATCATCTTGCTGAAATCGATGGTCCAGTCTTAAAACTCAAATTTGCAGCCTTTTGTCTCATTCCCTATCACCCCTTGCTCCCCAACCTCTCTTGACGTCACCCAGTACCTCGACATTGGGAACCTCGCCAGCACTATGGACAATGATGAAAATTAGATGTGTCCCTTTTATATTTTCCTTTCTCTTACTTTGTTTTCCTTCTACTTAGATCGAACATTCACTATGATACGAAACATATTTTATTTTTAGTTAGGAAGATCTGCTGAGGACAGTTGATATTCAAAGTAGGGAGGGGATGTAAGGATACTATGTCCTTTATGCCCTGACCAAGACTTCAAATCAAATAACAGACTTAGCGCCCACTATCTGTGTGACTCACTGATGCGAAGAAGCATCACGCTTTGCATCCAAGTTGTGTGGACACATTCCTTTTCCTTACCCTGATATCTCATTACTCTCAATGACCAGCTCACTCTTTCACCCTCATTCATACTATACCCTGGACTTATCACCAAACTATTTCTCATCACTCTCTTCTAGTTTCATTCCTTTACCTCAAAAGCAGTCAAATACCCAATGGTTCTCGTCATTCCTGTGCACACCGAGCTACCTAATACCACCTCCATTCAAAACATCAGGAAAACCTTCCTGAGGTAAAAAATCTTATAATTTTCACAAAGTTGGTATTCAGATAATTCTATCTAATTACAAGTATTAGAAGTACACCTACTAAGACACAATAAAATACAGTGCAATCATCGAGAATTATTTAAAGATACAAAAAGTGTATCTATCTAAATATGAGTTCAACCAAAAAGTATTACAATCATCTAGAACTGTGTCACTCGTCCATTCCCGTGGGACGACAGCACACAAAATTTGGTATCAGATGGACACTACACACTATGTTTGCCAATGGTACAATACTCATCAACTTTTCACCACCACAAAAGGATCGCGAGAGCTTGTAAAGTCCATGGCATTGATCAGGAGTCGAACAGAATGGCATGAACCATTGGATATAAGCTAGGTGGCTGGGAACCTGGACTGTTGGCACAATGAGGAGTGATAGTGATTTTGATGGTAATGAAAAAATGACTCGTACTTGGCCAACATGCAATCCTAGACTCAGTCAAACTGTGAGTGACATGAATCCTCTGTAAATAGTGAAGGCTAAACACACCTTCCATACCCATACTAACATCTGTATTGGGACCAAGGCACACAAGAGCTGTATCCAAACGACGAGCAGACAGACAAGAACCAGAGGTCCGTTGTGGTCTGGCATGCACAGAGTCCAACGTGACTGCTGCATCACCAAGACCATGACTATCTACTGAGAGCCACTTGATTTTGAAAAACAGGGAGAGTTCAGAATGGGAGATGGACATCACGTGCCAGCACATCCAGTGTTCGAGTATGGGCATTGGCGTGGTTGAGTTGTGTGATATAGCGTGCGAGCGCTTTGCAGAAATAAGTAGTGCCATAGTCTTCGACAAGCTTGTCGATATTGACAGCCTTTGCACTAGGGTGCTTTGTCATTTTTGAAGCCGATGAAAAGTCATGTCAGGAGGACACAAATGGTAAGGCTCGGACTCGACATCACCAGCAAGTTGCCAGTTAATGTACTTCTCATAGCGGAGAATCTTCTCCTTTCGTTTGAGCCAGTGTGTCATCTGGACAAATTCATCTTTGTGATTAGTTGCATGGTAAGCGTCCTTTGCATAGTCAATGTGAAGTCATTTGGTGTACTCTGTATTATAATTATTGGTTGTACCGAACATCATAATCATGAGAGAGTAGTGGCGAGTTGCATGCAGTTTTGGTAGATTGAAATTGTTTTGTATACCAAGATCAATAAAAATGTCCTTATTGTTGTGAAAAAGATTGAGTGCGTCGTCCAGCAGCTGCAAGGTCTCTGAGCTATGACATGGATATTGTGCGAAATAGAGAAAATCAAGTAGACCCCACACTGCTCGTAGAAGTCGGCTTCCATTCAGATTATTGGGCAAACAGATACCAATGACAACACCAAGGAGAAAGCAGCATATTTGTGCATGTTTGGTCCCACTTATATGTGACAAGCCAGTGATGCCCTTCCTAAACAGACAGATATGGTGGTTGGGGGGAAGACACTGACAACGAGCATCTATCTCGGCTGGTCCACAAGCAGCAGACAACCATCCTAAGAGATGCTTTACGAGGCCTTGATATAGGTGGTGCAACACATCCGGTGTGATCACACAGAAAATATTGGTGAACGGGAGATCTTCCCAGAAAGGATGGACAATGGGCTTAATACCTGCAGCTGAGCAAGCGCGAACAAAGGATAGATTCCCGTCATCAAGAGCAGCGAGGGCATCAAGCACCTTGCTCATTTTCTGTAGATGCAATGGTGCTGTGTTGCTACCTGTTTCATCAGCCTCAACATCGCATTTTGGACATTCTCCGAACTTGATCCCAGTAGCAAGGAGCTGCTCTGGGTAGTCACCAACAAAGCTAGCAAATAATAGATGGCAATGGCAGAGAGTGCCATCCCCGCTAGCCATACAAAGTCCATCAAGTCCAACAGATTTCAGTTGAGCGAGTACACAGTGCAAGCAAGCATGATATAAGTTTGCCATAGTTTGGCGGTGCAAAGCTTTGTTGGTAATATGTTCAAGTCGTGTGCATGACAAATATGCCAGAAGGATATGACCACTGCATGAAGGCTTGCATCAAATTTCTTTTGGGATGTTGCCAATAGTGAGATAGATGGGATAAGCAGCCTTGTTGCAGAACAAGGTTAATTGTGTTTTGTCAGACGAGATAATGATGGGAATGATGGTGCCGCTCAGACTGTGCTGATCAAGTTTTTTCTAAAGTATTGTCACATAAGTATAATATCTTGTAGACATAATTCAGTCCTACATACCTGTGTATCCCACCACCATTTGCCTGTATGCATATCATGAAAGAGCTGAACTGTCTTATCCTCATCAGCATAATGCCGCTCAGGGACAAAAACCAGATATCTGGCAAAGTCAGGATCACTGTACAGTGACCTGACACATTCAATCACATCGCAGTAATAGACATCAAATGCTTCGCCAGCGTCAACAATCTGTTCCCTTTTGAACTTTGGGTGGCTAGTTGGAAGTTCATGGTCAATGAGTATTGCATTGATCATCCGAGTCATCATCATCCACATAACTACCACTGGTTTGCTCTGCAGCCCACACAAACTCATCCTCGCCATAACCTCCATCCATTTCAAACTCTTCCAACTTGTTATGATAAGGATTGTTTGGCTCCATTTGTGTGTATATTTGGGAGTGTGACTGATGGTAAAGTGCTTGACAAAGTGGATTGCGGCTCTTTGCGAGATGCTGACTGAGACCAGTGACTGTGAAATCATTGCAGGAACAAGCAGGACATTGTGTCGACATTGTGTGGTGGGTGAATGCAGGTAGGGAAGCAGAGATTGCCAGTGCTCACTGTGCAAATGTCCTCCCGAGTTCTGGTGTTACGATCAATGTTATACCTATTTTCCTAGGGTGAGTCTGAGGTAAAATTTAAATTGAACCCATGCTCACAACAAAAACTTCCGAAAACGACTGCCCTGGAATGCAATGCACCACCATGTGCTAATAAATTGAATGAAGTTGAATAGCGCCCTCCAAATTTTCAATCTCCTGCCTACTCTTTCATGTTAACATTTCTTCCAACGATCTGTGTTAGCTTCCTGTCCTTTCAAAATAGTATACCATGTCCGCACCTATTTCAACTCGCGAGCCACGAAATGCGAAGAAGAAAGCTTTAGAAAACGCTAGTAAGGAAGCGCTTCCACTTTGAATGAGATTGAAATATAATGCTTACCTGTGAGTTCAGTTTGGATACCTAAGACGTCAAGGAAAGTTCATCAAGCTGGGCCAGCACTTGAGCACCAAGCAAAAAAGGTCATCAGTACCAACAGTAACATTTTTTTATTCATGCATGAATCAAATACTCACCTTTGATCAGAGGATGTGCCACGCACTACAATGCGCACTACAAAAATGGTCCTTTTGCCTTCCAAACTAAGTGGTAAGTGTCAGTGTTCAGTTTTGAACAACTCAGAGGATGTGCCACACACTACAAAAGTGGCCCCATTGCCTTCCAAACTAAGTGGTAAGTGTCAGTGTTCAGTTTAAAACGACTCAGAGGATGATAGAGAGGAGGATGGAGGTGATTCTGATGCCATTGAGTCAGACTTAGAACTTGAACCTGCAAAGCCTCAAGGTTAGTAATAGTAGGCTATATAACACAAAAGGATGTCTTACTCATGGTATATGTGCACAGGCTTGTATCGACCTAACAAACTCCATCGCACATATGCCATGCAGGATGTTACTGCATTATTTGATGATGATGAGCTCGACTCCGATGGTGAGCAGGTGGAAATCGCCAATGGTGATGATTCAGATGCTGGGCATGAGGAGAGTGACAACGAGGAACCAGAGACCACGGCCATGATACTCTCTGACGAGGTTAGTGATACTTGTTTACTTAGTAAGCAAGGCACTGATCCGGTTGAAGGTCCCATCCATTGTCACCGACAAGGTCAAGTCCGATGTTTAATCATGTGGAAAATCCCAGTCTGCCTGGGACCAAAAACACACTGCAGAGGTGAGCCCTGGTCATTTAGACTTGACTGACATAATCCCTCACCCACAAACACTCCAATTTAGATTCCAACATGGCACGATGTCGACAATGCTGTTTCAGAGTCTGTAGACAAAACTAGTACAACATGTGGCAATTCCTCAGAACCCTACTCCAGTGATTTGGAAGGTGCCCCCAAACCTACCTCCACAGCTCGTTCAGCTCAGAATGTCGCTTCTCTCATTCGAATGGAGAAGGGTAATATCAAATTACTTGATCAAAACCACAAAACTTGTCGAGTCATTCGGAATGTGATTATTGATGCCAAGTGTCACATTGTCTTCATCAATGCTTATCCTGAACTTGTTGATAAAAACCAGATCTCATTGCAATCTTTGTTGAAGGTGGCTCAGGATCTTGGCATACATGCCATCAAACAATGTCTTCAAAAAGATGTGCAGTACGCTTCTCACCTTGCTAGCTTGGTAAGTCCTTTGCACATCTCAAATATATTGTCTAACTGTCTTGAACTATTGAGGTCGAGCCGCGCATTCCCTTATTGCACCGTGGCTTGAAAATGGCCGCATGTGCCAACATCAATAGCTACTTTTGTCTTGGCCAGAACATAGTCAAGGCAAAAAAACTTATGGAGAAGCACACTTATGTATATGCCTTGAGGTTTGATGTAAGTTCCATCCTTATTCATTCTTATTATATTCCCTTCTACATATCACCACTGTGAGTTCTTATCATATTCCCTTCCAACATATTGCTGCTGCTCCCTAACATCCATTTCTTTATCATATTCCCTTCTAGTGACGTTCTGGCCTGGCTTGGGCTCAAAGCCCCGGCTTAGGCTCGGCCTGGGGGGGCTTAGGCTTGCCATATTTCAAGCCTAGGCTGTGAGCCCAACCCAGCCCAAAGCCATGGCTTGAGCCATACTAGGCCGCGGCTTGGTGGTATGCAAAGTTGTAGATTCGTAGTATAGTAGCACAAGAAAATACATGTAGTAACACTACTCAGAGTCCTCGTCATCATCTAAAATCAAAGCATCCCAAGCATCCCCCTCATCTGCAACAACATCCCTGGTCCTCTCCTCACTGTCAACTTCCAATTCAGAGTCGTCAAATTCCTCCATGAGAGAGAGGATGGTCCAGGCTCATGAAAGAGAAGGTCATGTCATATCGCACATTTGAGACATTGGAGAGCTTCAACGATGTCTCCTTTAAGCTAGGTTCCATTGTTTACTGATGGTTATGCCACCTTGTGAAAATGCACACTCGCTTGAGACTGATGATGACATGATGGATAGGTAATCTTGTGCGAGCGAGGCCCTATACTGGATATCTTGGTGCATTCATCTTGAGCAAAATTAACATCAGTGCGAATTTCCTAAGTAGCACAAGCCATAGAACGTACCCCCCACCAACGAATGGCAGATACACCTGCTGGTAGAGCTGCCTCAACAGTCTCCAAATAGCTCATGAATTCGGCCCTCCATGGCCATGATGGATCGCCAATGGAAGTAGGGGTGGGGTTCATAAGTAAGTCGTCCTCTGAATCGCTGATGACTTCACGGATGAGTGACTTGAGACCACCTGCCTTGCTTTTCTTGGACATGGGCTGGGATGATGACAAAAATGTAGCGTCTTCATTCAGCTCACAATAACGAGCTTTGAACTGGCGGAAAAATCAGACTATCGTGCAAAGCCAAAAAAAAGCTTGACTCACCACTTCCTCCGCAGTGCTTACCACGTTATCATGCAAATTTTCTGGCCAGTGGCACTTGAAATAAGTCATTTTCCCTACTGGATCAAGCACTACATTTGCAAGCATTAGAGTGATTATTGATTAATGAATAACAACTTACAGATTGCCATTATATATGCAGGGGACAGCATTGTCTTCTCGTAGTATTCATCTACCTTGGCAGCAGCTGCTTGAAGGGACATAGCGAACGATGCATACTTTGACCTTTCAGCACGCGAAGACCAAGCCCTCTAGAGGGTTTCAAGCGCTGGGATTGCGAGATGCAGAGTCGAGCCACGTTCAGATGAAAATGCTTGCTGTGTGACATTGGAATACTAAACAAATTAACATAAGAAGTTAGTACACATAAATTAGAAACTCTCGTACTGAAAGAAGATCAGCGAATTGGCCAACGCGTGTCCATTCACCAGCGGAGAGTTGAAGAAAGTCGATTTTGGCATGTTTTGCCAAGTCACGCTCTTGACAACCTATCTCATATACGAAAGTATCAATGTGCTAGAGCCGATCATAAGCATCAATGAGTAGAAGTATGACAACATGAAATATGTACCTCCTTGTTTGTCTCGGCACGATTAAGCATAATGTATGTCAAGGACCAACAAACTTTTATGTCAATCAACATTTGGGTTGGTTGAGACACTCCTGCTTTGGTCTGCACACTCCAGTACATTTCCTTTTGCTTCGTGGATGACCGTTCCTGCAGGACATCAATATATCTTAGTAGTGTCATATGATTCTAATGAAAATGAATGTACCTTGACGCAAATACTTCAAACAAGGGCTATCTCATCCCTAGTGGTCAGTTCATGACTTTTCAGTTCGTGCGGGTTGTAATACAGTGCTTTGTTGTATGTGCTGATCAGACTCTGTGTTGCAAGATTAATGACATGAGCCAAGCAGCTGCACAAATAATGAGTGTCATAGCGAGTTCGGACAATGACAGGACTTTGACAGGACTTACTTGATTTTGCGCTGGCGCCAGGGAAACACTTTGTATATTTAGCCTCGTATATGCATGCAAATTCTTGTAGTGTCATCCCGTTGTTTGCAGTGTTGTCGCAGGTGACATGCCCAAGCTAAGTTATATGAGCGCTGTAGGACGTCATAGTCAAATAAACTGATTTACCTTCTGTGCAATCCCAACACGATCAAGAATTTTGAATAAGGCCCCGCCCAGCTGCTTGCCACTGTGTGCATTGTTGACTCTCATGAACCCAAGGAGTGAGCTTTCAATTTCCCATTGCATGGGTACCTTCTCTTCAATCCAATGCTGCATGACAGCAAAATAACCGTCAACGTTCTCCGCTTGCCATGTGTCGCAGGTGGTATTAATGTTTCCCTTGACAGCAGCACTCTATGAAGCCCAATGAGACAAAATACAACAAACAGACATCAAATCACTCACGTTCAGCATGGTCCTTAGCCTCATAAGGTGGTTTTTAAACATTCTCATAATTTCGGCACAAGTGCCCTTCCTACCCGGAATCCTGACTCCGTTGGTTGCACGAGAAGCAACATGAATCAGCTCTTGAAATTTGGGGTGCTCAAGCGCTTGTAGAGGCTAGAAGAATAAGCTGTCAGTCATGGTTTTGAATTGAGGAAGGCAGACGTACCTGATCAGTTGCCACTAGCCATTCAATGGCAGCTTGTCTGAACAACTTGTCAGAATATGGTACGACTTGTGTTCAGTGAGATGGGCATTGATCCTCTGCTGCGCAGCATTCTCCTTGCGAGCCTTCACGTCGCCAAGTAACATTGATTTGAATGAATGTTGGTTTGCCCATTTGCAATACTTGCTGGAAAAATGGGCCTCAGCATGGCGACGAAGGGTGGTGATTTCATTGACGAGGACACATTTTTTCCTACAAACGAGTGAGTGAGTAGTATGAGAGTACAAAGGTAGACTTATGGGCAAACACTGCACTTTTGGTGTTTCTTCACTTTGCCATTGGCCCCGGTTTGCTCAAATGTTGCTCCAAATTTGCCTTCCCGAGACAATCCTGGGTCTGCAATAGAGACATCGACGTCAATGAGAACCCCATCTCCATTCAACCAACTCAGGGGACTTCTCTGGAGCCTTCTGTTTCTTTCTATGAGGCTTAGGGTTGGTACGAGCATTCTCACGGACCGAGTTGTGGTCTTCGTCGTCAGATTCGTCTTCGATGTCAATGAAGGCATCATCAGGATGCAAGTGTTTGTTGGACGAGGGAATAGGTGAGGGTGGGGGAGGCACAGGCTTGGGTTGGCCAGAAACCTCCAAAGCACGCTTGGCTGCCTCCGTGGCATGGAATTCATTGATGGCTTTGGTTTGGGATGGAAGGGCGGCCTTCTCCGAGTGTTGGAGGAGAGCAGCAGTGAGTTTGATCCTGCGCATGGGACGAGAATGCACGATAGGTTCATCTTCATTATCTGTGTGGACTGTGCTGGTCATTGCAGGCTGCTAGGTAGATACAACACATATACATGTACCACATATAAAAAATCAAATGTGATTTGAAAACAGATTAAGTTTGCGAAGGTAGCGAAGTTGAAGTGCCAGGCAAGACTGTAGAGGCACATGGATTGCTGAATGTTTGCTTTTCAAGACCGGGGTAAATATCAGCGAGCTTTAATAACATGACAACGGCGACTCACTGTAATCTCATTCTGACATACCTCATGGTATGATTGATTGAGAAGCTGATACCAATTGTCAGAACAACATAAACATAAACAGAAACTTACATACCGAAATAGATTGCTAAGCCACGGCTTGGGCCGGCGGCTTAGGCTTCGCAAAATTGAAGCCTGGGCCAAAGCCCTGGTCAGGCCGTGTCCTAGGCCTGGGCTGGGCCTGGCCTGTTACAAGAACATCTAGACGCTTGGGCCCCTACTATTTTCCTCCTAATCCTCCTCGTATCAGCCCTCGCATCATACCCTTACCCCGACCTTACCCTTGTCATCCTTGTCATCCTCGCATTCCCTTTCGCCCTCTACCTGTCGCTTCAGCAAAGCCAGTACATTTGGCCAGATCCTTTCGCTGATGAAGCATACCCGTGCTCCGTTTCACCACCTGACTGATCCTGTGGACAGTCCCCTTGCCCTTACCGTCTGGACGGTAGCCTATGACATGATGCACGACGCATCCCCTTTGCCCTGTTCCCTTTTATGATCTCTGACTCGGTGCGCAGTCGCACATGCAACTTATACTTAGACCCGCAGTTGCACGATCGTGCCCCTGCGCGTTTCACTTCTTATTTTCTATCTTTGACTCACTTTCTTATCTAGCACGTTCTACCTAGACCGAACGTGCCTTCCTGTTATGGTCTTACCCTTCACCGATTGCCTCTCCCGGTAGTACGAGTTATCATCCACTAATACGTCTCCTGTCCTCTATATAAACTCGCTACCATGTACTATATTCCCTAACTTGAATCTACTTGGTTCTTGACCTCCTACTCTCACCAGAGTGATCCTTTCTGCCTCGCCAGCAGTCTATATTCTATCTTCTTATCTGCTCATCGCGGATAAGCCTATAGTCTCGATCTTTACTCATCGACTTCGTCGACGAGCAAAGCCCCTGTTAACTAGTCAGACTTCTGTCCTTCTAATTAACGACGATCCTTACGATTAACCTTCGGGTGTCGTAAGCCTAGGCCGATATTGCTTATCGTCTCGCACCCGCGTGACATAAGCTACCCGATTTGGACATAGGCGTCAAATCGTACTTGCCGAAGACACGCCAAGTACGACCCCTAACCTTGGGCTAGCCCAAGGACGTCCACAGAACGTTGACGACACAAGCTCTGTTTGAGCGTCGCCAACAGATACCATCCAAGTCGTAACATGGCCCAGGGCTTGAAGCCGAGCCGGAACATCACTATTCCCTTCTACATATCACTGCTTCAGTCCTCTGCTCTCTATCATATTCCCTTCTACATATCACCACTTCAGTCCGCTGCTCCATCCTCTATCATATTCCCTTCTACATATTACCGCTGCTCAGTTATCACAGTCATCTAACTTACATCCCTCTTCAACAGGCCAATGACGATGCATCACCCATAGGGAAAAGCCCTACCAGGGTGACCTACTGATCTTTCTCTTATGTGACGGAGTCTTCATTGGAGCAAAGTCTATTGGTGTCAAGTTCACTGAGCGCTTCATCAAAATCAGTCGTAACAAGGCCAATCGCCCAGAAATACCAATTTCAATACTAGCACTTGTGGCGACAGCGGTAATATCCTTATTTCTAGGTATTCATCTTATACTGACTCGTTCTCAAGGTGTATGCAGCTCTTTTCTGGAAGACACTCGGTTCACCAGGAAAGTTCAACTTTACTGGGAACCAATTCAGTAGAACATATATTTTTCATGTCAAGTTCCTCGAGAACTTAAAGAAGGATGCACCTGGGAAGTTTCACTGCATGATGGCCGACATTTATGAAGCTGTACAGTAAGTTTCGCTGGTGTGCATGGTGCCACAATACTGACACTGCTACAAGGGTCTTGAAATGAAAGGGGAACAATCATATGGTCAGTGAGCATCAAGATGCACTTAGTGATGTGCATGGCCCGGCTTCAGGTCATGGACCAGGCCAAGCCAGGCCTGAATAGGCCAAGGCGAGCCAGGCCAAAGTCACGGCTTGGTGACGGCTTTGGCCTGGCCTGAGATTTTGAGAAGCCGAAGCCGGCGGCTCAAGCCGTGGCTTATGTCACACAGAACTGTGCCTGCAGTGTCGCAAACACCACTCACTTGACGACCCCAGAATCCCACTTCTATCCCATTTTAGACTTTCACTTACCATTGTATGAGCTCATGACAGTGAGTTGCTGATCTTTGTTCTTTCCAAGCACGACATAACTCACTTTGTTGCTGGTGGATAGATCAATTTCAGTAATTTGCCCTCTTTTACGAGTCTCTTGCGACTTGCAAGCTTGGCAGCTAGCACATTTGTTTTCGGACAAAAGGCGTGCATCTGTGATGGTATTTTTTTCGCTTTGTTGTAGATTAATGGACACAGATATGGCCCAGTATGGACCTCACTAGCTCGTGACTACCTCTCAATTATGGCGTCATCAGTTTCGAGTGAGCGCGCGTTCTCACAGGGTGGTATTACCATTAGCAAGCACCGCAACCGCCTCAAAGGCGACATCGTTGAGGCACTACAGTGCGTCAAATGTGCCCTCCGCCATGATCTACTCTTCCACGAGCCTGGACCCTCGTCATCAACTGAGGAAGCTCTCGAGGACTCTGATATTGAAATGGATGCTAACGAGAAGCTGAGTGATGTCGAAGATGGGGATGAGGAGGGCTGGGATGCTCTTCTGGAGGGAGATGAGGATTTTGTAGAATCAGATGCTGACTCCATGATGTAAATTATCTGCTGAACATGTTTCTCCATTTTCAGTACTTGGGCCGCAGCTCAGGCCAAAGCCGAGCCAAAGCCAGCCGTCACTGGCAGCTTTGGCCCAGCCTCGAATTTTCGCAAGCCTAAGCCGTCTGAAGCCAGGCCGAAGCCATGGCTTTCGAGCCAAGCCGGGCCGGAACATCATTAGATGCACTGGTGCTACTTGACCTCAATGGAATGGCTGAGGATTAGGTCAAAGGGCGCTGATATATACCCAATATTACTGATTCGTTGATCTCTCCTGTTTGCATGTCCTGGTTGTGTTGACTTTTATACGTGTCTTTTAATCAAATATTAGTCTTTTTCTTGTAATGCTGTCTGATATACGTGATTTTCAAACCTAAGTTTGATACAGTGATCAACCGCTCCTTTGGACGGTGAAATAAAGAAACAAGTGTGATAGTATGTCATCTTCAATATAGAAAAAATGGTCTGGTACGTCTGACAGAGCAGGGTTTTATCTACTTTCTACCAATTTTTTGAAATATCCTGAGTCCTGTGTAGTTTGCAGCACTTCACGCAGTCGAGCAAGTCATTTTCTCGCCTTCCCAATTTGTTTGTACAGTCGGTGTGACAACCCTGTTACAACGTGTCACACATGTCACATTTCGCTGTTCATCCTACTCGTCGTCATCCTCGTACTCGCTGTCATCACCAATCAACCCTTCGTGAATGTCAATGAACTCTCCTTGATCTTGCCCATCCTCCTTGTCAACAATTCCACCATTTCTCCTTGGATTCTTTGGCTTAGGACAAGGCTTCTCGAGTGGTCCACGGACAGGCTTCTTCCATCGTGGTTTTCGCTTTTCTTGCTTCGCCAACACTTGCTCGGCCTCCCACTCTTTAACAGCTACCTTCCACTGCTCGGTCTTGGCTTTGTTTCGATTTTTTCTTGCCTCATCCTCTTGAATCCACACTGTCATCTCTTGTGTTCGTGCCTCCCGTGCTGCTTTCCTTGTTTCCTTCTTGGCTGCTTTTGCCTGTTGATGCTCCTGGTATTGCACGACTTTCTCGAAGACCTCGTCACTGGTAAGTAGCCTCGGCATACCATCTCCATTCAACTTGATGTTGTCACTGTCCTGACAGCCTTTCTTCTCTTGTGTCTCGAGATGACGGTGAACTCAATCGCAGTAGCGTCCCTGGAGAATTACAGTCGCTTGAAGGGCGCTTACATGCTCTTTGAGCATTGTGACCTGCTTGGTGAGATTTTTGACTGTCTCCTCGAGCTTTTTCTCCCTCGTTGACTTTGAGGACATGTTGCAGTGCAACCTTGATTTTGGCGTGCGTTTAACGGGCGAGATTATTGCTAGTGGCATGGTAGGCAACCTTGAACTTGATTTGATAGGAGATGATGATATAAGGAATCGAGCAGATGTTTCTTCAAGTCGTGCGAAGACATCGTGAATGGTTCTACCACTAATCTGAAAAGGATTACTTTTCTTGTAAGTGTTCTCATCTGCTGATTGATAAATTATTGATCCAATCTTCGGAACGCAAACAGTGAGAATTACCTGGAGTTGTCTCGTCATTACTACTACCATCTTCTTCGGCAATTGTAGCAAGTTGCATACCACAATGACGAGTTTCTGCCCTGGGTTGCAGGTCTCTAAACAGCTCCAAAACAGCTCAAATGGGTGATTTGGGAGTGATCGGGAGGTGTCCCTGGTTAGATGATTCACGAGCGGGAGCCAACATCTCATCTGTGACAACTTTAGGATTGAAAGGCCATACACCGGTTTTTCGAAACACGGATTTAATGGTCTCTGGCGTGAGTGCACGAACATGGGCAGCACCATAGATAGCAAGGAAGTTGCTCTTCGTAACTTTCTCTCCTTTCTCGCGCTCCCATTTGTCTCGTTCTTCTGACCAACACTGTTTAAGGACACCAAACACTGCAACATCTAGGCCCTGATAGATGTGCATACTGTGTGCAGGATAGCAAAGGACATGAATTCGGTGCTGTCGAGCATACTCCAGGAATGCACAAGTGTAGTGAGAATTATGCCCATCGACGAGAAGTAGGCGAGCACGACCATTTGCTTTTTCACAGTGTTTGCTCATCGAATTGCTTGATCCAGAGTGCACCAATCTCGCCGTCAGTCCAACCCTTCTTTGAATAACCAATACTACGAGGAACCATGTTATAGGTGTGATCATGACATAAGATGACACATGACTCACAATGCTTTGAGTGGATTTTTTTCATTCCACTTTGATTGATATGCCTTCCCCTTGAAGATCACTGCAGGTGTGATTGTACTCCCATCTGCGCAGATTGTGACCAAAACGGTAATATTTTCACGATTGCCATTTCACTGCTGATACTGGACTTGTTTTCCAGCTCCACTGAGAGCTCGTTCTTGCGAGCTTCCACCTCCTGGTTGAATTCCAGTCTCATCAACACCCCAAATACACTCTGGTGCCATGGGCTCGCCGTTGTCACCACTCTCCAGGACATCCTTCAACATTTCGAACCATGCATTGTTAGTTGTTGGGTTCATGGCACGGCCACGAGCACCATCAAGTGAATGTGCTCGGTAAGCTCGTAGATGGTCGGAGTGCTTCTCAACGAAATGCTGAGTCCAGTTTTTTCCCACTCCAGACTCTGGGAAGGCATCTCCAAGTTGAGCTCGACAGATTTCATCAACATGTTCCTTGAGACACTTGTGGCTAAGCGGAAAGCCACGTCTAGCCATTTTGACGATGTATTCAAGAACTTTGTCTGTTTCTGTGGGTGTGAGCCAGCTTTTCGTGGAGCTATTGAATTCACTAAGTCGAATCCCTCCCTTGGCGAGATTTGCCAGAGTATTATGATTTAAACTGATTAATTGTCCCGTTTCTTTGAGGTATGCCTTCTGAACATCCATACACACTTTACGAAGGCCTTGTTTCTTCTCCGAGCTTGGTTTTGCAAGTTCAGCTTGGTACTTCGCCACAGCACGAGCCATGACTTTCTCTTTCTCCTCACGTGAGACCTGTGCCTTCTTCGTCAACGATTTTGGCCTCCCAACCATGTTGAAAGACTATATGGGTAGTTTGAAGGTATATGTTGAATACTGGCAGTGAACGAAGGATGTTGAGCAAGACCGAGTCAAAAAGGCACCTCGTGTCCAAGCTTAGTCTGGGTAACAAACTCGTTCCATCACTCGTGGATCACAACGTGTAGTAGCACCAATGAAACTTTGACTAAAATCATCTCTACTACTTCCAATACACTTGTAATGTTTGCAGATGAAGTGGAAGGGGTGAAACTGGGTGCAATGATGAGTTTTCGATGCTCGTGAAATTCTAACATGTTGCTCTGGAGTGATGTTTTGCAGATTCCGATGATTTTCTAAATTTGAAGACTATATTTTTTGGTACCATTAGATAGCAGAACATATTCTGAATATTATGATATAGTTTTTGCAAGGACTTGATGAAGAACTCATCGAGGAAATTTAATTGTACAGTAGAGTGGTTGTGTACAAAGGACCGTGGGATCACTGTATATACTTCCTGCAATTATCTGCAATTCACGATGATTTTACGCAAAATATCAACTAATTTTGATAATTTTAAATCATGGAGGAGGAGGTAAAAAAGTCTTCCTAGGAAACATATTTTTCCTAGTCGTCCTGAAGCTCATAAATTGAAATAATACTCCAGATTTATCGAAAATTATCGTGATCTATTAGAAATTCAGGAGGGACAGATTCCCTGATGCAAGCTGTGGTACTCTCACTCATTCCCGCTACTCTACCCTGGCAGGCTCAGCGCCACCATTCTCCGTCTCACATAACTCTCGTTTTCCGTAACGTCAAGGACCCTTTTACCTTACAGCTTAAAATACGCCATGTACATTGACAAGAATCAGTCTTTTGCTCTCCCGCTAGATTCACGCACTCAGTCCATCAGAAAGTCCTCTCGTTCAAAGCACATTCCGTCTCGTCGAAACTCTATCATTTAAAAGCACGATCTCTTCTACTCTCGTTTTAGTACGACAATCCCCGTCGGACTCACTAACAGCCTTACAACTACGAGGAGCAAGTCTTATTGACGTGCATCGTGCGTGGTTGGTGCCCAAGGTATGTAATTGTTCATCTCTTTAGTCAACTACTTTAATTAATTACTGTACAGATGTTTGTCTTCACGTATCAATCTAGACGAGCCAGCAGGTTGGCCCTGTCGGCATCATACAGATGTACTTGTCGAGGAGGGTACTCTCGATGCCTTATGGGACGAATACGGCATCGTTGGTGATCTTGTTGTAAGCCCTACCTTTCGCACTATGTTTCATGACGCGTTAACACTTTATATCAGCCCTTTACAAATGATTTTGCTCGCGCCGACATCCATGAACTCATTGCCCCCGATATCCTTCACCAGCTTATCAAAGGGACATTCAAAAACCACCTGGTTGATTGGATTGAGAAGTACCTCTACCAGACGCACTCGAAGAAAGATGCTGAGCGCATCATGGATGATATTGATCGAAGGTAAATGATTCATTTTATCATGGGTACTATCTATTGAACTAGTTGTGTGTAGAATCGCTGCTGTTCCGGCCTTTGCTGGTCTTCGGCGCTTCCCACAAGGACGAGGCTTCAAGCAGTGGACAGGTGACGACTCAAAAGCACTCATGAAGGTATGTTTTTTGTATATCGGACTACTGATATCTTACTGACATATTGTTATAGGTATACTTATCTGCTATCGATGGATACGTTCCTGTGGATATGGTCAAGACATTTCGAGCCTTTCTCGAATTCTGTTATTTTGTCCGACGCAGCATAATCACGGAGAAGACGCTCGAGCAAATCCAGGAGGCACTTGACCGGTTTTATCGGTACCGGCAAATTTTTGAAACACTCGATGTTATTTCGACATTCTTGCTCCCTCGCCAGCATTCCCTTCAACACTACATACACCTCATTCGACTTTTTGGGGCCCCGAATGGTTTATGCTCTTCGATCACTGAAGCTAAGCATATCAAAGCTGTGAAGGAGCCGTGGAGGCGCTCCAGTCGGTATGAGGCACTGGGCCAAATGTTGGTCACAAATCAACGCCTCGACGAGCTCGCAGCATCGCGTGCTGATTTTACTCAACGCAAGATGCTTGATGGTACTTGCCTTTCTGCAGCTGTCCTCGAAGTGGGTAAGTAAAATACTTTATTGTTATTGTACTCTCGCTGATACTCAAATAGAACGACTGCGCGCCCTCAATCTCACGGCACCAGATGAAGCTGCCAACACTCAGGCTGTCAATACCACAGTGGACGACGATGACGACAACGATAACGAAGTCGACGATGGACCAACAAATGTTGAAGCGCACGTGGAGTTGGCCAAAACACTTCGTGAGTCATTGAGCACCTGTCACTGTCAAACTACACTAAAATATGATTTAGAACGTAAACGTGCTCGCACTATTGCTGCGTTAGCAATTGAATTATCAATCCCGCATCTCTCGAATCTTCTGCGTCGCTTTCTCTTTGGTCAACTCAACCCCAATGATCCCCGTGATCCGTCAAAGGTTCCCCTCGCTTACTGTCCCCAATTCGACGACAAAATCAGTGTTTTCAATTCTGCATGCTCGAGATTTTTTGCGCCAAGTGATCTCAGTGGTATTGGGGGCATGCGCCGCGAGTATATTCGCGCATGTCCAATATGGAGAAACGAGCATCCTCGGTTTGATTGTGTCTTCGTCAACACAAATGCAGGTCTCGATGGTATGAGGGGCATGAATGTTGCACCAGTACTGACATTTTTTTCTTTTACTTACAAGCGAGAATTATACTCGTGCGCAGTTGTGCGGTGGTTCGATAACATTGGAGACTTGCCGAATGAAGACACTGGAATGTGGGTTGTACAGCCTGCTCATAATAACAACAACACGCCCCATATTTCCGTCATTCATATTGATTCAATCTACCGCGCCGCACACCTTATTCCTGTATATGGTACTCGAGTTATTCCTGCTCAACATCACCATCATCAAACCTATGATATTTTTAACCGTTTTTATGTCAACAAATATGCAGATCATCACTCCTTTGAAATCGCATTTTAGACTTTTTCAGTCTAGTATCGTGAACTTGTTTGGAAGCTCAAACTGCTTTTTCACAAGTAGAAAAAGCAATGATTAAGTTGGCTGAAAAATCTTCTGAACGAAAATAAGTAACATAAGGTGAAAAAAGGAACCTGTCGTTTTCCTGATGTGGCACCTGTGCTCTTCAACAATTTTGTTGCAACGTATCGCGAATCCAACCATGAAGCTCTCTGTTGAACGTTTCTGGTTCCTCCAACTGAACCCAGTGTCCTCCTTGGAACTCTACCATGTGGAGACCTCCCGTCGCATATTGCTTCATTTGGGGCACGCCGTAATCATACACACATACGTGGTCTTTCCTTGCGACCGCAAAGAACGCGGGTTTCTTGATGAACTGATTTTCTTCTGGTATGTCTGTCAAAGCACCCAAACGAAATCAGATAATGCAATATCGAGCAATGAGATGGACATCGTGTCGCACCTTCCATAATGCGGGAATTGACGCTACCGAGCGTAGACTTGTACCAGTTCATGGCACTCGCTAACCCACCTTTCCTAAGTGACTCCAACAAGCGTGAGTGGTGCTATAGTTTACGAACACAGTCAATTCTGACAAGCCAGACAAGAATAAGAATCACCTCGTCTGTGAGATAACTGGCTCTCTTTTTCATCTTTCCACTTTCGATAAAGGCTTGTATCTCCCCGGGTTGATTCATCAGAGTCAGCCAAATATCTGGGTCATCCGGATAAAGCACGGAAATCAATGATTCCAGCTTTGCGTTTCATCAATAACAAGAGATCAGGACGTTGGTCGGGCGCTCACGTTCTTCTCCATGATTTGAGAAGCGCTCTCTTGTTCGAAAAACTTCCAGTACCCCAGTAGTGGCCGGCCGAATGTCTTAACATTCATCTCCAAAACAACATCGATGGGAGGTAAGGGGGTGTATATTTGGTGTGCGAACACAACCCACTGCGAAACCCAAGAATCGGTCAGAGTGCTTCATTGACAGGACGGAGACTATGCGTGTGCCCCTGATGACAGGTCTGAATTTAGCTGGTGCACGTTCAGTTATATCTTACCAGTCATGCCCAACGGCTATGGCTTTTTGGACTTTCTCGGCATCAAGAATGTCGAGCAAGTCTTGCGCGATTGCGGTGTGCAGAAACAAGGACATATCGGTGGGTTTAGACGTGCCGCCGTATCCGAGCATGTCGGGCGCTACTACGCCAAATCCCCTCTCGGAGAAGTACTTGATCTGATGATACCAATCGTATGAAATAGAGGGAAAGCCATGGACGAAGAGTAGAGTGGGTTTGTCATCCACAGCTGGCACAGACAGATAGTGGTAAGTCAATCCTCTGGAGGTGATGATGTCTTTGTACTTGGAGACAAGGCTCTCGTTCATGGTGGTATGAAGACAAGTTATAAGAATGGGCTGCGGATTTTAATCTGAAACGAGACATCAGCTGTAGTACCAGGGCGCTCAGGGTCATGTATCATGACTCATGTAGTAGTGGAGCGGGCATCATGATCATGCCATCAATCAATCCGACTCGTGTGAAAGTGGATCATGATGATACATAGACTGAATGTTGTGCATCGTCTCATCATAATCGGAAGATGGTCAGTGAAGCTGACGTGTTCTGCGCTTGTCAGCAGATATCATTCTAGCTGGCGTATTCTTCTTCCGTCTGTTCTCAAGAGTACGTTTCTCCTTCGGCGGCGCGCCGTATGTGCAAATCTGCACAAATTTACCGTAGTGGTCACGCATAAGGATGGCAGCACACCAAATATGGGACTTAAGATGACCTCGAAGGAGGTGCGAGTCAGCTTTTGCCACGTCGAATTGCGTTGACGAAAATGTGCCATTCGCGTCAGTACTAAGGACAGTCGGAGATAAAGGAATGGTGCAACAATGTTCCCGATGATCGCGAGCGCCAGGTAGGTATGAACGACATGACTACGAGTTGAGTGCGTATATGTCGAGCGTTTCGAGAGGGGAAGTGCGGATGCCAACAAGACTCCGCAAAGACGGGGAAAACCCTTTGGACACGGACCAATATTCATTTCTCGTGGGAAAGGAAGGGATTCCCAACGCTAGATTACAAGGAGTTTATAAGTTTGTGAAGGGGTGTGCGCTCACACGCGCTCACATGGGACAAGGAGGGCATGAAGTCGAAACGTCTGAAGAATTCGACAATCCAAGCTACTTTTAGTCGAATTTCAGGGGTGATATTGAAAACGACGTGAGGCCTTCGGGTATTGTGCACTGCTAGTGGATACTCACCATGCCAGCCCTGGTCTTTGGCGAGACAACAACTGATGATCCGATGCAATACAAGCTGTGGTTAAGTACTTGCGGCTATACGCCTTATAATAATATTCGGATTTGCCGCCGGAAATATCAAACTCCGACCATCAACAAGATTACCTAATTGTGAGCTGCTTATTGTGCTTCGTCCTCCTTCGGAATCCTCTTGAGGAACAATGAAGATGGAGGACACACTATGCTGCGACAATGATGATGTGGTTCTCAAAAGAATAAAGAATGGGTTGCTCCAGCGCTTCTCCCAGGGCTCTTTCTTGTTAATTATCCTGTCTTTCTCTCTTCACTGACGGCCGCTAGTTGGCAACTAGTGTTTTATTCGACGTCGCAGGTCGACCATCATCATTCCAGATGTCCTTCTCTTTTCGCAACCAGAGAGGAATATCCCCTCCGCCAGTTTATGACGCTCGTTCTACAATACAGACTTCGAGCACGACTCTCAGACCTTACCTTCAACTCCCACACATCCTTTCCCTAGCCTGGCTAGCATATCCAATTCTTTCCCTCATCTTTGTGATATTCAGGCTCCAGCTCTCATCCCAATCTGCCCAATCTGCGGTAGCTAATGCAAAGGGTGACCTCTTGACCGCATGTCAAGCAGCAGAGCAAGCTGCTACAGCGGCGGCCAGTGCACCGCGGTATATGGCAATTGCCTCAAATCAGTTAATCACAGATACTATCAACGGCACCATGAATGACGCGCGCGCAGCTCTGATTCTATCATTGACTGTTATGGAAGCGATCATAAACTTCCTTATTGATATCTACCGCTCCACGTTTTTGTGTTTCCTCGAACTGATTGTTGGAGGTGGGCTTGCACTCCTCATTGCTGCTGTTCAAGAGGTATGAAAAATTTGCCTTCCAATGAATTTTCGTTGACAACAGCTTAGATCACTTCTTTCTTGCAAAGCACCCTAAACGCCACTGTGTCAGGTTTGAAGAATGATGCCACCTCGCTAAACTCTGCCATTACAAGCGTCGTCAATGAGCTCAACAAGGTCAATCCTTTCGGGAAAATCAATGCGCCACAATTCAACGTCTCGAGCCTGGACTCTCTATCCAGTATTACGATCCCAACGGATTTTGAGAATGCGTTGATTCAGCTCAACAATTCACTGCCAACTGTATCGTCGATCAAGAACTCTATTGAATCTCTGTATGTCTTACACCAAAATGAGCATCTACGTCTACTAACCCGCATTAGCGTCGATACACCTTTCGAGGCCGTGAAGGCCGATATCAACAGCACGTTCCAAGGCATTGTCTTTGATGTATCGACGCTTCCCGTCCCTGCTCAGAACACAGTTTCATTTTGCAACAATTTGGACACTTCTTCAGTTGACGATCTCGGAAATGACCTCCTCATGATTACGAAGATTGGCACCATTATATTGATTCTTCTTCTCTTCGCCCTGCTAGCAGGGCACTGTGCCCTCGAGTGGTACAAGTGGCGTTGCTTGCAGTTTCACCTCCGTCGCACTCGTGAGGCATGGGTTTCTGATCCCACCACGGTGTATACCGGCTCCGCTAGCGCACCTTCTGTCACGCTCACCAACCACAATCTTCTCATGCTCCGGACGGATGCAGAACATCCACTGCTTACTCGCATAGCCAACACCCTTTCAGTCAAACTGCGCATGTCCCCTTCACAGCACACTCATTTGCGATGGTTTCTGCACTACATTTTCCATGCGCCTGCACTTGCCTGCTTCTTGATCGGTTTCTTTGGTCTACTCTCCGTTCAGGTGCAGCTTCTTGCCGTTGGCCCTTTGGAAGCAAAGTACACTGCACAAGCGGCTGCGAGTGTGCAGGATCTGTCTAGCACGATATTTGCGCAGGTGAACAGTTCAATGTATAACCAGTCCTCATCGTACGCTGGCACCATCAACGCACGTGTTGAGACTGTTCAATCCACCGTCAACAACGGTCTGTTCGGCTGGGTCAATGGCACAACCACGACACTCAATACGACGTTGAACAACTTCTACACCGATGTTCAGAATATCGTCGGGAGTGTGTTCAATGGCACCGTTCTGGAGAACACTGCGCAGGACTTCGTCCGGTGCATCATCGGCTCGAAGGTCGATGCACTCGAAGAGGCACTCACGTTTCTGAACGAGAACTTGAATATCGATCTTCCGACTGTCAACGAGACCGTCTTGGTGCTTTCGTCGTCCAATGTCAATGAGATCACTCAGCCAATTGCAACCGCTGCGCTTGGTGGCGGGCAAAGTGACTCAGGCGGTCTCGTCGGAAGGCTTGTGGCGACGTATGTCGACTCCCTCAAGCAGGAACGAATCATGTTTGCCCTGTTTTTGATTCTCTGGGGCGTCGTCGTACTAATGGGTCTCGCTGTCGTTTTCTGGCATTCCTATGCGAGAAATTGGGTTGAGGCGTACAAGAGGCGTAAATGGCGCAAAGCGCAACGCGACGATGATATTATAGCAGCCTTTCCCAATGTACCGCCCATCATTCACCTCAGCAAGGATTCGGAGAAGGGCGAAAAGACGCCTGATATGGGTCTTCGTTCGTTTACGCCTCTTCCTGAACCGCGTTCAGCATTCAGCCTTAATCCGTTCAGCCGGTCTGCCAATCATCCACTGAAATCCCTTGAACCTCGGTTTGAGAAAAGCTGGGATAGCTTTTTCCACGAGAGAGCTGAGCCGAAAGTTGAGCAGCAACCCTCAACACCCCCTCGCGGCAGGCTGATGCGTTTGATGACTCTCGGAAAGAAGAAGCAGGATGGTGACAGTGAGGACAGAGAGGACTTTTCAGAGGCGAAAGATGAACAACCCAGGTCGCACTGGTTCAAGCCCTTGACGAACCTCTTTGCTAAGAAGGCTGCTCCCTCTGAGGAATTTGTCGCGGATAGGCCAATGGCCCGACCTTCTAGACCTCAACTGACAATTTCGATCGCACATGCTTCCTCGCTCAAACCAGATGATCTTCCACACATTGAGCGGTCTCCAACTCGAGAAGAGCCTCCCTCTGCTTGGTCTGTCTCGCCGACTGCACCCTCTCTGCCATGGATGAAGAACGTAGTTCCTGTCAAGAACCCAGCGCTTCCTTCCTTCTCCTCACCACCACTCCATCCAGAGCAGCGCAGGAAAGCCAGCGTGCCTACTGACGTTGAGTTATCCGACGAATATGGCTTCACTTCTTCGCAGGCTAAGGAACCAAGCCCGCTCGCCATGCCGCTTCATCACGCTTTCGAGCGGGCGCCCCCACAGCATGCAACTGTCCCATTAACGCTCTACCCGTCACAAGTGCAAGCTGCGCTCCTCGCTACTAAGAACAAGCCAGTGATAGCCCCTCCCCAGCTGGGGCTTGCGCCGCCATCTCTACCAAAATCCGTCACCCCCGTAAAACGGCTTCTCACGAATACTCACGCACGGAAGTCCAGTAACACCATAAACCCGTTTGCGACTCCGTTTGACGACGACACCTGCGCAGTATCTCCGACGGAGGTGAAACGGATAACGAATCCCTTTGCTGGCTTTGCATTGTAACTCTGACACAGCTTATCGTGTGGACTCGGTCGGAGATGACGCTTTGCTCTGTATTTTGTACACTATGCACCACAGATGCTGTTAATACCCTATCACTGTGCATTAATTCCGTGCTCTTCCTCTTTTCATGTAGCATGTCCTTCTGGATGTCGAGGAGCACACTTCATTCCACATATATGTAGCTCTATTCTACTGACTCTGCATTGTTGACTACACTAAATCAAATGTCATTCTATGATCTCGAGAGCCTGCAGTGAAAGTGAACTGATTGTGGCCCTCTGTTGTGGTAGGTATATCACAAGCTTGATATCATGTTCGAAGAAGCTTGCTACATATGAGCTGGTATATAGCAGTCGTATTAATACAACCACATTGTCACCGGTCAGATTGAGCCTGACCGGGTGTATAGTACATAAGTGAGGCCACAAACGGAATCTATTAATGGCGCATACCGGTAAATGGAAGTGCCGAGCCGGATCACTCGGAACAATGTAAAATGGAGGAAGAAGGTTGGGGAAAAGGAAGTGCAAAGTTGTGATATTTGAACGTGAATGAGTATCTGAAAAAACGCGGTCGAGGCTTAGTAGTTGTGTAAAGAGTACTAGTGATGGGGTATCATTAAGGTATCAACAGAAAGGAAAATTCGTAACATGGTCGTGAAAGAAAACTGCGTGGTAACTGATAAGCTGCAGGGCGTCTACATACATGTACAGCGGCTGGAGGAAACGCAAAGATGAGAGGAAACAGTGCAATTCTATACTACAACCCTTGTCACTCAATGAGGACATTTCTAATTCAAGAGACTTGGTCAAAGGCAAGTCAAAGGTACCCACTTGCTCGACAAGCACGTCGTCCTAGTAGACGCAACCAGCGTCCAAATGTCATGGGCTGTTCATGAGACTGTCCGAGGTCGGGCTGCAGAAAGATATCAATGAATAACTGAGAAAACAATTATGTAAATTCGCAAGCTCACATATCTGACTAACGCATCAGGCATGTCTGCAGGGCTGTGGTGCCCACAACAACAGTGATCATCCGTGAGCATGGATGACCCATACTCTGAGGCGTCGTGACTCGAACAATCAGAATGGCCAGAATTGAAGGAATTCAGGCGTGGTAGCCATGACGGTTCTGTGATGCCACTGTAATGTCTGACAGGCCTGTCAGGCGGCTATTGCACATAAGTCATCGACGGGTATCAAGTGTGGCTATGGTGCTCACGAGTTGCGTCGCAGCAGTCAGAGCTAGAATGTCAGGATCTTCGCAATTGGCCCAAGTGAACTGTTGTCTCTGGAAATGTGGCATTTTGTGTATGGGCTAGGGCTAGCAGAGCCCGAAATTCAGGACTGAGGTGTGCAGGATGCAGAGCAGGATGCAAACCGCGGACTGAAGGTCCAATTATCCTGAGAGCCTCGAGCTTTCCTCGCGGCAGACCACGAGATAGGGGACAGCCGACATTCAAGAGCTGTGCTGATCGTTAGAGATTCATAGAAGATTGCCTGAACGCTTATTCGGGAAATGCGGATATGTTCTGCCAGTGCAGCAGTGCTTTAGAAGAACGCACAGCATTGAGCAGTACAAGGCTTCACAGCCTAATATCTGATACTCAGTATCAGTGCATAGCGCCCTTGATTAAGGTTGTCAAGTGCTCGCAGGTGCTCGTCAACGATACGCTGGACCCTTGAATCGACTTTACTTAAGGTCGTCTCCAACTAAATTACTGATTATGATGATAAGTGAAGCCACATTGGATTAAATCGAATAGAGTAATAACTACCCACAGGCGTCTAGAAACCTCCCTTTCCTTCCGTACTGATCACATAATAACTCCCCTCCTTCGGCTCACAGCAAGACAGGTAACCACCGTATGTCGCAAGATCTCAGCCGGTTCAACGGCAAGGTGGACAAGTGTTCGACTCCACATTTCCATGAAAAAGCGAACAAAGTCTTTATGGCTGCGACACCCAATCTTATGAAGGGATTGGTTGTTTCGGTAGAACGTGTTAAACGGGAATGAAAAAACCTAGGATTAACAGCTGAGACTGCTACAAGTGTTGACACAGGTAATCGGAAGCTGAGTTCGCGCACAAAAACAGCCTCTAGCACTTGAATCGAACAAAGAATCAGACCTGTGGGTTCAATAGCAAACGAGGCACGTAGCTCGACGAGTTCACAATTGAAGAGGTTCACGCGCACCTGTTATTGTTTACTGGCACTTGTGACGAGTAAATCTTTTTCCGGAGTTGGGCCAAGCGCACAGACGCCTCTAAGCTGGCCCATATTCGCCCCGACTACGAGGATTGACTCGTCACTAACATCCCCGGAGGCTACCTGGAAGCGTTTGGCCAAAGGAATTCTGAAACGATGGATTCGCCCATGATGAGAGCGCAGGTATTGAAGCTTAAAGCTTGAAGCAGGAACATGATATTCCTAACGAACCCCGCGTTTTATGTGTGCGGTACTAGTAGCAAAAGCCTGCCAGGAAGGTATTCAACCTCAATTTGATGCTCTTGCCAGTGCCGTAGAAACACATCATCTACGCAGTAAGACTTTTGTTCAGTAAAATATAAGAATGAGCTCCAGTGGCCGCGGGCGGTAGAAATACATCAGCTAGACCTGGTCGAATATCTCAAAAATATTGATGATCACCGCGCAGCACTGCACATCGCGATTGAACGTTATGAACTTTTACAAGTTGGCCCTTGCACAAAACCAAACATCAACAAACTTTGCAAGATTAGATGGATCTGCCATGGATCAAACCGGAAATTTTGGAGTAAGCAGATCTACTTCGACATTGTACGCTTGTCCAAGCTCGGTTGAGAAATCCAACTGACTGCGGTGAGATGGATAGCCAGTGCAGTGAATTTTACGCAGCGCTGATATCATGCAGGCATGCTCGTTCTCCCAGGCTCATCTGCACTCTCTTCGTCGAAGCGCCAGGCACTTATCCAGCAAATCAAAACCATCAAACCGGATGTAATCTCTGTTGATGCAGTCTACATCCACCTCATCAAGTCTCCGAGCCAAACGCTACAGGATGATCTAGCTAGCAAAGCATCGCCACAAAGAAAAGCTATTGATCTATTGCTGGACTACGGCGATGACATCAGACTTCCATCGACATCTGAAGCGCTCCACTCCGGACACAACGTCTTCTACGTTCTACCAAGAGCCGGTTCTATATCACCGTGGTCCAGCAAAGCGACTGACATCGCTGGCATATGCAACTTATCACAGCACATAGATCGTCTCGAACGCGGGGTCGCGTTCGTCTTCCAGCTGACAGAAAATCAAGATCTTGGAAAGGAAGATTTGATTAGGCTGTCCCATTTACTTCACGATCGTATGACGCAGAGCGTTTATATGTCTCTACCTCTCGAGGACGTAGTCTTTCAACATCACGCCCCGAGCCCCCTGCGGATCGTGGAGCTGAGAGGCGAAGGAGAGGAAGTCGATGCTGGTACTGCACGCGAGAAGCTCTCGACCGCGAACAAAGTACTAGGACTCGCGCTTGCTGCAGATGAAATTGATTACTTGGTGGAAGCATTTGTATCTGGATCGTCACCAATCAACCGTAATCCTACCGACGCGGAGCTGTTCATGTTTGCTCAAGTCAACTCGGAGCATTGCAGGCACAAAATATTTAACGCATCGTGGACAATAGACGAGACGCTTCTAGACCGGTCACTTTTCCAGATGATCAGGAATACGGAAAAAATCAGTCCGCTGGGAACAATCTCCGCCTATTCTGATAACGCAGCTGTCCTTGAAGGCGCACAAGCCCCTCGATTCGGCGTACATAGTTCTTCTACCGAACATATTTACCAGCCTTCTGTCGAGAACATGCCAATTCTCATCAAAGTCGAGACACACAATCATCCTACTGCAGTCTCTCCTTATCCAGGAGCAGCCACAGGCTCAGGAGGGGAGATTCGAGATGAAGGAGCAGTAGGTCGAGGATCGAAACCTAAGGCCGGATTAGCTGGCTTCACTGTCTCCAACCTTCTCATACCCGGCTATGAGCAACCTTGGGAGACAGATTTTGGCCGTCCCTCACACATCGCGTCAGCCCTCGATATCATGGTTGAAGGCCCTTTAGGCGCGAGTGCCTTCAACAATGAGTTCGGTCGTCCGGCACTTGCAGGCTACTTCCGTACATTCTCTGAATCTGTCCCTGCTTCAGAGGACGGATCAAAACAGGAGATCAGAGGCTATCACAAGCCAATCATGATCGCTGGTGGATACGGGAATGTCCGCCCACAGTTCGCGATGAAAATGCGTATCTCTCCAGGAGCGAAGATTATCGTCCTGGGTGGCCCAGGTATGCTCATCGGTTTGGGTGGTGGCGCAGCATCTAGTCAGGTGTCTGGCGCCAGCTCTGCAGAATTAGATTTTGCATCTGTCCAGAGAGAGAATGCAGAGATGCAGAGGAGATGTCAGCAAGTTATCGACGCTTGCGTTAGCTTGGGGGAGAGTAGTCCTATCCAGAGCATCCATGACGTGGGCGCCGGTGGACTGTCCAATGCACTTCCAGAGCTGGTCCATGACTCAAAACTCGGTGCAAAGTTTGAGATCAGGGACGTACTTGTCGCGGACTAGTTCTATGTCTCCCATGGAGATATGGTGCAATGAGAGTCAGGAACGCTATGTCCTCGCTGTGTCGGCAGAGAAGGCCGGCGAGTTTGAAAGAATAGCCCGAAGGGAACGGTGTCCATTTTCCATTGTCGGCGTCGCAACAGAGGAAGAAGAACTCATCGTCACCGACCGCCTCCTTTCGCAAGATGTCATTCACCTCAAAATGTCGACACTTTTCGGGAAGCCCCCTCGCATGTCGCGCAAGGATACCACGCGAAAGATTGGTTTCATGAATTTTGATACTTCCCTTTCAAAATATCTTCCCAACTCCTCCACCTTGTCCGACCGCATGTCTCTCGCAGTGGACCGCGTTCTTCATCTTCCATCAGTAGGGTCAAAGTCTTTCCTTATCACAATTGGAGACAGAACCATCACAGGCTTGGTGACTCGTGACCAAATGGTTGGACCGTGGCAGGTCCCAGTTGCTGATGTTGCTGTTACTCGGTCATCATATGGCTTTGATGTCCTGAGTGGTGAAGCCATGGCAATGGGTGAACGAACGCCTATTGCTCTCCTAAATCCATCTGCGTCCGCTCGGATGGCTATCGGAGAGGCACTCACCAACCTGGCTGCAGCTTCCGTCTCCAGCCTTTCTCGTGTCAAGCTCAGTGCAAACTGGATGTGCGCCGCTTCTAAGGAAGGTGAAGGTGCAGGATTGTATGCTGCCGTGGCTGCTGTCGGTATGGAACTATGTCCTGCGCTGGGCGTCGGCATCCCCGTTGGCAAAGATTCGATGTCGATGTCGATGAAGTGGAAGCAAGGAGAGGAGCAGCGTGAAGTTAGTGCACCGTTGTCTCTCATTGTCACGGCATTCGCGCCGGTGGACAACGTCGAACGAACATGGACGCCTCAGCTGCGTACAGATCTGAACGAAACGACTGTGCTCGTCTTCTTCGATCTTGCCCATGGCAAGACGCGTATGGGTGGATCGGCGCTTGCGCAGGTTTTCAAGGAGATTGGATCAGAGGCGCCAGATGTCGAGAATCCTCTTACAGTTCAAACGTTCTTCAATGGGTGCCAGAAGATTAAGGAGAGTCAACCTGACTTGATACTTGCATATCACGATCGTTCAGACGGAGGGCTCTTCACAACTTTGGTGGAGATGTGTTTTGCTGGTCGGGTAGGGGCTGTAGTCTCCCTTGACACCCTCCATAGCGCTTCCGACCCTGTGGCGACATTGTTCAACGAGGAGTTGGGAGCTGTCGTTCAAGTACGCGAGTGCCACCTGAATAAGCTCATGAGCGAGTTTGTCGACGTCGGCTTCCCTTCTACATCCATCCACGTTATTGGGCGCGTCAACATTGACCCTTCTGATCAACTATTCGCCGTGAATCACGAATCCAAGGTGCTATTTTCGAGCACACGTCAGGAGATCCAACAAGCCTGGGCCGACACTTCGTATCGTATGCAATCCCTACGCGACAACCCTATCGGAGCACGGCAGGAATTCGACCTCATCAAGGATCACACTCACAAGGGTTTATTTTACGACCTCACATTTGAGCACACACCATCCCCCTCACGAAGCCTCTCATCGCGGCCGAAGGTTGCCATCTTGCGTGAGCAAGGTGTCAACGGACATGTGGAAATGGCTTGGGCATTTACAGCGGCAGGTTTTGATGCCGTGGATGTTCACATGTCTGACATTCTCTCTGGAGCACTGTCACTTTCGCGCTTCCGCGGTCTAGCAGCTTGCGGTGGCTTTTCCTATGGAGATGTGCTTGGCGCTGGGAAAGGCTGGGCTCACTCAGTGCTTTTGAACGACATAGCGAGGAAGGAGTTTACCCACTTCTTCGCAGATAAAAATACGTTTACTCTTGGCGTTTGCAATGGTTGCCAATGGCTCAGTCATTTGAGAGAGATCATTCCTGGCGCAGATCATTGGCCCGATTTCAAGCCGAACGCCTCTGGACGCTTCGAGGGCCGGGTATCCATGGTCGAAGTCACTTCTAATGAGGTGACGAAGGCCTCCGTCTTCTTGCGAGATATGGTTGGGTCAAAGCTTCCTGTCGCTGTTGCTCATGGAGAGGGAAGGGTGTCGTTTTCTGACGATACCCAGAGAGAAGCCCTGCGGAAAGCAGGCCTGGTCGCACTACAATATGTCGATTCTGCGGGTGAACCCACAGAGGTTTACCCATTGAACCCGAATGGTAGTCCTGATGGGATTACCGGCGTGCAGACAATTGACGGCAGAATAATGGGTCTCATGCCACATCCGGAACGCGTCGTAGCACTGGAGAGTTGTAGCTGGTATCCAACCGCGTCTTTCGACTCTTGGAACGGCTCAAGTCCGTGGTTCAGGCTTTTCCAGAGTGCTCGTGCCTGGGTGAATTAAAGGGTGAGCATATTCATGGTGTGGTTATTGTCAGATGTTTATATACATTCTCATGCAGAGAGCACGGAAGTACTACTAAAGTGAAGTTGAACTGAATTACCGAGAGAAGAGATCCTATGGCTGTAGGCTGGTTCAGTCGTATACAGATATCTTGAATTATACTATCATTTACGTCAATGGGACTGTACAAGCACAGCGAACGTTTGCCAGGAACAAGGCAGTTTTGTCTTTAGATGATGGTCGAGACAGCACAAGAGAGACGTGACGTCTGACTCACATTGTGACCAAATGTGACAGCTGCGTGAAGTGACGATGTGCTGTGTTGAAGTGTTCACACTTAGAGTGCACCAACATTAACGTCGACGACATGACAACCAGTGTGTCGCCATTTGCTCGCAGCAGCACATTCGATGAGCCCCGCCTCGGCGGGCGCGAACAGACCGTAAGTCCGCCTTACTTCTATCATCCCATTTCTGCTGCATAAACACAAGCAAGCGCTTCCCAGATTGAAGAAATGTATAGCGTCCCTGAGAGCTTCTTAGAAATTGAAGTTCGCAATCCTCAAACACACGGTGAGCAATACCAAACTTGTTCGATGGGATTTTACCTTATCGTTGAATGATAGGTTTTGGCAGAAAGATGTATACCGACTACGAGATCGTGTGCAAGGTGATATATACTACTACCGCGGCTCTGATTCCCGAGTGCTTATCCTTGTGTGTTGTAGACAAACATTCCTGCATTTAAGCTGCGCCATTCTCTCGTTCGGCGCCGTTATTCCGATTTCGAAGCGTTCCGCGATATTCTGGAGCGCGAATCTACTCGCGTCAACATTCCTCCACTCCCTGGCAAAGTCTTTACTAATAGATTCTCTGATGAAGTCATCGAGGGTAGAAGGGAGGGACTGGAACGATTCTTAAGCATCGTTGCTGGTCACCCACTCCTGCAGGTAAGCGACTAGAATAAGGACCATACAAATAATCTGACGGCCTTTTCAGACCGGTAGTAAGGTTCTCTGCGCATTCATGCAGGATCCGGCCTGGGAGAAGTCTCAGTGGGTATAACCCACCTACGTCATACTTGTAATGACTCGGATCACCTCGGAAGACAACCTTGGCACACATTCTGTACCCCTTCTGCCACACTCTCTTGTATATTCTACGTTGTTTGTTTTATGCCCTACCTCCCTGGAGATTCAATTTTTATCTGCCGATCAACTAATGTAAGGTCTACAGTTGATGATGCTCATGAACGACCACATCTAATACAGATCTAAACGCAAGTGTTGAGTGCGCGAACCAGATCTTCACAAGACGATTCAACGTTCACTTACCGTAGATCCATGGAGAAACCCGTTTCAATATCTGTGAGACTAAGAATCTCGACCGAATGCACGCCAGGAGTCATTGCAAGGAAGTCCATCCTGACTGACTGGCAGGTAGATGGACGCAGCGGCCTGTAATTTCAGGAAACATCATCAAACAATAGCACAAAATCATCCAGAATTGTTCCATACCCAACTCGCACGCGGTTTTGCAACGGGAGTATTCCAGGAGGCATCATCACACTCTGTAACTCCTCGATAGTCGTCTTGCCGCCCCGCGCAGCTTTCTCCTGCTCGGTCTTCCGTCTACGTCTACGATCTGGATCCGGGCAGCTGATTTCGAACCTTCTGGTCCACGAGCTCTGGTTGAACACGAAGATGTCAAGCGTGAACTGATCGCACGTGTATAATTTCCTAGATGCAGCGGAACTCGAAGGAGGTGGGAGCAAGCCGATGGAGACGATGATAGGCTCTCCACCAGTAACTGGGGTATCTCGAGTGGGATCGATTGTACCACCGACGATAGTTGGTCCAGGAGTTTGGGGCGCAGCTCCCGTCATTCCGAGACCACGCTCCCTGCGGATTTCGACACTTGGCCCAGGCGCCCCTTGATGATTAATCAGTGGCGTTTGGAAGTGAGAAGTTGCTGGAGCAGTAGCTGCAGGGAATGCAGGGTACGCAGGTGTTGGCGGCGTCACGAATGTTTGAGAATCTGATGAACCATGTGGGCCGCCGTTGGGTATAGTGACGCCTAATAGGGGCGTGGTCGGAGGTGGAATGCCGTATGTAGTGGGGGGAGACTTTGAGAAACTTTGTACAGTAATAGAGGGAGGTGTGTATTGTTTGTTAGAAAGGATGGGTGAGGCGGAAGACTGGTCGCGATATGGCATCGGGCGAAAGTTAGCATTCGGGTTGATCGCCCGTATAGCTGTGATATTGTTTGGAAGGGTATGTTGTTTGTTCCCAGTAGATTGCATTTTCGGGATCGCAGATGCCAGAGCCGCTTGCCCTGGGAAGGGAGACGCAGGCTCTGGTAATACACTACGAGCACTACAGTCAAGAGGTTCTTCTTGTGGCTTCGAAGAAAGATCCAGGATACAGTTCCACCGAGAGGAAAATGTATGTGTTGGGTAGGTCAAGGTAGGACCATCACTGTCCTCGGAGTCATGCTCACCACCTGTCTTCGACAAATAAGGTTTGCCATAGATATTGATTGCTACTGCCCGCTGCAGATCTGAGTTTGCAGGGACGGCACCAGACCGCCGGCCGACCAGCGAGAAATCTGAGTCTGCAGAAGGCTTGAGGAATGAAACAGCGTATAACAGATTGTACTGTTCCATAGACCCAATCAGAAGTGGGAAAGTGTGCAGTCTCCACTTCAGCCTCAAAAGCACCTTCTCCCCAACCAATCAGTTTGGCGGATGCACCCTCGCCACCGATTTTCACATCTACCCTTTCCACTGAGAAACCAACACCTGAGCCTGATTCTCCAGAATTCTCGACTTCAACACAGAGAACAACGGTACGTTCGTTGTTCCCTGCCTCTCGTTCCTGCGCATCGCTATCATCGTCATTTAAGCCAGTCCTTGAATTCATTTCCGGAAAGAGGATGTGGGGAACAAAAACGGTTCGCATCCTCACCCGAAAGCCAGAGACTGTCTGGAGAATTTTGCGAAATGATTTCCGTAAAGTGGCATTAGGTGGACGCTTAGGGCTTGACATAAGTGGTTGGGAAGATGACGGTTGCACAGGTAGGAGAGAGAATAGCTCTCGACGCATGACATTTCCCAAGCGAGTGGAGGGAAGCCAAAGTGGTTCCGAGCCAGGCGTAACATTGAATCCTAGAACAAGCGTAAGTGAACCAGCAACATTGGTATGGCAGGAAAGACTACCAGCTGAAAGACCTTCTAGTAGATTGACTTCCTCAAGTCCGGTCTCATCATCCTCCCCGACATTATTTGTCTCCTGGTTTTGCTGCTTCGCGAATGAGCTTATGCCAGAAGCAGAAAGCTTAGCAAGAATGCCGCTTTCCGACATAAATATGACAAATGGATGGTTTGCTTGTGACAGTGAAACCGCCTTTTCTCGTAATGTAGTTGACACGGTCAAGGACAGAAGAGGATCCAAGAACGAGAGGCGAAGAAACGCTAGAAGAGTGTTTAGGAGAAGTGGCAGACACCTTGCTCGCGCGCACTCACACACGGTCAAGGAGAGTTCATATACAGCCAACCAAGCTTTCTTTGCCTCTGAATACAAAAGAGAAAACTTCTCTTTGGACAAACCCGCGGGCCTGTGACCCCATATACTAGCAACAAGAAGAGTTCCTTCGGATTGTGCGTACTTGCGGTCCTTCTCCGTAGAAGACGGTGTAGGATTTGGTGTATGTGGAGGGAACAAGGAAGGATGAAGAGAAGTAGGCCGAGGTTTAGCTACAGATGAAGTGCGTGGTGGAGCAAGGACTCGGGCAGTCTGGGGGGTTTCAGGGAGAGTTGTAGGTGTTTGCGAGATATAAGTGGCTTCAAGCGATACCTGCACATGGGCAAGAAAATCGAGAAGGAATGTAGGTGGATCCTTGGGATCAACGTCCGCAGATGGACAGGGTATCTGCACAATCAAGAAAAGGTGTAGTTGCTCGTCTGAATAGACCATTTGGTGAGCATCTGGACTAGCATGTTCGATGAAATGTTGTACCTTACCGAAGAACGCTTGTCTTCTTTCAATACCAGGTGATTTGAGCGCAACTAACCAGTCATCGGCAGCTCCTGGCTCGGGAAGATTTATGGAGGTATCTGGAGCTATCACCTCCAGTGTACATGACCCGAAGAGATCCTCGAAGCTGGGCACAGACATGACAACGTCACGTCCAACGGTCTAGGTAAACCTTTTCTGATATGAGCGATTAATATTTGATTAAGATTAAAAGTGAAACCATACCAGAACGCTTTATGAAAACCGGCGAAGCGATTAGTACGAAAGGATGAGGGCTTTGTTTGTGTCTGTAATCAAAATCGACTCTCAGTGGTTCCTCTGCCAGTACTAAGGGCAACATGTGCATGTAACAATACATAGATGATTCGATAGTCAAACGGTCATGCAGTTCCCTGCGCCCGACCTGTTCTCTTCTCGTCGTCTGCTTTTAGTCACAGACCAACTTCCAGCTCCAGCTGATTTTTTACTGCATCGGTTCCTTCACTTGCACCTGAAGCAAAGCAAAACTGCAAAATGTATTGTTCTCGCTGTATCCGAAAGCCTCGAGCGCTGGAAATCAGTAGCTTCAAAGGCCGTACGTGCAGTCTTCACCATCTCATCGATCTAACAGTAACTTAGTACTTCCTCATAGAACGTCAATGTAGCCCATAGCGAATCTTTTCAATTCATAGATGTATTCGACCAGCATCCACCATCACAAAATCGAGGAGAGGGGCATTTGAATGTTATCTCTCTAAAGTACATCTACGATCTACTATCAGTCAAGTTATCGGACTCCCGAACCTATGGCCAAATCCCACTCGTAATTCTGGATGACATCACATCGCTCGAATGGCTCGGGGTTTCGCTGCTTGACCTGTCGCGGTTTACTCGTGCTCTAAGAACCCTCTGTATCAAGGTAGGACAATATCAACTTCAAGCCATTACAGCTTTTACAACCCAAACATAGATGGATGCAGCATTGGTCGTCAGACATCACATTGTCACTCCACCAGAGCCAGATGCACTCTTGCAGCACTTGCTTCAACTATGCACCTATCACATCGAGGTCAGGCCTTTAGCCAGCGGGCGAAGCGGTGCAGTGAGTGGAGAGGTGCGTTCTGTTGCGTTGCTCTTGATGTATCAGAAGCCATAAAACCATCAAGATATCTGTGCATTTAGGGCCTAGCATGAAAGATACAAATGAACATGTTGTATCTCGTACGTCAGCGCTGCAATATCGTTTGACGGAGTCAAGTGCTGTGTTCTTCGACAAGGGCACAAGTACAGGAGTTCTGTAAACGCTGTGGAGAGAGCATGATGATGTGCGCGATTCATAAGATCGCAAAAGCTTGTCGAAGCTGTGGGGACAAAGAGGCTGTATGCACTCTGAGTATACGAATGCCAATACGTCTGAATAGTTCGAGGACAAGACTCGCTCTATGTAGATTGAAGCATAGTATGGCGTGCGTTACTTACATATACCCTTCAAATAATCCCGCAGACCGTCTTGCGAAAATACGACGGTCTTCATTGCCCCTGCATACATGTTCCACACCACATTTCGGAACTTCAGGTAAGCATCAATGATCGCCTCCTCTATATGTGTGACCAGCACAGACACTGTCCGATCATCCTCGAGGTATAGCCGCAGCTTCGTCACAAATGACCGCAGATCCCGTTCGCAAGTCTCGATGAAGACTTGATGAAGGTTCTCTGCGATAGCACGCTTTGCCCATTCTTGCTCCGTGAGGAGTGGAGCCTGTTGCCCTGATGAGAAGGGTATGCGGGCGTCATTGAATGCTTGTACACGGTCCACCCACTCTCGTAGAGGATCACAGGGCAACCTCGCACAGAACGAGATGATTTCCTGACAGGCACGTTTCAGATCTTGATCTATGTCCTATATCAGGAGTCGATGTCAGCAAGGATAAAGAGTTTGTGAAAGTAACACATCGTTTACATGTCGAGAGTCTGAAAAGGTATCATGTCCTCGAGGCATTCCTAATGAAGCAAAAAGAGCATCTGGTAGTAATGCAGTCGTGCGATTCAGAACTGATGCCAAGGTATCTGGAATCAAGAAAGTTAACAGGATGTTCCAGTGTCAGGAACAAACACCCACCCGTCACACCGCCTATATCTGACCTCGGCTCTGTATCTTTCGGAGTATAATCCAAATTATTTGCAACCTCCTTCAAAATCAGGAGATGGCGAACGAGAAATAATTGGCCATCTAGCACGCCGGTAGAACTTCTCTGTTCGACCAAAGTGGACGATGTGACTAGCGATTGACGACAAAAGCTCACGGCCTCGTGCGCAATATCTTCAAAAATAACGGGCTACGTGAACTCAGCATCCAGTCAAGACGCACAAGAGAAGTGACTACCTTGACGAAGTCATGCAGTTGGGATAATACCCATACCGTCTTTTGCAAGGTCGGAAACCACGTTTCTTTCTTGTCTAATGAGGGTAGCTGGAAAAGTTGGCTGACGCTATCCTTCTCCTTGATTTCGTATTGAGAAACAGGCTTCCGCGCGGCTGACGGTGCCTATTCAGACAGTGCTTAGAGCAGACAGAATCATACACGTACTAACGAGCTTATCAGGATACGCCAGGTCTTCTGGTTTCGGTGTGTAATATCGAATTTCGGCCTGGATAACCGACTGTGCTTTGAAGAACAACCGGGTTTGTGCATCCTGAAGGACCATTTGCAGAAGGTGACTGATATGAAGTTGCTCCAGACCTTTGGACTTTGGCTGGTCAAAATCAACAATTAGGTTGCCGTCATCGGGTGGCTCCTCTGGGAGCTCTGCCACATCAAGAACCATCAGAGCTTGGAGTACCGTGCACACTTCGCAGAGAGTTGTGAGGCGAGTTTCATGCAATATCCGGGGACGTAAGTCATCGTAAAGGTAGTCGCATAAGTTCTCAAGATAAGTGCTTGATGTCGTGGATGAGTGTAAGCAGAGACAACGAAAATGGTACTCACTAGAGCTGGTCCTCACCAGAATTGAAAAACTCTCGGTAGAGATTGAATTCGTCTGTGCAGAGGTGTTTCAGATAACTGCAACCGGCATTTGTCTATTCTTGAATGAGTAAGTCGCTGAGCAAAACCACGAGCAACTCACTAATTCGACTAGTTCAGTGTGTGCTGGATCGAGCCCACGTATTTCTTCCATCAAGCGTCCCACCAGTAGACCTTTACGTGCTGCAAAATAGGCAGAATGACATTCTGAAAGCAGTGCTGACAAGTCCTCTGGATGAGCTTCGGCACGACGCTCTAACTCGCGGAGCAAAGGAGAAAGCTGAGAGACACTGCGGAATCTAGTGTAAAGCAGATGCATCTGTGCTGTCGATGATACATCCTGAAAATTGTGGTGTCAAGAGACTGAGTACAAGTAATGGATAAGTTTACCTTCTCTGATAGTCTTCTGGAAACGTCCGCAGTCAATGCCCTTAACGAACCAACAAAAAACATCCTGATGAGTGTCATGGCTCTCGTCATACACTGCTGAAATCGGAGTAAGTATATTTCCGCTTCTTTGTAATATCGCTAAAAGTATCCAGTTAGTATAGCATCATAGCAACTAGCATACAAACTCACATGAGCCTTAAGATAATCTATGCAAATATCCACACGCTCCACCATGTACAAGAAGTCGGTTTGAAGGACAAGGGACTCTCCAGGATGATTGAGCATGCGCGTCGCGTGTTCTAGTTCTTGGAAGTACTCGAGTCTAGCTCCAATTTCGTCAGTCAGTTCAAGTAGCCTGTCCTAGTGTGAAAGAATCAGCGATTGGGATATTCTAAAACCTAGTCGCTTACTCTTTCCTCCAGTAACCGCTCGCACGCATCCTTCAGATTTTTTCCGCCATCCTCCACGCTTCGCCAGCCTTCGAGCAGCCCACCGACCTCCCGTTCAATCTCGTCTATACGCTCAATAAGTGTATCTGCTGTGTTCAGGTGTTCGGATACCACCGCGACATGAGCGCGGAAGTGCGCTTCCTGGCTATGTGCTACAGACTTGTCTATCTGTGCAAACCAGTCATAGAATTGTTGGGGTGTTTGCACGGGTTGCTTCGGGTGCAGCGCATGACTGACGAACTGGCGAGTAGATGTTGGTACTGGTGTTGATGGACGTGACACCAATCCGACCTTCCCTCGTAGATTAGGTGTAGAAGGACGCGAGGGCTCATCTTCGTTGATGCTAATCTTATGTACATTCAGCAATAAGCAGTGCAATAAACTATTCTGACTCTACTTTGAGCGGGAGAGGGGTTTTCTCGCTTGCAGTTTTGACCACCGCGACGCTCTTGAGTGCCAGGTCACTGAGAGGTGCTTTGGCTTCCCATTCTTCGATGGTGAACTGCGGTTTAGGCCGTGGTGTCGATGTAGCAGGGATTCCTGCGCGGCGGTGGGGTGTAGGCGTCTTTGACATCACGCTAGTTCTCACCAGAACATGACATCGAGCTCCGCTGCTGTAAAGTTCAGATATAAGCAGAGTGATGACACTTCCTATTCGAGGTTTCTATCAAGTCCTCTTTGTTTCCTACCGCAATGAGCACCGCAAACTTTTCTAGGACAGTCAAGTGTTCAACGAGACTATTCCAGATCCCCAAGGTTTGTGAGTAATGCTATTGCATCCAGTAAGATCATGATAGATATTATTAATTTTACCATAAAAATGGCTACCGTGTCACCTCTAGAAGGTCCTAGCTGTACCGGCGAAATCCTATCTTCAACAGTACAAACTATGCTACTAGTAGCATCGAGTCCTTAGCCTCTTTGTCGCGGTGGACGAAATCGACTCCCGCCAGATTTTGTAAAGCGTGCTGACCACCATGTCGGGAGCTTTGCAAGCCAGCGTCACGACATCCAAACCGTCATGTCAAAGAGTCGAGATTCGACATTTAGACAGGTTTCGGAGAATCTTGCAGGACTGAAGCTTGAACCAACCGAGGGTGAGACTCGTTCAATTATGAGGGAGATTTTACTGTGTCACATTTTATTATCTTCATCACGAGCTCTCCAGCTGCCAAGCGTGGCAGTACCAATCACCCAGTCCTGCATGGAATGCGATCCCAAGGACAACATCATAGGCAGGCGAGGTGTCGAAATATTTGATGGGTGATGGCGAAGCCGCAGCGATGCGTGAGTTTGTAGGTGTTGCTTGCTTACCGTGTTGTGCGCTGGGCAGGCCTCTACTACGTTGTTCTATGCCTCTACTTTCAATTTCTTTCCCTTCTATCATGGTTGTCAAATCCAAAATATTCGGTGATAGCAAATGTGTTGCTCGCACACATTCTTCGTCACGGTACGACTTTATAGTATCAGGGGATTCCATTCGATGCAGACAGCCATCTGATTGTCCTTTTAGCTACAAACCAAGCGAGAACGTACTGCTCTATCCTCTGTGACAATGTATCCGGTCCTGATGCCACTTCTTAAGCACTCGATTTCCAGTGTCAACGCCTGTGCTGCTGCACTTCCGATTTGCGTTGCGCGTACAAGTTACAATCAATTAGGTCGTGGAGCTGGATCTGGGTTCGTAAGTCTATGGTAATGCTCACCTGAGTGTATTAATTATGCTCCATCAGTCAAGGACGAGACTTTGAGATTAGGCATAGAATTTGTTTCGAGGGGTATGTATTCCAATGCTTCTCATGCTGAGCTACTACATAGCTACAGGACGTATGTGCTTGATGCGGGAGTCTACTTACAGGTGACGCATTATGCAGCAGCATATACGGAAATTGCACTTGTGATCGAAGTCTGCAAATGGAAACCTGGATATGAAATCTCACCTGAAGAGCGGCGAATGTTTTCAGTGGTCGAAAGTCTTTCATTTGCCCAAGGGGTATGCCCTGACTCATTCGAAGTCACACTGATTGTTCGATGATTCTCATGCGACTATTCTTTGCTTTCTTATTGACTCGGAGGATGCAGATCATTAGATGGAAGGACTAAATTGTATCATCTGCTGAGTGATTGGCTGATAGACCAGTGAGTCTTATCCCTTGCATCTCCTCAGCTCGATTCAGGTCACAGGACATTTATGATTTCATTCTTTTATTGCTCTTCACCTTCAACAGCGTGAACTGATTGTTTTAGTAATACTTTGGTGGGTTATTTGCTGAGCGCATGACACTTGTTAGTTGACTATAAAAATCAGTCAAAACAGGGTTTTTCAAGGCTTGCATCGGATAGCTGCGCTGTACTCTGGCAAGATGAAATCTGTTTCTCAGCGGCTGCTTAAAGGATTCTCCATGCCTTGTCGGCTACTCGAGCTCCTTCAATAGGCAAATTTATACCACAACGAACGAAGGGTTTCTCTTGGCAACTTCGTGTATTGAATTGCTGAACTTCCCCCCTACAGTCTCCCTACCAGGTTGTTACAGGTCCTGAAATTACATTTCCCAACTGTAGACTCGGCTTTCTTCGTCCCGCCTGGAGACAGTGCATATCAAGTCCATTGGTTTCATCGCGGACAAGATTAACCTTTTTTAAGCCAGCCTGCTAGCCTAGGGCTTGTTCGGTATCTGGCAAGCCAGGAGGTGGCGTATCGTTGTGCTAACAGAAGGTCGTGATCCTATTACCCAGGCAGATCGCGGAGCCGAGAGAATCCTGCATAATTGGAACTTAAACCGATGAAGGACGTGACCGCGAAATACTTGATATGCAAATCACAAGATAGAAATAATTTAGCGGCTTACGGTTTTGCCCAATGTCATGATGCGGCAAAACTACGCACTAGCGCTCTCAGAGAATGCGACACGCAAAATCTTGGTATGTGCAATTTCTTCAGATAAGTTCATCCAGTATGCCACGTCAACAATTCGATATCCTTCTGTTCATGTGATGGGAAGAATACTTAATGGAGATTCCTATGGCTGTAATAATCAATAGTGAATATTATCAACAAGCCTTCCGAATGTGTACTAAGATCAGTCCCAAGGGGATGGTTCATCGGGTATAAAGGGTGCTGACGTCGGGCTAGCGAAGCCTAAACCCAGGGGAGGAGAATTGTCTGGATAGTCGGAGGTCACTTGCTCCACGGATTGCGTTTTCTGATGAGACGGTGCGAATGGAGATTTCGGTGCTTGCTCAAGGATGAAATCTGTAAGATGCCCCGGATTGTCTGACGTAAATGAAGCGGTACTTGGCAGAAGTGTCAAGGGTACACTAATATCGTCAACAGCCGGGGATGAGGGCGAAGGGGATGTCGGCGGAGACTTTATTGCGTCTCGCGAAGAACTTCGAGAATGTGAAGATGGCGGCTGTGGAGTTTCATTGGATACCCCTGCTGCAGAGAGCTGCACACCCCGAAGTCGACCATTTTCGCCTTCAATCAGCCTCAATGCTTCCTTGAGTGCGTCCTTTTCTAACCGCACTTCTTGTAGTTCTTCCTCTGTCTGAGCACGTTTAATGCGCTCAGTTGCGACCATCTTGTTTGCCTAGAGGATATATAAGTCTGATGGAAAACTTGCGGCAAGTAGAAATTTTACCTCCTCAAAGAGTGCTTGTGATAAGGATTCTAGCTCAGCTTCGATAGCGGCCTTCTGTGCATTCGCGTTTGCATGTGCAAGGCGTTCCCGTTCAAGCTGCTCTTGAAGCTCCAGAAGTTCTTTCTCTCTTGTACTTGATATAAGAGTTGGCAAAGAAGGTGACGTTAAATGAGAAGAGTGTTGCTGAAGAGAATGAACAATGCGCGACTTTGATCCTGTATCAACATGTGGGTGATAAGTGAGTAATATGAGGACAAATAACCATACCACTATTGAACCTAAATCTGAAGAAACGACCCTCCTGGTTATTCTGGGAAGTTGTAGATGAAGTCGCTAGGGAAGGGGTAGTTGGAGATGGCTCTATACCATTGACAGCAATTGATGGGGGGTTCGCGGGGTGGGATGGTGCGCCCGACTCATTCAAAGGACCATAATCGTTACTCCTTTGATGTTCTTCTGATACACGTTGCATGTTCTGCGCTTCTCGCGCACTCCAACGCCGCCACCCAACATCTTTCGCGTTGCAGGGGGTTTCACGTTTGAGAGCTTCCTCGAGCATTTCATTATTAGACATCATCAGTTGTAAATTGGATTTTGCGACGCTCAGGGATGTCTCTAGTTCCGCTTGAGTCTTGTACGCGATTTTGAGCAATGACGACTAGCGAACCATGATCGGTTCATTACTGCCAGTGAAACAGACCTGTCCACGCACTAGCTCTTCCACTCTCTTGATTACACGATCAAGGGCATATCTGAGATCTTCTTCCTGGCCATGGGAGTGAACACGCCAGGCATCACGGAGCTCATCGTCTATGCCTGCAAATATAGCAGATGTGGGCGAGGGATGAGGCTCTTGGACTGATGAATGACGCGATTGAATGCTTGACGATCCAAATGTCATATTTGATAACATGAAGGAGAACAGCGATGGTGACTCGAAATTATTACAATTGAAGTTCAGACAACACAAAGACAACTTGAGGCTTGGTTCAGTGGACTGCACCGTTCTTATTTAATTAGGTAAGCTGGGTCAAGACTGGGACCAGTGGCAATTTACTTGCGGCGTTTCTTTTTCACCACATCTGCCGGTCTAGGAGACTTGGCAGGGTTGATTTTGCCGCGGTATTGACTGTTCCGTGGTCGAATACACAGCAAGAAAATGCGGTGTCATCTGCAAGACAGGACTGCAGTCACGGTGAGCGGCGACGGCCCTGGCCTGACCCTGGTTGCGTCACTGTCTGTCGTGAATCACTCTGGTAACTAGTGCTGTCAGTGTGAGGAGGGGGTGGGTCCCCCAGTCTAAAATGGAGAATCTTAACAGCGCCGTTAGCAGTGCTCAGTAATACACTCTCACAAGGAACTGGCGGTACAGGTTGTTGATTCATTAAATATCCGAGTCTAAATAGAGCTCACCCGGGCATTGGCCTTTCTCCAGTTACCGGCAAACGCTCCTTGCAACCGCTTCATATCCCACCTCTTGGTCTCTGGAATTTTCATGCAACGTTCAACATACTGCCAAGCACGGCCGTGTTGACTCTTGCTATGCCGGCGATAAGTATACATAGCAATCGCGCGCTACAACCTGTTTTCAGTTCCTTACTATTTCATGGTCGTTGAGCACACGTTGAGAAGCTCGCGTTCACACAGGCTTTCATGTAGAGCTCTGGGATGCTCTGGGATCAAGTCCCAGATCCTAGAAACATCCTGGTCCAAGTTCACGTCCCGGCGATTAGTCCTTCTCACACCCACGAAAATCTATGCCATCAGGGGCAGATCGCAGCTGTGTATGGGAATATGTTTAGAATCACGTCCCCGCCGATTTGTTATTCATCCGCACTAATCGTATTCGCTCCACGCTTTCGTGACGACCGGTCAGCCTCGCCTTGCTATCTTATTTCCTGACACGCGATATCATGCGATAATCGTATGAAACCAGCAATCTTATTCGCACAATACTCGATCGCGTATCGGCGGCCCTCTGCCAGCTCATAAGCTTAATAGCTTGCTGCTTCGCCTAGCCTGTGTCTCCATCGTCTCTTCTTGACATACTTCTTGTGCTTCTCATTCTAACCGCTCTCGACTCTCCTTCTAATGTCTCGTGGCGCACCTAAGCCCCCACCACCACACAAACTTAAATTTGCCACCAACAGCGTGCGCAACACCACCTTCGCCGAGGACAACAACAAGCTCTACTATGAGATTGTCACTCGATTTTGGCACCCTCACCTCACCAAAATCAATAAATACGACTACGAAGCTCGTGAGGTCCACTGTATCGCAGAGATTGAGGATCAACCCAATAAAGAAGTGAAAGTCCGCTTCAACACTGCTGATGCAGAGGGAGAGTGGGTGAGAGCTTGTGACTTTATCAAGAATGACGGTACAACAATGTAAGTTTTTGATCACCATGAGCCAATAGTCAACAATTTTTAATGATCGATGGTAGCGGAGGTACCTTCGCCCATGAAGATGGCACTCATTACCGCTGGAAAACACCCAAACGCTATTTACAAGTTAGCTGTTTTGCCAACTCGTGTTTTCTCTATCTAACTGGCCAAGCTGCAGCTCGTTAAGTCAGATGACGAGGAAGAGGTCCCGGTTGCTGAATATCACCCGCATAAACGACACTTTGGCGTATGGCGCATGTCGCAGCGGGCTTTCCTTGAAGTCAAGCCTGAAGCGATTACCGCTTTGGACAAGATTATCGGTGATTCATTTCTCTAGGCATTGGCATATCAGGCATCGCTAACCAGAGTATCTTCGCTAGTGAGCTATCTTCTACTTGAAAGACGCAAGCGTCAAGCCAAGATCAAAGTCAAGCTGGAAACAAAATAATACCCAACGACATCGCTTTCTCCTCCGTCGCATAACAGTCACCGTATCCCCCTGTGTCGTGTGATTATTTCCTAGTGGAGTCAAGGAGACTGCCAGCCTCTGAATTGCCAGATCCCAATGACGGGACTTGCACACAAAGAGACGTTGATACTTCTGCATTTTTCTATTTGTTTAACCTTGGTCATTCCAATGGTTTCTTTATTATAATAACTTTTCACTACTTGTTAATCAATTTAGATTGGTAGTCATAGATTTCTTACTGAGTCAAAGGTGTAACAGTCGTACAATGTACATTGTGTTTCGCATTCTCACTGTGATTGGCGGGCCGGAATGTAACGTCATAATGTGAATTCGAATCGTGGTCATGCACGATGGCGTTATACCTGCTGATCATGGCATCAATTCATGCTGACTCGGAGTCCTCCTTCGCTCTTCCGTTTGACCGGTTGTCCACAACTTGCAATGGCAGCTAACTTCACTAGTGTCCCAGTCCTCGACTTTGCTCTCGTGTCCGATCATGCCACGAAACAAGAGTTCATCCTGCAGCTTCGACATGCGTTGATAAATGTCGGATTCTTGTATCTCAACAACCACACCGTCTCACAGAAAGTTACCAATGATTTAATTGACTATATTCCCCGACTCTTTGACCTTCCCCAGGAGGCCAAGAACCAGATTTTTATGGCGAATTCACCGCATTTCCTTGGGTACTCCAAGCTAGGTGCGGAATTTACCAAAGGCAAGACAGATTACAGAGAGCAATTTGACTTCGCAACACCTCATGAGACGCAGTGGAAACCCGGCGCCCCTGAGCATCTGCGCCTGTGGGGACCTTCCCAGGTGAGGGTTCTGTATTTAATCATTTCAAGCTACCCGAATTGAACTGAATCCACTTAGTGGCCAGATGAGGATCTTATCCCAGGGTTTAAAAACACAATGGAGACATATCTCCAACAAGTTCAGGCCCTGAGCTACCGATTCATCAGCTTACTCGCGGAGGCTTTCGGTCTTCCTTCCGATGCATTAAACAAGTTTTATGATACTGATGAATTGATGCAGCACCGCGGAAAGGTAAATATCGAACGAGGGTCACTGTATTCTATGGAGATCAGGATTCACCTATTTTCAGATCGTCAAATACCCCGCTAATGATGGTTCTCTAACTGATCAAGGCGTTGGCCCCCACTATGACGCTGGCTTCCTGACCTTCCTTCTTGTCGCTTCCCCTCATCGCGGACTGCAGGTACAAAACCTTTCTGGGCAATGGATTGACGTTCCTCCTATCCCAGGAACGTTCGTTGTGAATATCGGAAAGGGTAGGTGGGCTGCAAACTACCAGTGCACAACACTTTTAATTTCAACTCTGACTTCTTTGTTGAAACGGTCTAGCACTCGAGTTTGTTACCCGTGGATTGGCGAGAGCCACATCGCACCGCGTCTTATCTCCTCCTGTGGGTTCGACTCCCCGCTACTCTGTGCCGTTTTTCCAGAATATCAGTTTGAATGCTTGCCTTGCTGATGAAGTCTTAGACTGTGAGTGCCTTCGATTAAATACTTGTTTCACATACCTTGATCACCATTTTACAGTCCCACCTGAGATCCTTCAGCTTAAACAGCTTCGAGGAGATCCTGTTCAGACTGACTGTTCGTCATTTGCTTGTTTGTCACGACATTATTGATGCATGCTCTACAGCCGTCAACTTCACAGAGTTTGACCGTGAGCCATCTGGAAAAGTGAATCTCATCGGGCGAGTGAAGTAAGTTCTCCAATTGGCTATGCACCGTTTGAATGTGACTATTAATAATAATCATCCGTCAGGAGTCACCCCGACGTTGCGCAACGTCACTACCCGGACCTTTTCGCACAATACTTCCCCAACGGTCTCCCACAGCAAGTTAGCGCATATTGAGCTTGAGGCGAGCAGATCTGTATTCTAGATATTGCTCCTCGCTGTACCAAGTTATGGAAAGTTCAATTTGCAACACGTGGATGTCAGCAATCGAAATGTAGACAGCCAACGATTTCTTTCTCAGGACATTGAGAATTTTCTGACAAGCGAGAGATAAGAGTCCAACGTGCGAATATACATTGACCAGGCTACCAAACAAGATAACAGCACTGCAGGAACATTAGATGCGAGTGGAGGAATGGAACCGGTGCGAAGGAGGTGAGCAAGATATACAATGGGCCGGGAAGAAACGACGATATCAGTTGTGAACATGCAGTGGAATTTGGAATAGTTGATTGTATGAGTGTCAAAACGAAAGAAGCAAGGCATCGCAAGTCATTCTAGAACCCCTAAGCCTGCCTCCTCCGCCCAACGGGATTGACATGTAATAGCATTGCGTAGAGATGAATGAAATAGAAATGGAGCATATAATACACCAACATGAAGCCTCCAGCGTGACGCAGCGTCAGAACGTTGGCCATTTGAGCTGGTCTGGTAATGATGGTTTGCGTCGTCGGTTGTGTGACGTCCCGTGCAGGTGGATCCTCATGCAGGAGTGCCACAATCGGCTCTAAAATGGAAACATCGGGATCAAATGCATCCACCGCAACGGGACCGTCTGCAGAGAGTCAACTCGAGTCGGCAACTTGGATCCAAACCGCTTCAGGTGGAGTGGAGGGAGGTGGCACGTTCTCCTCATCGCTGTCGTCATCGGTAGAAGGCTCACCCTTGTTATCGTCGACGGAAAGATCTAGAATGGGCACAATCTCGTCCTTCTTGTCAGCTTCGGGCTTGTCTTTGGCTTCCTGTTCCTGGAGCTGTTGTCTGAGCTTAGCAAGCTCAAGTTCTTTCTTCTCAAGCTCAGCCTTCTCCTTCTCCTTTTCCAAGAGTTCCTTGCGCCGTTTCTCACGCTAGGTAGAGTACGTCAGTTAAGTCGGATAAACAGGGGAACAGGGGACAACCCGAATACTCACATCAAGTTTTTCCTTGAGCTCACGAGCCTCCTTTTCCTTTCTCAAGCGTTCCCTGAGCTCCCTCTCGCTGATTACCCAGGCAGCAGCTCCATTGGCGGCGGCCTCAGGTTGTGACTTGTTCTTGAGCAGATCTAAAGTCGTGCAAAGATGTGTCAGCATATGATTGTACCTCACTCACCACCCCGCCCACATTAGACCAAGTAAAGCACGATGGAAAGGAACATCAAAGCACAAGGGGCGCCATATAATCAGAAGAAACTCACAGCCTTGCAGCGCCGCAACGCTGAACTCGTCATCTGGGATTGAATCTGCAAACATTTTCGCGAGCGTAGCGAGTCTGGCACCATCCAAAGGCTTGGCGGAGTGCTGGCATGCAGTGAGATGCTCCTCGACTGGAGGCGGCAAGTAGGCTTGGTTTTTGGAACCAAAGCCATCTCGGGGAGGCTTTGCGGGAGAAGAATCCTTGGAAGACGCCAGAGATGACGTCGACGACGAGAACGACGGAGAAAGAGACCACAACGTTGAAGACTGCGAAGACGGTGATGGAGAAGACGACTGGGGCGTTGTGGGTAGATCAATTCCTTCGATATCCCCCTCTATGACTTCAGTATCTTGATCCGTGGACGGGAAGAAGTTGCGGAACAGAGCCTCCGCTTGCCACTTCGAAGAATTCTTGAACTCAACCCAAACATCCATACGGCCAGGACGTGAGAGCGCAGGGTCAAGACGCTCCAGGTGGTTAGTGGTACTATAAGCGCACGTCAGAGTGTTCTAAACCGAAGAAGAATCCCAAACTTACGCGAAGAGGATGCGACCTTCGGCAGCAGCTACACCGTCCAAGGCGTTCAGCAAGCCGCTCAAACTCAGCGTGTTTACATCGGAGATGTGGTCCTTATGGCGTCTGTGCCTCGAGCTGCTGCTCGTCACGGGCTGTTCCGGAGTGCCCTCCTCCGAGCTATTGCTCGATGAGTCCGGAGTGCCATTGGAGCTCTTATCACGTGTGACACTGCGCGTAAACGCCGCATCGAGATCCTCGAGAAGCACGATGCAGCGAGCTGGGACACGGCCCATGAGGGTGGTCAATGTACTATCGCTGATCCACGAAGAAGACAGTGACACAACGTAAATGTCAAGCATAAGTTCGCCCGCAATGGCATGTATAAGGGAGCTCTTTCCGGAGCCAGGTACGCCATGCAACAGGTAGCCGCGGCGGAATGGAATGCCGCGATCCGCGTACCACTGTAAATGTATTAGAATGAAACGTGGCTTTGATAAAATACCGAAATTACCTTCTCGGACTTCAAAAAGTCACGTGTGTCGTTGAGAAGCATCTCCTTTACCCCAGGGTTGAGAACAATGGACGACATAGGGCGTTTATGACGAGAGTCGGTCCACCGCCAGCTACCGTGCGAGTCCGCAAAGTAGATTTGGATTCTGTGTATTGCCTCAGCTTCATACTCCTTCTTGGCTTGTAAGACAAGTTGCTTGAGGATGGTATTATTCCGCGCGACAACGCTGTTATGCCAGCATACATCAGCCACGAGGCCAAGAATGAGTCAGAAAAGGAATTTGAATATTACCTTATTGACAAGACTTCGCATCCGCTACCGTCTTGCTTTTTACTGCGACGGACCCTGAGCCAGTGACCCTTGTAATAAATAGTATGTGTGGTGTCGAAGGTCGGTTGGAATACGACACGTGTCTTGACTTTGCCGGGGGGTGAATCTTCGTCGCCCTCTTCCTCTTCGTCATCGCCAAATGAATTGTCTGCTTGGCGAGATCCTGAGAAGCCAGGGGTTGTGGTGCGAGTAGTGGTCTCGAACTCCCTAGAGCGCTGCCACTCAGGGCGGCGTGAGAGCCACAGCATGAGCCAATCATAAGGATAATCCTCTTCCGAGAAATGCGCAGTGAGGAAGAATGCTGTGTGACGGTGTCAGAAAAAGGCTTTGAATGACAGACAACTCCTTACAGTTGAGGAAATGAGACCTTTTGATGTGTGCCGTCGTCAGCAAGGAGGTGGATGAGAATGATTCAGGACATACCAAGCTGAGCTAGAGGCCCTTCTGGCTGTCTCGACTGTTCCTCCCAGGACGACGAGCTTCATGCCGTCAATAACTGAGGAGCCTCCTGCGCCTCCGACGAGGGGTTGCACGAGCGACTTGAGAGCGTCCATGGTAATGGTAATGTCTCAAGGTGAGTGGACAAGCCAACGCTGCGAGGAAGGACACTTTGAGTGCAAATAGTGGAAATGTAGGCAATAAGGTGGGTGTGTGAGGATAAGAGGAAGATGGTATCTAATAAACGCTGTAAGGTGATATACTGTGTGGTGCAAATAGGCTATAAGGAGCAAACAAGTTAGCTTAAAACTATTAGCGTCTAGGGAACAGACAAACAAATAGTGAGGAGTGAGGCAACAAAATAGTTGAGGACTGTCACTACGGTCCTGTTCTGATTCTCATGCAACGAGGAGGAAGCAAGTCAAGCCGCGTCAGCCTAAGAACGTGGGTATCTTCTTCAAAAATTAGGCGCCCAACTTGGTCACGCCACCTTCACAGCATGTTTCACAGCATGTTGATAAAAGTGAATATCTACGTACTATAGATACATGTGTACTCTAAGCAGATGAATCGAAGATCACGACACCGCCAAGTATAAACCTTCTACAGCAACATTGGCCTGCCATATTCCCAGCTTTCGAACAATTCTGAGGACCATTGGGGCAGGAAACACCAGCACATAAGACACAGGGACCACTACCACCAGGGGGATGGTTAGCAACAAAGTGATACTCGGTTTGATAACCAAGAAATAGAATAACGCCTGATAGGATGTCCAGTCCGTGAACTATGACAATGGGAAGTCGAAGAATGGAGGTAAGAGGGCTTTTGGCTAGAGGAAGAAAGACGAATTGGACATACCATGGCTATCGTGTTTTTGTAGAATGAAGATTCGTGATATGGTGACCCTGATTCTACGCCAGATGATCGCACACGCTGAAAGATAGGTAGGGGCGGATAAGGAGTTGGGTAAGCAAGAGGGCCATGGAATGTTGTTTGGAGACCAAGCTACGAGTGATCCAGTTTCATATTCAATTTGAAATTTAAGACGGAAGCGAGACGCACTTCTCCCCTCGCAAACGCCCTGGCACCGAGCAAATTAAGGAAACATAGGAGAGCACCCAAAGGCAAGGCAATTAATAACGTTGTACCAACCTACAAAGGCCGGTCAGAATTTTTGATTCCAAACTGAACGCCAGGAGAAGGAAAAATAGAGGGTAGAACAAAATGCTCACCAAAGTAAACACAAAAAGGTAAACCCATGCAAGAAGGGCATAGGGAAAATTGATCACTAGAAGATGGAATACAGCAGCATGGTATGCTCTGCGAGTCATGGGTCTGAAGTAACGAGACCAGAAACGCCGCGAAAACAGTGACAACCGGTGCGAGCTTCCAGATTGTGATTCTATTGTTGCACCGGGACGTTGCTGACGCCTCTGATGACCATCGTGTGCATACGGATAGTCACGGTCGTCCCCGATTGCCTCATATATGTCAACGTCCGATTCTATATCTGGATCAGAATGGAGTAGTGATAGCACTGTTTGCGCTAAAGAGGGCACAAATGAATTGGACGAAACAATTGTGCTCGACTGCGAATATGTTCTCTGGCGTCCCGGCGAACGTTGGGCAAAGCCTGGCAGAAAATCACTTAGTAGCGGTGTTTGCTCTGTGGCATCTTCAGTGCGAGGGAATGAATGATTTGAGACCGATAATTGAGGGGAAATATGTCCTGAAGCACGATCTGAATCTAGAGGCTGCGGCGATAATGGCGCTGGTAAGTGATGTCTCCGACTATGTCGAGTCGCGCGTGGGCGCCGTCCTTGGGATGGGTATGGCGGTGGGGGATCGTATACTGCAGCTTCGGGGTTGAAAATTGGAAGAACCGCGTCCCGAATTCCAGGACGGTTACAAGGTTCCTCAGCAGACATCTCTTGGGCCATCCTTTTGGTTGAAGAAGGGTCGTAGTCCGGCACGTGATCTAATGGTGATAGGAAGTTCTATTAGCAATACATAAAATATTACATAATTTTGGCGGCAAGGCTTGTCACTTCCTGTCATGGGCGGAGTCCCGTCACTGTGAGCAGCGGCCGACAGTTACCAGGGCTCCCCTCAACTTAACTTTTTTTTTTCCGCATGAACCTTTTACGGGGTTAGTGCCACATATGTTGATGTGCAAAGGTCTCTTGGTATACCATTACAAGTACTTTAATGCTATTGGACCATTGCTCTTGACTGAGAATGTCTATCAAAAAACTAAAACTACATCTACTACAAGCACCGAATTATTACCAGGTACAATGTTCCCACTAATGGTCCAGGCGATGGCTGTAGCTTGTCAATGCCATTGTCTATTTGCATATGTACGCGTGGATAAGTTATAACTGTACAAGCTCTCGAACATTCTGCTCTGAGTCTAGACTTGAAGTTGCGAACCGAATACTTACACACTTTTACTATGCAGTAGTTTGCATGTTGATTATGTATGGGATATGCTGTCAGAGTTCTAGATGCCGAAGTACGATGCCGTGAAAAATAATTAAGCAAATATAATAAATTCGGGGACTGTTGACCATGCTATTGGTTTCTTCTTTTGCTTGCTGACTTCCCACTAATTATTGTTGGATCACCCCGCTCCTTCGAAACTTTTGATCTTTACTTCTACTGTCTTCTTGTCCACATTGTTCCTCTTTTTCTATTCACGCACCTCCTCCTTTCCCAAACATGGGTTGTGTTCAATCTACTGCCGTTGACAGCGAGGCCAAGGCTCGTGCGTGTTACAACGCCCTTCATCCTAACGATACCTGACTTGAATTCGTTTTCTGTAGGCAACGATGAGATTGAAAACCAACTCAGACGAGATCGAATGATGGCCAAGAATGAAATTAAAATGTTGCTGTTAGGAGCAGGAGAGTCAGGAAAGGTCAATTACTCATTGACCACTCCGAACACATCGCTGAAGAACTGTGTTTTCGTAGTCTACCGTCCTCAAGCAGATGAAACTCATCCATCATGGCGGCTATAACGACTCTGAACGGGATTCCTACAAAGAAATCATTTACTCAAACACCGTTCAGTCCATGCGGTGCGTATCATCACCCGGTTGAAACTCGATTGTAACCTGAAAGATCTTCTAGCGCCATTCTTGAGGCTATGCCTCAGCTCGATATATCTTTATCACCACAGAATGATGCTCGTCGTGCCATAATTCTCGCTCTTCCTGGCCAGATTGAGGGTGATGTGCTCCCAAGGGATGTCGCCGACGCCATTCGAGGACTTTGGCGAGACTCGGGTGTCAAAGAGGCTGTTCGTCGGTCACGGGAGTTCCAGTTGAATGATTCTGCTGTCTACTACTTCAACGCAATCGACCGCATGTGCGGACCAGGGTACTTGCCGACGGATCAAGATATCTTGCGGAGTAGAGTGAAGACCACTGGTATCACCGAAACCACATTCAAGGTCGGCGAACTTACGTACAAACTCTTTGATGTCGGAGGTCAACGGAGTGAACGTAAGAAGTGGATTCACTGCTTCGAGAACGTCACAGCGTTGGTATTTCTGGTATCCCTGAGCGAGTACGATCAAATGTTGTATGAAGATGAGAGTGTTGTAAGTCCAAAGCTCCTTATTAGTGTATCTCCTTTCAGATTGATTACGTCCACAGAATCGCATGCAGGAGGCCCTGACTCTCTTCGACTCGATATGCAATTCACGGTGGTTTGTCAAGACATCAATTGTACGTACTTCTACCTCGTGGCGTATTACATACTTATTCCCTGCCACAGATCTTGTTCTTGAACAAAATCGACTTGTTCGCTGAGAAACTCCCACACTCACCGCTTGGTGACTACTTCCCAGACTACAGTGGCGGCGACAACTATGATGCCGCTTGCGATTATTTGCTTCACCGCTTCGTTGCGCTCAATCAGAATGCGGCAACCAAGCAAATATACGCCCATTATACTTGCGCAACGGATACTCAACAAATCAGATGTAAGAACCCCTCCCCTTACGTGTCTTACACAAACTGACTCTGCCATGCTTTGTAGTTGTATTGAGTGCTATTCAAGATATTCTGCTACAGATTCATCTTCGTGAATGTGGTCTGCTGTGATGACACACACAGCACCACTCTTCTCCCTTTGGTCTTTGTTTTATCCCAATGCATCATCTGCCTCTCGCGCATGCAGTTCGCTCTCCCAGCTTTCATCGCATCAGACATTCACACCTCTACATCTTGGCTATCCAGTCCTCTTATTTTGAGATCCCCACGTCTATCATCGTTCTGTGCGCTCTTCTGAACATACACGTATTATGATTGGTTCGTAGGAGTGTTTTATATCGTTGTGTCATTTCCCTCTTCCTCTCACTTCTTTCTACCGAAGCGTGGATTGATCAAAACCTAGTATACCCTTCTTATACGATTCCTATGTAATTGGAGACCTTATCTTGACCGCTCGTTAATTCTTTGGGATTGAATTCATCAGAAATTCAGGCAACGCAACCGGGTGTTTGGCCATGGGTGATTTATTTTAGCCTGATGCGGAGCTAAGGATAATATCATTGTAAGACAACAGCACATGGCTCGCTTACAGAACCCCATCAGTCGTCCATCTATACACCACACGCTTAAGAGTGGGCAGCGGCGTTGGATCCGCGAGCACGTTGGGCTCTGTGGGATGATTGGGTTATCACAAGAGCGGTGTCCTGCCATGCCATTAGTGGCAGGTTTACACCACCGAATCCAAGTATAGCACGAATTTGATAAGTAACTGTCATGTGCATGAGATCTTGATGTTCTCGATTGTAACGGCGCAGCATTTGGAGTAGAAGAATCAAGATGGCGACTGATGGCGCATTCTGATATCTACGGACGCCGTAAAGCACCATTCCCGAGGAGGCATAGGATTTAGTTAGGCGCCCGTGTCAGCGGGCAGGTTGAGCTCGTTGCACAGGTACTGGCAGAATCTTATTCACCTTTCAAGCATAGTCGAGCATCCATTTCTGTCCCAGACCACGCATCGTGGGTCTGCTGATGATTCCAAAATGTAGATGTCACTATATAGGGCGTGTGGAACGCCACACAGCCGCTGGCGAGCAGAATCATACCCACAGATGGCAGGTGATGACACTGTAACTAGGACAATGTTCCGACGACTTGCTGGCGAACGACTAAATCAAATTTCTGTCAAAAGGTATTCGTGAAAATGCATGATAGGGATATAATGCAATAGTACACGTTCGTTTGAACGACTATTATAGCAAAATGCGGCAATAGAGCTCAAAGATTTATCGATTTGGGTGATGGCTATAGATTAGCGAGATTAGAAACTGAAGTAGGCATATCTGTAACGCGTCCGACAATGTTGTATCGTTTCCTGTTAGGCGAAGATAAGCGCCATGACATGTTTGTTTGAGCGAACCTGTTTCGGGACGTACTGGAAAAATAAAAACCAGTCATTGAGAACGTTCTTCTCGTTCTCTGGTAAGTCGCTGTAGTCTGGTACAGCGTCCTCTGGATTCAAACTGGACATTCCAAGCCCCTTTGAGCCGTCCCTCCCGGCGAAGATGTTGTATGATTTTCCGGGACCGTACACGTCGCTTTTACGTGTAACATCAAAGACAGTGCCTACTAGAAGTGAGCAAAAGGATCATCAGCCCATACACCCGAGGACAGACCCTTAATGGATACATAGATCGGCTTCGAATTGTCGGAGCCAGTCGAACTCCTTGAGTTGATCGAGGGTGAAGGGGTCATCCTTCGGGGGGTCGAGGTCGTCCCTAGGTGGTTGCATGATGGTCTTAAGAGACTTCTTCTCTTCTGGTTTTGAGTCTACTGGTGGAGACTGGTGCGATGACGATAAGGTGCGTTGTTGTACAAGATATAGAAGGGGCAAGGCCAATACGAGTCCATAGATCACTACCAAAAACATGGCTAGCTAACCACTAGCATTCGGCATTTGCCGCTGTAACCACTCATTCCTGGTGGACTTGCGGAGCTTCAAATTTAATGTCCATCTTGATCAATGCTGTCTGCTTGGTTTCCTCAAAGCTTGTTGCTTAGTCCACAAGCCCCACAGACCACTAGAATCCACTAGGATCCCTTTATCATCTTTTTTCTGCAGCTTGGATAGCGCTTGTCAATGTGCTGTGACTATGGCAGTCAGTAGCCACACCTCTCGACTATAAAGCTAGGTCGCATCATGGTGGCACAAACCATTGTCTCAGTGCGACTGCTGTATTATCTTGTATCCATCATCATATCTCTCCTATCTCTAACGATTTCCCGCTATGATGCCCGCATTTTCCGTCCCGGTCTACGAACCACTTCCCTACGCCCTTTCAGGTCTCAGCTTTATGCAGCTGCCGATGTGCACACAACGTTACCTGCTAGACATTGCAGAATTGGTACCTCCTCACGTGTTCAAACAAAAATTTATCTCGGATGAACGCTCACTCATATCAATGGCTCTCTTCCGGAGTCTCATAGGGAATGACATGGCCCTCGTTCGTCAGCGGGATAAAGCCTATTTCATGGCCTGTGATCTTCAAATAGGCATCCCGGCTCATGTTAGTCCCCAGTGGCACTATGAAAAACAAACCGCGCGCGTCCAATTTGTCCGTGGTACATTGTTGCCAGAGCGAGAGCTCATCTTCAACGAATTCATGATCAAGTTTGATGCGCTTGTCTGGCTAGATCGACAAGGACGCGGGGATTATACCCCTGAGGATTGGCAGTTGTACAGGGACGCGCTGTTGAGACCTATCATCGACCGTACAAGCGCACAGCTTGCTGCGATCGCGCAGGGCAGATCCGTCTGGGCTATGCACGTGATCAATGCCTATACCTACCGGGTGCCTTCCTTACCATACTCGCGATCCCGTGAAGATGCAAGCCGCGCACGATCCGGGAGATCTTCTGCCCGTGGACCTGATTCGGGAGGGGATTGGCGCAGGGGTCGGATGTCAAGCTGGCATTCATAAAGGACTGTTGGTATTATACTATGAACAATGGAACATTTCGTTACATACGTACTCAGCATTGAAATCATAATCTTCAGTGGTGTGGAGTATTATGCCGTGTCCGTAAGCCTCAAGTGGAAAATCCAACTGCCTCCATGGGCTTCTTAATCCCCTGATCGACCTGGTAGTGGTAAATCCAATCACTACGTCGGAATCAAGAAGCCCAAAAAACATCTCGGCATTCAACTCACAAAAGGTAAAAAGTTTGCTTCATCCTCCGCGCGGGGGTAATACGTCGTCAATAATATTATTGAAAAACAGGCAACAAACTAAATTGACAATCGATGGGGTATCGGAAGTGGTACAATACAAACAGGTTTCGAAACCATCAGATGATGTAAATTATTGCGAAGCTTGACCGAATTATGAAGAAAAAAAGAGTAAGGGAGATTGAATACAGTAATAACCAACGCTGCAAAAGCGAAACAATATTGACATAGCATCTGGCGTAAACTAACAGGGGAGCAATATTTGTGATGGATCGTAGGAGAAGAGGCATTGGGTATGAGATGTTGAATCCGAGATGGTTCATGCGCCACCCCGTAGAAGTGGAGGGAGCGAACAGTTGGGTGGCAGCGGCGCAGTGATGTTGACGGAGTGGCAAGCTTCTGTCACCCGCTTACGCAAGTCGTCGCATTTACTCAATAACACTAAGAATCCCCATCAGATCAGTGACAATGATGAGAAACTTATAAAACTAACTTGGGCAAGGCCACAACGTATTCAGCACGTCGACTGGTACTATGATGTCTTTAGCAACTTCCAAAGCATCAAGATGTGACTTGTCCTCTTCCCACAAAGAAAGACATCTGTGGTATGGATTCCGTATTGAGCAGGTTTGTGTCTCTGAATGCATCTTGGACTTACGTTGCTACTTGGCTTGCAAACCAAGTAACCTGGAACGGCTGCCTAGTGAAAAGATGGCCATCTTGATCCCCGAGATGGTGAATTGACATTTTAACTCTGCGGATGAAAAGGCTCTGGTAGTACACTGCCATCGCCGACGTCACAATCAATCGACACATCGCGGAAATAGAGCCACTTACGCCACTGCTCAGCCTGTTTGCGGTTGAACTGAGGGGAATTTCCAGCCTCCGCGTGGCCACTAGATACGCCACCATCAGTATGTCTGACGTCATACCAAAAAAAGGTACTTGCGCTCGTAGAATCTGAGTAATTATGATCTGTGTGCTGCAGAAAATTGTTATCGTCAATGGAAAACAGTAAGCAGGTAAAATATACGTACTTGTAGACGTACTCCCGACACATGTATAACAATGTCATATCGAGGTTGCAAGTGTGGGTATCCAAGGCATCCTGAATCTCAAGGGTTTCTGACCAAGCTTCAACTGCAAGGTCGGTTGTCTCTGTGCTGCTAAAAGCGTTTTTCCGGAGACGAGTGGTACAGAAAATCCAAAGGAGCATGCTGCGGCAATAGAGTGCCCATATTGATTCTTTCGAAGACTGCGCCTTGTGCTCGTTGGACCCTCGTTGTGAAATCTCACCAGGGAACAGTAACCGGAACTGCACGACCGTCAGCCTAAGCTAAATGCATGGACAAGGAACAAACGTTGGAAGGATCGGTTAGAAAAAGGTCGCTCGGCTCTTTCTGGAACGCGATGCAATGTGACGTGTACCTGGCCACGAGGTGAAGGGCGCTCCAACACAGCCTCCTGCAAGATTCCTTGTGCATCTCCTCAGGGGTCCATGAGGGATCCCAAGATGGCGTGAAAGACCATGATGACGAAAACTGCTCCGTAGCGATAGATGAATTTGGAAGGGGGATACAGTCGCACTTGCGAGACATTGCATGAGGGGTACGGACCCCGTCCTTGGATATTTGGTCAAAAGGACGGCGTCCGTGAGCAATGGGTACAGCGTTAGGGGTGAAGGTCGATACATCTGGCTCATTGCCGTCCAGGAACGTCAGGCCTAATTGGCGGACAATTCCATCGAGATATGCTAGAGAGCGTCTCGCACGTTCAACGGTATAGAGTGGGTGAGCCGAGGATTCATACACAGCGATAATCTGGATAGAACGTAAGCAGCGATTGAGAGGGGAAGCAGGAAGCACACTTACAAGAGCAGCCTTCGCAAGGGTGATGTCTATCCATTGCGAATTCAATGACGCTTCGAGCCAAGCCTGCGCCTTATCACGAAGCCAGACAGCGCGCTCGCGACCTGCAGACCCTAGTTCCATCTCACTCGATTTCATTAGGGTTGCTAAAGCTAACCCCGCAAAAACAAGTGAGGGTTGCATAAGCGAACGTTCTTCAGGGTTGTACAGGCTGTGAACGAAATCTGGAACATTCACGAATGATAACCAATACCCGCTAGCGGTGAACCTTGGCAAAGATTAAATCAAACCAACTGAGTCACCAGTCGATGACCTACAATGTTGAAAGATCTGATGCTATGTCCTTTAAACTGATAAATAAGACATGATTAATTAGTTCTATTCATGCAATCGAGAATGCAGATGACGTACGACTGATCCCGAGAAGCGGAGTAGCTCATGGCCAAATTATCCCACCACTCCTTGCGACTATATTGTAGGGAGGGCGTTGATGGTACGCGGTACTTCTCCACTTGATGCTGGACAAGAAGCGATCGAGTCAAAAATTATTTGGCAGATGGAAAGGTGCGATAAGATGAACATACCGGATAACTGTCGTCTGAGGCTGCACGCGTTTGCATAGACGAAGAAAAATCAGGCCCAGCAGGTGAAAGTGAGGGTTGAAGTCGAATTCTATCACCATTAGGTTGTAAAACAGGAACATTGGCAAGTCCGCGAGACTCCCGCGGGAGCTCGAAGTCGTCATTCCTGACCGAAGTGCGTTTCCGCTTGGACGGAAGGGAAGGAGGGGACGAACCATCGGTCGGACGTTTCTTACACGAGCGCTGGCGAGTGCCTGGCCTTTTATCAGGCCCTCGCCGTTTAGGTGCTGCATCGTATTGGCATTCATTCGAGCGGCGCACACAATTATGACAAATTGGTCTCGTGGAGTCGCAGCGAATTTTCCTCGCACGACTTAGCAACCACGTGAATGAGCAGCCTGAAATAAGGATAAGAATGAACGCACCATTGCCGACAAGCTATTACTTGATTCGAAATTTCCCTGCGGGGCGGATCTTGGGAAGTGGATGCTGCTGGTTGAGGTTGAGGGGTTGACTCTGAGATTGGGACCGAGGATCGAGTGCTCTCTGGAGTTTGTATTACAGGGGGTTGTGTTGAGCCACCACCTGAGGAATAAGAATGTGGGCGCAAGTCCTCGGGAGAATATCTGCGATTTGGGGGACCTTGGTAAGACAAATTGACGGCGGGGCCATGAGCTGGAGGGGGCGGAAGGCGGGTGTGAGGGTAGGCATGGGGCGGTATGTCAAGACCAAGATGATTTCTTTGTGTAAGGAAAGACTCGGACTGATATGAATTGTGGTGGTGAGGATTCTGATTTGAGTGAATATTCAAAGGAGTTTCGAGAAGATGAGGGTGTGGGTGGATGTTGATATTGGGGTAATCGAACTGAGAGGCTAGGATACCCGCTGCATGTTGTATATCTAGTTGATCTTGATGATAGCGGACTTTATTGTGGACAACATGTGAAATGACGATTAACGTTGTTTTGAAAAGAGTACGAGTTCTGATAAAACTTACTGTCTCCGTGCGGCTGAGGAAATTGAGCCCCGAAGATGGGTGAGTGTAGGCCGGAGCCATCCTCACTGGACTGAGGACCGTCCTCCATCATTACGCTTTGCGGAAATGGAGTGTAGATATCGCTGTCCGTGCTGATGACCATAAGTACTGAAAGAAGGGGGATGAGAGTTTAGAAGGAAAATGGAAACTGGTAATACGGCACTGGTTTTCGATGCTTTGCCACGCGAGACTTAGTTGTAAAACTTGAAGGAGAAAGTGCTTGCTAAGGGGAACACATGCCCACGGCAAGCTCAATGATTATCAAATCTTGATACATACGACATATATTTATCATATTTTTATATTTTATATCTCGAAAAAGGGGGAAAATCTTGTGCTGGGTGCAACTTGCTTTTTTCCATCATATTCATACCCACGACGCAACTTCGGGGCCGCATGATTTCTTGAGCACCGTGTACTCGTGCCTGGTTGTCAGGTGTTCCGAACAAAACTCTAATTTTTTCTCTACTTTTGTTCTTTGCACGAATTACCAAATTTGATTGCCACTCCCAAATTCATCATCAATCTCTCTTACGGCGCCCGACCTTCTTTGTGTCAGACACCCCCCCTCCCCCTCAGGGTCAGTTGATCATTCTACTTGTCAATCGGACTTCCGACCGCACCTTCCCGCGACGATTAACGACCGTCGAATGGCCTCAGCGTGATTGTGCCACGTCTGAAAACTTTAAAATTAGCCGGATAGCCGTGCTAAATTTGGAAGGTACCGTACATGAGTACAAAAGATACTTAAGCGCTGTTAAGTTCCTCGTCGTAAATCTGCGATTGAGGGGATTAGATACCCCTTACGCTTGGATACCCCACATAGATGCAGAACTGCGGTCACATCGCACCAAACAGCTCATTTAGGCTGATTTTGATCACGGCTAGACACGTCAGCGCGGGGGATTCTCTGAGATCTTGGTGTGTGGAGTCCCTTACATATGTGATTCCAAATGTTGTTACTTACGTCAAATCCTACCAGGTGCGATCACCGTCCTCTCGTTAACCTCGTGCAGGCCCATATAAGAGGACGGCATAACTTCACCGAATGCCACTTCCATGAAAACATAACATCAGATGCTATTTGTGCGACTACAATGTCCCATCCCAAGTCGGAACGTAACAGGAGTGCGAGCAGGTACCATGCAAGCAAGGTACCTACCGACACTCACTGGGCGCCTTTGGTTTCACAGGCGCATGCTTTCCTGATAAGCCAAATTAGCATACTTATGCTAAATCATAGGTTAAATTGAAAGGTGGCTGTGAAACCTGGCATTAAACTGCCGTGCAGAACAACTTTATGGACATGCTTCTCCTCCACAGAATAAGTCCACCAGTCGAACTGTTACTACATATGCCACGTTCTATACAGCTTTGCCTGCAAGCCGCGAGCTCGAAACTCTCTAATCGTAAACCATCACAATTGGTACCGAAATTGCTATATATGGTATCCTCTGTATTCGGGAATACAACTGTCCTCGTGTCTTGCCTCATCCATGTTCAATTTCTTGTTCTCATGTTGTGTTCGTCAACGTCGGCGCAACTTAGTATGTACAATGAAACAGCTCATGGAATCAATATACTCAACAATCCAGTAGACGGTTCCCGATGAACGCACCTTTCTAATCCCCGCCACCACCGCAAGTGAGACTCCAACGCAAGTGTCACACCTTACTCTTCATTGTCTATTTCTCAAAGTCGGCACAGACCTCAGCCACGGGTAGTCGACCATCAGAAGCTAAAAGAGCGGTTGGGTACAGTCGTGCGATCAAAAGAAGGGTGTGTCCCCTCTGTCTTCCTAATGGTTATTTCCTTCTCCTACAGCATGCTTTCTGACCATGTCACACAGAAAAATGGTCAATGTGAATGCCGCCTTCCCATTTAACCTCCACAATCAGGCACTCGGTGAACCTCCGTCCCGTAGTGTCTCAGGCGGAACCTTGGATAGCAGTCGGCGGGCCTCGCGATCTCCCGCACGTGATTCGTTACACACGAGGTATTCGAGCACTTCGCTACACCGGGATGCGGAACGTTCCGCTTCTCAGAGTAATGATGCAGTGGAAGGGAGAGGCGATCCGTACAAGCCCATATTAAATGTTAGGCTTGTATCGACTGCTGTGAGCAATGTTGCAAATAGGGCAATTAATGGCATCTCTCGAGGGCGACCAGGACGTGGGATCGAACATGGACGAGTGATGGTTGTCAGTGCTGACCACATTTCTCATCCTGGCGAGGATGACGAAGAACATAACAATGTGGCTGAAGATAACGATGCACTGACACCTCGTCCACAGACCCATGCTCCTGATGGGAATGCAAGTAATTCGTCTGATAGCGTAAGTTCTTAATCTATGGTTTACATCCTGTGACCCTAACTCGGTTTCTCTCCAAGCCGTCTTGTGATGTCAATGTCATACATACCGAGGATTTCACGATTCGTGACGCTGGTGCTATATCGTGTTCCTGGGGAGACTGAATGCTCCACATCATTTTTTTCTAAAATCTGCATGTTCATGGCGGAACTTGGTCGTCCGTGTAAGGTAGCATATAACCCTTGCATGTGTTTCTGCGGGGTGCTGCAAGGATTGTTCCGCATAGTCGATGTCTGCCGGATCTAATTTCATGCTACGCCTGGTTGGTATTTGCCCATACAAATGTTACGGGCCGATTCGTTAGTCAATGTTTTCGTCACAACTATCTTTGATTGAGATACACTGAAATAACGGTACAGATCTGGGACCATGAGTTTTCTATTATCTTTGGCGGCGTGATGTCTCAATCCTGGATTTCCTGTATCCCCCGCACTGCGTTCTAAACCATCAGTGAAATCATCCATGATAACGACAGAAATATATAATTCTGCTTCTATCAAACATTAGCTATACGCCAATAAATTTGTGCTTGGATGTAGAGGCATTGGTGACAACATTACGACATCACCAGCAATACAAAAAATTGTGGTTGACGGTGGGCACGACGATGACTAGACATGGGTGATGCACAAGAAAATCTGGGCAGGGTTGCAATAGCCTAGCAATTTGAGTATTTATTTCCGCAATAAGGCAGCTGCAGCGCGGTGGTCGGTTTTCCATTCTCATCGGCGCCCATACGTATGAAATTAAGAGCCGACTCAGGTGCGTTCCGTGCTAGATACTATACATGTCCCTCCGACGATGAGCTCAAAAATGACACGATCCGCAGGTACTATGAGCTGTTAAGGGAACGGCAGCCAGCCCTGAAGGCCCGAAGTTTCACAGGAAAAATCTCGCATGCGCAGACCTGGCGGATCATTGCGCATCACTCGCTCTAACTTAAGTTCATTCTCGAACATGAACGCATAAACACTGAACCATAAACGTGAGTACTTTTGAGTTTGTGTATGTTGGAGATTCAGGACTTCGCGCCCTGACATCCCCACGATTTTCAGGTTAACGCCCAACAAAGTTCGTTGCCACGGCTTTTGCCGCAGAGCCTTGCTATCCGTATGACGCTTGTGTGCTGACGATTTTAGATGAGCGTGGCAGCGCGCGCGTCACGCGTCAGCGCTTCAGCCATGGACTCCGCAGGATGCCGAACCGGTTTTTAGAGTTATGTCCATTAGGTCCTAACCATTTTGTCGGAAGGTGGAAAAGAAAGAAGCACCCATCTCAAGACTCAACTCATGGACATCCATTGAAGCTTAACTATGCTTCTAATATCCTAGTGTGGCACTCTATATGCGTGTTGCGTCCTCCTTTGGCAAGGTCACCGGGCATGGTAAGTCTATGGGGTTCTAGTTCATGAGCGCTGTGACAAGAAATGAAAAACAGTAACCTTAAACGTGGACGGGACATACCGCAGTGCATACCATATACACTTGCGACCGATCGGCACTCTACCCTCACTGGCCGAACCGGACACTACAAAAGGACGGTGATTCCCTATCATGGCTTTCGGCGACGTCAAAAACTATACTGGCCTGGTCCATCGCACATCAAAGAACTTCCAGAGCTAACTCCACGAGGGATCCGAATTTCATATAGCTTTGCAATTACTGCACAGTTGCCAAACGAGTTGGGTTTTTTGTCATTATCTCAGACAACAACTGGGCGCGCTTCTGTTTACGGAAGGCTGTTGCACCATTGAGAAACACCTATGATATGGTCGCTATCGGCGTCCCCTCCGCATTACATGCACGCTTCTTGGTTGTCATCTTATGGACTTGTGGCATGACGACTTGGAGTACGAGAGGATCTAACATAATGACAAAGAACGCATTTTCCATTCACTCGGGAGCAACGCTCCTGAATATACATTGGATGCACACTCATTTGATTGATGGGGTCAAAATCTCAAAGAAATGCTCAAAGCGAAACAGCATCAGTGAGTCGATAAGATTGGCGGATATATTCATCATCCTAAGTCACCAAAGAATACCGCCAGAACTTGCTCCAGCAGAAAGCACGGACAAATATCTTTATGGAGTGATAGATAAAAGGACCTACAAGGTTCTCTCCGATTCGGAGGCACGTCCAACGTTTGAACAATCTGGCACTGACTTGCAAATTGATTTTCTACTCGGATTTTTCCAACAACCTTGGGGCATATCTTGCCGTTTGCATGCATTTGTCTTCCCTTGATTAATATATTCTAGCCCACCCTTATCGATCGTATCGCCTCATTATCGCCTCTTGTCCTACTTATCCACAGGTCGACAAACTAACCTGGCTATGAATATTCACTCATGTATTTCACTCTCTGACCTGTAGGCATTCTCTCACGACCAGTCCAGACACTTCCCGGTCTTCATCATCTTTCCGCAAGCTTTGGTTCGTGCTTGAATTATCGTCCGCATTCTCTTTCACTGGACTGAAGCTTTGTCAGTTCATCTGCAATATCCCTTCTCGCACATGCAAGCCTAATATTTCTGCTGCCCCGATTACTCAAAGGCGTCGTCGCGGTAGCGGACTTTTCCTTTTTTTGTGCGGCAGATGTAGGGGCAGGATTGCTCGAGGTCAATTCTGCTGGCGGAACTACGGAACTGTGCCACGAATGATATTTGACAACACGATAACATCCACATCCCATCATGGTGAAGAGCGAGCCCACTACTGCGATTTTATCATCAACAGATTAAGCGACCAAGTCCTTAGTTATTACACTCAAATTCCAAAAACAATATATTTCACCAACCTCAAATTGCGATACCGTCGGCCAGCAGTTGCTCTATCGCTCCAGTCAAGCTCCAGTATCATGAATGCTGTGTCGATCCACATATAGATTCCGGTCCGGTGTAGCGGGAAGGACTGCAAGGGAATCAAGGCCAAACCTCTATAGCGGGAGGCTACGGCTCTATCTATCGAGGACAGACTACGACTCGCGCGAGGACTACCGACTACGAGCCAGGACTCTGCGCCAGGACCTGCCCATGTCTCGCCCTGCTCCGCCGGAGAGATCGTTGCTGAGTGATGTTATTCAAGTAAAATTGGTCTGCCCCGAGTTGTTGTAGATCTTATCGGTGCGTTAATATTATCACTTATGAAGGAGGACGCAAGAGGTCTGGGCACACTCATGAGTATGACTTCTAAACTGTAGAATTGATGACTAAATCGATCCTTCGCAGCCTGCCGTACTACTACTCATAGAATTCTGCCAACGAAAGGCTGCTTGCGATACAACGCTTCTAAAGCGTGCTATAGGGGTACACGGTACCGGCATGGGCGGAGTTTCAAATGCGTCAGGCATCACATATGCAGACAGCCCCAAGTCGACTTGTCTCACACATTGCATTCCCCCCTCAAGAACATGGTACGACGACTACGGTATGCACAACTCAAAATGATATGCTACAATATACAAGAATAAAGTACGAATGTAGTAGTACAGCTTCAAAATTCCAGGCGTTGGTCGTCAAAAAAATATCAAAGGTTATGGGCAACTATATGCCTCATTATTGTAAGGGACGCTAGCATCTCTGTACACCCCAAATCAGCGTCGTTCAGCTAGATAATTGAAAAATGGGGCATACCGGCTGCGAGGTGCGGATACGCCTCCTCAATGGTAAGCACGCACCCAGAGGAGTGGTCGTATTCTGGTTCTCCGGGTACTTTCAACGAATAAGACGCGACTTGCTGGTTGCTTGTGTTTGTGCACTAAGAATTATGCGTAAGACGTGAAAAAGCACGTGTGAATTAGTACGTACCGTCCACTCCTCGCTCTGCGTGGTTCGCCAACCCCATCTGTACTGTTGGCCATCTGAGCCAATGAACTTCCTTGACCTTGCGCTAGATGATAGATAAGCTCGGGAAAAAAAGCACGCGTGGTCTAGACTCACCTCTCATTGGCAGAATGTTCTAGGAAGCTGTTCATGGATACCTGTGGCCCTGACCCAAAAGTTATTGTTCCGAGGGAGTTGTTAGAGCCAAAATTTAGGATCACGACTGGATCTGTCCCTGTTGCTGCGTTGTAAATTTTGTAAGTCGTGTGTGTAGATTCCCGAGCAGTGCATCGAAGCGTCAAGCGTAAACGATCATTGATGTCCACGAAGTGTGATCCTGTCAGCCTGCCCGTCTTGTCCTCCAAGAGGTATGGCATTCCATAGCTGGTCATGATGGTGAGCGAAAGACAGACAGGTTGAAAGGTTTTGGCGAGGGGATGATGAAGGAGAAATTCAGCCGCGCCTCAGGTATTTCTGCAAGTTAGACATGGCAAGCCGTCAGCCTATTTCGGCAGCCTGACATATCAGAAGACCGTCATGGTATCCGGGCGGTAGATAGGACAGATTCGCATTGTCGTATAGCCGAGATATAAAAAAAAGACCGTTAAGCGGTAAATTTATGAGATGGGCACGTTGAGTTCGAACGCGCGACCTCGGACTGACCGATAGAGCCAGAAGGATTGGAAGACATGCGAAAGAGGAAGCGTAGATCAAGGATCAGGCAAGGTGTTCGTCATGCACACTATCCACGAAGACCAGATTGAAATTAATAACATCCGTGCCTGTCATGACGTACCAAGGAGGACTGACCTCAAGGGTAAATAGAGACAAAGCCTAAATTTCATTAGGTTTCACCTTGTTCACGGTCGATGAACCTGAAATCATGCGACCAGCGTGGTTTTACCTAATTTATGTTTCATACGAAATAGCACAGATCTAATGCATTTTGGCTCTAGCACCAGCACGTTTGCCAAGCGCTGGGGCATGCAACGAGGCAGAGTCAGGTGAGGCATGAATCGGAACGAGTGATAGGGCGTGATTATCGCATGGGGAATATCTCGAAATCTCGAAATTGAATACAGATCTGTGGCCAAGAAATCTCAGGCATGACCGACATGCACGCCAATTCGTCATCAAGAGATCCATGGATCTTCACGCATTTGATCCCCGATTGACAGTCCCATGCTGCAATGGTGTGGCCCCAATGCGCACATATTAGCGTGCAGCCTAAACTTGGCCAATCTCAGGACGTACTGCAGTTGACAATACCTAGAAGGGCATCTTCGTTACGGCACATAAGTTCCAAATATTCGGTCATTAGCGGCCGGTGCCATGATTCTTCCCCGAGAAGACGAAATTTGATGAGCTAGTGCGGGGCAGATGCATTGCAAGGTTCTAAGTGCGTGATATATGAACATACTAGTAGGACAGCCTGCTTAGGTAGCATGACATATTTCTTGAAGAAGACTCAACCGAGTTAATCTCGTTCATGACGGGTACTTAGTCTGTCCCTTTGATTAAAGTCCCATCGCCGCCGGTCTCCTTCACGTTCCCTTTCGCGTGCACCTTCGTCGTAATCTTTCACATGTCGAGGAGCATGAGGTGAACGATTAGGTGGTAGGGGCGAACGACTGCGCCGCGGGTATCGACGCCTGCCGTGATCAGCGTCTTTGCTGGGTTTAGGTGAACGTGAACGGGTCCGATCTCTGCGGGAACGTTGTTCGTAATCGGCATGGCGAGACTCTCGATGTGCCTCTTTGCGAGCTTTTTTTTGTTCCCTCCTTTCTGCTTTCTTACGGCGCTTTTCCTCTTTCTCTGAAGGAGGCTGTTCACCATCTGCAGCAAGGGCTTGTGCCGGTCCTGATTGAACGCTCGAGGAAGCTTTTACAACAGGAATGCTACCAGATGGTGCAGCGGCAAACCCACTGAGAAAGTCGTTCAATATGGGACTGAGATGTTAAGGATAACACTCACAGTGCTGCAGCAAGGGCCTCTGCTTCTGCCTCCTTGATCTTTCTTATCTCTTCTTGCCTCTCAGAATCAGACTTGATATCTCTATTATACCAGTGAACATCTTTGTTCTTCTGCCATCTTCCGGTCGGGGCATTGATACTGTGACCCAGATAGTTCTACTTGACGATCAACATGACTAGGATAAAGATGGTAAGAGTCGACGAACCTCTCTGTCTTTGTCTGCGGAGACATCCGTCCATTTGAACTCTGCCTGGCCTCCTCGAGTGCCTCCCCGAATTGGTTCAAACATTGGAGAGAATGTGAAAAGAACCTTGTGTACTCGGGGTTACCCTGACCGAGGCACCGTGAGAACTTGATGAGCTACTTATCTTGGCTTCCATCTCATTGTCGAGCCTCGTGTCCTAGGCTCTACATGAAACGTGCTATCTTGACGCCGGTACCGTGCAAGTACTGGTCAATAATTTTTTTTTTCATATACCTCAAGTTTACGCTCAGACCTGCGCCTGGGTCTAACGTACATACTTCCGAGCATCGGATAGACCTTTCGACTGTTCTGATAAAGCCTCTTACGAGTCATCCTGAAGTCGAATGATAGGTCTCTAATTCGATTTAGGTAATCTGGCGAGCTCGTGCATGCACAAGACGCTAGTAGACGCGTGATTATGGTTTTACGCGACTGAAAGGCCTACGCGTCTGCACCTGCAGTATGACTTTATGCCATGCGTCCGATCGTGTTGGGCTGCGTGGTTGCCACCATGCTAAACGTTAATCTGAGAGCCTCGAAGCTTGCTTTACTCGATTGTTGCAAAGATTCCCATGTAATATTCCCAAAGTCCTACGTAGTATCAAGTGTGGAAGTTGTTTCGAGTTTTTCAAAAATATTTTGCTACTTTATTCTCTTGTTACTTCTGCCATCATATCCACCGGCTTCTTTTCGTCCCAATATGCAGCTGCGTATTATATTTACGCTGGAAGAGTCAGAACTGGTGCATCGAACGTTCATTTCGAACGTCAACCCAACTTCGCGGCATTGGTCACCCCATCAAAGTCGTGCAATCGCGGCAAGGGGCGCTGAGCCCAATCCCGTATCTACGACATTCAATCACCCACACCATTACCAGCGATTCATCCTACGGTGGCTTCTATGAGGTTACTACATGCCTTAGTACGAATAACCATGGCTGCGGCTAGGCTGCTCTACCTCCACTTTCGTTTTCACGCGAGGTCATTTTTTGGGGTTCAGGTGAGTGACCAAACTATCGTCTCATGACCTGGGTGCTCATCACTGCACTTCGTCGACAACGCTTCACAGACACCAGGTTCCCCCTGGTCGTTGGACTCTGGCGCATTCCCTTATCCCCATCCAAATAAGGCAAGGCGTTAAATTATTCCAAGGTTTATCCGATCGGATAACTTGAACGGAATTCATGGCTTCAGGTGTATTGCACGGAAAGTATATGCTTCCTCGAAGCGTTTGCGTTGACCGAGTGCACGCTTCGTGTGTTTCGATTCCACCTGCACCTTTTTGCGGAACTATTTTGCTGATTTGAATTGACTAATTTGTCATTGATCGGTCACGAGGACGCACGGGCCCTCGTGGCAAGAAACGGGGGTTTTGCTGCATGTGGAAATAGCCGAGCAGAACCTTCGTGTTCTCCTCAACCATCGTTTATCGGTCGCGCAAACGTCAAACGCACTTTACATTCGTCTCTTTCACTTCTGCGCCATCCTCGACGATGAGCAAAAAGGGCAATAAAACGCAACAACCAGAAACCAGCTACGCAGAACGTGATATCGTGCTAGCTAAAGTACGCGGCTTTCCACCGTGGCCAGGCATGGTATGTCGCGTCTTTTGAACTTTTCTGAAAGACATTCGTGCCAATGGCATGTGCAGGTCGTGAACCCTGACACAGTCCCCTCTATTGTGTCCAAGGAGCGCCCAGCAGGCAAAAAAACTACGTTCCACTGTGTCAGGTTCTTCCCCGCAGGCGACTAGTATGTCAGTACTATTCATTCTTTTTTACTTTATTGAACTTTGGCGTCCAGTGCTTGGCTTGTGTCAAAAGACATATCCAAGTTGAAGCAACATGAGATCGAAGCATACATCAACGAACCTCACAAGAAATCTGGCGACCTTCTGACAGGCTATCGGATTGCACTGGACCCGTCGAAATGGGAAAAGGAACGTGAAAATGCAGACTTGGCAGCGGTGGAGCAGGAGGACAATGCGCCAGTAGATCAGCTCGACAGTGACAATGACGGTGATGGTGGCAAAAAAGCGTCGAAAACCAAGAAGCGAAAGCGGGAATCTGAGGTGCCTCCTCCCAAGCCCAAGGCCAAACCCAAGGCCAAAGGTGAGAAAAAGGCTCCCTCGTCGAGAGGGAAGAAGAATGGCGCCAAATCGAAGGAAATGGTTGAGTCAGAGGACGACGGTGAACCAGAAGCCGAAGCTGAAGAAGACGAGGAGGCAGGATCGAGTGCTAAAGCAGCTCCTCCCCCATCTAAGAAGCCTAAGCGAGAAAAGGAGGAGGATATTGATCGTATGTTCGCCGTTTTCCATCACGCCACACCCTTTGTGCTCATTTTTCCATTCAGCTGCCTTGGAAGGGGATGCCGAAGCTAAGAAAGTCCGAGAATGGAGACACAGATTGCAGAAGGCCCTTCTGGGGAGCAAAGGGCTACCTCCAGTTGAAGTATGTTCCATCTGTTATCGGCCAATCAGTCCTCAATCAACATTTCTCCAGGAGATGCCTGCTCTTGATCAACTTTTTTCAACTATCGAGAATTATGAACATCCCAATCTCATATTATACCTCTCAGTGCGTCCTGCATCCCATCGTTCATGTTTGCAACTTGTACTCATGGCTTCTGTTGCCTAAATTTTCATGCAGTTTTCCAAAATCGGTAAGGTCATGCGTCACATTGCTGCTTTATCCACGGATAAGGTTCCCCGCGACGACGAATTCAAGTTCCGGACACGAGCAAAGTCAATGGTCGACAAATGGCACGCTATTCTTGGCGCTAGCAAGGGAAATGAGAATACGGTTGAAGGCGTTGTCAACGGTGCACCGGCAGATGCGAACGCTGCTGCAGAGAAGAAAGTCGATATTCCGCAGACGTCTACAGTGGAGAACGGCCCTTCCACTGCTGCTGCAGACACATCGTTGGGTGATGTTACGATGACAGAAGCATGAAATATCTGTAGGCCCCCTCGATGCATTCAAGTGTTGTCCTTGTTCCATATTTTCTTTCCAACGTGGCTTGTGCCCTCGCGTTCGAGGCTACGACGTCAACTGTATCACTCACACGCTCATCGTTGAAGCTATTTTACATTTCACTTGACACATTATTTCCTTGTGGCACATGTGTTTCAATGCTATGCTACGTCGTATGCTTTTGCGTCGCGGGATGAGTTTGAGCGTCAATGTGAGCTGATTTCGTGCAGCTATCTGCGATGGAGCACTTGCTGGACTACTAAAATAATCTGCACATTAGCGTTGAGGGCCAAATCAACGTTATGCGCTTAGTACAGATCGTTATGGACACTCCATGCCACAAACACTGATCTGTAGACGAATAACGTTCCTGCATGTGGTCGTCAAGGCCCGCAGACTCCGCCCCATGGAGTTCGAATTCAGGCGCTTGAGCTTGGCGACGTAGCAAATACGTACATCCTGCCGACACGTTGCTATTCGCATCTTTCGAAAATGGGTTTTATATTACAGGGCCTCAACTTAGTACCTAGTCGATGCTCGCTCTTAGCTGCGCAGGGGTCCTTGCATTCGTGTGTACATGCCAGGCGTTTATACCGCAAGAGCCGACCAACAGTCGAAGTAGAAACATCATGGCGTCAGACGCGCATGCAGCCTGGTATCCGAGGTTATGCAAACTCATGTATCGAGATCACATCGGAAGGTTTCCGAGAAGCGAACTCCGGTGAGTGGGTTGACTTTGGTTAGTTGTTGTTGACTTGTGACCAGCCGCAGAGAGCATTTTGTCTTCAGCAGGTATTAACTAATTCTATGCGATAAGTTTGAAGATGTGTATTCAAGACATTTCATATGTTTTAGAAACCTCCGCCCCGAAGCAACAGCCTATGGACCCTCTCAAAGTACACGATCTTCCAGAGATACCACCATTCCCCACTATACCAACCCTCCACATATCCTTGGGAGATGTCACAACGTATATCCAACCACTGGTTTCGCATCAGTGGACGATCGGCCACGTCTCTACAGGAGTCGGTGAAAATGAAATACTCTCTCTGGAAAAACGTTACAAGTTCAAGGGCTTCGACGATGTCATGGACTTTGTTCAGGGAGTCGCAGACATCTCACGTACAGAAAATGTGCGTATCAAAGCCCCCCATGATTTCCAAGATGATTGAGTTGTCATATTCAAACTAGCATCATGCTCGAATCGTGATCGAGTATAGCACCGTGGACATTTCTACGCACACACATTCAGCGTACGCCTTTCACCGCGTAGGAGAAGGAAAACCCGAGTCTAAAAAAGTTCCTGGGCTCACGCGGCGCGATGTTCGATTCGCTATCAAGATCGATGAGTTGCATGAAACATTCAAGGAACAAGGGCGCACGGTGCAGTTCGTACCAGCAGGCCTTGCCGAGCTGCAGCACCAGTCTATGAAGTCAGTGATACGAAGATATAGCCAAGAGTAGGCGGTCACGAAGACGGAGGATGTCCACAGCACATCATTGAGAAATACGAGGCCTCATTGAACGCTGCTAACTTCGCTGTTGATTATAATAAGTCAAATAAACGTTCGCAGAACTGCGTGGTACGGAAATGTCATCACAATGCACCCGTCAAATTACACAAAGGGCCATTCTTCAGGCATGGACACTCTCCTTACATTATTCAACATTTTACCTCGTGCTAGAAAAGCAGATCTTGACCTGGAGCATTCCAGACCTAGCCTAGAGCGTTCCAGAGCACTCTAGAATACCTTTCAAATGAAATGTCAGTTTCCTCGCTGTGGTCTCATTCCCTGGTTAGTTTCATGTATGACTAGCAAGAGAATCATATCCGGTTAGAATGTTTAAAATGGTGAAATCCCCTCTGTTTATGAGGGTATGGTGCACATCTACAGGACGAGTAGAAATAAAGGCACCCAGAAGAATGTCACGGAATGGTCATAAATATCGTTGTACTACATTACAATACACTGAGTTGTTCACAGCATGCACTGTCTTCTTCATTTCCATATCAGATCTGTAATTCTTTTATAATCATCGAGCACCTCTTCCTTGAATACTATGCGCTCTGCAGCGAGATCTTGCTGCATGTGCAGTTCACTTGTAGTTCCACTTAAAGGGACGACGTTGTTTAGTTGGGCAAGTTTGAAGAGTACCTGCGCGGCCGTGACGTCTAGTTTATCAGCAAGAGAAGTAGTATGCGAGTGTGTCAGCAACGCTGGGGAACCCGTCAGTGTCCAGAACGACCTGTCGAGTGACTGTCAACCGTCTAAAAACTCTGCAATCCGGAACTAACGCACTGATAGACGATTCCGTTCTCCTTACAGTACGCCCAGACCTCTTTGTCCCAGGCATTACCTTCAAACCACCTGTTTTGTACAATCTGCACCTTTCTTTCTTTTTCTAGCGCTTTCAGCACTCCAACATCATAGACGTTGCTAATTCCAATGGCGCGCACAGTCCCCTCATCTTGTGCAGCCATGAGCGTACGCCAGGCTTCCAGCGTTAGGGGCAAAGTTCGAAGAGGAGAGTGGAGAAGGTAAGCATCGAGATATGACGTATGCAAGCTAGCCAGTGATTTGGAAAGGGAACTTCTGATCTGAGCAGGGATACTGTCTCGGGGGTTATATGGGAGGGGCTTGGTTGGGTCTTGACCAGGAAAGGGGGTGAATCTAAGGAGGCTTCACTTCAAGCTGCTGAAGAAACCCTGTACTGAGCCGACGTACTTTGTTTGAATGTAGACATCTTCTCGCTTTATACTATGCTTATCTTGGAGAATTTCCAAGGCTTCTCCCACAAGATCCTCTCTGTAACATGCCTGGTATCAAATGAACTAACGAAACACTCTGCAATGCATACCTGTAGTGTTTTGGCTGACATGCTACACAATTTGTTCACCATGAGCAAAACTCAGACGACTTGGACACCCACCTGTGTCTACAGCTCGGAAGCCTTGAAGGAATGCGCTTATCACAAGGTGAGTTGTTCTCTCTCCCTTCCTACTTGCCAATTCAGCATGTCGCATGCTCGCTGGCTGAAAGCTCACCATGCAGTTCCATAAATCAATTTCGGAGCTAGATTCATGACAGGATTCGATCTTGCAATTGCAGAACTGCCAGCAGGACTCGGTATAAGTACGGGCGCATAGGGCGGCGTTTGCATTTGGTGCATCAAGAGTAAGTTACCGACATCTGTTTCGCATCTATCTCGTGACGACGTCATACGATTTGTCCTAGTTAGGAGATTCTAGCGCTGCGGACCCAAGTCGTTGTCGAACTTGCAGTATCATAAACAAGATACAAATCCAAAAGTCAGTGGGAACTCGATAGTTGGTCTATAAGGGAACCCGGTACTCAAAAGTAAACGACCTTCACCTTCGCAGAGTTTCCGACATGGGTCCCAAAGGCTTTCACCGTCCCCGTGTACGGTGCAAACTTTACATCAGCCATTTTCTTTACCCTCTCATCTTTCTTTATATCCCTGTCTATATCTGCATTCCGCCGCTTGAATGTGTGAAAGTCGTCTTCGTCCGCACCGGCGTCTTGGCCCGTCCCAAACAAAGTTGCGGTTCCAGATTGAGCTGCATCGCATGCGGCGCGTCATTCAACTGATCACTGTAGATTGGTTCCAAAATACATACCTTGTTTTCTCAGTCCGCAGTCTTTGGCCAAGTGAGACGTTTCGCCACAAAGTTTGCAGCAGCCTCCATTTGGATAGACACCCTTGTCCTTGTTTTGTGGACAAGATGATGCCAAGTGACCCTTACCAGAACACACAAAACATGATGCAAATGGAAGAGGATGATGAGGGTCTTCTGGGGCCTTGCATCGCGAGAGAGTGTGCTGATTTGAACCACAACTAACGAAACAGATTCTAATCTGCCTATCGAAGGGACAAAGTAAAAAAAGATGACGCACCGATAACATATTCCAACAGTCCTTTGTCTCGTTACACCACCACCACCACCGCTGCGTATGGTTGGACAGTCTCTTGCAGTGTGCCCTTTTTCGCGACATGCAAAACAAGTAGTGTCTGCGTATTTCTGCGCAATTCGTTTCTGCCGTCTGGATTCAGAACGTTGAGCAGGATCTGGCCGAGCTGCAAGCGTTCAGTAACATATATGCGTAATTACTCGCAGCGAAAGATCTACTCTTTGGTTTCCGTTTATCCTTCGGTTTCTTCTTGGGCTTAACTTGAAGTTCCGCTGTTCCAGTATCACCAGCGTCCTGTGCCTTGTCCTCGCCATCACCACCATTTTCTTTTGGTTTTTTTGTACGCTTTCTTTTCTTTTTTGGAGGAACTGGATGATCGTGTGGCTGGCTTTCGGATGGTAGAATGGACGTCGAAGCTTGTGGCTCTGTTGGTGGTTCAACAGGCTCGGAATCGTCAGGAAAGCCCGCTTGCACATGCGTGCGCTTTCGACCAAAATCCGTAATCCGCGTCATCGTTAGGTTCTCGACGCGGCGCAGATTGAAGTGTGCATATAATACTAGATGTGACGCAAAATTTAAATTTACACTCCTTTTGGGGAAAATACCTCATTTATCGTTGGCAGTAGATTAGTACAATACTTCAAAGCCTCAGTTTTAGTACTGATGATTGTGTTTCAAAGACACAGTACATGATTGCAGCTCGCGGTATTCGCTCGTTTGCTCTTTGTTTAGTTGGAACAAGACACTACGATGAACGAAACATAAAATTGCATTGAAACATATCCTTTAAATTCGATGAAATCTAAAATCAACGGGAAAAAAAACTGGCATAAATGATATCAAACGCTGTAAAATCTATGACACAATCCTGTTAGAGGCTGTCATCAGTATATCAAAATCAATAAAAAAACCAGAATCAACCAAGAAAAAAAGGCACAATGACAACGACGCCGTAAAGTCCACGACGAATCCTGTTAGCTCAGAACCTACGAGCTTATCGACATAATGCTTATTCTAAAGCCATTCCTTGAACGCAAGTTGATAAAGTGTTTTGGCAATATGCACGACCAAAGCATAGCCAAAGACCGTCCCTACCAGGTACGCGTAGAACATGGGCTCAGGTGGGGTCATCTTCAGGGCAGTGTTGACCTTCGGAATGTATGGGATTGCAATAGCAATACCAGCGATACCGAAGGTGGTAATAACGACTGAGAGAGACGCGCGGGACTGGATGAAGGGGAGCTTGCCTGTTCGTAGGAAGTGAATAATCAACAGCTTATCCCGTGAGCGTTAGCACGTATTTTGAGTTTGTACAAGTTAACCAAGATCTTACCTGCGTCAGAGACCCCTCGAGAAACCAATTCGTTTGTGCAAGGGGAACGAGTGGGTTGTCGAGTGTACGAATGCCGTAGTGGAACCTGAAGCCGCCCGGTAATGGACTATTTTTGATCACGCAGGGATCTACTCACCAGTTGATAGAGAATGTGATGATATCAAAAGGGCTCGAGAAGGGACCCATGCAAACCATGAAACGAATGATTGATTTCGCTCCCCATGTCCTCGGGGCCACCAAGTACTCGGGGTCAACATTATCCCTAACATATACTGTTCAACGTCAAATATACGACTAGATGTGGTGATGCATACCAAGGAATTGATGCCTGAGAGAAATCATACAATAGATTCTGAACAAGGAGCTGCAGCGGGAGCATAGGATCGTATGGAAGCCACGCAGAAGCAACTTCAAAAACATACCGCATCAATTAAACACCGTATGAAAGACCAACAACGGACACATACCCAAGACCGAAAATATATTACCAAAGTTGGAAGAGGTCGCCATCTTGATGTACTTCAGTGTGTTCATGAGCCTACGACTCTCATTTAGCGTTCAGCGCAAAACCTCGCCCCAGATGAACTCACGTAATCCTCCCCTCCATCACACCGTCAGCGACTACAGCCAGGTTCTTCTCAAGTAAGATCACATCTGCTGCCTCTTTCGCAATGTCAGTTCCGGAATCCACCGAGATCCCGACGTCTGCGCCACGTATAGCAAGAGCATCATTGACGCCGTCTCCCAAGAAGGCGACTGCTCTGCCACCACCACCCTGCGCGCAGGGCTTTCACGACCTCGAGCTTCTGGTAAGGCGAGAGTTTAGCAAAGATGATGCAGCGATCAATGGCGTCCTTGTAAGCATCCTGATCATCTGCAAGGGCTTCAAGCTGGGTGCCAGTGAGAACGAGCCCTTCCTCGCTGTTGGAAGAGAGAGACGCCTCCACATCCTTCTCATCCACCGTGTTCGACGAATGTTGGCGAGATGGTATAATCCCGAGGTCGCGAGCCACCTTCGCAGCCACTGCAGGAGCATCACCAGTGAGGATTCGAACCTGTTGCGAATCGCGAGATTAATTGTATCTTAGGAAAGCGCAGAGGAAATGCATACCTGCACGTTCAATGCGGCCAAATCTTTGATTGCCTGGGTGGCATCGGGTTTCAATGGATCAAGAAGCCCGATGAATCCGATGAAAGTAAGTTCGCTCTCGTCAGAGCATGATATGGTCATGAACGGCTTGATGAACTGCTCTCGGTAGGCCACAGCGACAAGACGCAACCCCTCCTCATTCAAACGCTGGGCAGTATCAAGAATCTTTTGTCGCCCGTCTGCTGTGAGGATTGGCATCATCGAAGGGGATAAACCAAACGGTCCCGAGGCATTTGAGGAAGGAGGCAGCTGGTGGTTGTAGGCTGACACGCACCGGTCCAAGACTTCTTCTACTGCACCCTTTGTGATTAGGAGTCCTTCAGTGCCATCGCCACCGGGTCGCGAAACTAAGACCGACAGAAGGCGGCGTGACGAATCAAAAGGAATTTCGCCCTGCTTGACCCAGCCGTCTCCGGGAATGTCTGTGAAGATGTCCTGCTCACTTTGATTGACGAAGTCGACAATTGCGTGGTCGATCGGACTACGAGAACCAGTCTGCAGAGAGGAATTGATATAGGCCAACTTAATGGGAAGTTGTGAGAGTTCTCCCGTGCCCGTCGCGGACATTGAGATGCGCACGAGGTCAGCAGTAAGCGTCCCTGTTTTGTCTGAGCAGAGAATCTGGATGGCGCCAAGGTTCTGGATGGCATCAAAACGCTTCACAATGACTTTTTTGCGTGCCACACGAACAGCAGACAGCGCAAGGTTAGATGTCTGCATCACAAATGTCGTTGAGAGCTACAGTAGCAGAAAGCAATGTACATACCACAATCATTGGCAACATTTCTGGCGTAATGCCGACTGCAATGGCAATCGCGAACATGACCGCGTTCTTCCAGTTCTTACTAATAGCACCCTGGATGATGAACACAATCGGGGCCATAACCTGTTCAGAGAAGTTAGATTCAGAAAATATACAAAATTCGATAAAAATGTTGACTTACGCCCATGAAGGCCAACAAGACATAACTGACTTTCCTGATGCCAATTTGAGTAGCATTTTCCGGTCGTCGTTTGGAGAGCTCCGTGGCGATAGAAGCCATGTAGGTATCCTTGCCAGTCGAGACGACGAGCGCGTATCCATTGCCTGTGACAACAGATGTGCCCGCGAGACAAACATTATTATTGTGTAGTAAATCAAACGTTTCTCCGGGACGCGAGGCAGTAAGGCGCACGGTTTTCTCGATGGGCATCATTTCTCCCGTAAGCGAGGCCTGTGTGATCGTGATAGCCTCGGCCGTAATGAGAACACAATCACCAGGGAAGACATCGCCGCCTATTATGGAACGCAAAGTTAAAATGATGAGAAGGAAAGATGTAGTACTACTTACTGGTGACACTTATGATATCACCTGGAACTACATTCCGCTGATCGATTTCGAGCTCTTCCGAACCGGAGCTTCGATGACGAAGGACGCGAGTATTCGTCGTGACTGACTTGATCAAATTGACTGCTTGAATCGTGGACTTCAATTCTTGCCAATATCTGGGGCAATGTTAGATCAACCCTAACAAAGACAGGGCCCGCGAACCTTAAGCCGGTCGAAGCGACAACCATTGCCATCATGACTACGAACGTAGGAATCTGCTGAGTGGCAGCATTGATAATGGCGAGGATAGTCAAAAGGAGGTTGAACGGATTGGCAATGGCCCCCCAGAGCATGCGTATCGCAGCAAGACGATGTTCCGCCATCGGTATGTTAGGTCCGTGAGTTTTGAGGATCAGGGAAGCCTGCTCATCAGAAAGACCGCTAGGGTTCCATCCGGGTTCCAATCTAAAGAAGGGGGGAATCGAAGAAATAAACAAAAGGATTCACAATGGAGATGCTAGACATACACGAAGATAGCCGAGACTGGGACCTGGGCGAAACGACTGAGTTTGGCGCATATGAGCTTCTCCTGCTCCTGCTTCTCACTTGCAACCTGTTGTGACGGGATGGGCGACTTGTTGCTCTCGGCAGCTGGGGCGGCTATGTCAGGCCCGTGCTTTTCGAAAATTCCAAGGGGGGAGCGAAGGGAGAAGAGCTTTGCAAGTGAGGGCATCACGGAGGCTTCATCGTAGACAGGATGATAAGCACCCAGTACGAGTCATAAAATTTACATGGCACAAACCTTCTTACTGGAACTGGAACTGCTGACGGCGAAGACACCTGGAAACATTCTGATCAATCCTCTGAACGAAATACGTGAAAGAGAACACTGACTGTTTAGCGGGAGTTGGATGCGAGATACCATGTATGAGGATCCAGTTGAACCAGGAGAAAGAGTTTTTATATCTAGGCTGAACTAGCGTGCCAAAAATTTTGGTCTCCAATCGATCCCTGGCAGGATTGATCACTGATTAATCGTTATCCGAACATGCAGCCAATCAGGAACCAGGAATAATTGACGAGATTGATGGTCCTGCCAACGTGTCAACATGCCAACCCCTGTCACTCAACCCACGGGTAATGCTAGCCTCGTGGGAGCTACGCCAGGTGCGCTGATACCCTCAAGCAAGATTAAACTCGCAGGTGACATTGGCAGCACCAGTGACCAGGGTGATTGACCTACGTTAGTATTCCGTCGGCTCTCCATCGAGCTCCGAGTCCATCTTCCACTGGCGGTGAACTTGAAAAGTTTGTCTTCATTACATAATATTATCTTAAATTAGTAGTCATAAGCATCATGCTACGCTACACACCCAAGTTCTGTGGGAGACATAGCACGATGGGGATATGATGATGAAGGGCCAAAAGTAGAAGGGCTGCTCCGAGGACTCGGAATGCGCTCGACCGTAAATGTCGAGGTCCATCCGTCCGTAGGAAGTGAAAGTGCGCGGAGGACAAGCGATTGGCTGTCCCCGAATTGGCATTACGCAGCTATTAATCGGCTCAGTACGAGGCTAGGCAATCAGAGATATAGTTTTGCGCTCAGAATCAAATGCTCTGAAGACCATAGGACCGGCAGGAAGTGCGTATCCGGCGAAGTGGCTGCCGCTAATATCATAATTTAAATCGGAGATTCAGACCGCGGAGGTCTTGTCTGCTTAATCACAGAATCTTCAAGTACATCGAATTTGAACTGCTCTCATGCATTAGATATAAACACGGGAAGTTGGAACACCGGGGAGCTTATGAGTGGGCGGGAGGTGTCGGGGCACAAGACAGTCAAGACAGAGAGCACGCGAGAGGAGGCGCTCAATAGATTGATTAGTTATAAGAAGGGTTAATGCAAGTGAGAGCACAGCAGGTGGTAGCATGTGCACCAGTAAGTTCGCTAACTTCTTGTGCCTGTTGTCAGCGATATCACGCGCAAGAAGGAGAGTGCAGCAGACATACTGTTCACTGAAATCTTAGTGCAAAAAAGCAGAAGAAATAAAATAAAAATATGATGGTAGGGTAGCAGTGAGAAAATTCGAGGAGCAGCAGGCGAGGATCCTTGACTTTCATGGACTCTGTAAATGATGTATTCAGAGACTGGCGTTTCATGAGACCATGTTGGGCGATCTACTTTGAAATGTCAACACACTCGTAGCTAAGGGTCCTTGACCTTACCTTGTTTGCTACGAGTTAGAGATTGCAGGGAGTGAGCAAGGTCCGAGTGATTACATGCCTGTATTTTCATAAGCAACGTGCGAGCTGATGATTTTGGTAGGTTGATGATGGCTTATCTTGCATCGCCGAGAAATTCGGGTAACCGAGCTCATCGGGTAGGCTACAGGTATGTCGCTGGTGAGCAAACCACAAATTGCGACGTACTGTGAATGAACGACCTTCAATAATCCTCATTTGACCATTTCTCGTGATTTTCCTGGAGTTCTGGACCCGCGGTGCTGTCACAGTTATCTTACCGCCGTCAACGGTCAATTCCACTGGCATCCCACGTTCAATCTTGGTCCCAGATTTCGGGGTCAGCAGCTGTTGACGGGTAGGAACGAGCGCCTGGCGTGGACTCCTCTCACTCGTGATTCATCGAAAAATCAGCTAGTTGATCGGATGACCGGGCCCGGATATCGATGACTATTTGTTTGGAGGCCGGCGGCTTGACTTGATGATGCACGCTTCAAGCTCTGAACCCACTTTATGCGTACTGAGCGAAAAGATGAAATGCTTTTGGGGTCTATAGTTGAGCCTGCTTCAGTTTTTGTGCTTTTTGAATTCATTGATTGTTTTGGTTGCTTCGGAGTTTTGTTCTAGTGCCTGTTCACTTTGCCACCCCCTTGGGCAGGCACAACCGGTTTTTGCCAGATTGGTTGGCAACTTGAAAGCTCCCGAGTTCTGCTAACAACAGTGAGGGTACCTCTTAGTAAATGAATTCTAGCTTCCGGTGCCAGATATGAAACAAGATATGTTCGTTTACTAGGTTTCCAGTACACTAGCCCTGGGCAACGGACTCAGAAGTCACGAGCCCTCATCAGATGGCGAGATGTTGAGATCCTGGTGGCATATTCATTTATATAGCTACTCGATGTCTGGAGAAGCATCGTCGAGAACAAATGAGGGCTTTTCGGATGGCCTTTCGGAACCCCGCAAAGTAAAGAAAGTAAGCTTGGCAGTGGATATTTTCGAGGCTGGCATCTGGTATCGAATCTTTCGATACCTCATAGAGCCCCATCATGCGCAGCTCCCTAGAGGCCAACTATCGCACAGTGGTGAATGTCGACGTGCAAAGCTGCAAGATATTTTATTGCAACACTTACTGGGAGGTATTCGAAGGGAATGGTCGCCGCAGAGCGAAGGTGGTAAGTAACTGGAAAGAAGCGGCGGGACGGCCAGACCCTGAACCGAAAATATAACGTAGAAAGGATGCGATGTGTGGAGACCGTGTCCCATGGTCTCGGGAGGCATGCCCTGCTTGTGATAATGTCGAGGTGGATTCCTGAAGTCTATCCAATCGCGTTGATTGACGCGTAATCCTCTTTGAGTTCAGTGACTTTCAAGGTGTACACGACAAAATGTTTGCTCACTGACGGAAGTGTTGATAGCTCGAAGCTGGCCAAACGATAACAGGAACACACGTGATATATTGAAGGGTACCTCTTGGTTGCACTGATCAGGAATGTGGCTTCGTATGCGAGAACCAACAATGCGCGAATGGACGTGCGACCATAAATTTATTGTCACCGCAACGCTGCCCAGTGAAATGTGCAAACAGAAGTCTGCACGTTCAGATATCGATGTCATCATGCACGGACACTGCGATTGATACCGAGCCACCTGCTATGCCTGCTTAATGTAGAGTGCGTTTTCATGACAATCATATTAGCATGGTAATTTACACGAACTCCACCTGTTGTAGAAATACTTGCAGGGTCGCAGATCATTCATCCAATTTCCAGTTATTCTCCTTCACTATTTTCTCGCGTTCAAGAAGGTACTTTCCTATAGCACGTAAGACGGTATTAAGCCATGATCTGTACAAGGACAAACCTTCTTTATATTTCTGAGATAAATCGGCTGCCTTGTGATAATACCATCCAACACGGTCATTGCACCCCATGCAGAAGACGTCAGCTACGGTGTGGACACCTGTGCTAAAACACAAGGAGTGGTTAAAAGGGACAGACAGCAAAGGTTGCGTACTCACAGAAGTGGGCGGTCCTCTTTCTTTCCCAATTTCACATTGGTTGCTGAGTACATGAGGCTGGATTGCAAAAAGCACATCACTCATTGCGGTGATGAATTGAATCATGCGTCACTTACAAGCCTCTTCCTTCTCTGCCTGAGAAAGACTTGCTAATAAGTTCGTCCTGCAATGCCTGAAGATGTATCATGAATGTGGGGCTTAGTAGCCTTTTCGACATTATCACGCACTAGCACCGCTGAACAGCTCACACAAATGAATCTGGGATGGTCATGGTAGGTAGAGATAACCTGGCTGCGGGTATCACTAGTCGGACTTGTGGTGGAAGTCATTGGTGTCAAGCGCCATCTTGGAGGAAGTAGTATATCGCAGGAGTTCGAGTCGCTGTATTTGGCAAACTCTGCTTCACCGGGAGCAATCAATTTGGCTTGCTACTACTAGTACTAGTAACGCTACGTGGAACAGTTGCTCTCAGCAGCTCTTCTGCAGGTTATTACCTCGCATGTCCACACGTTCGACGTATGGAAGACATGAACATGCTAAACTTCCACAAGAGGTCGTCGTTGCAATCCAACGTATCCTCGAGCTCGATCCAGAGAACCAGAACGATCCCCTCGATGTTCTGTCTAATGAGTTTAACCCGCTAGATATGCTGAACCAGCTTTTCCCAGATGGTACGTCACGTATCGAGGTGTAAATTGTGCCACTAAACAAGGTATAGAGGCTTCACTGAGCCAGCTAGAAACCGTTCAAGCGAGACTGTCTCAAACTGAACGTGACTTGCAAGGCGAAATTGATAAACTCAAGGAAGAGCTAAGACGTGATCAAGATCCCAACCGTATGCAGATGATCCAGGAAATGATTTCGGTATGCCTGCCGGTCCAACTGTTGGAGTCCTTATTGAAGGGTTATGACAGGACCTCCTTGGGCAAATGTCACGCATTCGGGAGAAAGCGACGGAATCTGAGGCTGTTGTGCGCGACATCACGAAAGATATCCAGGCTCTTGACCTCGCGAAGAAGAACCTCATCCTCAGTATGACAACACTCAAACGCCTGCAGATGCTGGGTATGTTCCGCAGCATTGCCGTCGCAAATATTCCCGCTGATTCTTCGAAGTAAATGCTCTGACACAATTGGAAGACCAAACGAAAGAGAAGAAATACGGAGACGTTTCACAGACTCTTGCAGTTCGTTTCCATCCCTTATTTCACAACAACCTATTGACTCGTCTGCAGGCTGTGAAGCAGATATCCGCCTCTTTTAAACCTTACACGTCTGTCCATCACATTAACCAGGTCTGGAGACGAGTACAACAAATTCAGGGTGAGATTCGCACTCAACTCGAAGCGGAGTTCGACGCGTTGTAAGTCACTTTCTCAGTATGCAGAGTCCTTGACTTGTGGATCTTTTTAGCTACCTCCAGGATCCTGCTAAACCCTCAAAACCGGCTCAGATCATAGATGCCTGTGCTGTCGCTGATGTTTTAGGCGACGACGTTCGGAGACATCTGATTGACCGTTATGTCGCACTCGAGCTCAAGGAGTATCGGCGCATCTTCCGTGCCACAGACGAGGCAGGTCATTTAGACAATATCAGCCGGAGGTATGCATGGTTTAGACGTGTGCTTGGAACGCATGAGTTGGAGTTGGGCCGCACATTCCCTTCAGAGTGGAAGGTTGAATGGGCGCTTTTCACGACATTTGTAGCTATCACAAGGTCTGTCACGCCATAGATATGATGCACTCCTAATTCCTAATTGATATCTTTATTTCATCAGAGATGATCTTGCAGCATTGCTTTCTAAAGCAGGCTCCTCTTTGACAATCAAAGCACTGCTCGAAGCCCTACGGCAGACGATTGAATTCGAGTCATCCATGGCAAAGAAATGGTTAACGCCAGTATGTCAATCTCAAGCTAACCCATCGTTCCTTCTTAACGATAGACCCTTGAACAGCTTAATGACATATTAGAAGCAAGTTCACCTCCATCTTCAGCAACCATTCAATCAATGTCATCTGCCTTTGAACCCCATCTTGGTGTATTTGTTGATGCTCAAGACAAGTATGTATTTACTTCTCCTAATGTCTACATTTACTATATCTGCTGATCCACTAGAGCTCTCGCTGACATGCTTGCTACTCACCGAGCATTGGGTTCGAAGGCAAAACCACGAACATCCCTTGATACGACCTCGCATGATTCTGTCTCTACAGATGCGGACGCGGCTACTCCACAAACAGTACTCTCTTCGTCAACAGAACTGTTTTACTTTTACGGCCAGAGTCTTGAGCAATGCGCCAAGCTATCAACCGGACAAGCACTATTTGATTTGTGTATGGTACACAAGAAATGGCTGCGCAGATATGCCGGTGAGATAATCAGGGTATTTATTAGTCTTACCTCTGATGTACGATGTAGAGGACGTCCTTGCACCACAGTCAAAGCGGTTTGTGACGTGTAGCTAAAGACTACTGCATCAAGCATCTGATACATCTGCAGGCCAACACCTCAAACACGGAGGTCTATGGACTCGCGTTTTGATGTTGCGGATTTGCAACAGGCTGCCCTGTTTATCAATACAGCGGACTACTGTCAAACTACGGCTTTGGAGGTCAGTCCACCGCAGTTATGTGAAGCTTTTGTTGAGTGTTGCCTCGATGTAGCTCGAGGAGAATATCAAAGAGAAGATCCAGGACGGCTTTAAAGAGAAAGTAACATTGCAAGCAGAACGTGACTTGTTCATGACGTATTACTGTCATTCTCGTTGCCCATCTCATCACTGATATACGAAGCCAGTGCTATTTCTGTCTCTATCATGACACTCCTACGAGAATTGGAAGCTGCTTGCGAGGGTGCTTTCACCACGATGTCCCGCATGTCGTGGGAGAAGCTGAACCAGGTCACTGGACAGTCTTCATATGTGGATGATCTTGCTCGGGCTGTCGAGAGCTTTTGCGACATCATAAAGCCATTAATTGAACAGAAGAAGTACCTGAGGAATTTCTTCGACAAGGCATGCAGGTTGGTCTTGTCGCACCGTGTAGGGAAAATGTTAATAACTGTATAACAGTTTTGTCTTGACGAAATTCACCAACGCAGCGGTGAAGAGCCGACCTTTGAAAGAAATTGGTGGAGAACAAGTACGTTGCAAGTTGATTAATCTGCTCTTCTTTGACCTAACCCAAAATGGCCCAGTTACTGATCGACCTGGGTGTTGTCAAATCTTTCCTAATGCGACTACCAGGAGAAGCACTGGTAACTCAAGGGTAAGAATGACCCCTGTATTTTGAGAAAGGTTAGCTCATACATTTGTTGCATAGATATACCCGTAGTCTTACGAAAAGCACAACGAGGCTCGAGGCTCTGCTCAAGGTCATTGTGACACCAGTGGTAACTACCTTTTCTCCCGTCCATATCACGCCATTCACACAATGACAGGACCCTCCGGAAGGTTTCATTCTAAACTATACCCTCCTCATTGGTGATGCTTCATTTTCAAATTTCCAAAAGGTTAGGTCACCTTCATTATTTTACCTGCATTTTGTTCATTAAGTTTCTATTTGCTGTGCAATGATTAGATCCTCGATTTAAAGGGTACGCCGAAGGCCGAGCAGAACAGCCTTCTTGATTCATTCCTCACCATTACGAGCACCAAGCCGGATCTCGACAATACATCATTTCTTTCTGCCCTCGATATGGATCCCCCCTTGACACTCGGTGCGACATTCGGTAGTCCGGGCTCCAGCCGAGTCACCCTTCCGTTGTCAACTACACCGGGCATAGGATCGGATAGCATATTTGGATCACTTGGATCTCCACCCTTGAGTGGACCACCCACGGGGTCCAGCACCGATGGAAGTACTTCCAGGGGCCTGGAATCGGGACAGAAGCGAGAAGTCTTTGACATAAGACGATTTGTCACTTTCGGTTTGCGGCGATCGGATACCTTACCAACTTCCTGACTTCCTGACTTCCTAACTTCTAGTACTTTGTACTCGATCCGGCGGAAATATTCTCATCGCTACGGAAAACAAAAATGTAATTGTGGAAAAAAAACTTTGCAGTAGTAGGGTACAAATGCGTGAATGATAACCCAAAGGGAGTGACAACGAGATCGTTCTGTGAGACCAGAGCATGATCTATCCAGCGAGTAAATGAGAGAAGCATAAGATATATCGTCCAAGAAATTGTCATCATTCAATTGGTTATCGTTGACAAAATAGCCGCCTATGTATTATGGATGATTGTTTCTCTTTTCACGGCTCCACGAGCCTTGTAGAGGTAGTCGCAAGTTTGGTGATCCAGATGTGGAAGGCCGAGGTCTAGGACCAATCAATGTGCCCATCCGATAAGGAGCTCTAGAAGAAGATCCCAGAGGAGATGTTCCAGGTCGCAATACCCGCTCCGCAATTATTGATGACAAATGGCCTGCGGGACCTGCCGCAAGAGAGTGTGGGGTAACGGGCGTCATTCCAAGTACACGCTGTACAATGTACGGCGGTGGAGTATTCGGCTGCGGGCTAGGGAGAGGCGGATGTGGAGGTAGGGTGGAGGCTGCACTTTCTCTTCGCGAGTCAATGTCATTGTAATCGGAATAACTATGTCGGAAATAGATGTCGGATACAGAGAAGGGCACGCTTTCGGTGGGAGAGGTGGGAGCATTTGCATCTGATGGGAGACCTGAATGTCGGATTTCTGGAACCTGCGCTTGCCGGGGCACGGGAGGTGATGGTGGAGGAGGAGGTGAGAGTTCCTCGTGGTCGCTTTCGCGCTGGTAGTTGATATTAAAGGGGTGCGGCATATGCGTTGAGGGCGGAATAGTGATAGGGAAGGGAAACGAGGATCCATGAGTAGTGTGTGTAGCAGGTGCAGACGGCGAAGAATGAGCATTGGATTTATCTGAAGGACTATCATTGGGAGATCCCTGAGACACAGTGGAAGGCGCATCGGGTCCAGAATGCATTACGTCACTAGGTTTATCGCGTTCAATGCGCACCATCCGTATGGACGTGCTATCGCTCCATGGTGTACGGGCTCTGTCGTGCCCCAACTCGACTGCGGCTGAGCTTAGCGTGGTAGTCTTTGATTGCCGACGTGATGATGAATGGGACGAGGTGAAGTCAAGGAAGGAGTAAGTGCCTGAAGCAGGCGCATTCTCGCTTGGAGGCGGCTCTGATCCCGATCCCGATTCGAGCATAACGACGGGGACCAACTCAGGACTGGGGTTCTCAAGCTTGTGCTCGTGAATACTCTGCTTCCCGTCGTCTCTGTGAGCTTTTCGGTAGAGTCTGGCACAAACCCGAGACCAACTACTACTCCCACTCCCACTCGTCCGACGTGAATCTTGACGTCCCCTAAACTGGCCGAGGATAGCTCCAACATCTATCCTGAACGGGCTGGTCTCTCTCACTTCCAGAAATCGCGAGCCAGGCCGAGACGGCACGGAGGACTCCCTGTCATCGGTCTCCGTTACGGCACACTCAATCCCCGCAATCGAGCGCACAGCGGAAACGAAGAGGCCTGGCGCTTCCGACGTTCGCGGGCTAAGGGAAAGGGTTGCAGCAAGCGTTTCGTCTTGCCTTGACGTAAGGGTCTTGGCATCCGCGTCGTCATCATACACGTCTTCTGCGGCCACCCCTTCCACATACAGTTCCGGAAGTGCCAATCTGTGGCTTCCTATTCGTGCGTGTCCTTTTCCCATAGAACCAAGCGACGTGCGTGCAATTGGATTACTCCAGCCTGGCGCTAGTTTCTCAGATTCCGGCGGAAAACCCAAGGCAGTGAATTCCACGGTGAGGGTGTTGGTCGAGAAGCGCTTGTCAACATCTCGCTCCTCAGGTGGCATTGCAACGTGGGACACGGAACGCGAGCGTGTGTTGTCAACCTGACCGCTGCTGCTGCTCCCGTTTTTCGTTTTGCGGACAAAGGGGAAGGTGCGTTGCAGGCCGAGTCCGAATCCATACCCTTTGCTGGTGCTCAAGCTTGCCACTTCGGTCTCTTCTTCGCCAGGAGGACTGATGTCAATGACATGTTCTGGATTCATTATTTTCCTGGAGCGGTGGCTCGATTTCTGCCTGTAGCGAGCACGCGGGCGGACGACAAATAGCCAGTACATGAGGATACACACTATGAGGACCACCAGAACAGCACCGAGTACAACAGCGGCAATTGTCCCGGGATAAGTCGGGTTGCTTGATGAGGACAAGATGGCAGTATTTCTGATGGGTCGGTCAGCCTATCTGGAACAACAGTCTGCAGAAGAACACGACGCACATGGTGGCATTGCCGAAGGTGGTGACGTTCATCCCACCAGCCCTCACAGCAAAGGTTGTGTTCTGAGTATTGGTGAAGATGACTGTATGAGAGGTATCTTGAGACAAATCGGTAGCGAAAAATAGCAACGCATTTGAATTATTATATGAGGATTGGGCTGAGAAGCTAGTGGTGATGTTATCGAGTGTGACAGAATAATTTCCAGAATACGAAGACACGAGGCCATAGACAGTTAAGGCCGATCCTTCGGAAATCAAATAAGGAACATCATAAATTCAACATAACTGCCAAATAATGGAATTGATACGTACCTATGAATGTGGTCTGAGCATGGTCACCGGCAGTGTTGGACATATGCATAGAATTTCCCGTGCTGTCAGTCACATAACTCCATCTACCCACAAATGTAATGTCGTTATCGTCATCAATGATCGTCGAGTTGCTCGTTGAGCTGAAAATGATATCATCAGCACTGTAGGAATGTAGATCGGCACCCTGGCTATGGCGGTAGGAGCTCACTTGAGAATGCCAGAGGGGGCTGTGTAGGTGATGAGAGCCTTGTCGAAAGCTATATATGAATCTGGAATAGTTTGGTTCGTGAGAGTCGTCAACAGCACTGTATGATTCGTGTTGGATAAATCGTGAAAGGATGCAAGGATGGATTCCGGGTCAGATGTATTGGGAGAGATGTTAATTCCGTCCAAGGTTATTTCATAGGATGCATTTTGAGCACTTCCCAGGAGATCAATACCAGTGCCTGGGTGAACAATGAGCGACCTAGTTGATGGTTTTGACATTGATTGGCGAGAGCTGTGCTTACCATTCCATTTGATCATAAAGCTTGCCTCATTGAGGCTAGTAGAGTGTGTACTGTCTCCTATACCATCCTGACCTGGAGAAGAGGCAACACCTGAACCCGAGTAAACCTGCTCCCAGCCTGCAGAAATATTAGGGCTGAGGCTTGTGTCTACGAATGGATAGTAGATGATCTCCGGTGAATCATCCTCAACGTAGAACTGGGATGTGCTACCTGCCATTCATATGATCGATGGATGACAGAGCTACGATGAGGGGGAGACGGAAAGGGAAGCGAGGTGTGCGAAGGGTCTGTTATAAGAAAATGGCGGTTAGGAACCAACAGGTAATTGATGACAGGCTCGGTGACCATTCAATCGGGTTGCCTCGAGGTTGATAAAACACCGAACGAGTTAACGTTGAATGGTCAACTGACCGAATTGGCCTTCCTATCTAAAATAATGACTTGAGTGGCCAATGAGTGGCCAATCATGTCACAGTGTGTGAAGAGATCATTATGGCCAGCAAGTAAGAGTCTAACTACTAGTAAATCACCATATCAACAAAAGTCACTTGACCTTACCTTCCATCACCATCCTGTGTCTTTTAAACACGTTATATCCGTATACGTCGCGCTCAGGCTCGTGCCTCTGATGGTGACAATCATTCCTGACAATTTGCCACATCCTGGTTCTACATTATTCCTGCCGTCTTTGCTTGCTCATATACGCGCTGCTGCTCCAGGTCTGCCACTCGAACCAATCATCATCCAGGTTTTGCTTCTTTGTATCGTTTCAGGGGATAGAAATCTTATTCTGCGGACCCGTGAAGAGGATGTTGGTCTTGTATCCAGACTTACGACTATCGTAAGTATGCTGAAACTTTACGAGCCGGCTGCATTTCTATAATAACATGCGCCTTCAGTCGCTCACATCTATCTTCGGTTACGTCACCCACAAATTTCGATGTCATGCCGATACGAAGTCTCAGACACCCGCTAAATTTCTGCGGTCCCTTTTTATCCCACCCCCAGTTATCGCCGCCACCGATGGCTCGCTGTCACCCCAGCACAGGCACCATCGTTCATCCGTGACAGTGCACAGCAGGAAGTCTTCTTTTCCTATGTCAATGTCCTTTTCAAGTGATGTTGCGCGATCCGTTCAGCCGACCTCGCAACTGCCCTCTGATGATCTGACCGTCAGTGCTGACGGCGGACCGTCCACAGAAACTCAACAAAGGTCAACTCGCCTGAGCCTCCAGACTGAACCCTCCGTACCCAATCTTGGTTCTAGTGGCAATATGGCAACCCATCACCGTCATACATCGCATGTCAATTCAGATATGCTTAAGATACCACACGCAATTGTCGTCTCTGGATTAGAACATGCTAGTTTACCTGCGCAGCGTGCTGTCCTACGGACTCTTGCAGAGAAGAAGCTCGTCGTATCGGATAACCACTCAGAAATCGAGTCAGAGTTGCAGCTTGATCTGCCAGACGATTTTATTATGGTCTATGTATGTTGCTTAGATCCGTATGAGAGACCGCCTATATACAGCAGCCTGGTATGTACCTTCTACACGTGTCATGTGTCATCTTATGAGTTCCAGCTCGACTGGTTTGCTATGAGTGCGTCTATCAATGTGCAGCTATCCACACGAGCCGCGATGCATAATTATCTACCTCACCGCCCGTCAACACCATCCACAGCACTATCCTCGCCCTCGATTCCAGGGTACTCATTGCCCAATGTAATTATGTCAGGCCCGCCGACCCCTCCACCAAGCAACTCCACACCCATAATACCAGCCACGTTCCTGGCAAAACTAAAAATCTTATGTGCCACTGAAGTTCGCATGCGCCCGCCGCTAGAAATATACCTCGCAGATTTATTGACCGCCACGCGACATTTTGGTGCGCTTGACGCCATGATGCTCACTGCACGTGCACGTCAAGACGCAGAGGTCCTCGCTCGGGCTGCTCGGGTGCTCGGGATCGATCAAACAGGGGCAGAGCTGATTAAGGAAGCATCGATCAATGATCTAGAGCGCGTTGATGAGAACAGCACAGAACGTGGGTATCCCCGGTCGAGCACGAACACCCAGAGCTTCGAAGCGCCTATCGATGGCTCTACACTGCCATATGATGTACCTGACGTGACTAGCGTGCATACTCGCCGCAGCACGCGGAGTGTACCCCTCGAAGATGAGGAACCGCTAGAATTGGATGTGTCAGAAGCGGATGTGGCGAGGATTTTTCCAAGGGTGGTGTCGCATCGTGTCAGGGTGAGGGACTCGCCTGTGGATGAAGTTCTGAGCAGCGCAGTTTGTGGGGCTGTAAGTCGACCGGGGGTGATACCAAAAGGGATGGATTCAGACTGGGAAGAGGGCCCCATTGACGTGAATGATCCAGATGCTGTGTGGGAGCGAGAAACAGTTAAAGATATATTGGTAGATATACTTTCCAAAGTATGACTTATCATGAGGCGATGACTTGGATACATTAATTGGTGGCTGCAGAAGCACAGATGCCGTTCAATGTGACTAAGGACGGATCTACTACAATTTCCATAAAAGGTAATTTTGACCCCTGAGACAGAAACACCAGGAATATCATGTACAGTGCAATCTAAATTTTGAGTGAAGAAGAGTTCTCGTGTTATCAGCAGATCGATTCCACCATGCTGGAGATTGCCAGTTGATCAGACCCGTGAGCGAGGGCATACTCGGTCAGGAACACCATTTTTATCTGCAATGCTCACCGAAACTCCTTCTCATAACGTTGTTCATTTCATCAAAGGTTCTGTCAAACGGCTCCAGTGCATACCGAGTACTGGGCCAGGTCGTGATATTCTATTAGTTGAACGTGTCTAGAACGGGATGATAATGAAAGGAACCAAAGAATTAATTGTAAGATGGAAAACCTGTTGACGCACTGCGTCTCTAGGAAAAATCATCGGTCCGTTGAGTATGTGCGCAGGAGACAAACAACACAAACGAATCCATTATGTAGGATCTCTGAGAAACTTCGACAATATGAGGACTTCGACTATGGGAGGTACTTTGTTTTATGTCTTGGACGTTCTGAGAGCTATATCGCTTCATTGATGTTGGGCGAAGAGCGGATGAACGAGGATAGGCAGTCGGGGACTGCGTCTGACCGAGCGTGACCCCAAAGGCACTTGGAGTTGTTGAGGTTCGGTCACCCCATCATTGTTAGATCGAAAGCGGCGGAAGAGTAAAGGAAGACGAGCGAGAAGAATATGTGAGGGTGACTCGAAGGCTCTTGTGGTTCGGTCACCTCATCATTGGGTCGAAAGTGGCAAAGAAACCAGGGAGTGAAGAGGGATTGAGATGGGCGGCCGCCCGCTCACACAGCTAGTGGTGACCAGCTTCGAGCGAAGTAGTGACCCATGTGGGGAATTATGAACGACGAATGTTATCGATTGGGATGTCACTGACAACAATTTTAACACAAACGCGCCTACAAGCGCATTCTGGGACAGCTTCGGGCTGTCGATGCGAACACAAGTTAATTTTTCATAGAACTTTTCGGACAAGAATTGAACGAAAATGACCCGATGTTCAACGTGAGAGCGAGCACGAAGGGAACGAAGACTTAATGGTATGTTGGTTCAAACGTTTTACAAAGGGCTTTGCCTGCACCAAGCCTTTTGCACTTCGAGCACGCAGATTCTTACATACGCATTTTGTATGTTCGGAGCAGAGGAGAGGTTCATTCAAGGTTCATTATGTACATCAATGTTACTATATATGGAGCGCTGGTATAGTACTGCCTGGACTCCGGAGGGTCCTCGCTGTCCAAAGTCTAAATTGATAACTACTTTATTCCTAGTACGGTGTTCCAAAAAAACGGGCTACTGACCACTCTGCACCAAGTCCGAACAGCTACTTCAACTGTGACTCCTCGACAGAAGAACCTACCAGCGTCACTAGCATGACAAACGGTCCTCCGCCCTCCCAAGCAGGTCCCTCCCAACCATCTGAAACGTCAGCACAACAGCCGGCTCATATAGTCCCCGTTCCAGCGTCTAGCACGACTTCGCAACAGACTATAACAGCAGGTCCTTCCTCGCAGCTTCAGCCTGTACAATATGGGCCTGCAACTCAAGGACAGAATCCTCAAGGCTACTACGCGATGAGCTACACACCCGGTGGATGGCAAAACGCGTGGCAGGTCCCCTCTTACCCGTACATCGCGTCCGGTAGTGTATCAGGCCAGCAGACACACTACACTCAGGTTCCCTATCCTCAATATCAACCTCCTGCTGTGACCTACCAGCCGCGTCAGAGGACCAAGGTTGTGCAAAAACCACGTTCACCGACCCCAGAGCCTGAATTACATCGTCACTGGGATGAGGTGATACGGTCGTTCTTGAAGAAGGTTGGGATGAATCAGGCTTTGAAGGGGTTTGAGGATGACATGGTAGTTATGAATGCGGAGTGGGAAAGGCAGAAGGTTCCTGGTGCTATTGGAGATTTAATGAAGGATCTTATGGTGTGCACTTCGCCCCATTTTTGCGCTACTTACCAAACTATTTTCCTTCTCAGAACTTGGGCAAACCGAAAGGTAGCGAAACACTCTCAGAACGACCACTGGAGGAGCGAAAGCTCGATTATGTTCATCTCTCTGGCAGCGCAAAGCCCCAGTCTCAGACATCAGTGGGTTTTGTTTATTCGACCTTCGTCGCAGCTTCTAATTCACTCCAGATAACAAGGTCAATATCCCAATTTCTCGCGCAAAATCGCGCGAGGAATGACGCCTCTAATCGTACAGAGTTTCTTGAATCTCTCGCCCAAAAACGACGGCGATTAAATCTTGATCCAGACAGTACCGAGCCCATACCGTCCTGCGCACGAACAGATGCAAAGCACCTTGACCGCGACGTGCAGATGAAATACGATATTGCAAAGAATGAAGATGGACCTCTCCGACGAACCATGAAAGGTGTCGCCGGCGATAAGGGCAGTCAGAAAGAGCTTCTTGCGCTCAATGATGACGCAGAAGGCGAACAGCAACCTGCAACGGACCAACGGGTGAAGAATATTGAAGAACATCTTGCCGTTCGGTATGGTGGGTATGTGATATATTGTATGAACGACATATTTTAAAAAGAGACGTAGTCCCTGCTCCACCACGAACGCTCATGTCCCGCCTCCGACTGCTTGAGGACCATCTCCTGCAGCTCGAGAAGGATTACCCGCCGTGGGCTGCTTTACATTTCAACCAGCCAAATCGCGGTGTATGTTATTATTTTATTAGAGGTGTCAGACATTTGCTCACGCCGAACCCAGTGGCCTCCACCTCCGCGCCACACACCAATTATAGTTCCTTCGCACATTACAACAACAAGGGAGTCTAAGACTGATGCTTCACAACAGGAGCTATCATCTTCTAGCCCTACCGAGGACACGCCACACACAAAGGTGAAGAACAAAAGTAAATCTAGTTTGCACCGAGCTGTGATGGAGAAATTGGAAATACAAAAGGCGATGAGTGATCTTGCTGGGGTCCGCAAGTCCAATTGACAATGGCTAGATCTCTGTTGAAGGCTTAATGGGCGTAACATTACCTTGTTAGAAACATCCAGGGACACGTTCAGCGTATTTGATCCGCAGTAAATGGCGTCCCTGTCGCTCTCGTACATTATTAGTATACACCTAATAGTAGTATGGTGTTCTCTGAATCACTGATTCCGCAGCCAGTATCCCCTTTCTCCCCGTGGGTCAAAAATAAACAGGAGATCTAACATTTGGTCAAACTTAGAGTCGGGCAATGCCAACTAACACCTTGCTTGACATAATGATCGAATCGCCGCATGTTGTTGGTCGGCTCGTCGACCTCGTGGTGTCACTCTACAATCAATCAGAAAGATGATACGCGTCGTGCGCAGTATTTAATTCAAGCACCATTAAGAGTCACAAAGCGCATGGCTGCATCCAAATAATACATAATGATCTCGGCAAGTTGGTGTACTAGTAAGTCTTGCGCATGGCACAGGAGAATACTATGCCTGCGTGCAACTTCCCTGTGAACCTCCATCATGAACTGAAATAGTACCATCCTTGTCTCGATTTTTAAGGCAAAGACTTGATTTACTATTGGAGATATTTGCCAACGTGAATCGTTACTCATGCACAGGAAAAAAAACGTGACACCGTAAAGAACCGTAAAGAATGACGATGGTTAACTTGAAATGAATTGAAGGCGCAGTCTCATTGAATGAGTTCACTGATAACCGTTGAAACCATCCACACAAGTTGGGACGGAACTGAGCGATTTCATGACGCCTCATCAGGCAGACGGAAATTAAATTAGCGAGGACCAGGGAGATACATTAATCGCTGCTCGGGTGCGTGTCCCGCAAGTAGTGACATTCTATCGGTAACGGAAGTGTCAGAATCGTCCGGCGATTCCTCTATGCTTGCTTGATTTCGCGGCAAAGCAAGGTAGGTGCCTTACAAATGATATTCAGTGTTGCATCTGGGACATCAAGAGGTTATTCGTTCCTCTGGTGAAGCATACAGACACAAGAGGCTTCGGTATCCCCTGTGTAAGGCTGGCCTGAAAAACCATCCAAGTTATTTATTCTGATAGTCACTGGCACATGAGGAAATACAGATTGACCGCAATCATAGGCAACTGTGACAGCCAACATGACTGAGGATGCCGAGGATGAATACAAACAAGATGATGATTGAGACTTGGAAACCAACAACCAGAGTAACCATTCCCTTCACCGTGCAGCATAAATGTAAAGACCGCCGGTACACACCTTCGTAATTTGGGAAATCCGTGATTTGATTTGTAGAATCAACAACTCCGTGACCGCTACCAATTTGATGCAGGAAGTTTCCAGCTGATGTTGGCCACAACTTCCAGAGCGCAACAGGGGGCCTTGAGCTGGCAGAGGCTGACAGCCGCTGATGCCAGCTGCGACACCAACGTCCCCCCTGGATACGACGTAGTCGGGCCGAACATACCCTTTTCTGTTTGATGATACGCCCCACACCTTGATGAAAAAATTCCTACATTCAATACGTCCCTGCAAAAGACAGCAATTGGATTAAAACAACCGAATCGAGCTCACAGATGGGCAGTACCGGAAGGTAATCTCGACGCATCGATATTTGTGTGGATAAGAACGTAACAAAATCGAGTACAATGGCAATGTCAGGGCAACGACCTGACCGCTCCCTGTCAGCGGGTTCCGAATCACCCAGGGTGATATTCATTTTGTTTGTTATTCTGGACGGGTCAGAGTGTCGTGTGATCTAACCGTTGAATATTGCTGGGACCAAGGGAGAAGATCACATGGTGGAACGTATGTGTCGATTTGTGACGTGGTGAAGTGTGGTGCAACTAGAAACTCTGGTTAGTTAGATGACCTACCGCTAGTCCATTACACAGAAATCAACCAGAAATAATTTGTGAACAGATTAACACGTTCCAAGGGCATTGAAAATCCGTAGATGATTCCAAACTCGAATTCAGGCCTAGGTTTCATATAGGGAAAGATGAAATCAAGAATTGCAGTGTGGAATGATGAGTGAACGAAAAAGGAAAAGTGTGCACACTAGACTTACACATGTACTAGACCTCCTCAACATGCTGTGTGGTTCTGCACTGTCTGCGATGACCACGAACCCTTCACACATCTTAATTGCGCGAAATTCACGAGGGCCAAACAATATCAACCCATCAGCTTCCCTCAGTTCACCTACAGAAACCCATGCAGCAGCTTCAGGTATATTCCGTTCCTCGGGCTCACCACCGTGGTTGCTCGAAGAATGTGAGACCGACGATCTGGTCACTGAACTGAGTCTGTATGATTCCGAGGAAGGTATAGAGATCGATGACACGTTTACTCGCAAGGGAAGATTCCCTGGAACTGTCAAGATTGTGGTTGAAGGTACCACTTTCTGGTGAGTGGCACAAACTGCTGCGGCCTACTTGCAAATATTCACCCACGAATGTAGGGCGCATAAGGAAGTCCTTATCTTTGCATCACCTTTCTTTGAGGCTGCGCTGAGTGGCAGCTGGGCCGAGACGGGCAGACCACAGTCAATGTCCTCAGTTATCACTATCTCACAGCCTCCTTCCATTCCAGGAGAGAAAGGCATTGTGGAGACGCCCACGGAAATGACATTTACACGCGAGGATTCATCTGATACTGAATCTCCCGTAGAGATTGAAAACCCCCCGAGAAGTGATACAGACAGTGGCATGAGTGGCAGCGAGGATGGCGAAGATGACATCAAGGCCAGTGCTCGCGACAACAGTCTTGCAAAGCTGCAGGGTACAGCCAATAATGGAGAGACCTTATCGAGCCGTGACACGAAAGCGAAGCAGCGAATGGATGATAGACCGTCGATTAGACGCGGGTCTCAGACTGCACATGCAACCGTCAAGCGGCGGCGGCGTACTAATTGTCATGACGCTGTCATAGTTCTCAAAGAGGAGAAAGTGAGTTCAAAATTGAATTACACGTGCATGTTGCTGATCTCGCGTAGGCTAACACCTTTCACGATTTTCTGAAGTTTGTCTACCCTCAGTGAGTAGTGTCTTCATTGGTTACCCTTCACACCAATCCTTTCTCAGTCTCCAGTGCACCATAACCTGGAAGAATGTAGAAGGTCTCATGAATATCTCCCACAAGCTTTGTGTTCCAACACTCCAGCAGGAATGCCTCACTTTCCTTCTAACTCACGCCGCCGGAAAACCTATAAAAGCCATGCGAATTGCAGAACTTTTTGAGGAAGAAGAGCTCTACCGTGAGTCAAGTCGCTTCGTACTTGACAATCCAGGCGGGTGGTCCGAAGAAGAGCTTAGTACCCTTAGCCAAGAGACTCTATTGAAACTAGAGAAACGGTGGGTCTTCTGGATCATATGATCATGCGTATCTGATCTTACGGTGCTGTTTACAGGAGAAACTGGTTTCTTGAGCGAGTGCTTAAACTGGGATTAACACCACTCGCCAAGGAATATCAATGCGTAAGTCTCCGTCGGACATGCGATCATGTTGTTGACGCTTCGTAGTGCGCCACCTGTCCTGATTCTGCAATTTGTGCTCGTCTTCTCGAAGAAAAATGGAGACAAGCATACAATGCCGTCTTCCGTTTTGGTGGGTTGGCATCGCGCGCATATACACCATGTGCTCAACCCATCCTTAGGTCCTTGTCAACCCTCTATGGTATATCGCTATTTAAGAAACCTGGAGGGTGTTAGTCCACCGCTCGCCCTCACGCACCTTACGTGTCAGACAACAGCCAAAGCTTTCACTGCAACTCGTGAGTTACGCTCTTTCTTATGAATTACGTTGGTTGACTGCTTCTCAGTTTTTGACAGGATGTTTTCTCTAGGCATCCGCAGCGATGCTAATGTCGCGCCTCTTGGTGCACGTGTTGCCGCAGTAGCAGCCGCAGCTACTACCGGTCCTCGCCGTCACTTTCTCTTCTGCACCTTGAAGCCCGAAAAAGCTGTCCCTCGTATTAAACGATCTCGAGAATTGCTGTAGACACGACTCCTCGTTCAGTTTCCAGCGCTTCGCATATGAATTGTTTCCCACTGCTGGGACCCATCTGTAATCTTCTATCTCATCACTGCTGAAATAAGTGTTATAGCCTTATCATCATTCTTCATATATGACTTATGTATTCCATAGAAATTTTATGTCTTTTGCCGTGCTCCACATAATGGAGACCGGAATTAATTGCGCTTCCATTTGATGGCTGTATGTGACTTGGAAATTCGGAATACACATTCAAGTTACTGCTCTCAAAGCTCTCGCAACTCCGAACGAAGGAGAATCGAGCCAGCCTATCAGCAAGTTGACTTGCTATAGCATGTAGCTATCTTAGAGAGGTCGTCCTTTTGATGCTATAGCAAAGATTTGGCCATGTTCACAAGCGTCTCTTGCGCGCTTGTTGAGAGATCGCATTGGTAGCGTTTTACGTGAGTAATGGCATAGGCCACGAGATCACTTATGCGCGATGAGCCAGTAACTCATCGCACCCCATATTCATGTTAATCCTTGTAGCGCCGCGCGTGACACGATCGATACCAATGTTCATCACTCCTCGGCTTCTGCAGCCTGAGACTGTCACATATCCACGATTTCTTCTGGTTTATGCCGACGGGGTTTTGGAACGACTGCCCGAGACCATGAATGTCTGTTATATCGGTCATTCCTGTCAGAAACGGATACGATATCTGATTTTGAGTTCCCGTGGGCTCGCGTAAAGCAACTTCTCGTTCCCCCAGATATGGAGGAGTTTTCTTGTGATCAGATCGAAAGGCTGGAAATGAGAGCTGATTATCTTGTGCTCTGGTGTCGTGTTCTAAACCCGAACAACAGTTCCCCCCTCCCTTATAATGCATGCTCTAGGTGGGAGAATATGCTCCGTCACTGCTTACAAGTTCGATTGAGTCCAAGCAAGAGAATAGGAGTGGCTGAACTTGAACTCGTTGCAGGCGAGTAGTGACATAGTCGTCGTTGGAGTCTTCTGGAACAGAGTTTAATGTAAGCCCCGTCCGCTTAATCGAGGGATGGTAATAGGGACGCGTTGAGGGGAAGCACACCGAACTTCTCACTCCTTGGTAAATCCCAACAGCTAAAATATTATCACCCAACCTCAAGCAATATGTTCGCAAACTGACAAAGCCCGCCCGCGGACAAATCATTTTGTTTGATAAGGCAGAGTCGAGATACGACTTTGACGCCTTACAAGTCATGCATTGTATGTTTTTGTTCACCCTAGAATTGTAGCTCTAGATCTATTTGCAATAAATACCAGAAATGTAGAGCTGAGGGTTGGATGGGGGACTGCGTTCAATGATGAGACAGAACCGTGTAGTGAGGTTTGAATATTTTCAAGTATCCGACGACAGCAACCCGATATCTACACTGCTGTTGCCAATTCAAAGGTTAGACGAAACAGTATCTTGAATGGCCGTTTCGAATAAAGTACATACCATGTATAAGTTATAGGTTAGGGTCGAAGCGTCGAAGCGCGCCTTGTCCGATCTCCAGCTAAGAGGTATTGGGCAGATACACTACCCGACAATAAGCAAATGACAACCATAAAGACATATGCCACAGTACGCGAGAAAATACGAAGTATACAATAACATATGGAAAGTCCATCCGGCATAATATGTGAGAAATCAACGGGATACTTGCGACTGGAAAATGGTGGGTGCGTTATCTACGAGCCATTCAATCAGCATGGCCTTGCCAGCCATGTCGCTGAACTCAGAGCCAGGATCGGAAGAACGCATCAGCGTGGCTAAATTCAGACATCAGCCTTTGAATTCAAGCAAATATGAGCAAGAAAGGACATACGTCCAAAGACCACCCCCAAGTTCCTCGCATTCATGAGATTTTTGTCACTGTGTTCTAATACACTGTAACAACGTTTGTTAAACGTTCGTGAGTTGCAAAAAGATTCTCACCGGTGTAAATGTAATACAAGCAGGCGTAGAGTGTGATAGTGCTCGCTGGGAAGGCGGTTGACCAATTCCTGCAAGTACTGGGTTTTCAGCCCGGGATCCTTGAGTGAGGCGGCTGAGATAAATTCTCCATGAAGGTCATAAGTCAAAAGAGGGACAGGTAGTTGACGGAAATATGTCTTTAAAACGGAAGTGACGCTGCAGATATCATTGAACCGATCGTCGTCACGCAGATCGAATGCTCCATAGTCCCCTCGCTCGAATAACTGCGTGATCATTTTCGTTTGTCCAGAACCGCCTGTTTTGCGATAGATACCCTCGTAGTCCAGTGCTGACATCTGCGTCAACAGGTGCAGGTTGTATAACTGATATTTTCTTACCGAGTGCCTCCACCGCGTCAATGCATTTCTCCACAATAACAGGGGCTTTCCGTTCACCCCGCCTCGAATCCGATTTCACTTGTTCTATAAGATCGCGGCCAAACATGGAGGGAGCTAATGTCTGACTTTAGACTCAAATGTCGGTGAGACGTTTAAATCACTCACGAGGTTGTGCAATCGCATCATCGCGGCGAGGGGGCTGTTGAGAACATGCTACACACACTTGATTCACGCAGCGAGGATGTACGGATATATGGCAGACTAAGGAACTTTTAGTAAAGTGGATACGAGAGACAGGGAATGACATACCTGAGCATCGAAACTGGGAGCCCCATAGCTTGTCTCCACAATGATCGCACCGCGTAAAGCGGAGTACGCTCGTCTGGTTGAAAGAATGAGCCACTCGACCTTTGCCCATCTGATCAATAGACGAAAGCGAGGGATCCCGACCTCTAGCCATAGGCCACTTAAACTTTGCAGACTTCAGCGTCGAAGGCAATGAATCTGCTATCTCGGGGCGGCTAGCCTTATTGAACTTGGCCTCCGATTCCTCAACCAACGTTGTCGTGCTGGGCGCTGCCACGCCATTGAGTGATGAAGACCTTGATGGGAACTCAGACTGAGAGTGTTCGCGGTCAAACGATGGGCTCTTCTCGCTAACGTAGTTTGGTACTGATTCGTCCTTCGTCCCAATGACGTCCATAGTAGGTGTTGCAGAGCGAGAGGCCTCTATTCGACGCACGTACTGAGCACTGAGCTGGGCCAGTTCTTCGTTTCGAGCGTTAAGGACAGTGGTCTCCTCGAGGAATTGTTCGCGGGCGGCTTTCAACTCTGCCACATCCCTAATGAGAGCCTCGCGCTGCTGCGTGAGAGGAATGAGCTCATGCTGATACTGCATCTTGATGTTGTCCAAACGCATGGTCAAAGACCGGCTCATCTGTGCGGCAGGTATTTCGCCCGAGTTTGTAACGCTAGGGCAACTAAAATTCTAAAATGAGTGCTCGGTGACTTTGAAGGAAGTATTGTATCATTACTTCTTTGACGCGCAAAGTTCTTCAAGCTCTGCTAAAGTCATATCTCGTTCCGCTTTCAGATGAGACAGATCGTGCTCCAACAGATCCAGCTTTTTGGCAAGCTCCTGAGAAAGCTGTCGTCGTGTTTCTGACTTGTTCGCCTCGCCGTTGAGAGCAGTCAACTTCGCAGCTTGACCAGACAGCAAAACACGCAGGCGGGTGACCTCTGCTTCGGCATTCCGTCGAGCAACAAGTTCGCGGTCATGCTCCTTCTGGGCAACAGTAAGACCCTCCATATATTGCTGGCTCGCCCTCTAAGAAAATATTAGAACGAACGATTCCAAAGTGAATTGTGTCTACCTTTGTGCCGTCATACTTGTGTTTGAGCTCTTCGTATTCTATCCGTCGCTGCTTCATCGACGTAATAATGGTCCCAACGAACTTCTTGTCCAATCTTAATTGCTGATAGCCATGTTCGCTTGCATCATCAAGAACCTCATGAAGGCGACGAATCATAAGGTCATATGAATCGCTAGAAATAGGCGTTGATATGGTTGAATCAGGCGAAGTGACGACGATGCGCGCATTGGGATCCAAAGATGCATTCGAGTCCAGCCTCTCGTGCCTTGCTGCATTACCGTGAAGAGAAGGATAGTGCGACTCGGAAGAAGAGCGGCCTCTTGACGAGAAGTCACGAAATGAGCTTGAAAGTAGATCTTTCGCCTCAGCATCAAGTGGTTGAGAACAATTCGAGGGATCTCGTTGATGATCATGCGGCTGTCGGGATGTGGTGGGAATGGCTTGTGCCAGAGGATCCTTATCATTAGCCACACTCCTCGAGTTTCGTGACTTTCCATTGGCGCCGCTAACTGCTGCTGGACTAGGCAACAATTCATCCTTGCGAGAATCATCTCCCTCAGCAATCTGATCGAGCGATTTGAGAGATGGCATTCCGCCCACCGACCTCAGAAAGTCTGAGAAGTCCGAGCCTGTCATGGAAAAGCGAATAGGAGGAAGAAGGGCGGGCGCTATAAACGTTGCTACTGATGTGCGTTCAACCGGCGAAGATTCATCCGAGTTAGAATCCATATGCGACATGGCAGATGCATCGGGATCAATGTCTAACTTGAGCTCATTTGCACGTGCCTTTGCCCTGTGCTCTTTGGGTGGGACAGGAGGAGCAGGAGTAGTGGGTGAAGGACTATCGTCTGAGGACCTGCGACTGCTATCCCCTTCTGCGTCCGTGTCTGTACCACTTTCAATACCGTGAGGGACATCCGCTCTATGACACGGGGATGTTGGAGTAACTACGCCAGTGCGATCTGACATCGACCCACTGGGTGCACTATCAATGCGCAATGTTTTCTCGCTTGAATGGCCAGAGGGGGACAGACGCCCGTCAACTTGCTGAGTATGTAGGCCGTTTGCCGAGTTTCTTGCATGATTCTGCGAGTCTGGACAAGTAGCTTTCTCCAAATTGGGACTTAACCGATGTAATTGGGTCGTCGAGCGGGTATAATGTGGTGCGGAGTGGGTTTGAAGGGGGTCATGCGACAATGATCGCATACGACCATCAGGTGTTGCTCGCCCAATTTCTGGATGACCAGGGGACAGGTGACGGAGGAGGAGAATGGTATATAGTCGAGCCCGAGGCGTTGTCACGAAGTAGACTGATATTGGATTGCCGGCGAGATGAGAGGGAATCGAAAAAGAATGACTTGGACGGAGATGGAGCGACAGGTGAGTCGCTACGGTTTGCAGGTAATGTCTGCGACCGAATCATCTGATCTGGCGGAGAAAGTCCGGCTGTGGTGGAAGGCCGGGTCAAATTCTTATAATCAAGAGCAAGTCCTGGGTTAATAGACCGCCGTTTCTCACTGCGAGACGTGACACCGTTCGGTACGCCCAGGCTAGCCTGGTCCAAAGAATCCTTCTCTGCGTGTCCTTTCTTTGCGAAGAGGACGTTCAGTGGCCGAACACCGTCATCATAGCTCTTTCTCCTGGAAAGTGCGCTAGATGAATCCGCAGTCGATGATGGATTTAGCAATGTCCCTCCGATTTCGTTCTGAGCCTGCAGACTCTCTAAAGGAGTTATAGGACCAGACTGAGACGACACCTGTGGGCTCGATGGGCCTGAATCGTCGACTATGACCACTTGGGCATGGTCAGCGTCACCATCATCGTTGTTGTCGGGAGGTGCGATGGTTACTGCGAATGATTGTGATTGTGCATCACGTGATGATCGTGTAGAAGCAGGAAGTTTATACTGAATCGGGTGTGGGCTTGAAGGAAATATCGATGGTTGCGCAACATTCTTGGCTGATGCTTGAGGAGGTTCATCTTGAAGTGGCGATGATTTTCGTTTTCGTTCTAACGTCGACAAGGCATCCTCTCTAGGTTGATTGAGACTCCTCATGGATGGAGTATCCCTAAAATTCTTGGCGGAAGGCTTTGAACGCGTAGACAAAGACGAGGGCGGCGGGATGACTTGTGTTCGATCAGACACCTATGGAACAATGTCAAAAAATCTGTCCAGAGCGGTGAGTTCCGCTTATGTGTTTCTACCTACCGCGTTCTCTGCGAATATTTCGCGTGCCTCTCGTTCTCGCGTTGAAGATGATGCACTTCCCTCAGCAGCCTTCTCCCGTTCGCGCTTTCTCTGTGCATGGCGGCGAATCTTTGCCATGCGATCGTTATGACAGGTCATGCAATAGATGCCATGACTGGTCTTGGCAAATACTAGTTCGTCGATTCGGTTGTGACAAACCTTGCAATTAAAGCAGTGTGCGTGGTATGAATCGTCTCCGGTCATGATAGCTTCGTCGAGGATGGGTTGATGGCAAACATTACAATTGTACGAACAGTTGGCGCATATTGGGGAGCCATCTGAAAGCAGTAGCAAATTCGTGTCAGCGGTCACCTGCTGGTGACATTTGGCGCATTTAAAGCAGTCGACGTGGAAAAATGACTGGCTAGATATGCAATGGATGATACGCAGGGCATGCAAGTACGGTTAAGACGCGTATTGATAATAATAGCTGTTAGCTCACCCAAACGCGACGACCAAACCACCATTCTCGTTTACAGCATACTCCTTGCAGCCCGGACAGATTCTGTTCTCGAGGGACGAGATTGAATCGAGGGCGACCTGATGAGACATGGCACCTTGGTCGAATATGGTGCAGCGTAAACGGGAAAGACTCGGGATATGTTGTTCAGATTGAAGATAGAGAAAAGACCGGAGGGTGGGAGCGGCGGGGGTATGTGAATTGAGCCAGCTCACGTAGGAGTGTGTAGTTGAAGGAAGGACTGTTGGCTATTTATTTAGTGGCCAAATGATGGTAACCGTCGCGTATTACGAGTTTGGATGGGTTGGAGGATGAGAGGTATAAAGGCTGGGGTATTTGGAGACGGTGAGTGCTGTAGCAGTAGACACCGTCCTAGATAGCCAGTTCCAAGTAGTAGAATAAATGTTTTTCATGTAAAACAAGATAACCAATTATTGTTGATATTAAGAAACATTTTATCTCACGCTATCTGGTCAAGAAACACTTGATCAAGTTTCAGTACTTTTCAATCCAAATACAATCATTTTCAAAGGCCATTGCGATGTCCCTCCCCCTTGCAACGACCAGTGTATCTGCACGAGGTGCTTGTCCGATGTCGGCTTCCCAAGCTGTTCAGCCTGATCCGGATATACATTTCATAATACATTATTCGAATTTCGAAACTTCCTGAACCCCTTCGAAGTTCGTCGGTTGGATACCCGAATCCTGAGTTCCAGTTCTCAGCGCCAATTGACTGCCCAGTCAAATAAAGCCAAATGGCGACACGGACCCAGGCCTGTCATTTCGAACAGCCGCACTACTGATTATTGCATCGACCCTTGAGGACAAATGTGTGTAGAATTTCTTGTTGTCTTGGGCGCGTCTGCTAAAATAAAGACGACGCCCAGCTGCAGCGGCTCCCGTCATGATTAATGGGCCCCGGTTGCGTTTACGAAGGACTTCTAGATTAATCACATACCTTTTCGGTCGCTGATGTAACGACCTTGGTCCGTGCGCCACTATTTTTGTATATATAAGTGGCTGGTTTGAGAAGTGGTTCCGCATCTCTTGTGCTCGGGCATGTACTGTCGCCAGTGAGGTCTTTACCGAGGCACAGTCTTTTGCTGATTGCAAATTACACATCCGAACCCGTCTGTTAGCTTCGGCTTCCAGCAATTTTTGGAACACATTCTTATTTCAGGCTTTGGGCTTGAAAACACAACATATTGTATATATTTAATTGAATTAATTACTGGCAATGGCCAATCAATGATAATTACTCCTTGTTTGCGATGCTCCACACCTTTCCTGATTGCAAGTCGGCTCGATTTTCTTCCAAGCCGGAAGCTGGCCGCCGATCTGAATGGAGAAGCTGTATAGCCAGCATCCATCATTCCGCTAACCGTTTTGAAGATGTGGTAACATCTCTCTCGCCGGACTACAATGGGGTTGACATGGTGTTTGTAGCTGGACGAGAGGTGGGCAATGAGTATGGATTCGCCCAGAGTCTCACAAAGACTCGACATACACCTCCACGTCGCAGGTGCTTCGACTCCTGAGCACGGTTCAATGTTCTCGGACTTTAATAGTCGACCGTTGCGCCTCATGCATGGCTCACACGTGCATGGAAGTGCTGATAGATTCCTAGATTCCTACTAAAACTAGAAACGACGATCCAGGATGGGTGAGTGGGCGACTCATCCTCAAAGCAATCCTCTTCGATCTAGAAAGCAGACATGCGTAGCAAGGCTCCCTGGGTTAGCTCCATATAGACTTCAGGGCTTGATTGTCGTCAGTCGACTGTCAGTAACGTTAAGGCTATTAGTTCACGAGCCTTCAGGAACGTCAGCTAGTAGTACTACGGCTTGCTCACTTAGATGGGTTTACTAGGATGTCATCGAGGTAGACCCGAACGTTCTGTAGATTTCATTTTGGGGATGTTTCATGGTCCATGCCTGATACACCGGCACTAGTAAGCTATGGATAAGACCAATTTCCATTTTGAGAACCAAAGGAAAACAGGTTTATCGCGAAATGACAACACTGACGGAAGCAGTTCACTCTGTTTCTGCTCTTGTTTGGGTTTCTCCCTCCCTGTCCTTCACCCTCTTCATCAAAGCGCTCACTAAGGATCGGCGCTCATCTTTTTCTGGCCGTTATCGACAACGTTTCCCTCCAGCAAGCTGCAAGGCTTTTAGCCCACCGCCACCTCGACGTCCCTGTGCTACCCACGTTCCCAATCATTCCCTAAGCCTGTCAAGGATAAACTCCACTGTCGACTAGCACATTACCATAATGCCTCTTCCAAGTGGCACGCCCTTGTCTCTCCAAGGTCATTCTCGCCCTGGAGATACTGTCCAGACTAAGCCTAAGCACGCTATGATCGTCCGCATGACGGCCGAGACATTAGAAGCTCTGGAGGACCTGTCTAGTAACCCTTCGATGAATTTCGAGTTTGGCGATAATCCAGTCAGTTCAAGTGCTTACAGCCCAGCCACATCTAACACTCAATCTCAGGGCATTTACATCGGGGAGACATTTTTTCCAATGCGTCCTTTGAAAGAAAGTTCTCCGCACGAAATCTATCTCAGGACCTCTTCTGCAGCAAAGCCAAATGCTCCGTTGAAGCTCTATGCCAATGTCATGGGCAAATTTATCGTTGACCGACAGCTTGGCGACAAAGTCACAGATAAAGTACGGCAGCAAACCATCGAGGCAAAGAAGCAACATTCGGAGCGTCAAACCATCATGCTCGATGCGCCGCTTGTATCTGCAGCAGGCACAAAGAACCTTAAGCGGAAAACACCAGGTTCAGGAACGGTGGTAAAGAAAGGCGCACAACGTGACACCCTCCATACCCCTGCTGCATCCACCCCTGCACGCAAAATCTCGCCAATGCCACAAACTGCATCATCAAAGGCGAATGCAGATATTCGCAGGCGTCTTATTCATTTCCTTGCAGTCGAGAATCGCGAAACAGACTTGGCGGTGACCAGAGTTTGCGGGAATAACTGTGATGCCACGGCAAGGGCTAATCTGCTTAGTATCTTAGAAGAGGTGAGTATGCATCACTCTACTTTGATTCTTTCACTCAATCGTGAATGTACAGGTCGCTGAGCAAGCCCCCGCCCGGAAAGGTGACAAGTCTCCTCGGAAATGGAGTCTCAAAAGTCGTACATGGCTCGAAGTGCGTCCATACGAATGTGAGATGTACAAACAGTCAGAGCGGATCAACATCGCTCGACAAGGCAGAGTTGTGCTCAGTTCCCTCAGAATACCTGAGTCTGACTCTGTATGGGATCATTTTCGCTTTCGACCTCCTCCCGAAGCTACTCCTCATCCAACTCACGGAGGTAAGACCATTACCGGCCCACCTGCGGGTCTTCTCAAGCCGAAGACCGAACCAAAGCGACCTGCTATATCCAAAGATGTGAAGCAGAAAGCAAAGGCAGATTCTTCTCGAATGAAGGGCGATATACAGATGAAAGATGAAAGTGCGCGGCCAAGGAGTAACATACAGATGAAGGACGAGTCCGCTAGGCTCCCTAGGGTAGCCGCCATTAAGCGCGAAGAAGCCAGTCCATCACCCAGTAGCAGCACCAGCACCAGCTCGAAGGCGGCATCCAGACGATTACCGGGCTCTGGATACGTTGCCAAGAAATCCCCTCAGCCTTCTCCTACGATCGAGCCTGCATCTCGGGAAGCTACAGGACCAGCCGATGTTCGTCCTCAACGACCGCTACCTCGCTTACCTTCCAAACCTGCTCCGGCGCCCCTGCCACCACTCCCAAGTCAGGAGAAGACGCCTACCACTTCGATGCCAATGAAGATGACAAAGAAAATGCCTCCACCCGAGGATTCCGATAGAGAGCGCGAGAGACATAGAGATAAAGATAGACCACCGAAGGACAGAGTTGTCGCTGGTGTGAAGCGGAAGAACGCCACCCATGCTGTGGGAGGTGCGCAAGATGGGGAGGGGCTCAAGGTAAACTCGTTCAAGAAGCGCAAAACGGAAGATGGACCACCATCTGCTGCATCTTCATCTTCATTAAAAGGTCGAGACTTGTCTCTCCCAAAGAAGCCAGTTGAGGCCGCATCTCCTGTACCACCTCCGCTGAAGAAGATCAAGAAAGAGCCTTCTCCGTTTCCACCGCCTCGCACTGCCTTGCCGACACAGCCACCACCCACAAACTCGCCTTCCAAAACAGATCAGCGGCCGAAACTCAACGGAGCGTCAAAAGTCAGACGAAAGTCACCAATATATACCTCTTCGGATGAAGGAGAGATACCAGAACCGCCACAGAAGTCTGCACAGGATCCTTCCACTAATACTGATCGCTCCAAGGGCAAGGAGGGACGTCCCCGCCCCCGATCTTCATACCCACTACCCTCTGATCGTAACGGGCTACGTTCGCGATATCAGTCCAAGTACGGAAATTACTTGGGTACATATGCCCAAATCCTTGCACAGAAGCGGAAGATCGAGGCTATTTTGAACGGAGAATCGGAAGCGGAAGGAGAAATTTTGGATCCGGAGGAGCTGAAGAGGCTCAGTACCGAGCACAAGAACCAGAAAGAGGAGTTGGAGTCTATCCAGGAGAAGTGGATGAATGGGTCTGTATCGGAATAAAATGGATCACATCGCGATTATAAACTTCTTCAGGACTTAATTAGGCGGACATGACCTACTCATCAACACTATCAGTATCTACGCCAAAAGTTTCTTGTTGTACATCGCTTTTCGCTCATTGTTTCAGATTGTGCTATCGCAGAATTGCAGCTTTGAAAGCCGTATGCGCTGAATCATTACATAGACTAATTACGACTGTTGCCTAATTTTCGGCTTGAGTAAGTAATGTCCCATCTACATCGGCTACGATATACGCATTACAATGACCAGTCACTCTTGGCCGCCATGATGGCGAACAGGCCATTGAAAGACGCTAAACCTGATTGAACCAGTAAATGATGCTAGTGAACAATCGGCTCTCCTCCTTGTCAAGGTACTTTGAAACTGTGTCTTCCTCGAGTTCCTGGGTGCCAGCTTTAGTATCACAATTCTGTTTCTCGAGTCGTAATTCCGACCGTTAATGTACTTCCAGCTTCTGACCAGAATCTGAAGTATGCCTAAAAGGATGTTGATTATTGACATTTCATTGAGCTAGACAGAATTATCGAGAACACGCACAAGAAGGTCGAAAGAAGGCGTCATCCCACCTGTGAAGTCAAGGTTTGGTTTCAGAGGGCGAACATCTTGCCTGTGAAGAACATTTGAGTCGTACGTCCATTCGTCCTATCAGAACAGATGCACGAATAATACAAAGATTCGCGTGCATGATTTGTAGAGCTTGGGTACAACCAAGTAGATATCTTTTGAAGAAGCACTTCATGTGCTCAAACATTTGTGCTTGATATTCGATAGACAAAAGATGATCAAAGCTGAAGATATATGAAATTAGTGTACACGCTGACAAAAAGGCCGTGACCCCCGAGTTTCGCCGAATTCCAAATTATCCACGTTGGCAGTGGTGATCTGTCCATAGTGAGTCTGGCGCAGGTACCTATTCGTTCTACTCCAGGAACAAACCTCGACGTTTGTTCAGACCTTTTCTTTGAAATTAGCATCAACGTCCAAGTTCTGGGTCGAGGAGTTGGATAGACTGGTGATGTGTGATTTAGGATATTTCTGGCAGCGAAGGTAAACATACAATATCCGAGAAAACCGTGGTCGGCTCACCTGAGCGGAATCGATGGAGGGTCAAGGACATCCATCCTATCTGCCAGCTGTGTTTTCTCGCGGCGGCTTTCTAACACCAAAATTTCTGCCTGTTGCAGACAAGAAGAATATTTGGCGGATGGACCTAGGCAGGAGACTCGAACAATAAGCTTCGTAAACACCTGTCAGCGTGTAATGAGCAGTAATCAAGGATTTCACAGGGAAAAAGCTGATTTCATACTTCATAGTGTTGCTCATTGGCTATCTGCATATAGTCTGCAATTGAGGCACGCGCGTAAACATCCTCGATCCATGATTGATCCTCGTAGTCGTCGACGGCACAGAGTGCGAATTATAAGGTCTGCGCCTGGCCGTCCCGACTTCAGGCTATAGACCACCTGGCTGCAGTCTTCGCGAATCGCAGGCAATCAACACCAAATTCAAGACTCAGGTTTTAATAGTACTCACTTGCAGCATCCATTGGCAGGTCCTGTGAAATGTTGCACTCCATATCTAACGTGGCAGTATTCCTCAATCATTGAGCGACGAAAACTCAATTGAGTGGAATACTGTCACGATAGATAGATTTGGTTAGTTGGTTGCTGGTACCGTAAGCTGTGACTATGTGTAGGAGTAGAGTATGTAGTAGCGTTCATGATCAATATATATATACTATAGCAATCGTGAGAAATAACTTCCTATAATACGTTTGTCTCGACTTCCAATTCCTCCTCAACCGAAAACATGTGCGCATGACCCAACATGTCTGCACCACCATCCCTTGCGTTTAGGACTCTCGGAGTCCACTTTAACAAGCACACAAATGCAAGCTTGATATTTCACACACGTCGTGGATCTCTTCGCCCCGAGGTCGATCGCTACAACACTATCCGTCTGTTTTTTCAGCGGCAGCTTGCAACAGATAGTTCTACGCCAGTGACACCACTGCCGACCTGCAGGAGACCCACTTTCCACACGATATTTACTCCAAGTTCCTCTATAAAATTTACCAGACGTGACTTCCGGGAACTGAGGCTGCTTCAGTCGCGCCATAACCATTCGGGCAGAGAAGAGAGAGGTAGCATACACGAAAGCGACCACTCCCGTCAGGAGAGCAAAGCACAGTTCCCCGACCCCGCCAGTTCTGTTGAAGGCGACTCAAAACAAGATACGGGTGCTCATCTCCCTCCTCCACCTTTAAATCTCGACAACTATCCCCGTCTGTACCGCAGATTAGCTCTATCCCTTTCTCACCTTCACCGCCCTACACGAGACGACTTTCTGAAAGTAGCCAATGGGTTTTGGCAACGTCTGCGGATCCGCTTCAAGTGGTTTACTATACGTTCTTTTCGAAGATTTAATGCAGATGATATCTCCGCTTTCATAACATGGTTCCTGATGAGCCAAACTCTGTGGATATTGGTTGGAACGTGAGTTGAAACTTTCTGGTCCGAAAATATGATGACTTATCCTACTCAGGACGACATTCTTTTCCGTGGTTTTTGCCACTGCTAATAGTCTGCAATTGCAAGGTATGTGTCGCTCCTATGCAATTATACTCGCAATTCTCACTGGCATCGCAGAATATGTAGCGCGCGCCATAAGCAATTATCTCACCAGTGAGACTGGCGTCACAGTCATCTTCGAATCTGCTATCGTTCCTAAATGGAAGGACTCTCGCATCTCCTTCAAAAATGTATACGTCTCCAGATCATCGTCCACCGCCCGTCCACCAGCGCCAAAAAAACATATTGGACATAAAGCGGCCGTTGGATATGATGTCAGCAGTCACCCCGCATACAACTATTCTATGGATGACGACGAAGAAGTAGTTGAGAGTCACACCGAGGATGATGTCAATTATTCCATGTTTGACCTCAACGTAGACTCCATAGACGTCACTTTATCACTCCAGCACTGGCTGAACGGTAAGGGCCTTGTGGAGGATGCTGTGATCAAAGGCGTTCGTGGGGTACTAGGTGAGCTTATTTGTCTGTCGAACATCAGATTTAATGAACTGAGGTATAAAAACAGACCGTCGCTCTGTTTTCTGGGACCCGGATAATCCACTCGACCCAGCTCTATTTCGTCATGTTGGTCGCCAAGGTGACTTTGAGATAAATTCTCTACAGCTCGAGGACGTCCTTGTGACGGTGTATCAACCGGGCGATTTTAGGCCTTATACCGCCTCGATTTTTCGTGCAGACATAAGAACTTTCCGGAAGCAATGGCTCTTCTACGACTTTTTGCGTGCAGAAAACGTTGTAGGGCAGTTTGATAACTGTCTTTTTAGTCTGCACAAACCTCAAAGCATCGGCCGAACTACTGAACAGGATCTCATGGATGGCAAATGGTCGCGGATGGTAATGTGGATTGACCCCTATTTCTGGCTAGTTCTGACACGTTTATTATAGTCTAGGATCCGCATTGATGGCGTCAATATTGATCATATGCAAAATTCCACGACATTAGAAGGCGGTCCATTGTCGTGGATAACATCTGGCAAAGTTGATGCAGTGCTAGATATAAAATTTCCTAGGGACGCAGAAGACGAATTTGCATTGAATGCCATTCTCGGTGAGCTCGCAGATGCCATCACCACGGCGGCCACCGCTTCTCTACCCATTGAGAGGATACCGGGGCAGCGAGAGCTCGCGAAACCACCTCTTACTGCACCTACGACCGATAACGAAAGAGAAGCTGATGATAGTCCTAAGGTCATCGTCGACATAGACTTGCGATTTAGGGATCTCAAAGCTGCTGTTCCGCTATTCACATCCGATCTCTCATACGTCAACAGCGCACTAATAAGACCTATAGTTGCATTTATGAAGTGAGCGAAACATTCTATCTGCGATTGATTAATTCATTGATTTCTGCAGCGCACATCATACCTTGGTTCCTATTCACTGCAGAGTTGTTAAAGATTTGAGTGATTTTGACGGCGCATGGACTGTAAGCATATTTCTAGAGTCTTCGCAATTCCGCTCATACTAATATGCTTTATAGATGTGGGAGAGTATGTTGTATTTCTCATGTAATAACCTACCACCACTAATTACCACCTATTGTAGCTGGCCTCATGGATGAAATTTCACAGAAGGTAGAAATAATTTGATCACTGATCACTGATCAATGTGATCTGATAAATTTGCTTCAGATATACGATGCGCTTGCTTATCACGTTTCCCAAGTCAACTTGAACAGGCGAGTGAAAGCAGTCAGCGTGTGGTCATTGCAGATGACTGCCAGCGCTGTACTGTCTGCGTTGAGGAACTTGGTGGATCCAGTGTCTATGCAAGTTCGGGATCTGTACTACGTGAATGGCGTTCCATATGATGCCTTAGCTCCTGGACTGTAAACTGGTAATTGTTTTCAGCTATCGACAAACTATTTTTCAGCTCATTCCGCATGAGCGCCTCTACCTGTCAAACAGGGATCCTACGCAAATACGGCCCGACGATCCTACTCTCGTTATGTTTTACAATTGTCCATCCTCTGACATGAGTCAGAATTTCCAAGGGGTGACATAACAACATCGATTTGATGCCCATCTCGTTTACGGCGATGCTAATGCGGTCGCTACTTCAATTCGATGGGCTTTCGAATTGGAACGTAACTTGATGGTGGCGTATTACGTGCAGAATTGTTTGATCATCTCTGCCAGTGGAACTGAGCGAAATTGCGAATGGGCGGACATGGCATGATAGAAACGATATTAGAAACCTTGCCAATGTGCATGTCGCATGACTTCTGCGACTCGTCAACGTCTCGACACAGATTTTGGCACAAGCGCTTCCTCTCGCTAAATTTAGCTTCGAGCTAGCATCACCAAGTTAACTTTGCAATGCGGCCATATCAGAGACCTCTTAGTTACTGGCTGGGTCCTTGTTGTATGGCCCATTTTGACAAGCATTTTTGCGCGTCTTGGTAGTTCATATTGAACGTTAGTGATAGCATAGAGGCAAGAGGGACCAGCATTTTCTCCATAACAGTGCCCACAGTAATCCTTGTTTGGAAGCATCGTTACGTGGCGACGCAACGCTCCTCACTCTTTTTAGCATTGTGACGAATGTTCAAACGTTCATCACTCCTCAGCTTCTGCAGATTGCCAAATTCCAATCATCCACGGTTTCTCTGTTCATGCTGACACGCGTTGGCACCACTGCCCGAGACTGTTAGATGACTCGTTCTCGTTCCGATAGGGATGGGTTATCTAATTCTGATATGTCGATCGGGGATCCCGTGGACTCCTGCAGAGCAGCCTCTCTTGCGCCGGAGTGGATTTTCCTCGTTGGTAATCGTGCCTTTGAATCAGGTCAATAGACTAAATCCAAGTGCTCATTGTACCATGCTCTAGCTATAAAGCGTGTCATGTTCTAAATCTGAAGCATCAGTCCCCCCTCCTTGCATACATGCCCCAATCACTGCGTTCAGATTCGACTGGGTTCAAGCAAGAGGATTGGAATATCAATACTGTCTCTGACTTGGCCCTCACTGACCCCCAAGGTCGCGTTGGATTCAGAGGCCTTTTTGAAAATAAATTTCTGTGAGTGGTTTTGAAGGATAGCATGGATTTAAATGAATGATGAGAAATATTTGTGACGCAGACTTGGTATATCGCTATTTTTGACTCTTGGAGGATTCGTGAGTTTTTTTTGTCACAGTATGGATGTCTGTCAGTAATGTTGTGCCTTGTCACGTATATTCAACAGCTCTGTGGGTACGACCTAGTGAGTTGGAAAATCTCCTCACATGATACTAGTCTAACTGCATATCAGGGAGTCCTCAGTAATGTGCTTGCTATCGAGTCTTTTGGAGCGAAGTTCCCAGAGATCTACACGAATGGAACGCTGAAGGTAAGGGTGATGTTCCAATAGATTTCTGCCCTGTCAGAGTAAAACTACTTTTAGGGATGGCTTGTCTCTACATTTGTGCTTGGCGAGTCAACGTGGCACACCGCAAGCGTATGCTAGCTGATCTACGTCCGCAGCGGCCTGGTTCGGAGCTAATGTGAGCGGCCCTGTCTGTGACAAAGTGAGATACACTATTTGGAGAGATAGCCCAATAAGTCTGATTATGATTGACTAAAACCCAGATCGGACGAAAAATTAGCATAATATGCAATGCTGTAATCTTTGCTCTTGGTAGTTCACTCCAAGCATCTGCCACGTCTCCCAGTAAGTTCCATTTCGTCACACCTATCAGCTTCGCTGAAAATCATTTTACTAGTTTACCTGTTCGCTGGTCGCGCTGTTGCTGGTTTGGCAATCGGTTCTCTGACACATGTCGTCCCAATGTATCTCGCTGAGATATCATGCCCCCAAATTCGCGGATCTTTAATTTCTCTGCAACAACTCGCTATTACATCCGGGGTGAGTGAGAAACCGGTACTGAAGTCATGCAACTAACGCCACAAAATGTAGGTTATTGTCAGTTGTGCGTAGCAGTCTGCTTTCGTAAGTTGGTATATGCTCATTACTCAAAGACTGGATCACGTATGGTACATCACATATCGGGGGAACCCGATGTGCTCTGGGAATATTGTACACCAGTGGGACGCTTCAGAACATGCTTGCATTCAATCCTCATACCGATGTCCCGCATGGCGGTTGCACTGGTCAAACACAAGCGTCATGGAGAGTTCCGCTTGCATTCCCAATATTGCCTGCCTTGGTGTGTTGGCTATATTCTATGCCTCCTCCTCATACCTATGGAAGTGTAGTGTCTTGCTATAGGAATGTTCTTCATGCCATACTCGCCCCGTTGGCTCGTTGAGCAAGGCCGCGAGGTGGATGCTCTGGCGACCCTGTCACGTCTTCGACGAAAACCTGCTACAAATTTTTCGGTTCGCACTGAATTCCTGGAGATCATGACTGAAGTTTGTTTTGCGAAAGAGGTCATGGAAATGGCATATCCTGATGCGGGGCCAGTCGCGCAGGTAATCAATAAATACCTTGCATTGGTGTCTAGCTGGCCAAAGGCCAAGCGTATAATTGTTGGATGCCTCATTATGATGCTCCAACAAAATATGGTGGGCTTTCAAATTACATTTTTTGTCTTGTCATGTAGTGATTGATGTATCGTGGGTTGTTAGGGAGTGAACGTAAGTCGTGGTTCATCCTTCTGGAACTAACATTGCTTACTTCGCTCAAGACACTTTTCTATTTAGTGCCCATGAGTAAGCTTCGCGACAGATCCTAACTGTTGGATTCAAAGTTCACTCTTATCCACAGTTTTCAGGCAACTAGGCCTTAATCCCAATACTACTACCTTCCTGATTGCCACTGGGGCTTATTCGATTGTTCACGTGAGTCCAAATATAGACAACGTCGCGTATAAGCTCCTCATTTTGTTCCAAGACGCTCGCTACTTTACCTGCTATCTTTCTTGTCGATAGTGTGGGCAGACGACTTATACTAATATCTGGTGCCGCTGGATGTTTAATTTGCCTTGCAATCGTAAGTTCTATCGCAAATGTGTACGGCAAGGATTGGCCAGCGCATTTAGTATCGGCTCGTATTGCCATTGGTGGGTTTGCTGTAATTACCTAGAGAATATGTTGAACTGTCTTACAGTCTTCGTGTTTTTCTATGATGCCATCTTCTCTTACTCGTGGGCTCCGATGGGATGGGGTGCGTGACTCGTAATCTATCTCCTTCGAGGATTTAATACCTTGGTTAGTTGTTACCAGCGAGATATTCCCGTTGCACCTCCGGTCCACTGCTATGTCCATCACCACATCGACGATGTGGTCATCGAACTTGTGCAGTCTTATTATCTTCTTCGGTTTATCTGGTGTTGACATTCGTTGTGCTAATTAGCGCGGCTGGACTCTATGCGCCGACGACGATGGATCCAAGTGTGGGTGGGGTAGGGTACTACATATATGTCGCGTCTTCTCTTGCCGCGCTACTCTTAGCCAGTACGTCAAATCCCTAAATTACGTGCAAAAGCATGGTTAACTCGCTTTCTAGCATTCTTTATCCCAGAAACAAAGGGCCAGGTAAGTCTTTTTATGTACGCATGCCCTGTTCGAACATGGCTGACGATGTTGTACAGTCCTTGGAAGAAATGGATCTTGTGTTTCGTGATAATGCTACTGATAGTCAGCAAAAACGCAAGAAGGGCATTCGTCGGGAGCTTGGTCTGCATTCACTGGGCGCACTGTAGATCTAGATGATTTTCTGGCTGGTCCATATTATTTAAATCTATTTATCTATCATGTATACTATGAGCTCCTTGATCCTCAACATTTTTACCTCTGCATGTTCTTCCACGGCATCATCGGTATCGCGGCCCTTGATCGCGGAGTTCCAGTTCGAACTCCGACTGATAATAGGTTGTGGACACTTTTCATCGATTTCATCCCGACTCCCCGCGCGTCCCATAGGATTCAGATGAAGCTCTCATTCAGACAGGTTTACGATGCGATTTCCACTACGGCGAAAATCCCTCGTAGACATGTCAGCATGACTTTCAAACATCATAAGATGGGGCATGTACCACGTAGGCACTTAGACTAGTCATTGTACTACATTGTCCCTCACCTAGTCGGTATTTACTATTTAATTTTGTGATGCTGATAGCGATGCCAATTACGAAAGTGCTTACGATGGAGTTTGTTGTGTCGAGTGCAGTTGGATAAGGACTGTTCCAACGTCTTCATGCTACGTGACGGTACACACTGGCGCAGCGTGGAATATGAATCATTTTTCCACAAGCTGGTATATTCTTATGGTCAGAAGACCGTATCATTCTTTCTGAATCAGTAGGTCACAGGGTCAGTCGCCAGCGCACATTAGGTGTCAACATTTACACATGAAGGTCAAAGTTGCACACTGCAGAAACACCAAACATCAATTTGCATTCATCACGACCGCATACACTACGACCAGAGTAAAAACCTGACACCCAACAGAGAAGGATAGAAACCCAATCCTAACCACAAGCAACCCAAATCTCAGACCACAACCACACTCAAGCGCTCACCACACACAAGCTCACTCGATTTCGTCAAGCCCTAGGGCGAGAAACAAGTGGAACATGTGGCGGGAGACAGCGTCGAGAAAGAAGTGCCAGACATAAGAAGTTTGCGGGGGAGGGGACGGAACGGGGGAAATGGGGTAGAACAGACACAGGATTTGGATGTAGGTGCGTAGGCGTAGGCAAGTGTGGATGGTTGACAAAGCGTGGTGCCAAATACAAAAAAAACGAAACTGAGACCACGAGAAGCCGAAATAAAGCAAGATAGAGTAGGAGATAGATGGAACATAAACAGCTTTTATGGGAACGAAAATGATGATGACAAGTCCGATGAGTGATGAGATGGATGGATGCGAAAGACGATAACAATGATAGATATATCGCGGAAACCGATGATGTTGGTTGAGCGCTTGATGAAGGATGTCTAGAAGGTTCAACATGTTAGTAGACGCTGACCTCGTCCCACACCAGCGCATCCGAGAAGTCAATGTCAACATCGAGGGTAGTGCTCGAGTCGATAACGATGTCCTGCGAACTCGGCAGCATCTCAAGTAGTCTTTCTATTCCCATCTCTACATTGACTTGTTCCGCCCAGTCAGCTGTGTTGATCCCACTCGTAACATGCCCTAGGCCAGCCTTCTTGGTAGAAGTGGGCTCACTCAGCACCTGCGTGCTGTTCGCGTCTTCTGCCGAAGGGCAAGCGCCTGGAAGAGCGCAAGCGCCAGTCGGCGGTGACGCGAGGATCTCTGCGAACAGGCGCGTAAGGGCAGCGTCCGTGGCTGCCTCGTCTTCATGCTAAAAGAACACGGTGAGTGACTATATGCTTTGGAGTAGTAGGTAACTAACCTCGATCGCAGCACTGTGGGAACATCTGGATGCCCTCGCCGGTCCTGTGATTAGACGTATGCTGCCCACCCGCTGCAGGGACACTGCCGCGTGAACGGTAGTGGTCGCCACCCGTGCTAGGTGGCGAGTGGGAGCATGTGCAATCGAGGAGAGGTCGAGACTTTCCTGTGGTGTGTCAACAAGTGCTGGTAAATCGGTTGGCGTGAGATCTGATAGAGTAAATGCGGGACTGGGTGGGAAGTCGAATGAGTCACCCAAAAACAACATGGGGCTGTCTGTGAGCGTAGAATGTGTTGGCGCAGGAGAAAGTGGGTAAGAAAGGGATGCTAGGGAGGTCGATTTAGGTGATGAAGGGGTTGGAGATGCTGAGTCCGTTGTTGAAGGAGATTTTGCTGACTCAGGTGATGGTGCGCAAGTAGATGAGAGGATTTGAGGCGAGCTTGAAGTTTCGTGGAGAGCAGACGGGTTGGCGCCTTGGGTTGCCAGGGTCCGCAATACTGCCTCGTAACCCATTTCAAGTGTTCGAATGCGTTCGCGCAGTTCGAGATTCTCACGTTCTCGTTGCTCCTCGGCACGTTTTCGCTTGCGCTCTTGCTCCTGCTCAATAGTGACAACCTCGGGTTCCGATGCGGAACTGACCGAGGGTGAAGCAGGGATGGTGATTGGGACACCAGCGCGAAGGCGTCTATTCTCTTCCTCAAGTTCGGCGACTCTGCGCTCGAGAAAGGAATATTGAGCTTTTCTGCGGTCGCGTGAGTTTTGTGCTGCTATGCGATTGCGGTGTGCACGGGCCTCTTTGCGCTCTTCCGGTGTTACGGCTGAGCGAGGGCGCTTACGTGGGGGCTCCTGTATTGATGCATCAGGAGAATCTGCATGAGATGATGAGGGAGATGCAGGACGCTTGAGGAAAGAAGAGGACGGAAGAGAAAGATTCGATGGGTCGACGAAATTTGTTGAATGTGATGACATGGTTACACGTATGCAGTTAACTTGGCGAAGCGCTCAGGTTAGTCTTTTGGTCGTATATATCGTTAAAAAGAATGCTAGAGTTAACGCTTGGAAAACCGGGTGCAGGAGCAGCAGGACGTGGCCATGAAGAGAAAGTACACGTAGACAGGACACGTAGACAAAACTATAGACACAGCCACAAATTCTACAAACACAAATAAACTGCGCAGCCGTCACCTGATCATAACCCCGCAGTCGGCGGCAGCGCAAACAATATAACCGAACAAATCCCTCTGGCTCCGCCGGCGGAGGATAAACCAAATACAACTCAATATGTACGTTTGAATGGTGGGACTGCCTTGCATTCATTTTCATCCAGAGTCTTGTCGATAACACCGCGGTACTTGATAGTAACGTCGGGTGAATCCACTTTATCTTGCCACGTAAGAGTGTGCTTCATCCAGTTGTCATCATCACGCTAATACAGAACAGGTTAAACATATCCACTGAAATGATATTAATACCAACTTCAGGGTAGTCCTCACGAGCGTGAGCACCTCGTGACTCCTTACGAGCTGCTGCGGCCGTCATAGTTTGGACTGCGCATTGTAGAAGGTTCCGCAGCTCGAGAGTCTCAACAAGATCACTAAGGTAATGACGTGAGCAAGGAGGGTTCGGCACAAATAAATGCCAACTGTACGAGTTCCAAATCATACTTCTATCCTTGATACCAATATTGTCAAATGATTTGTATATCTGACGGATCTTTTGAACACCTTCGTCGAGACTCTGCTGTGTGCTACGTGGATCGTCAATTTCGATTTGGTCGCATGAAGATGACAGACCACACCGGAAGAGAGCGGCATTATATTGCATGGCTTTTTGCATCTCCAGCCTTATATTGGCAGTAGCCACTGGGCCATTTGCATTTCTGATTTGGTCCAAGAACTCAATAGACTCGAGGCCAGCTTCGTTAGGGATAGCCTTATGGAGCTTTCCGGGAGTCAAGTCCTCCATGATATGATGGGCACACGCACGACCGAAGACGACAAGATCCAGGAGGGAGTTGGCGCCAAGACGGTTGGCACCGTGAACCGAGACACAAGCAGCCTCGCCAGCTGCATACAGACCAGGGACAGTCTTGTCCTTGCCATTCTGACCACGGTTCATGAGTCGACGCGAATGGCACAACTGGCACAAGCTCACCTCGTCAACAGTCAGTACCTCACCACTATATCGGGTAGGAATACCACCCACTATCAGAAAGTCAGCTCAAGTCCGAACAGCACAGTAGAGACATTAACTGTTGTAATGGACAGTGGGTAGCACTGGAATGGGCTGCTTTGAGACGTCGACTCCAGAAAAAATAGCAGCAGTCTCAGATATGCCGGGCAACCTCTCGTGGATAACTTCAGGAGGTAAATGGCTGAGCTGAAGGTGTATGTGGTCCTTCTGAGGTCCAGCACCACGTCCTTCACGAATCTCGATCGTCATCGAACGAGATACGACATCACGGGAAGCAAGATCCTTGGCGGTAGGTGCATAACGCTCCATGAAACGTTCACCCTCAGAGTTCAAGAGGTAGCCGCCCTCGCCACGACAACCTAATGCACGTTCAGCCACGAGGAGGCAAATAACTCATAGAAAAGAAAATGACCCTCAGAAATAAGGCAACCAGCGCCATAGATACCAGTTGGGTGGAACTGAACAAACTCTAAATCCTGCAAAGGAAGGCCAGCACGAGAAACCATTGCATTACCATCGCCCGAACAAGTGTGTGCACTCGTGCAGCTGAAATACGCGCGACCGTAACCACCTGTTGCAAGGACTGTCTCATGAGCCCTGAAGCGATGGAGCGTGCCGTCCTCCATGTTGAGCGCGATCACTCCAACGCACTCGCCATCCTGCATAATCAAGTCCAACGCAAAGTACTCGATGAAAAACTTTGTGTCGTGTCGGAGCGATTGGCCGTAAAGGGTGTGGAGGAGAGCGTGACCGGTACGGTCGGCAGCCGCAGCACAGCGGTATGCTTGACCGTCTTTGCCATAATTCAAAGAATGACCACCAATGGCACGTTGGTATATCTTTCCATCCCTAGTACGGGAGAATGGAACACCATAACGTTCAAGCTAGAAACAGATGTAGGTCGCACAAGCAGATATGTAAGATTGACCCTACCTCAAAAACTGACCCGGGAGCTTCGCGGCACATATAATGAATAGCATCCTGGTCGCCAAGCCAGTCAGACCCTTTGACCTGTGGAACATCAGCTCGATTAAACCACTCGGGAGCATAACATATCAAAGGACCCGAACCGTATCATACATGTGCCATCGCCAGTCGTCTTCCGTCACGTTCTACAGGAAACTCATCAATGAAAAGAATGCAAAGACCTCAAGGTGTGCTTACACCTAGAGCAGCGTTGATACCACCCTGGAAGATGTAATATATGAGTGTGTCTGTGTCAAACACTGCTGAGCATCGCTGCAACATACCTGTGCTGCGACAGTGTGACTCCGGGTTGGAAATAGTTTGGTGATGCAAGCCGTGTTGAAACCAGCTTTCGCAAGACCGAAGGCGGCGCGAAGGCCCGCGCCACCAGCACCACTAATTATATCAAGCAATACATTTAAGTCTATTAATTTCTCATTATTTCAGAACACTACTCACACTACGATAGCATCGTATTCATGTTCGATAAGAGGATATTTGCCTGAAGACCAGGACTAGATAGTCGTTAAGATGTCTGGAAAAATGGGAGCCGAGGGATATCATTACCTTAACACCCTCTGCCTTGATCGGATTAGTCGCCACGATTCTCTTGACGGGGAGCGAAATAGAAAAATCGCGCTGGGGACGAAGCAATGCCCTAGAGAGCACCGCCTTGGATACTGACTTCCTAAACATCGTCGTCGACAGCGGCGAGGGTTACAAATAAAGGAGCAACTTCCACAGAAAGATAGGTAATTTCATCAGCTGAGGACGCTCACGGCACGTCGTTGGACAAATCCCGTAACTAGCCTAGGCCGTATACATGTCGCAATCAAGTCCAACCAATCACAACGGGAGAGTATGTAGCAAGAGAAGCTACGAACTTCCGAACTAGTTCAGACTGCGCATGTTTCTTAAAGCCCCTCATCTTGACCTCGCGGACAGGCATCCCCGCCGCCTCCCTGATCTGCAATAGTTGGAGTAGCAACGACCACTCGAACTGCATATCGTCAAACAAAAGTGTCCGCAAATTCGGGAATGCATCTCTTCTCCCCGCACATGAGAGGAAGCCCATCAACTGATTCACGATACATTTGGAGACTGAGAGTGTCGTTATGCCTGAAAATGCATGAGCAAGGGCATGCCACCCATCGTGTGCCATGGACCTGCTACACAACGTGAGAAGGCGTACGGAGGGGAAGGGCGGTGCTCCACGGTTCAGCTTGTCCACGAGCGACTGGAGATCACGTGATGAGGTCGCAGTGTGGAAATCCAATACCAGCTCGCGTAGTGCGGGGGCACGTATTGCCCGGAAAATGGTAGGCATATATGTCCTAGAAATATTCGGTCCAGGCTTTAGGACCATTGTCCGAAGCAAAGGTAATTCGACGAGTGGGATATCCCTGCTGCGAACATAATCCACGGGTTCACCGATTAGCGTGAGATAAGTCAGTGAAGTGAGATGAGAGAGTAGGTTGCTGAAATTCTCAGGGGAAAGACCGGAAACCCACAAGCCGTTTAAGGTAAGCATTGTAAGGCGATCTGCAGATAGGAACAGGTCTGAGGAGATGGATGAGAACTTTCCTAGTTCGACAAACGAGTAAAGGCAGACCTTCAGTGAACAAGATATGTCTGCTATTCGGGATATCAAGCGGATAGTGCACAATAAGTTCTTCTAGCATTGGAGCCTTTATGCGCTTGAACCCATCTAGAAGTTTGGGGAATGGGAAAGCCCCGTGAACTTCCAAGCGGCGACAGACATGAATGTGTGAGAGAATAATGCGGGATATGCGCGAGTAATCTGGGTCAACCTCAGGCGAGCCCTGACTGTGAAATTCACGATGAATGCCAGTGAATCGCATGTCAAGCAGCTGACCCTGTGAGCGGGTCAAGTAAAGATTGACAAGATCTACATTCTGGCGGAGGGAAAGTTGGATCTCTGTCCAAAGAGACGGCATCGCGAGCGCTACAGCTCTCCAATGCTGTGAAACACTCGCAAGCAAAAGCTCAGGCCTGGGGCGGAGGCGTAGACTGGTGAGGGCACATAAAGAAGAGTAGTCTTCATCTGGTCTAGTTGCTTTGACTGTCTCTACAAATATCATCTCGAGGAGCTCGTTCGGGATAAACGAGATATACGACACGCCATACGTCACTAGTGTGTGGTTGAGGCGTAGCGCCTGCGCGTCCATGATGCGACACAACGGTCGCTTTGTCTTCCCCGGCAGTCTTGCAAGGTCTTGCGTCATAGCGACGCACTCAACTCTGGGCGTTATAATCCTAACCCACCAATTCGATTCATCAGACATGGACATACACAAAGCAGGTCACTCACATTATCTGCCTCCTGGTAGTCTTGGTAAAAGAGGCTCACAAAATGTGGTCAATAGTTCTCAGCATTGAGAAACCACGCATTTTATAGACGATAACATCAAACCACATGCAGTAACCGGGTACCTATTTCATCCAGTCGCCAAGTGACACCGGAGTTGATGAGGCATATCTCCAGGGCTTGCTTACCCGACTAGGAGGGCGGAGACGAAGAAGCGGCAAAACGAGCTCAGTGGAACTTGTTATCTGCAACATGAAGTTTGTATATTTACGTCAGCTTTGATGCTCCGCGGTGACAACACACGGCATATTCCGTGAACTATGACTAACCCGGAATGGGCGCTTCGATGACCCTTGGCACCGCCCGCGCATCATAATCTCACACGGTCAACGCCCATACGTCAGTCTCCCAATTCATGACATTAAAGACTGTTCTTCATAGTCTCAGCCTTATACCGTGGCTGTAGGAGTAAGATGCCACTCAGATTCTTCAAGCGATGGCCCATCTCGCTGAGGGCATTTCCTTCGAGGTCGGATCAAAGCTGTTGATAATTTGCGCCGAAACTTCTGTTCCGCAGGGTCAATTTGACGTTCTTCAAACGACAGAGGCGCTGCTTGTTACCCGAATCGACTGCGCACGCAACGGCCTACGATATGAAACATAATCAGAGTTGGAATAGCTATTTGAGGCGCGCAGTCATATTGGTGAGCCACTGTAGCAGTCCGAGACCGCTGTGTTTGCCAAACGGAACGGTTGACCTTCCGGCTCCACCGTATAAGCATCACGCAAACAGTGAGCCACGCCACATTTTTTGACCATTGATAGTAGCCCAAGCTTGAATCACTATCGATGGTAAAAAGAACCCAGCTTCTTCCATCAATGGTGTGTTTATGGCAGTCCACCAAGGCCCAGTGACTGACGGTGTTCAGGTCATCCGTATGAGCTCAACAGCTGCTGCTACCTATACGCCCTATACTATTGGAACCGCTACGTAGCATCTAAAGCTTGACTGAAAACTTTTCGCGAATCTCGATAGGTCGTGGGCAGGCGCATGAAGTTACTGTATCCTCATGTCAGATCTTGCCAAGCCACGGTGCACGGCTCTGCGAGGATTATGCTTTACATTGCAGTCGCGGTAGGACAAATTCACTTCTTCATGGGAAAGGAAGCAACACCCTTTGATCCCTTCAACGGGGAAATGTATCTACTTGGCAATGTCACCACTTGCTGATGAGTCAAGTCTGCGACCTAAACCTTTTGCAACTTGCTCTCAACTCCGCTCTCTTACAAATTGTTTCCGCGATAATGGCGTAATGACCCAGGCTCAGTCCACAAGTTCTCCACAACCTTTCATCTGGCTGCATCACTACAGACGTGCCGGTCGTTACACACCGGATATCTTAATATCCTGTCAGCTGCTGAATTACAATTCAAAATGTTCTCAGGATTTCTCTTTCTGGGAAGCATCGAGTTCTCCTATTCATTAAAGAAGAAGCTTGCGTCAACCCGGAATGGGGTTTCTATTGACGCAGTCACCGCGGCTCGCCTTCCAAGCAGCCAAAGTCGATGGAAATGCCGGTACTGCGCTCTGCGGCAACTCTAAGAAGGTACTCAATCTGCTCTCATGTGCTCCGTCCCACTACGGGCCGAGTCACACGGGTTTCCCATGTTATAGGGTGTTCAATCGATTGTGGTGCTCACTATCATTTTCTGCAACAAACGTCGAGACACCTCGTTGCCCGTTTGGATCTCGGACAGCATCTCCTTGCGCAGTGTAGGCTTATTATTTCCAGTCAGGAACAATGAACATCCCTGCCCTGCCAAGCTTCCACAGGATGGAATACCACTAACGTTCTTACAGCAAGTACTTGGGGCGTCGTAAGCCGACCTATGTTTTCTTTTGTCCCAGGAGTGGCTAGCGTTATGGTTTTCAGTTTACCATACAAGGTCACTGAGTGAAGCATCTTTGAAGCTTAGGAGTGGTGCCAGGTGGGAAACAGTAATAGTTGTTGTCGGCACCTTCATCAACATGCGTGGAATGCACGTATGAGGAATGCATTATGAACTTGTGAGCATCAGATAAGTTGTGCAATCAACATCGTTCCAGTGGGCAATATCATGACGGGCTGATTAGCATTTTTTAACGACTCAAACTTGAATAAGCCTAGCAGCTGATAAATGAAAACTCCTCAACTAAAGATATGCCGTGATTGTTCCAATAAAATTTCTTTCAATGACCCTGAAGTTATTCGATGCCGACTCGGTCCACTCGATTTGGCTGTGATCACAAAGGTTGGAGGCTACATTTTTTTCGAATCCAGATCGAATTCGACCAGTGACTGTGTTAATACCTACTATCAATGAAACATTAACCAGCAGTATTAAAAAAGAACGTAAATCGTTGGCTAACCCCTGCGTAGTGCGACTGATCCGGACGACTGCACTAGAGTGTGAGGAGATATGAAAAGTGAGAGGAGGTCAAGTGATTGGACCAAAGTCGCGTAAGAAGACCTAGCGGAGACTAGCGGAGACTATAGTATACACTTCCTTTGGCAGTGACGAAATATTGCGCGCGCTTTACGGCCACCCATCATGTCCTTGTCTCCATCTGCAGCAACATCCAACATCTCAGATATCCCATCTAAACGGCGCAGGACGCACAGTCTTATCGCACAAAATAGCAACAATAATTTGAATCATCAGGACATGAGCCAATCTCCTGCGGACACAGCCCACTCGTCACAACCGCCGCAAGCTGCCGCACACATACCAAAGAGAGGCGCAAGAGCTTGTACTGCTTGCAGGAAAGGTAAAAACAGATGTGAAGGAGAGGTACGTCTATTAAAGACCCGCTTGTGATCATCCCCCTCTGCTCACTGGCCCGACTCTCCCGCCCCGGCCCGGCGTCACATTCTTTAGGCTCCTTGTCGTCGATGTCAGTTGAGTGGAACTGCTTGTGTTTTCGAGAAGCCAGAGAAAAAAAATACAAATTCTATAACTGGGGCCAGTGTCGAGTAAGCTTCAGATCGGGCAAACTGGAGCCATCATCACTTACACCACACAATAGGCGCTTGTCTCGCCTCGAGGGTCAATATCTGGTACATGTTCAAAGCTTATCCTTTGAATTTATCTGACGATATCGTATTTTAGGTTATGCAGAGTCAAATGATCGGCATGCAATCCTCTTTGGACCGCATCTTGTCCACCGTTCAGAGCCAGGCCTACGGTACTCAGCACCAAGGTTACGCTGGGGGCATGACTTCCGGGGCTAGTCGTGATGGTTCAGGATTTATGTCACGCAATGGGTACGATGCACACGGACATGTGGGAGGGCAAAGTTCTCAGCCACGCTCCCAAACCAGATCATTCCCGCCACTTCCGGGATTTGCTCCACCGGTTGGTCCGCTTGCGAGATCAATCTATAAACATCATTTCTGATAAACTTTTAGCCTCACAAATACGCAACTTATGGAATTGTGCCCAGCACTACCCCATCGTCAGATGACGAGTCTGAAGAAACGCTGCCTCGTGCCTCGCTCAACGCGCCTATCGAAGCTCTCCAAGGTTTGGCAAATGCTGCCGCCGAAGCAGCTGCTGCACCATCCGCATCCCCACCAAGGTACTTTCATATCTGCGGGCTGCACGATTATGCTGATCACTTAGAAAACAGGGTCAAGAAACGACCACGTGTGGAGCCCATTCCACGGAATGCATTTCCGCACGTCATCGAAAAGGTGAGCTGACGAAATACTGGACTGTGCACATGTTGTAATGCTATCGTCTAGGGCCTTGTCTCGGAAAGTGAGGCGCGGGAACTCTATCATATGTAGACGTTTCGTCAATTTGATCTTTTGTTTTGTTCTGATTCTTTGTCCAAGCTTCTTTGCTGGTTGCCATATCTTCATTCCTTTATTCGATCCGAATTATGACACATTCGAGAGCCTCATGGAACGCACTCCGTGGACATTTGACGCGATACTCGCCATCGCAAGCAAAATCAGGAGTGGAAATGGGCCGCTTGGCTCAACGTTTTACAAGTGTCTAGAAGAAGCGCAGGGTATTTCCCGTTCGTCATTATTTGGCCCGATAGTGAGGAAGGAGGCCGTTATGGGTGAGAGTTTCGTCTTGTACATTTTGGTGTACCATGTCTGATCAGTTTCATAGGGATGCTGCTTTTAGCCGCATGGAGCACAAATGGATGGCTTCCTAGTGGCCACGCAATGCGGATGGCATTAGATCTTGGTCTTCACCGAGCGTTAGAGAAGCTCGCTGATGATTCAGGGAAAAAACGCACTGAGGAAGAGGAACGTGACCTTGGTACGCATAGGAATGACTGTCCAGTTATCGTCCAGAACTAATGAACACCCCAGTTGTGTCAGCACGTATCTGGCTATGCCTATACTGGTTTGATCACCAGTATGTCAAAGAATTTTGACCTCTTACATTGCGTCTCAACAGTCTTTTTCCAGGATGAGTCTTGGCACCGGTCGCCCTATCGTACTGCGAGACGAGAGCTCCATTCGACACTGTCGTATTCTTTTGTCGCATCCAATGGTATCGCCAACGGATGTACGGTTGATCTCACAAGTGGAGCTCATCGCTCAAAAAAGTAAGGAAAAATTCATGAGGAAATATTAATACCTCATTCGTTATTTGTAGCCCAGATCTATGAAACTCTCGCTCCTCTCAATGGACAGGTTAATCATAATACGCTCGCCTTCATCCGGCGTGCGAATGTTGCACTCGACAAGTGGTGGCAGGACTGCGACAATCTTCATCGTTCGTAATTGCCTTTGTCCTCTCTACGTTCCTGATCGCCTATGCAGGTCAGACAATGGACGAGAATTCTCTTCTGAGAAAAATACTCGTTGGAGAATTACATTATGCTAAACTCTGGCTCGTCTGCGTAGCTCTTCGGGGTGTATCGTGGGATAAGATGCCTTTTGAGCAACGTGAACTTGCGTTCCAGGCGAAGGATGCAGCTTTTAATTGCCTTTCTGTCTTCCTCAACTCTGCTGAATACCGGTGAATTTCCGTTTGAATCGCATTCCGTTGCTTCGCTTAGATAATAACCACAATCATGACAGAGCGGCATTGAGATATGCAGTCCACGACAGTCTTGTAACAGCGGCATTTTCTGGTCTCTTCCTGCTCAAGATGGCAAACTTGTTTCCTGCAGAGCTTGACCTTGCCGCGATCACAGCGCAAGTCGAGCAGCTTGCACAGCTTCTATCTGATGTTGCAGCCGAACGGTGCGTTCCCCTGCTCTTTCTTATTTTTCAACTGATCCCCGCTTCTAGCTATGCCCTAACGCTACGTATAATGCTTGCCAATCTCCGGCGCAAAGTTGGAATGATCGCAGGGCTGAACGCACCTATGACTACCATGCCCCCACCGACCTTGAATGATGGAATTGTTGCACACGGCCCAGGGCCTTATGTTGATTCATCGGGATCTGCACCTTTTACAATGGAGGAACTGGGTTTCGCATGGCCGGGCGAGCGTGCCACGTTCAGTCCGAGCGCGATACCTATGTGGTTGCAGGAGAAGAACCTGACGGACCTGGGTTTACCTGTGAACGGGAGCGATGGAATCTTCATGGATGTAAATGGAATGCACGGCTGGAGTGGAGACTTTGCATCGATGCCAGGAGCATGGTGAGGACGCGATTGTACATATGACAGCGACAATTACGCGCGCTGAAGGCTGGTGATATGCACTATTTTTGTCTGATATTCTGATCTACTCGCTTTGCTCGTTTGTGTCCCGCTCTTGCCTACTCATGCTTTTTCTTGCGCCAGTATCGGTAGCGATATCCTACAATTTAATGTGTATCACATGCTGAACAAACATACATGTGAATTATCCTACGGTGTACATACAGGGAAAGAAGATGAACAGCAACACGGAAAGACACATCTAATTGGGGAGCGTATCAGTCCATACATCACTCTTCGTCTTCCTCGCTTTCTTCCTGCTCCTGAAGGAACTGTCAAAGAACCAGTTTGGTGCGTGATAAGACGGAAGATGAAATTTGTTGACAAACCTTGACCAAACCCTCGGTGGCCTTCAGGAAGTGCTGTCTTCCTTGTGGCTTAGATCCTTTTTGGTGCCAGTAGATGATCGCCTGGTCGGAGACGCAGTCCTTATTGTACAAAACCTGTGCAGATTGGTAAGTTATAAATGTATCGCTGCATCACCATGTTCATATCTGAACAGACTTGGAAAAGGGGTGGGACACAAGCGATAGGATCTGGTGCCTGCTGCCGAATAGGTCGACACATCACGGCCACAATGTCATCACATCCCAAAGGACCGGTGACAGACGAACGAAAGTAGTAAGACTCGAAACACACCTTCAAGATCTGTGGGAAGGCCTTCATGACACGTGTATCGTCATAACAGTAGACCTGTACGATATTGATCAAAGCGACCTGGGTTTTTGGGCCTTTACAGAAGGCCACGAGAACTGGGGCAAATTTCTACAGACGGAAATGATATCAATGGAAGGTTCGATGATAGGAGAATCGGATGACTTGCCCCGACCTCGCGTAGTGCAAGGCCTTCGATCTGATCAGGGCGTGCACTCCAATCTACGGAAGCCATGAGGCCCTGCCAGATGCTCTGTATAAGCTCCGACTCAGGAAGCCGCTGCTCCTCTAGTTTACTCTGGATTGCAGATATGATCTGTGTGAATCATGAGTTGTATGACTCGAAACGGGCGATACATTTGTGAAGATGACGCACTGATTCACTATCATCGCTGCGTTCTACCACCTCCTTTAGTTCCTTCATGATTGCGTCTTTCGCGATCGCATATTGCTTCTTTGTGTACCAGTCGGCCACGGTAGGAAGGTTTTTCTCCCGGAAGAAAGCATCGAGAACCTTGGCATCCCTCTTATTTGGAGGGAAAAAGAGGAGAAGATCTTTGATATTGCCGCGTTTGAGGGTCGCAGCAAGGTGATCGATCGACTGGTCAGTAAGGTATGCGCTAAAGACCAGTGCAAGGATGTTGATGGACTGGTCTACAGACAGCCGATGAGATTCTTGCAGTCTAACATGGTGTAGTGCGTGAGCTTACCGTTCTTGACGAGGTGATCCTTGGTTAAACTCTGCAGACAAGCTGCGGTCACAAGGCCCTGCGAAAGAAGGAGACCAATTGTCATGGCGAGCTTGTCGCGTTGCTCGGATGACCACCGGCCGATGTACTGCAGGAGAGTGGGGAGACTTTGCTCCTCGAAGGGTTTCTGAAGATATTTGAACCTATATTCATGATCAACACCGCATGTACCGGGACTAAGATCGCATGCACCTTCGATTCAATTTGTTAAATACATCGACATACTTCTTCAACTCTTCGATGTCGGGCGGGTTGCGTGCGTTAAAAATAGAGAATGGCGACATGGGTGCGCCATCATCGAGATATGACCCACCCGGCTGGATGAGCCCGCCGACCAGGAGGATCTCAAACAAGGTGTCGGCATATTTGAGATACTCGAGTGTCCCACCGGCCTGTACAAGTTTAGCGCTGAATCCGTCGAAATCGTTCTCTGGAACTGTTTCAAGATGTTTGTAGAGCTGGTCTCTAAAGACTGGGGAATCGACATAAGTAGGATTATAGATTGACCGGAACTGGCTAGTCTCACCCGCTGGCTCGTGCTTTGCCTGTGCTTTGACTTGGCCTTTGCGTACTTTTGTGCGAACCCCCTGGAGTGAAGGCTTTGGGACTGCTGATTGCTGAGACATCCACAGTCTGCGAGCTATGTCGAGAGCGTGGATCAGACGATAAAATTGGGCTCAGCTACAGTTTAACAGGGTCCAACAAGTGCTTGTTCGGTCGGAGATACCCGACTGATTAACATCGATGAGCATGTCGCCAATATTCTAGTCTATTTCTTAGGCTACAGACACTCTTATAGTATATGAGACTGATATCAAAATGAAACGGTGTGCCCTTCGAGTAGTTGGGTCATTGTCGGTACCGACTTGAACCTCGGGGCAGCCTATGATCATTAGTCTGGCTACTGGGGAGATGCGTCTTATTTCATTAGACTTTGTCCCCTGGTTAACTTGATCAGGTCTTTCAACCAGTAGAATATGAGGCGTACCCGCCGGACAGTCTCTGAATTTTGCGGGTTCACGCCGCACGGGTTCCACGCGATGTTATATATAGTCACGGGAAATACCTACAGTTCATGTTAGATCTTTTCCCCCACTGTCAATGATCTGTTCGATAATCTACCCGTCTGAGCTGCGAAGGTAGTATACCGTTCATCAGTAGCAAGTCATCGTGCATCATAGCTCACGTGAGCTCGAGGTGGATCATCGCGGCGCTTATTGGAGTCCCTCAAGACAGCAGCTGTCCTAGTTCTCCTCTTCACTTGTTAAATTATCATAAAAATTTCAAGTATCAGCCATCGATACCGACGACGGTGAGTGACATTCATTGTCGTCGTCAACACTCATGAACGTGTTCGTGCCGTAAAGGAGCTGAGCTGAGACATCGCTTCCTGGTCGCCTTAATAACGTACGTAATCATTCCAGCATAACACTTTGTCAACCCTACCAGTGACTTACCTATCCTCGATAAGATCTTTCAACTAACGCGCAGCACGAACTCCATGAACCTCCGTTTCACAGACTCCCCAAATGCGCGCTCAAAATCAATTACGACCGCCGATGGCATCGACACCTTTGGTGTACGTACTTATTCACTAGTGACCGCATATGGAGACTCATTGTAAACTTAGATCTTGAATCAACACTCTACAGGAAACGGTGCCTACCAAGTCGGCATATCAGAGGACGTGGGTACACGACGATATATGGAAGATGCACATTCCTTCGTCGTCGACTATGCTGGTGTGCGAGGACAGGGTTTCTTCGCCATTTTTGACGGTCACGCAGGAAAACACGCAGCTGAGTGGTGTGGCGCGCATTTTCATGAGGTTCGTATAGTCACTCTGTCTTCGTGCTATTTTAAACGCGTGATCATGTGCAGTACCTCCTCGATGCGCTCCGCACTTCATCCAGTGCAACTATTCCGGACGTTCTAAACGAGACATTCCACAACGTTGACAAACGCATTTCTCGCCTCAGTGAAGAATCAGATGGCAAGATCCACTCAGGATGCACAGTCGTGACCGCCTTTCTTCGCATTGAGGATGCAGATGGGCAGCAATCATTCCTCCCCGTACCTCCACTTTCCCCACCCTCCCCTACCGACAGCGGGAGCCGAAGTGGTAGCGAGTCTCCAACCGAACCTACGGAAGAATCCAAGGAGACAGGCAAGAAGGCAAAGAGCAAGTCCCCTGCATCGGCTTCCCGTTTCGCCAGGGCGCTAAAATCCCTGAGCGGCTCTTCGCCAAACTCACCCTCTCCGCCCTCCGCATTCTCTGCTGCACGCAGCCAGACCTCTCCACCTTCTGTGCAAACACACACCACTCCAATCAATGCACCACTCAACTCGCGGCGCGTACTATATACTGCCAACGCTGGTGATGCTCGCGGAGTACTTTGCCGCGCGGGCCGGGCAGTGCGCCTCACCTATGATCACAAGGGAAGCGATAAGCAGGAGGCGAAACGTATTACTGATGCTGGTGGATTCGTTATGAGTGGGCGCGTGAACGGTGTTTTGGCGGTAACTCGCAGTCTTGGAGACAGCAGCATGAAGGAGTATGTCGTTGGGAGCCCGTACACGACTGAAACCGAGCTAGGATGCGACGACGAGTTTCTGATCCTTGCGTGTGATGGGGTAAGTAGCTTCGTTCGGTGCCTTTGCTTCGAAGTATTCATTATCGTGTGACCCTGCAGCTTTGGGATATTACAGGCGATCAGGGGGCGATCGACCTTGTGCGGCATATCTCGGATGCACAAACAGCCGCAGAAACGCTCGTGAAGCATGCCCTTGAACGACAAACAAATGATAATGTCACTGTTCTCGTGGTGCGATTTAAAGCGTTCAAATCCACAGAGTCCATGTGACTCGCTTAAGTATGGAGATGTTGATTTGCTGCTTGGGAGGGGGGCAAATGAGGGGTGTTATTTTTTTGCGGTGGCCGACGTCTTGCAGTTGTTTTAGTTGGTTCTTGTAATCGCTTCATTTCGCGCACGAGCATTTCGTTTACCTTGTCTGCACCCGTACTCTACTAATATCCGTTCAATGTAGATTTGATGTGTCAGAGCTGATCGATATCCGACCGATTTTCACTGGGGCTGACCAATATCGGCGAACTGCTACGCAACGCAATGAGGTGCAACCCATCGCCTGGGCACATGGGGTCTGCGCCATGAATCACCGAAAGTTCGTATTTAAAATGAGAGAAATATGGCATTATTTACGCGCAGCCGCACATACTGTAAGTACTACTCTGTACATTCGTGTATGATCAAAAAGTGTGGGCGATGTTTCAAGCATGGCCTAGCGGTCAGACCATGTTTCAATGCACCGCTCCTTTACGAGGCTAAAGCCACCAATGATTTTATTGACTAATTCCCACCGTTCCAACTGTTGTTTCAACCACTCCTTTCGGGGCTGCAACTTCGGGAGGCTCGTATCCCAAAAATCGACTTTCTTCAAGTTGGGGAAAAGGCCGCTTGTGATGAGAGCCACATCTACGGGGGCCTGGATGAGTGAACGCCCGAGGGCGAAAGATGTGAGACGCTGATTGGAGCACCCGCCGCCGGGACTCTTGAGATCTATGCCATTCAACTGGGTGACATTGATGACAAGAGCGAGCGAAGTCAAAGCAGGACAGCGCCGAAGTAAATTGATCAACCCATGGAATGTCGGTATCGTGGTGTTTTCGGAGGCATAGCATTTGATCTGGAGCACTTGAAGTTTAGGCCAGGCTTTCGCCAGCTGTCCCAGCTCCTCATCGGACATGGAAATGTAGCAAAGGTCTCCAATAAGCAGTCGAGTTAGATTGCAGCATGCGTACAATGGTGTGAAGACGCCCCGAAGTCTTGTGTGCGACTGTTTAGAACAAAGTCCATGGAAGCTGATGGATTCAAGCTTTGTGTTATCGCATTTCTCCCTGACGATGGCGAAGAACTCGGGCATCGACGTGCATTCATCGTCAAACGCGAACGTGAGGTCAACCTTGATTTCTATTTCTTTGGATTCGACGAACTGAAGTGAGTTCAAAAAGTTTGAGGCTTGCTTGATTGTAAGAGTGAAAAGGCCCAAAAAATGCAAATTATGGAAGCCGGGGAATGATGAATCCGACTTTGTCTCCCAAGCTGACAGCATTGTCAAGTGCAAGCTCAGCGACTGCAGAGTTGGTAGCTCCGTCAAATGCTTGATGCCTTGGACTCCTAGGTCCGATACCGACAACGTACGGAGATGGTGAAGCTGAGAAATAGATCGTGTGATGAAGGGTGAAACTTTAGGTGATGATGTGTCGCTCGAAAATCCAAAGTTCATAGTCATGTTCTGGAGGTGAGGACAAAATGTCCCGAGAGAGGAAAGGACCGAGAGATAGGCGAAGGAAGCTGAAGAAATCTCCATGTTCAACTCCACTAGGGAAGGGACGAACGCCATGCGCAAGACCTCTGCAGCGCAGAGGGTTCCACTGGCACGCAATTTTAATCTGTGGAGGTTCGGAAACAACGATTCAGGTGCGGAAAAACAAGAAATATTAATTGCGAGTAAACAAAGGGGGCCGTTAACTTCAGTGTCGTCTGATACAATGATTGAGTGCACGCGAGATGTGTACTTGAAAAGAGTATGCCACATCCTATCGTCAAGAGGTTTCCGTAATACCTGTGTAAGCAAGCTTAGTCTGAAGTACACAGTCATATGAAAGTGGGACACCTACCGCACTGCCTCCTCGGTCAACACCAAATAGGTCACTCGGTAGACATTTGACAAGGGGCTTCGCGGACTGCAGATCCCGCCACAGGGCATTAAGCGCTGGGTGAGCAAACGCACGGCATGTAGATGCAAGTGCAGGAAGTGATCTGTGTTCCACGTATGAACTAATGGTGGATATTACTTCGAGGTTTTGTAAAGCTTGGTGCATGACTTAGAAATACTATGATGGATATATGGTAGAACTCTCAGGACAAGTACTGCAAAGTTGCAAGCTTATTATTCAGGGGTGTGGGAACCGCATAACAAGTAAATAAGGCAAGTTATTTTCACGCATGATACGATGATCAAGACATCGAAACGTTACTTACCTCTTGTGCAGTCCAGTACTGTTCTAAGTAGTGAGGACAAGAAAAAATGTCTGCTTGGTTGCAAGCAGATGGTTTTTTGAGTGGAAATCCTGACCCTGACCTGTGCAAAAGTGCATCAGTAAACCACAAATTCCTCCACATTCGAGATTTTGTAAAGCTTGGTGCATGGCTAAAAAATACTATGATGGATATACAGTGGGAGGACACTTGCAAAGTCTTTAATTTGCAAACATGAAGTTGTTCGTCATAACGAAGAAAAACCCTTGCAGGCTTTCACACCAGGAGGTTGTCCTCAGGCTTCAGGAGAGGCAACATGTGCAGAACTGCCGGTTTTTCGAGGTTTCTTCGCTCTATCCTTGGTTGGCTGGTAATTCAGAAGCCGGAAAACAGAGATAAATCGAAATCACGGCAAAAAGAGTGCGAATTCCAATTAAAAGCCATCATATCATTAAACGAAACCAAGATATCAAGAAATGAGGACATAACGAAAACAATTCCATCAGGCAGTTGATGCGCTGAGCATTACCGGAGAGCACGCACATGATTCAATGGCTTGTTAGGAGATGAAGATACACGGGTCCTCGCCTCACTCCCATCCGCTTTCATCCCCAGTTCATCAACATTGCGAACGACTGGATCATCACCAGTCTTGTTTGGCTTGATGTATGTAAGCATTGTGGTGGAGGACCCTAAGTTATGGTCTGCGCTCTTAGGAAGAGCACTGGTCTCCCCAGATGGCGTCTTCGGATGGGTGGGAATGGATACAGCACTTTTCGAAGGAAATTCTGTGTCGTGGGTTTTCGCTTCTGGTCGCCTGGCTTCTGGTGTCTTTCCGCGATTTGCTGGGAATGGGGATTGTGGGGGTGGTGATGGTGTTCCAACATTATTCATTGCAGGCTGCCAACGATCTAAGACACTTGCTCTTCTAGCATTCTTATCTCGTATTTCACTGGCAGCTTGAGTTGGGGATCCAAATATGCTCTCTCTCCTCGCGGTTCCTGCCGCCGATTCGAGACGCCCACTGGCTTGAACAACACTCTGCACGAAGCCACGACCCTGCAACCGGCTGATACTTGGCGTTGGATCCTTGTTAGAAGAAGTGGCAGGTGGACGCAGAAAGGCAGGGGAAACCCCGCGCGATGGCTGTGGAGAGTAAGTCTGCCGCACAGGGGACGTCGGAGTGGTTGGGATTGGAGCAGACTGTTGTCTGGGTGTCCAAGAGGGCTGAGAGGAATTTGAAGGTGTATAAATCGGGCTCTTCGTGTAACCAGAATCTGCATCAGGTGTTTTTGCACGATTGGGCTCAGGGTTGGGGGTCTTCGCCCTGAGTATGTTCAGGATTAGACGTCTTGGAGTATGGAGATTCTGTCGCCGTCTTAGCACGGACAGACTCAGGATTGGAAATCTTCACACGAGTTTCAGCAACAGGTGTCTTGGGGCGCGTCTCCGCAGTGATGGGAGTTTTCGGCCGAAGTTCAACGAAGGAAGTTGGTATAACCACAGCAGCTTTGGCACCATAATTCTGAGACAGACGGTAAGACGGCGAGTGTGGCGTATCTACTTTCAGCTGTGCTGACATGTTACCGGCGGGAGTGCTTATCCTGCGCTCCCGAATGCCTTGCCCTACAAGGCCTGGGTTCGAAGACTGCGGCTGGCTTTCAAGTTGCTCTACATATCGACGGGCAACCGAGGAAGTACTCGTGGTACGGGATCTCACGATATCTGGTGCGGAAGTGAGAAATGCACGAACGGATGTGGCAGCTGAAGTTGGGGATGTGGCAGCTGCAGGAGGTTGTGCACCTCCTTTAACCATCCCAGGCATGGCAATTCCATTTTTTCCGAAGATTGGATGCACGAGACCATGATCCTTACGCCCATCATGTACAACAGTGGGGTCCTGTTGTGGCTCGTGGCGCTTTAATCGAGGGCCTGCGGCAGTTGATCCACCCATAAATGCAGCCAATGACATAGGGACTCTCTTTGGTGTGGTATTAGATGATCCTGCTGGTTTATGTGGAGGTATAGCTCGAGGTGGCTTCTCTGAGGCAGGTGCAGTAGTGTTGCCCGCAAGCAGATCATTTGGCGGAGGAGTGGCACTAGATGATGACTCCTGTAGTTTGCCTATGCAATCATCTACAAGTTAGAGAATATGGAAGTGTTCATGCCAAGAGATACCGACCCAGATCAATACCATGCATGCCGGTGCCAAAATCACCACTCATGCCTGATGTACTTCGTCTCATCCTCGCAAGTCGTGCCCGCACGATTTCTTCCTCGAGATGACGTTGCTCTGCCTCATCATCCGCATCGACCTGGCGTTGCATTGCCTTGATCCTGCTCGTCCACTCTGCAAGTCCGTTGTCCGCTGTACTGGAAGTGGTATAGACAGGTGCAGGCGGAAGGTCAAAGCGCGGCGAGCGAGGTATGCTTGTCTGCATCGTGGACATCGACTGACTATATGTTAGTCAGAAACTACTCGTTGGCCCAGTGAGCGGCCTTGGATCGCAGCGCATGGGAACAACTCCCTGAACCCTCTGGTCCAGCTACATGTGTGGTCGCTGACGTAATTCCCCATTCAACTCTCAATCGTCTTTCACCATGATGTTGGTAACTAGCATCACGACAGTTGTCTGCCTTTCTCTGGGCTAAGGCCTGCTCCAATGTTGGAACGGGCATAGACTGCCACCGTCGTTATTCTCGCCAAATCCTTCTGGCCCGTATGACTTTATTCGAAACTGTACGTAATTTAAATGAAGCGGAAGGAACGCGATCCTTCTTTCATTATTTGGACGGGCCCGCTGAGGCTGAGCGGTTCTTTTTTGCTTGCCCAAGACAAGTGCAACTTGCGCATTAGATGGTTTTACACGTGCACAGTAAACGGTGATTTTCTCCTTATTTTCGAATCGCTTTTTGTGCATTGTATCGAATGGCCTACTCGCATCAACTTCCTTCTCCTGCCGCAGGTCGTCTGCAGTGGACCTTCCTGACATATACTGTTGCCGGTACTCAAGAATGTCAAAATCTATGCTTGCAATGCTCTTCAATTTGAGGATTGCGTTTGAAAAACGATGCTAAGGAGAGCCAAGGATGAAAGGTTTATGCCCAGGTCGCTTTCAAGTTGCATATCATTTGAGATTAACAAGGTCAGGTGCATCATATGATGTAAAACAATACCTATCAGACAGTCAAGCTCGCGTCGTAATGCATCTGCAAAGTTCTATGAACATGTCTTTGTATATCATCAGGGGACCAAAAACAAAGTCAGTCTCCCATAGTCAGACGACCCTCTGAACGGGAAACCAAGTCGTTAATCTAGCGCATCTTTGCCCTGCTATCGAACTCGTTCGTATTGGGGAAACTTCCTCCATACGAACACATCCTTTGGGAGGACGATAAGGGTTTTCTCCCTTATACAACGATCATGTGGGAAGGTGAATTTATTATCTCTGACTAGGGCTACTGACGGTAACCTTCTTTTATCTGCATGCCTTTGAATCACACTTCTGTATAACGTCAAAGCGACTTGGTTGATGATATCAGGTGATGTTCGGATGGTTCATCGATATCTTCAGTAGCAGATCTTAAACAAGAACTTTGCAGCGTTGTGGGTAGTATCTGCATTCCATATCAATCGATGGAGGTCGGGAAACAACGACGCGGACAAGACAGTATCATCATACTGATGAGGGGCTCGATAGACGTTGAGTTGCTCGATCGTGTAATAGAGTGGTGCATCTGGGAAAACTGTCTCGCATCTTGTGATCAAGAGGTTTTTGTAGTGCCTACCAGTGCGCACGTTGACTTTGTCAGAAACTCACGATCATTAGTACGAAACCGGGACACACCAAACAGGTCCCTTGGTAAGTGGCTTCACAGAAATCCCTCCAAAGGTCATTAAGTGCTTACTCTCGAAGGCATAGCATGTGCAAATGCAAGAAGGGATTCATGTTTGCGTGTGAGGCAGTAGTCTCTATCACTTCGGGGATTCTCAATGCATGACCAAGCCAAGCTCGGACTATAGACGAGCCTGCAAAAACTATATTTTCGCTGCGTAAAGAAACAGTTATCAGCGCCTCGATGTCACATACTGCTATCCTTCTCTATTCTCGCACCTGAGGCCTGGTCCTCAGTCGACTACTATCGACACCGACGCTCCTCATTCTCAGGGATTGGGATTTCCAGCGTCTTCAATTGGCTATCCAATATCGCAGTCATCACGAAATGTCAGGGGCATCTCATCATCCGGCCCGTGAGCACCTCCCGCGAGCCTTTTATATAAACAAAGCATGTCGGAAGCCTTCCCGAGTGCTCCGGCGAGACTCAAAGTCTCACCCCTTGACACTGACGGGAACTCCCCGAACACACGACGTTGATCTCCGGGTTTCTGATCTTCATTCACAAGGCTCGGCTGCCCACTAACCCCGATCATGCTGCGCTCGTCCAGCGTCTTCTCCGTTTCGCTCATTTCATGCATGTATGTAGCTCCGCATGCAATCCGTGATGATTCCCAAGCTGACTGAGAATACTACCGAAAGCCATCTTGCGCAGCCAAGGCTGATCCGCATCTGTGAGAGGTTCTCCATGCGACATTGGATCGCATATAGAGGTCGTTGCCATCGATGAACGGGAGGCGGAGAGCCCGCGCGGTGCCGAGGTATGTCTGCCTGTACTACAGTGGCAGATATGGCCTGATGTCACTATACCAGAAATATCGCATCGTTCGTGTCTCGATTAGCAATGCCTGTTGATCCCGTCCGTCCTCGGTATATGTCAGCGCCTCGGAGACTCTCGGACGATCATCTGGAGGAGACATGGTGAATCAAGATGGTGTTGCCAGATGGCAACTGAGCCAGTACCTGAGGTCGGTCACTGACTCACTGCTTACTTGCGCGTGCAAGTGATATACTTTACAGGTTAGTCGGTTCACCGGACGTCTGCAGAAAGGGGAATTCCACGACGGGTGAGGAGCCGATCGCTGAGGATGATCGATGACCGCGACCGGCGTCGGATGATAGATATGAAGTGTTTGATCAGCGCAAAGACCAAGTTGGAAGGTTTACGGACCGTATATCCACCACACGTCAAATATTCTGATGTCCATCAAAAAAGATCAGCGGTATTCTTGACATGACCAGTGACTTACACTTGCTGTACGACGCGTGTCAATGACCGCCGACTGTCAATTGTGGTGACATGCACCGCGCTACTACATCTATGGGTAGTCGTCACTGTGACTACATCCTAGGATACAGCAACTCTTTTGTTTTTGTACTCAAAACGGTCATGGGATAACACCACAGGGACAATGCGACCCGAATACGGGCGAACGCGAGGCTGTAGCTGTTGATTGTAAAACGTTACTATGCACGACGCACGTTGATTGGCACGAGCACAGGTGTATACATATTAGTGCAGTATACTAGTAGTCAAGGCTAGGGACGGCTGCATTCGGGTTCGTCTCCTTCGACTTGGTACATAATTCATGTCCCTGCAGGGGCAACGATGACTGATCCGCAGTTGTGGGTATTCCAAATATTCATAGGTACATGCTCACTGGCTCGCAGCGAAAGTCTCTCAAACGACTTTGGCTTCGAATGTCCGATTGGGTCGTGGTTACTGAAAAAAATGACTATTCCACTCTTCGAATTCTGTCACATCTCCCCGCGTTGAGCGCGGGTTTGAGCTCAAGTTAAGACCATTCTGAGTCGATGGTATACATAGCTCCCTGGGGATTTGGCCACGTCCCTGGCTGCGATACACGGGTATAGTTATAGTAAGCTCATAGGCTAGGCACATGTATGACTTGGCTCCACGGTGGGGTGGGACCTAGCTATACATAAGCTAAGACCCCCCATAAATAGTCACGGGTGCCCTACAATCTTATTGTAATCACTCGGCCAGTTTAACAACAGATCTAAATGAAACCAACCATAATGTCACCGTTCGCCAAGATACAAAATCATCGTAAAAACACGACATCGAGAACGTGTATGTATGTGTATATGCTATGTATGTAAGAGTGAGGTGAATATTGATATCAGCGTGTGGTGGTAGTACGTTATGGCACGATCAATCAATCAGTTGAATGAGAATATCAGGTACATGGTTAGTGGGAGAAGGAATGGCTGCTTGGCTGGCGAAATTAAAAGAACAATGTGCGTAAAAAACAACAATGACCTGATAGAAGAAAAGAAGTTATAACAAGCTTGGAATTAAATGTAAAGATATATTCCTGAAGGGATTGAGCAGAATTTCGTTGCGAAAGACTTATCATTATTGACGTCACGTATGCTATATCCATAAACAAGAAAGGGAAGATGAAGTGCAGGGGTGTTTAATCGTGATTGGGTAGTGCCCGAGAGTGTGGGGGCGTTGAGAAGTCGATGGCGTTGTACGCTGGTGGGGGAGCTTCTTCTAGGTCCCCGTGCTCCTCGACTGCACGTCGGTGATGGTGCGCTCGGGTAACGTTACGCACCCACCCTAGTACCTCATCAGGATCCTTCTCTGGACGGTTCCTTCCCCGCGACTGCTGTGCAGTCGATGGTCGCGTGGGCATCGTTGTTGATATTGGCGTTGAGACGATGTTGGACGAGTGGGTGTACCGATGCCCCGTGCAAGGTAAGCGGGGTATGGAGACAGGTGTCGGGGGAAGCGTACGAGCCAACGTGGGAAGGCGTTTAGGCCGAGCAGGAGGTGAGCTAGCAGGGGATGCGGGGTTTGAGGGGACGGTGGGTAGTCGGCGGCGAACGACAGATCCCGAAGAAAGAGCACGGCTACGAGACGGAGGCGTACCACCCACACTATCCATATCACTGTCTAGCACTGTTAGCGGGATCAGCACTCCGTCCTCCGTGACTGATGGAGTGTGTCTACTTGTTGTTGGGATAGATGATAATCGGGGTGACGATCTGGATCGGTGAAGCCATGGCTGTGATCCAGGAGGGGGATGCCATGAAGATGGCGGCGCCGGAAGTTCTCGCCGTGTACCTGCACGTGGCGAGGGGGAAGGCTGGGATGATAGTGGAATGTAATCAGATGCTGGGATAGGCGATATTGTTGCAGGAGAAAAGCTATGGGGAGTTGAATGACGGCTGTTGGTATTAATCCTTGGGACGGCTCTTTCTGAATCATCGCAAAATGTAGATGTAGGAAATTCACTTGATGGTGCTGAACAAGGGGTTGCAGGATAGCAGACGGACTCTGAGGAGATACTTTCAGAGTCCCATGCTGTACGCGGACGTGGAGGTAAGTCGATACCGTCTGCACTATGAGGTCGCAATGATGGGTATAATGGTTCGCCATATACAATTTTGCGCCATTGATTTACAGATGTAGGAGGGGGCGCTGCGCTGGAGATATCGAGTACATCTGCATCTTCATTGCAGCGGGTATCGATTGCGGGGGTCTTGAGGGAAGGATAGAGAGGTTCACCATACATGATTTTACGCCACTGACGTGCAGATGCAGGAGCAGATGTGGATTTAGGAAGGGAGACGGATTCAGTTGCTGGGGTATCGAGTGACTTTGGGTTGTGCCTTAGAGTCATCCAATCGTCGGGCTCTGTAACGAGTAGTAGAGCGGTAACGAAGAGGTTATCGAGTAGGGAAAGGGATATTCCAGCGTGTTCTACTTGAGGAACTGATTGATTTACAGGACCGAGTGTTTCGAAAACTTTAAGTCGTGGATTGTTTTGGTCATCTTGTAGTGTATCAAGTGATGCGATGAGCCGCTTGGATGATGAAGACGTGCACTTATGAGAAAGCGTGAGCATAAGCGGAAATAAGTAACGAAAACGAATGTTACCTGATAAGTGCGACCAGTTCGCTTCCACTTTAGCGCATGGGGATGGTTTGGTAAAGTGAATTTGCGTGAGCTGGTGAAACAAAAAAAAATGAATGATATGAGGAATTTATAATATCTAAAGGGACGTACTTTCCAAGGCTGCCATACTTGAGGTAGCTGTCGGTATCTCTCCAGCGAGGTTCGCCCATCTGTATGATTGCACCGTGGGTATCCCTTCCTTTGCCCTTGAGAGGGAGATCTTTGGGCCAACAAATGTCTGCGATTTTCACGGAAGCATCCCATGGATCTGAGCGCCATATAGTAGTTGAAGAGCCGACTGTTTCTACTGAGTATAGAGGAGTTTCTGCTACGAGGTCTGTAGCAACGGAATCTAGAAAAGAAGTCGAAGACAACTTGAGTACGAGAAGGGGTCTTTGTTGTCTGCGAGAAGACATGTCGTCGCAAATTTCGAGGCGATGTAGGTAGGGGAATTTTGCGGATGGATTTGAAGTTGAGGGACCTGGGGTTGGTGATGAAGGAGAGGTAGATTTAGCAGTTGTAGGTTGAAGAGAGAGTCGTTGAATTGGAGGAGGAACGAAGGGGGAGAAAGACGGTCTGTCAGAATCACCGATAGAGAGGGACATAAGCGCCCGGTGCATGGCAATGAAAGTTGGGTAGTATGAATTTGGAGTGAGTGACACTATAAGGGACTACAGCTTACCAACCTTCAATCTCAGCGAACACCACGTAAGTTAATCAGTTGTCCGGGTGATGACCGAGCGCTCTTTATACAAACTCCGTCGCGTCCAACGCGCTCTTTTCACACACATTCCTTATTATTATTCCCATCATGTCTACCGAACCCAGGTATGTTCCTATGTCCCGTTTCAGTCCACAAATCTTATATTCGTCTTAGATCTCCAACAAAAAAAGACGCGACCAGCCCCATAAAGTCTCCCGATTCAAAGGGAAAGGGAAAGGCAAAGACAAAGGTTCCCGCTGAAGACGTGTCTATGGAGGAAGAGGAAGAAGAAGAGGAAGAAGAAGACGACGACGAGGAAGGTGATGAGGACATGGAAGAGGTACGAGTCTCATCATATCTATCTATAACTAATACTGACCCTGCATAACAGGAGGAAGAGGAAGATGATCACGAGGAAATCGACCCCAGCGCAATTCTTCCTCGTCGCACCCGCGGCGCGCGCGTCGATTACACATCCGAGGAAGCCCTCAAAAAAGCCGGCCTCGCACAAGATGACCACGACGATGACGACGACGAGGAAGGCATGGAACATTAAGTCTCCAATTACTTTAATATTGTTATCGCTCTTCTATGGTCTTTGGTCAATTATTCTGCAAGGCGTGTGTGTAATTATTGCCAGCTGCCAGAGGTACTCTTGCCTCGTTTCATCTTGAAAATAAAAATTCCACCTGGCTTGGCACTTTGTTCGCATGTTGAGTCACGCGCGATGATCCTGCCGAGCCCATGGCGGCCTCCCACTACTCAAACATTTTGCATAATCTGAATGTGAACCTCCAATCCCCCAAAAATACTTGCATTTGCAGGATTGGCCGACGCAGAGGCTCTCACAAGACAACCAAGTATTTGGAACGTTCGTGCTACGCGATCCTGCCGATATCCAAGTTCGGGCACCCTAACGGATTCTCACTCGGCTTTTGTGACGAAACGCGAGCCGATAGTTCCAATACGTGTAAGTACATGCGTGTCCTTGTCTACATAGACCTTCGTGTTTTCCTTTAACTCGCGTGACTTACCTCTGCGCGGATGTAAATTCTTTGCAGCATTCCCTCGACAAGGGCCGATGACTCAACGATCGAGCCTCAGCAAAGCCTAATTTCTTGGTTACTATCCTAACACGCTATTTCCCTTCCGCATGACGACGAACCCAATCGATGCAGCCAAGAGAAACTAGTTTCTCTTGGTGTAGTCCTCCAAACGAGATAAGTAGGTATGGGTGTGTTGGAATTACTGGGTTTGATGGTTTATGTGCAAACTTAGTATTTGTATCCCGCGAAACATCAATTCTTCCACAATGTCGAAAACCTTTAATGTGTTGATACGAAATAGAATGTATTGCCCAAGATCAGTAAACCTGAGAGGGTGGCTTAGGTGCTTAAACATGCTCGATCTTTCGACACCGCTAACATAGTCTGCTTATCCTCACGCCAACTGGACCTGGTACTCCTCTTGGCTGTCTTTCATCCAGGCATCAAGCTCCTCTAGCCAAGCATCCTGGGAGGCCCTGCACTTCTGTAGTCGGGCTTTAATCCCGTCCTTGATACAGCTATACGCGTACTCGTCGGTCTAGTGTCGGGCAAAGGCCGACGTCAATTTCTTGCAGATGGTATGAGTTACTTGACGGTTTCAAGGGGTTCCGCATGTGTGTCTTATTGGTGGACAGCTTTCTCTCTACGTTGTCGCTTATGGAAAGGTTTTAGTGAAAAGTTAACAATAGGAAAGCTTCCCTTGAAAGATACTTGTGTACCCGTCTAATGTCATTTTGTGCCTCGCACTGGTGTGGTACAGGAAGTAATATAAAACTCCTAAACTCAGGTCAGCCAGGCACCACTGCCGCGAACGTGAGTGCGACTCGGAAGGCTGGATCAAAATCTAGAACCACGTACCGATTTCAATAGATCGTCAAGTCTGCGGTGCATGCTCCCTCACAGTTTGCCCTCACACTTGAAGCGGTGGTGGGAAGGAACCTGCCAGTTAGCTATTAACACTTGTCAACAGTTAGTTGGTTGTTTACGGTTTTGAATTGCAACGTATGCATGACTACCAGCAGGTCTCTGCAAATACAAACAAACTGTGTCTGCTGCGTTGTCCACTAATACTTCTTCAAAGCTCTACATCGCTTCACGAGCGCTAGCATCTATATATATACTGCAAGGTGCGCAGTGGCAACTCGATCATAGTGTACCAGGAGTCGGAAGATTCTCAACCGAGGTCTAGTAACCGAAACACCAATAGTCTGCGTACTTCACAACCATGATGGATCACAGCGCGCACAACATGGCTCCAAGGTGTTCAATGCACATGCTGTGGTACGTCCCGTCCACCCCAACCCAACCCACACTTACCCCATCCCCAGGAACACCCAAATCATAGACACGTGTATCGTATTCTCGCAATGGCACATCCGCTCTAATCTCCAATTCGTCTTCTCCTTCCTTGCCATCGTAGCACTAGGCATGTTCTACGAGTACCTTCGCGTCTACTCGAGGGACTTTGACAAGCGCGTCGCTGTCAAATTGAGGATCAAGAATGGGCGTAGGTCGCCGCTTACTGCGAGCGGGCAAAGCTCGCCTGCGCGTTATGATGATGCTGAGGACACTGGCTTGTTGAATGCGTCGAGGGTCACGAGGAAGCAGGGGTGGGTGCTGCTACTACACGTGCTTTTGTTTTCATTGTACTGACTCTCTTTGCCTTGTTTTTATTTATAGATTTGCTGTGCCCCCTCTCTATCGTGTCATGCGTGCTGTGCTGTATGGAGCCAGCGTGGGCTTGTCCTTCTTTTTGATGCTTGTATTCATGACGTACAATGTATGTTTGAACTGCTTGTTTTTTTTCGGACACTGACTAATTCGTTTGCGTATAGGCATACCTGATATTTGCAGTTATCCTTGGTGCCGCTGCGGGACATTATATCTTGAGTGATACTATAGAGTCAAACAGCCCTGCTGACAAGGGGATGGCATGCCATTGATCTGTGTACATGTGGAAAGCTACTAGTACACCTCCTTACATCGCTTTGATTAGTCTCCATGTCTTCCTTCTGTCAAGGACCAGGTCTGACTACGGAAAACCAATATAAACGGACCATGAACAAATGAGGATTCTGGTTCATTCTATGTTTCAATATACCCCGCTCACTCCAAAGGTCGAGGAAATTGCTGTACACGAATACAGCTACGAGTATGATCTATATCTCACGTACGCGTGCGTATATACCCTTTAGTAGGCTCTTGGACGATATGTCACAGCAACAGCTCAGGAAATATCATATTTTCGTTCTTGACTCGCTGTCCATGACGAACAGTTTGGATGGAAAGAAAAGTTGACGCAGGGGATGGGCTTTCAAATGTATTGAGGAATGGGACTTTGACACAGCGCAATCACGCGTTTCTGACCAGTCCTGGTTTTGCAAAGATAGCTCTATTCGAGATTCAATCAATGAGGAGGTACTCCAGGATCATTGGTCAACACCACAAGGTAGTCAGGGGTGTTTTCTCATGGCCTGCATACAGCAGGGAAGCCTATGACCTAGATGACATCTTGTTAAAGCCAAGACAGATGAACTGGAGAGAATATATTGACGTACCTCCAAATTGTGTATATCATTGCTTCATATTGCACAACTGTCGTACAAGAAGCTCGACTGGCAGTGCATTATGATCAACCTTATCCAGACCCACCCTTGGCACCAAGCGCTGCCTGTGGTGCAAAATTGAACCGTCAGCTGGAATATAACATTCGGAGAACTCATTTATCACCAGATGTCACATTCTATGGCATGGTCAGAAAATGGATGCGGATCTGAAGGTGAATGCTGGCACCTCCCGCTTCCTGCCAGCTGCAGTAGCAAGTAAAACAAGCCTGCTCTCGTGTTTCTCAACCTCTGACAGTAAGGTCCATGTGAGCATGTCATATAGGCTCCACTGGACATAGAGAATGGGAAAAGGATTTTTCTTTCTTGTTGATGATACACTGGCAGAGCGATGCTCGACGGCCTCAGGTGTAGCACATGTAACTTATATTTTGGTTTGTTTATGTACACCTCATATAAACTAGACAATATCAGGGGTGGAAGCGGAACTTAGAGGTTGTGAGCTCGTCAGATTGCAACACTTCAGCACTCCACACAGTCCTAGTTGGTCGGCTGTATAGTAGCCCTCCACTGTATCCGGAGCCAGAATATCCCACAAGTAAATATTCTCGTCCGACAACTGCAAAACACCAGTTATCTACGTATCCCACAATGGATCACGGCGCACACGATATGGCTGCAAGGTGCTCAATGCACATGCTCTGGTACGTCAAACCACAGAGTCCAACCCACCCACACTTACCCCATCCCCAGGAATACCCAAATCATAGACACCTGCATCGTATTCTCACAATGGCACATCCGCTCTAACCTTCAATTTTTCTTCTCCTTCCTCGCCATTGTAGCCCTAGGTATGCTCTACGAGTACCTCCGTGTCTCCTCGAGGGACTTTGATAAGCACATTGCTGTCAAGTTAAAGATACAGAACGGGCGTAGGACACCGCTTGCTCTGAGTAGGCAGAGCTCGCCTGAACGTGATGATGAAGCTGAGGAGACTGGCTTGTTGAATGGTTCGAGGGTCGCAAGGAAGCAGGGGTGGGTGCTACTACTACACGTGCCTTTACTTCGATCCTGCTGACTCGCTTTGCCTGATCTTTATAGATTCGCTGTGCCCCCCCTCTATCGTGTCATGCGTGCCGTGCTGTATGGAGCCAGCGTAGGCTTGTCCTTCTTTTTGATGCTTGTATTCATGACATATAATGTGTGTCTAACTGCTTGTTTTTTTGGATACTGACTAATTTGTTTGCGCATAGGCATACCTGATTTTTGCAGTCATCCTTGGTGCTGCTGCGGGACACTACATCTTGAGTGATACTATAGAGCCAAACGGCCCTGCTGACAAGGGGATGGCATGCCATTGATCTGTGTACATGAAAGCTCCTATCAATATGTATATCCCTTCTGCTTACATCGCTTCGATTAGTCTCCATGTCTTCCTTCTGACAAGGGCCGGATGCGGCCCAATGTAGACAGACCATAGATGAGGAATGTCGGTGCCCTTTATGCTTCGTAATTAATATACCTTGCTCACTCCGAAGGTTCGAAGAAATTGTTGTACACGAATACAGCTACGAGTATGTATGATCAGTTACTTCATCTCTGTATCCTCATCCTTCTTCGCAAGCCCTTCCGCCCGAAGCAGAGCATCAATTTCTGCAGGTTTATAGATCTTGGCTTTTGGTGCTTTCGCTACTTGGTCATACGTGAGGACTGCAAATTCGACTACCGAGTACAGATCAGCGCCGTATTTGGGTAAGAAAGTAGGATGAGCCTACGCTTTTCGCTTCCAAGAGTCGTGCTATCCATCGTCTTGCTCATTACCCTCAACACGAGCCCTATAGCTTCCTCGACGCCCAAATCGTCTTTGTATTCTTGTTTGAGTAAACTCTGTGCTGTGCCATTGTTCGCCCCGATGCATGTTGCCTTCCACCCGGAGTAGTTGCCAGATGGATCGGAATGGTACAATTGGAAATGATAATGTGGGTCATAGCCTGCATATAGCAGTGAGACGCCGAACGGACGTAAACCTAGACGATATCTCATTAAAGCCAAGGCAAACCAATTGAGGAATATACCAACGGACCTCCAAATTGCGTGTATCCTTGTTTCAGATCGCACAATCGCTGTGCAAGAAGCTCAACTGGTATATCATCATTATACTGCAAAAGATGTTGTTGTGCCACAGTGCGCGCGTAGTTCACTAGCGAATTCGCATCGGACGTGATGCCTGCAACGCCTCCGATTACATTTCTACAAGAGCCAGAAATCAAGAGGCTTCCTAGGTACTTGCGAGGACAGTGCTTACGAGTTTAATAAGAACATCTTTTCCCCACTGCCGCCGTAGCCCCCGCCTTCCTTTGCGCTGGAAAGATCAAGGAGTTTCCCTGTCACACGTTTCTCAGCGGCCAGGACGACACCGTCCTTTGCGAGTACGCCGAGGACTGTTCCTGCGTGTGAAATGGCTTCCATGGCATATTCGACTGGAAAAATAGGGTTAGGATGTGAGCCATCTGCAATTCTCTGATGAGCGTACTTTGGTAAAGCCGGCCTGTGTATGGCAAGCGAGTCAAATCAAGTGATTAGGTTGATAATATTAATTACGCACCTTCCGGAGAGAATATTGTTGTTCGACCTGTAAATCAATGGTCACTATATGAGCTCAGTATGCTGCTAGGATACGCACTGTCATATCTTCGGGCCTGCACGAGGGATTCATGTGAGTATTTGTGTTTCAATGGAACTTATAAAATGCACATACCATAGTTGATGAATCGGCGAATGGGGAGGAGGGAGCGCACTGGTAAGATGAGACTTGTCACTGACGCGTTCTCTCAGATTGAGTTGGCGTACGCGTCGGGTCAGGCGAGGGGTCGCCGGCGTTTGCCTATTAACTTAGACTCAACCCCTCTAGGCCCTCGCAGTCTCGTTCAACTCTCAAACTCTTCTTGTTTTCTTTTGCGAAGTCGTGCTACGTACTTCGGATTTGTACATCCTTTACACAGACTTCACATGAATGGATTCTAAGATGATGTACTCTTCTCCAAGAAACGTTTGGCACTAGAATGGGAAGGTCTCGTTATTAATCAAGGTCAGCTGAGTCTTCCGTCTGATCTGACAGCCAAATGAAATCAAAAATATGAACGCACGGACTCCGATTCGCCGACTTCCACATGGTGCATACTGATCAGTTCCACGTCTGCTACCCTAGCCACGTCTCTTCTTCCTCGTCGGCCATCGTCATCAATTATATTCGAACCTTGTGGAATTATTTTCCCAGACGTTTGGTCAAGAACACACGAATTCCATCGACATAGATCAAGCTTAAGCTCAAGGTACTACATCAGTCGCATCAACTTTGTGGCAACGCCATCGTGATTCGCCATGTCTGTGCCAGTTCCAAGCGTGGACTCCGAGGCGCCAACATATTCTGAGGACAGAGAGGGAAATCATATGGCTGTCGACCTTGACTCCTCGGTGGAAAGTAAGCCTCCTGTTGATCGAAACATGAGCGATGCGGTGTTCTTGGTAGTGATGGTATGTCTACTATTTGACCGTAATCCGAAGTACTGGCATCAAACATGCTCACTGCACTTCAGGGCGTATCTGGTACAGGCAAATCTACTCTCGGCGCTGCACTATCAAAGGCTCTCCGTCTCCCATTCATCGACGGCGATGATCTCCATCCGCAATCTAATGTAGACAAGATGTCACGTGGAGAACCTCTCACAGACGCAGATCGCCGGCCCTGGCTGGAGACTATTCGCAGAACGGCCGTTAGTAGCGTTCTGAGTCAGCTTGGAGGTGACCACGGATCGCATGCGGAGCCAAGTGCAGAGACGGCGCTTGACCAGCACAACATGTTTGGGCGTAGTGACCATCCGAGTTCCAGTGTGAGGGATAAAGGCCAGAAGCCGGGTATCATCATTGCGTGCTCGGCGCTGAAGAGGAGTTACCGGTCAGTGCTAAGGGGCGAAACTCTGTCGGAAGCTGAGGCGTCAAAGCATTCAGGAAAGCTTCCGACGTGCTTTGTTCACATGAAAGGCTCACGGGAGGTGCTTACCGACCGAATGATGAAACGCCAGGGGCATTTCATGAAGGCTGCGATGTTGGATAGCCAGTTGAAGACGCTAGAAAGCCCTGAGAATGAAGAGGGTGTGGTGACGGTGTCGATAGAGTGGTCGACTGAGGACCAAGTGCAAGAGGTGGTCAAGGCTCTCGAGGATGGAGAAGGACAGCAGCATATAGCATCGAAGCACTGATAAGTGTTTGTTACATTAAAGCTCGCAATAAAATATAGTTTTTGCAGGTTTTTCCCTGAAAAGAAAGAACGGCTAGTTCGAGCTTTCTTCTTGAGAGGTTTAATCACAGGTGGCGGGTAACAAGATTTTTTCCTTCGTCCGGGACTCCAGCATAAGGACAAAGATTGTCCCACAACTTTGCGCTTCTCCTTCAACTTGAACCCATCATTAGATCCAAAATATTGGCTATGCATCCAGCCTTACAAGATCTCGAAGTGATAGATATCTCACACGCAAAACACTGCAGTTGCCTCCACATGCCGCATGCTTGAGAACGTTATCAGGAGAGATTTGCCTTCCGTGGAGACTTTCACCAGATGTATGCCAGGTGGCCTGTTTACGGTTGAGCAAGGATGCACTGTGACGGTCAGTATTCAGTGTCTCTTAATGCTGAATTCATGTACGCATGTTTTACAGAAACTTCCTAACGATAAGATGTATAACACTCTCTGCAAATACACGTCCCGCGTACACTCAATGGACAAACATACAACTCGAAGCCTATCGAAGCCCTTGAACCGATGCTATTGTCTTGTCCTTTCGCACCAACATCTTTGTTTCCCAACGCCATACATTAACATGGGATGCCAATGGAACCCGCAGCGCGCTAGATTTTTTGCGCTTGGCTTTTGTACCCACCCTACTGGCTTATCGCCTGGCGTTATGCACCACCTGGACGACAATAATTCCAGTTTGCGGGGAAGCCCGACGTAATGATCGCATAACCCTTGTCGGTGAGCGAGAGATACTTTGTACTATGTAATCTATCTTTTCATCCTCACTGGCATTTAGCTGCGGGGTGTATGTCAATACAGCGGCGCGTAATAACGATGTAGGTCCTCAGCGCTGTCAGCTATTATATCTAGTGCTGACCGCCGCTCCAAATCGCGACAAGGTAACAAAAATGGAGTTCCGATGTAGGTGCTCGTAGACACCGATTGAAATTAGCTGTCACATTTGCTAGCCCCTCATGAAATCCTGTAGCGTACCGCTGGCCAGGAAAATACTCATAACGTGCGAGATATTCCCCCTCCCTCCAGTCATTATCTTCGGGTGCTGAATTCAGTCCTAGAATTAGAATAAATTACCGATCTGCAATCTGAGGACGAGATATCGATACTAGTGATCATCCACTCAAACATGCAGGTTGCTCGACTTTCGGCATGAAGCCGGTGAAGTCCTGTAGGATGCATATATACAATTGTCAAGACATTACTAGTATGGATCATGACCGTAGAGTGCACGGACACAGCTCGTTCCAACACCCCCAGTCCAGCTCGATTTGCATAACCATAAACCCACGGATGCGGCGGATGCCTGATCAATTTTATCATGAAGTGTTGTGGCAAATCACAATGTCCCGATAGCTTATGCATGTGGTTGCTAGCGTGGGGGGAAGAACTACTCAGGTTCCACCAGTTCTACCGGTGGCTACAAACAACCTAGCGAAACTGGTTGTTTTGCCGGGTCTAGGCTATATAGATTTAGTACTATGTTGTGTGCGCTGCCCCCAACGTCAAGCACTTACAACTTCAGAGACAGCTACGAGTCTAACTGCAAGTGCCATATCGGTCTTTGTGTGGACTTCCGATTCTTCAAGTTGCGAGCGAAGTTCCAAGCACTTAGTGTCAAGATAGCCTGAGCCTGACACATGCTGTAAGCAATGACACGAGGGGGGGTCCTCCAGCGTGCACGATCTTACTTTCCAATTCGATTCATGTTCTATTGAATTCGACCCGTGTTATCAGAACTAAATGACATCTCTGCGAGTCTCGGATACCCTGGAGTTGCCAGGTACAACCAATTTCGGCAGACCGGTTGGCAAAACTCTGGTTGCTCTACGAATCGCCTACGCTTAACGACTGGCTTGGATAAGCAGAACCCAAGCCAGAGCGTCCAGCAGAACCGTTGCGTAACGAGGCAGACCACGTTCCGAACATAAGTTGCAGGAACCTGTCTCCTAGGATAAGAGCCTGGTAGCTAGGGCAAGAGGAACTGTAGGATAGCGGGGATGGCAGCAGTTTTGGGCTGGTCTTGCAGGTTTTCCCAACTGCCACGATAGGCGGGGAGGGTCACCTTTTTCTGTAGGAAACGTGCCATTTTTTGCAGGAGGATGAAGCATACCCGGGCCATGATGAGGAATTACTTCAGCGAGTTGCCGTGTACAACGGGCTTCAAGTGACCGTCCGACAGCATCGTGAACCCATCTGCCCTCCTCCGGAAATGACTGTTTCTCGGCTTCAAGGTCAGGGTAAGGGCAAGAAAAAATGAATTAATGATGTTCGACCCTTACATGGTGCTGGACCAAATTCCGAGGAGCTCGTTAACGTTGTGACTTCAGAGTAGGTGGGGTGTGAAAAGACATGTAAAATGGCTAATTAGGTCATCTTATGGCAGTAAAGCGTTGAATTGACATGATGTACAAATGAGTGTTGTGACGTTACAAGTAAACAAATGATTGGATAGTTAGATAAATATCTAAAGCGAGGCGCGTAAAGAGTGTGTATGTCTATGACACGAACCGTTGTGAAACGTAGCATGTATCAAGCGAAGAGGCTAGCGGCTGACTTCAGCAGTCGTAATCCGCGAGGTTAAATCAAAGGTATTACACCATTCGATAAGCATCTTGGGTATGATTACGAGTCGAGGACATATCAAGAACGTAAGAGAAACCAGAGTGGCTTGGAGGGGCGTTAAGCGCCCGGAAATGATCTCTAGATCCATACGCTCGTGCATGATAAGCAGGTGCGGGAAATTTAACAGCTTGCTTGGCACGGGAGGATGTATGATAGTCATAGATGTCAACGTCGAACCTAGGCGGGGATGGCCCAACAGCGCGAGGATACCTGACAATAGTTAGACAAGGAATCAATGTTGAGAACACATGACGTACCTTGCGAGTGGAACAGAGCCTGGAGCGGTTTGTCCAATTGTTTGCTTGAGGACATTTCGGCGTATCCACATTATACATGCCGTGTATTCATTCACAGCGTCTTTGCCGAAAGCAAAGAACGCCACAAAAATGAAGGTGGAGGCCGGAACAATCCACCATGCGAGGTAATAGTGGGTGATGACGATCTTTGGCATGAAGGCAGTGGGATATAAGTCGATGCGAGAAAAGTTCCAATGCACGTCAGCCCAGTTCGTCCACGGGCGTATATCCATTGCGCTGAACCAAAGGGTGTAGGATGTGACCATGATGTTCCAGATCATTTCTACGACCGCCAGAAGCATCAGACGGAAGTAACGAAAAATTGTCAGGCCATTCCGAGATGTATCAAGGTAACGTGCGAATGTAGACCGACGTCGCGCGAATTGGACGAAAGAAGCACCTGAAATAATTTAGTGAAGAAAAATCAACAGGAAAAAAAACGTACATGCAAACCCAAGAGCAATCGCAGATAGCGTGAGTGGAGGCACCCAAATGAGAAAGATAGCAGGGATTGAGACATATGTCGTTGGGCGACAACCATACCCCTCGATAATATCGAACCTATGGCCTTGCACAATACAGTCTAGCAAAATGATCAGCATGGTACAACGTCCGAGAAGAACTGCACATACGAAGTCCCATGGAAACCATTGGCAGTCCGAAACACATGAACAGTTCGAAAAGCTGGCGGATGCGTTTGTCGCTTAGCAAAGTTTTGCGCCGATTTACCGATGCGACGTGCTCGAGATGAATGCAGATGCAAAGGCAGGTAGCAGGAAGCGCAAATGTAGACCCTATGATGATTTTACTGGCTCGAAGGGGGTTAGCAAAAAAAACTTCACTGTCATGATTGAACGCACTGATATCACACCACACTGGGATAACGATGTTTACATTGTCACTCCAAATAATGGCATCGACGCCATACACAACATTGAGAATGAAAAGCCAGGCAATGATGGAGAGAGTTGCAACATTTTGTGCTCGCCAATGCGATGGCAGAGGAAGAAGAAGTGACAGAGCTGCGAGGAACGAAACTGGTGGGAACTCTGGGTGCATGATGAGAGTGAAAGGTAGGATAACGATGTCCTGTCAAGGAGACACCAAGACATTTTATGAGGCCTTGAGTATAATTCATATGTAATCTGGTTCCACTATACCACTATAGGACAATGGCAAAGGAGTTCGTTGTGGATTCCAGATTTTGAGTATAATTCATGATATGTAATCTGATTCCACTGTACCACTATAGAACAATGTTGAAGTTCGATGTGGATTCCAGATACTCTGTGGATTCCAGAAGAAAGCGTGGCTCCGCGCTTTGTCTGTGAGGAAGTCGAGAATGAAGCGTGAAGGGGACGTATGGGAATATCAGAACCTGAAGTACCGGAGACGTGCTAGCCAAAGATGCTTCATGTCATCATCACATGGGAAACACCGTCGCATCATGTTCAACGTATTGACAGGAAGTGGTTCTGACTATGCAAGAATTTGACCCATCACAGACCGCAAGGTTGAAATCGCTTCCTCGTACTTGTGCTTTGGCATGATATCTGCCAAGACGCATTGGTACATCTCATCCGAGAGATGCGCGCCTTTGGCGGATGTTTCAGAAATATCGTGGATACGGTGCATCGAGCCTCGGCTCACAAAGTTCGTGCCCTTGATATATTATGAGGCGAGACGAGCCTATTCAAACAGGCCATCAGATTTCAGAGCGAGCACCTTGAAGTGAGCACATACCCATGCGGTGGACAATCACAACAGTGTCACGGGCTGCCCGGTCTCGGAATTGCTGCATGAGACTGCCGAGGATGCTGTTATAGCTCTTGATCGTGGCGTCCATTTGGTCGAAACGTCTTACAGGCGCTCCTCTTCTCAGAGTAATGGGTGTCAAGATCAGCACATTCAAGTGTCTGATGCGCTATTTTCCCATACGTCGCTACCATGGATTCAATCTTGGCCAATTCCTCCTCCTCTGCGATGAAAGGTTAGACTTCAGAGATCTTGAAAAGTAGACTGGAAACAGCAAGGTCACGGTCTGCATGATGGAGAATCATCTGTAACCGAAATTTTGTCAACCTGCGACAGCGATGGTTGAGAAAGAAGCTTCCCCCGGATGCGCAAGTGGAGATCCTCGGTGCCACCTTCGCGTAGGGATGGACCTGCGTACGAACGTCAGTCATGTACAGAAGAGAGATAGATGGGTTGTACGTTTGCAATCACGCTGGCAACGAAGTTGAATATCTTCAAGGGTTTAAGCAACGCGGAGAACGTGTTGATTGTATCAGAAACGGATACGCCGTTGGTCGTGGAAGAAGCGTTTTAGAGTAATGCGGGGATGTGGCTGGGTGCCCGCGAGACCTCTGTTGGCTTTGGCGATTCTTTCGTTCACAACCTTCGGGTCCAAATGTTCGGCCTGAGCATATACATCAGCATGTTGTCGAAAGAGATGAATGAGAATATCCCGAACTTCATTAATCGAACGATCCCTGAACTTCGAGAGTGCGAGGGGTGAGATCCTGCAGAAGCGATTAGTACTAATCATGGCATACAGGGCACACTCAGAGTTGGGATTACGCTTACCTTCTTTGACTGAACAGGTTGGGTGTCCTGTAGCTGGAACTTGCAGCTGTGGGTCCAGATTTTGGGGACTGTCGAGCGCTTCGTTGCCTTGCCAAAAAGTTTACAGACTGACCCCGCGGGTCGTCCACAAGACCCATTCCTCGAAGGCGAGAAGAGGATGGCTGTAATGATTAGAGATAACGTAGTTGTCAAGATAAAAATTCATACATCGTGACTGGTTGCCCTCCTGGTTCTCTCCTCTACCAGATGAGGGTCTGGATGACTTGGCTTCGGCTGCCCTCGAGCGTTTCTTCCGAGGAGGATTGTTTTCATCCATGATCCAGTGAGGGAGAAAGGTAAATGGAAGTGCGTGTTGTGAGGTGTCTTGGTGCAATCGAACTAGGATGCGTGGTGGAAATTGACGAACGCCTGTTATCGACAGTCTGGATTACGGCCAATAGCAATCCTCGAGAGCTAAAGCAGGTAATTGATCAGGCAAAAGGCCACCAGGAAAGGGCCTCACTCTGATACCCACACTGGGAATTATGCAGAGTGATTCACGTTAGCGGGCCTGTGCAAGCGGAGCGGATTTCAACACTGGAAGGCCGGTCGAAAGCATCCACTCCCGTTGGTTCCTTAGGGTTGGAGAAGAAGCGCAGCAGTACCGAATTCGAATATCGGAAGGTGTACCAGCCATAAGTAACGCCATCATTTTGGGAACCGATGCTATTCCGGAACGGTAACAGATCTGCTTTTCGGCACAAGAAAAATGGACGTTTCTAAATCTTACGCAGTCTCATTTGCGAAAGGTTCAATGCTGCTCCATATGGGTTTATAATGTCGCGTAGGTATAGGAACGAGTATTTCGGCTTAAAAATATGGGAATGGCTGATTCCGCTGCCGGTCTTGACTCTTCTTCGCCTCTACTTGCAAGGAATGGTACTAGTATAAAAGAGCCAATCTACTTCGGAATGGTGAAGTCACTGTATATACTCACTGTTCTACATCTCAGTCTCAACTCAGCCATAAATGGGCAAGCTCACCGTCTTCGGGTATCTTTGCGAGCAGTGGGCAGAGCTTCCAATCCCCAATGCAGACGTTAGCGATCAGTCGCTGATCGTAGTTGGTGCTAATGTCGGGCTCGGATACGAAGCCGCTGTCCATTTAGCCCAACTAAAGCCTAAGAGCCTGTTGATTACCAGCAGAGACGAAATCAAGTGCGAAAAATCTAAAGCAGGTATGCATGAGCCTTGACTCAGAAGGTCTTTACTTATGACTTCTATAGATGTGGAGGCTCGGTCTGGCATGAGTGCCATCGAATGCTGGCCTCTTGAGTTGTGCTCATTCGATTCAGTTCGCTCTTTTGTGGATAATTTTGAAGCGAAGGGCTGCACAGCCAATGCTCTCATCGCCAATGCCGGCATATCGACGCTGCAGTACACGACCACTCCGGATGGCTATGAAACTACGTGAGTGCTTTGTTATCATTACTGTCACTTTTCCTCAAAAATCTTCATAGATTTCAAGTGAATTACCTGTCGACCGCTCTGTTGAGCCTATTGATGCTGCCTCACCTCATTAAGGCAGGGACTCCTGAACGTGCCTCGAGACTGGTTATTGTGTCTAGCGAGTTTCATTTTTTAGCCAACAGACTAAAAGGGGCAGACAAATGGCCTAGTATTATCGAAACAATCAACGATAAGGCATACTGTACCTCTAGGTAAATCTCATTGACGTTTGTTCCTGGAGCACTAATAACATGCTGTAGTGTAATGTTGAATCGCTACTCTCTAACCAAGCGTGAGTAACAGAGTACATGCATTACATTATTCTGCTCACCACTCTGACATGCGCAGTCCTCGAAGTGATGTTCGCTCGTGAGCTGTCTTCTCGACTTGCCACACCAACTTTGGTTGCAGTTTCGACGGTCAATCCTGGTTCTTGCCACTCCCGTCTTACGCGAGACATCGAATCAAATCCACTCTTCAAATTTCTCGTGAAAACTTACAAAGGGTTGGTGGCACGCACAACTGAGATGGGCAGTCGGACACTTGTTCATGCGGCAATTGAGCTAGATGAGCGGGAACGGCATGGCCACTATCTGTCTAGCTGCGAAATTGCCGAAGTGAGTGATTATACTCTCAGTGCGGAAGGAAGGGAGGTTTCGAAACGTTTGTGGGTATGTATCTGCTCGTTTTTGACTGCTTTCATGTAGGCTAATATTTGACTGGACAGCATGAGACCCTTCAGATCCTTGGAGACATCGATCCAAGAGTCAACACAATTGTGTCTGAGCACCTCACTCAGACCATAGCATGATTTGACTGTTATTCACTGATTCATTATGCGATATGTACCGCCACCATATATCGTGCTATATAATTTGTATTCAGATCACCTGGGTATCTGTGGAAGTATTTTTTTTTTTGAATCCTTGTTTATTGTCCTGTGAGGAGTTCTTCGCCATCCATTGTCACTAAAAGGTGGCGAGAAAGAACTTATTTTACTAATTTACCAATCTTGATAACGATATGGTGATGCTTGTATGTGGACCAAGGACGTTATGGTCTGCTCCAGGGACTACTGACTTGTGATTGTGGGCTTCAGACTGAGTTCGCTTGCGCAGGTATCATCGAAACCTATTTATGAAATGTCAACATCAGTGCCTTCCAATATTCGGCGCTACTTGTCTAGAATCAAACTGGCCATAATAAATATTAGCTTGATTAGGAACCCCCTGCCGATCTCAATCGTTCTACGTCTTGTACTTACGAGTTTCATTCGTCGTGCAGCAAACTTTGTACAAAAATGAACGCCTACCCTGGCTAGAAGACAGTCTTAAGTTGCATTTTGAGTATTACATTGACTACAGCTACGCGGAACTGGCAGCCAGAGGTACTGTTGGGCACCTAGCACTCACTCTTGACAAATTTTGACGTCTGGACTCTGCTATTTCCTTGACATCCCGACATTGTTAAATACGTTTGGATCAATCAATCAGAATTACAACCAAACAGTGGACCTAGTACTCCTTTCGATGTCCACATAGGTTATGCCCGATCATGTGAGACGAGATGCCTTCCTAGCATTTGAGTGTATGGTCGGCGACTAATAACCAATATACTTACTGGTCATATTGGTAACGCGTATGCTTCGGACCACTTGCAGGTCATTTTACCACAATCCGAAGACTTGTATCGATATGTACTGCTGTTTTGATGGAATTCGGTCCTAAAAACGCAGTAGTCCACCATATTCTGAGAGACATTTTGGAACGTGCCGGAGGGAGAAAAGTGTGATTGAAATTTGTCGTCTGTGCCAGTGTACGCGACTGGAGAACAACACACTGTGCACGAGACTCGAATCAGACATCATAGAAGCAAGAATGAATCTCTCACTGATGTTTGAATCGATTTGTGTTTAGATGAGAGCTGTTGATAGATAATCGAGTTACTTCTTTTCATGCCTACTGTACTGGAATACTTATAATGCGAGTGGTGCTACCACAATTTGTTAGCCCCTATCAGGAGTGACGCTGGCATTAATGGTCGCTGATTCTCATCCGGAGAAGTGTTAATGCGCTTGCTGCTTGCGACTAATCGACATCGTGTGGTGAGTCAATGCGTGGCTCCTCGGCGATCGGTATGATGAGACTTCGTATTCTGAGAAGTGACGGAGTCCCTGGTGTTGTGGGCAGAAGTCCGCCATTATATCACGACGTGGCATGGTTGCGCTGCCAGGCAGATGGGAGAACCTCACTGGCAGAATATGGCAGAATTCAGGATGCTACAGGCTTTCCACAAAGTTTGAGTCGTCATGACTCGGATAAAGCCGGCATTTCGCAATACCGAGGAGGTGGAAAGTCCAGGCCTAGTCTGCGTAGAATCGTGGAATATAAACGCTGCCATACATTAGTTGGCATTTGCGCAACGAAGGTCAGGGAGGTAGCTATTCCTGCTGTCCCAAGAGTACACCCACGTTTCAAAAAGATAAATCGATATGGTAACTCAGCAGATTGAGGTTGAGAAACGAAATTCAGCGCGATACTAACAGATAAGCAAGTGACATTCGCGCACCAACATATATACGTCAAATGCTAGCGTCTTGGAGTGCGAGGCACGGTGGCCCACTGACACCTGACTATAACCAGAAGCATGCAGATACAATACTGTTAGTCTGGTAGCTTAGATTTCTTAACAAGCGTACCTACAAGATGCGAACAACGAATCCCTGGGCGCTGAATCAGTTCTCAAACGGCTGTATCCGCATTCTGGACGAAATACTATGATTGCCTTCTCAGACACGGAGGTGTGCTGAATAAACCGTAACACTCATTGCCTCACGAGCTGGTTCAAGGTCGAGACGAGATATCTGGCAGTAATACTTGTGTGTATATTATGTGTGCTAAGTGATGAGTGAATGGGGATGTGCTCTGGGTTCATCTAAAATCAGTGAAACGTATCGAAAGCGGATATAAGTAATCACAAGAGAGGTCAACTCGAGCCTCCCGCGTTCGTTTGTGCTGAACTCGGAGGAGCAGCTCCAGGAGGTGGAGGTGTTGAATTCTACTTCCTCCATGACGCGCATCTCTGCCTCAATACGCTCCCGGGCACGCACAACTTTTGACTGGAGGTAATGAGAGTGTGTAGGCGGAGCAGGCTGTTTTCCCGCTCTTGCGCCAGTTGTCGGTGGGTCTGGGGCTGGCCGGGGACCATTCACTTTGAATAAATGTTCATAATTCTGTCATAGCAGTCAGTATGACGTGCACTCAAAAGTCGACAAAGCAATAGAAATTCACCCTCAACACATTCTCAAGGGTTTCTCCTTGTTTTAGATTCAGGATGAGATGAGCCTCGTCCAGTGTCATACGGTGTTCTAGTGTGAGTTTATCTGTCAAAGAGCCAGAGGTAGCATTCCGAACGCCCGCAATATCCGAGCCTATTGCGCCTTGCGGAGTGTGCTTTGCATCTTTGACGAAACGAAATATATGAGCACGAAATCAAAGATAAATTTTTTGAAGTACGCACTTTTGGCTGCCTGCTTCCCCGCTTCAAATAGTGCCTTTCCGAAAATTTGTGCACCTGTGATGAGAATTTGTATGATAATTTTTGGGGCCGACTACAGGTACTCATCAGTCCACAAATCCAACCTAAGAGCAACTATGACTCACCATTACAACTCCTTCAAAACAAAACCACTAAAAGAAACTAGAAGCAGGGAGAGATGGAGCATATGAGGATGCTACTGCAACGTCGACTCCGACGTTGGTGCCGAAATTTCGTCGGCTGTCAAAGAGTCACATGATCAACGCCGTCCAAAATTTCTGCTTGGACTATATCTCATAACATATTACGATGACCACATCCATCTCATCACTTGCCTCAGGTGACAAGAAACGGAAGCATCGTGCATCCGATGCAGACCATGGTGCACCAAGGAAGAAGAAGAAAGAGAAATTGAGACAGGACACGGGGACGCTCCGCGCCGAACCTTCGACAAGTGAATTCCGAGTGACAAAAGCAACCATAACACTCTCTGTACCTCCTGTATTCGCCAGTAATCTACGGACGGGGGTGGAGGAAATGTTAGATAGCATGATTATGCGGTGCGATGGTACCTCTCCTAGACAACGTTGTGATACTGAACTGAATATGAAGATATATCCCGTCCTTGTGTGGCGTTCTCTTAGCTCATTCAAATATACATTTCCTGAGTCCAACAGCGAGCATAAATGCCGACTGTCCTTTCGCGATCTGTAACGTCGCTTTCGATGCTACGGTATGGAGCCCAAGTATAGCCATGAAACTTGGTATGTGCTTCGTTTGCATTGTGTTGTTTGAATTGAATAACATGATTTTCAATAGTTGGCAAAATTATCATGTATGCTCCCGATCATGTTTCGCTTCTCCTCCACCGCACGTTTAATGTTTCTATACCACGACATCACATTCCACAAGATATCTGGGAATTCGAGTATGGACCTGCGGAAAATGACCCTGAGTATGGGGAAGGTGCTGTAGTATCATCTGTCGATAAAGAAGGGGACGCAGGAATGAAGGATGGTGATAGTGAGAAGACGGAGGACGAAGCGGTACCAGAGGCGAGTGGACAGTGGGTACATCGTTTGACGGGGACGAAACTTGGCGGAACAGATGGGTATCTAGAGTTTACAGTTATTGGGTAAGTGGACAGTCATTTTCAATGACAGAAATGTTGATGAACTTTATGATAGAAAAACTGTGGCGAACGAAATGCTCTCTCTTCAGGGATCGATACAACCTGACCCCTTTTCTGAAGAACACTCTGCTACGCAATCAGGAAAGAGCTCCCGAAAAAAAAGTGACAAATAAATTCGGGTTATCTGATATGCCCGTGACCTCTGGAAGCGCCTGCTATGATTCTAGTACATAAACGTTGCGCCCTCATGATCGTCGCCAGTGATATGACGAACGTCGGCCGTGTCAAGTGTCCATACAAACTAGGAGCCTGTTCAAGTTCACGTTATCCGTTCATTCCTTGCAAAAGGTCCGCTTTTGAGCTCTCAAGATGGAGGGGAACCCCGCATAAATTGACCATTGGAATTAATGTGTCATTCCCAAAAAATATCATCTCACTCGGTTCCATCCCCTTGAAATCTGCAGCATTTCTCCATAGTTCTGTTGAATTGGGAAGAATTTGAGTGTATAAGCAAGTCCGGCCCTTGCATTCCCAGCGAGGAGCCCGAGTGGGTGGTGCCAGTGTCTAGTCAAAGTGTCAGAGGTGGAGTCGGGTTACTATGACAGAGAGCTTGCAGCCTATATTTTCGAACACAACCGTTCAAGTTAAGCAATGCATTAGACTATGCCATGCTCTAGATACACAATCCGAAACCACTGAAGATATACCTACAATAGTAGATGAAAAAAAGGGGAAAAAGTAGGACCTAATCATCGTCGTTGGCAGCAGCAGCCAGCGGTGAATCCGGCCATTCAATGGGCTCGTCATCCATGTCCAGAGGCTGAGTGTCCATCTGTACGTTTGATGGGTCGGAGTGAGTTTGGCTGTCTACTAGCGTGGCATCCTGGGTTTCTACATCCATGGCTTGGGAGTCTGCCGGAGGGCTTCGCTTTGCCTCTTCAGCTTCAGGTGTTGTTTCGATTTTTTTCTTTGCTCGCTTTTCCTTCTCTGCAGGAGGTTTCGAAGGCATACCAAAGAGCGTAGTCTGTCTTGAGAGGTCCTTCTTGTCTTTTTCTTTTTCCTTGCCTTTAGCCGCAGCCGGACCTGTTGATTACGATTAGAGAATTACGAAAGGAAGACAGGCAGTCGTGTTGCATCGTTGCTTACGTTTTTCCGCGACCTCAACCTTGTTAAAAAAGCTTTCACTCTTTTGGATAGGCTTGTTAAGTTCGTGTTTTCTTGCAAAAGGATTCTTCTTGACTTCTGGCCCAGTCTTCCGAGAAAACGGGTTGTCTGCCATAGATGATCAAAATTTAAGCACGCCCGGGTGAACAATTATACACGCACTAGGTTTTGGTGACGGCACTGCGACATCGGACTCGCCAATGGCTCGCCTCTTTACCTCGACATCAATCGCGTTACATGAGAAATCGTCATCGTTGTCGTCACGTTTTCTCTTTCCCTCGGGAGACGTTGAACGAGAAGCAGAAGCCTGTGGCGCTCGCGAGCGACCTGCTCTGATCGCGATGCTAGAGGCAGTAAACTCCGTTTGCTCGACGATTCCAGAAGATCGTGTCAGACCAGGTCTGTCGACCTTGGGTGGTGGATTGAAGTTTTGGAAAGGCTTCAATCGAGCTAACGGAGCATCCTCGTAGGCAAATCCTTGTCTTGCCTCCCTCGCCTCCTCTGCAGGTGTTGCGTTCTGTTCTCGCCACAATTTAATTGCTTCTATCTTCTCCTGCAATCCAACGAGGCGGTAGAACCCTGCAAGTTGACTTGCAGCCGCAATCGAGTTAGGAAAATGTAGCCGTTTGACGAGTTCAATCACGCGCGGGGCCTTGTCCGCCTTGCAGGCAACTTGGATGAGCTTGATCAATAGTTTGTCTAGTTCAACCTCGCGCTTATCGATGTCGGGAGACGTTAGCTCGTCCCCAAGGGCATCACGAGCAAGGTTAATGTGGATTCGCTCGCGAGCAATACTAATCATTTATTGTTCAGCATGAACCACGAAAGAAAAGAAAAAGCATACCGTTCTTCGATGGGTGAATCTACGGGGTCTTGATTGCAGAATGGTAAGCGGACAGGGAGTTCTTGTATGAGAGGTCGAGGAAAGCCGGGGTGTTCTTGACGACCCTTGAGATGAAGTCAGTAGCATGGGGGTATCGAAGGCTAAGCCACCTACTTTTAGAATTAGACACATGAATGTGTCTTGACTCAGGCCGACAGGCCAGTACGACTCATCCTTGCCCTGCTTGCGCTCTAGCAAGTTGGTGTCCATGAGACGCGCCCACGCCGCACGATTCGGGCGTCGATAATGAATCATAAGATGCATGTAACCGGCAGAGTCATATATTGCTGGGGCCTAGCATACCGATTGAGAAGAGTGTGACAACAAAGGTGTTCACATACCCCTTCATCTGTGGTTCCGATCCACTTCAGAGTGTGACCTTTGGGTATTGGTAGTGGCTTTTCTTGAAGAACTTGAAAATCTTCAAAAGAAATCAGTGTGGCGACCAAACTTTGGGATCCTAGAAAAAAAAAATCTTTTAACATTGTGTTATTGAACAGGTCAAGGGCCTTACCATCAATGGTAGTCGCGCCAGGACGGTGCACCACGATTACATATTCCTCGGCAGCAGCCATTGTCACATATTCGCCTTCCACGCCGAGAACAATTCTTTCCATACCAGAGCCGCTCAAGAACGTCAGATCTCCAGAACTGGTCGCGATCACAATGTTCCCTTGTCCCTGAATGTCACCTCCGGACGACGAAGGATCTCTCAGAGATCGCATTGGCTTTTCACCACCTGCCACGATACCAAGGACACGCTGACCTTTTGGGAGGGCGTATGTCCAATCCCCTTGCGTGGACCAAGTGCCGTAAGGTTTATATATGACTTGTGCCGAGTGATCAAGCTCAGGGGGGCAAGCAAAGAGTGCACCCCGTTCACCTGTGGGGGCATCAGATTTGCTTGTGGAAGTTGCAAGAAGCTAACCAAGAGAGCCAAGGTCATATTTGAAGTGATCGGTAAAGTGGTATCCTTTGCGGGTTGATCGGTCGTGGAATTCGACATTGACAATGTGATGAGTATCCTGGTCCGTCACCTCAATGACGCCAACCATATTGTACGCTGTGCTGAAATAAGTATAAGTTATGATATGTCAGAAAAAGTCTCGTGCCGAGGTAACGCTTTTTATTTTCCATAGGCGTCGACCCTGGTTGGAAAGCAGGTTGAGCCTTCGTGATGCTCACTGAAATACCGTGAAGTTATTGTCAACATTTACTCGACGACTTTGGCTCACCCATCTCCTTCACGAATCCGTCACCTGAACGCGTCGCTTTTGCACCTTCAGGCTCATCTTCCATCCCATCACCAAGATCGTCAATAATCCAGTCGTCGCCATATGGGTCACCCCCCTCTGCGCCAGCGTCAGGTTCTTCACCCCATAACGGGCGAGTGGACTTTCGCTTTGTCGTCGTCCCTTGAGCGCTGCTTGCAGCCGTTTGCCGCACGGGATCAGGTGAACCTGCAGGAATTGCATCCCGCCACCGAGAGAGGACACCTTCTGTGTCTGTCCATGCTAAAAGGTTTTCTGTAGGTGAGAAGGCGATTTGAATGGTGAACGCATTTGGGGTGCCTGGGTGCCTGCAACAAGTTATGGGTACAGAAACAAAAACAATCCTAAAGCTTACTTCCAAAGCACCCGCTTTGTCAGCACACTCCAGACTAAAATCTCTTGGTTGCAGGCGCTGGCAAGGTATACGCCATTGGCTGAAAGCGCTAGAGCTGTTGTTACGCCGACTATATTAGGATCAAACAGAGAAGAAGTTTTGGTCCATGTACTCCGCGAAATCATGACAATTTCTATTCGATCATGAGTGAGAGTGTGACTTCAATGGCTTGACTACTTGCCGCGCGTTCGCGATGCTGCAAAGAAATACTGTCCTGACGGATGCCAAACAGCAGAACAATCATGCATAAATTCCGGAGACCTCGCAGAGGGTCAGCAAGATGTCTCTACAAATGAAGCGAATAATCCTCACTCCGGATCTACCACCTCGGGTATTATACCATCAATGACGTTCTCTATCTTGGCTTCAGCATCGGATAAATTCCATGCCACTATGGTCCCATCTGAGCTACTTGTTGTCTGAGGGAAGAAATCGATGAATAAGGAGTAACATGAATTCTTTCAAAAGCTCGTACCAAGATAGTGCCCGATGGATGCCACGTTGTCTTTCGTATGCGTTTCTTATGCACCCCTTTCAGTACCACCACATTCGTTATTTCATCCAAATCAATAATTTTCACCGAGAGTTCACTAATGTATATGAGAACAGTCAGTGCACACAACAGCCAATGCATACAGAAACGTACTCGGAAGCGACAGCAACGCGCTTGCCAGAGGGATCCACTGCTAAACACCTGATCGGTACTCCAGCAGCGCTCGTCACAAGTCCATTAAACTGTGCTTTTCCAGGAATGTACTTTCGCACGTCAGAGTCGTGGCCTCCAGAGAGCCAGCAACCTTCCTATTTTCCATTGTCAGCTCAGACGAATCCAGAATACATGAAAAACCACGCACAGCAGCGGCGACCGTCGTAATACCCTCGTCGGCTTCATACGCAGCTTCTGGTTCTTGGTCCTCCCCTTGGTCAGTGTGCCATATCCGTACTAGGGTATCTAATCCTCCCGTGTACGCAATCCTAGGGAAAGAGGATTGGGTCGGCGGCTCTAATCAAGAACAGACTACTTACTTCCCATCACGCGAAAACGCAATGCACGTCTGGCCTTGTTGATGGGCCGAGTTGCTGATCGCCTTAGAAGTGCTTGCCATCGTCACTGGTCAAAGATTCAAAGTAAGTACTGAACGCTTCATGACGCGGGCGCGATGGTCACAATCACGTGATGGTGCGATACTAATATTAATGTCACGATGCCTGCAGTAATACTAGGAGCACACGCTCCGCAGTCTTAATTGATAGTAATACATGGAACAGATAATTATACAACAAGTACAAACGAGATACAGGAGTCAACTATTGCCCCAAAAACCGTGTCCTTACAATGTGAAAGCCACCAAGTAAGCGATTGACCTGCTTCCATTGCTCCATTGCCCATTGCTTCGCGAACAATGCATCCAGTGGACCACCAATCCAAGGGGAAAGATTAACCCCCATCAGGTTGGGCAAGAGGCTGCTAAGGACAAGAGCCACATCTAATGGCGAACTAATTGGCGAGTTACCGAGGACAAGATCTTGCAAACCGTTATTACCGATACCATTTCCGGGAGATTTGATGTCTATACCATCGAGCTGCGTGGTATCGATGACAAGAGAGAGAGATACCAATTCGGGGCAAAGTCGAAGCACATTAATCAGCCCATGGAAGGTAGGTAGCACAGTACTAGTGGGGTCGCGATAGCAGTTGAGTCTGAATGTTGTGAGCTTCGGCCATGCCTTTACCAGCTCGCCTAGTCCATCGTTGGAGATCGAGATGGTACATGCTGCCTCGACATCGAAATAGGTTAAATTGCGAAGAAGGCGCAGAGGGCCAAAGTCGCTTGGTTGGGCGTATACATTATGGAAGGTGTTGTAGAATTGTTCGCAGAGTGTTATGGCCTCGAGTGTGTCGTTGTCGCATCGTTCTAGGACCATAGTGCAGAACTGGGATATAGAATCGGATTGCTGTCCAAATGCGTTCGAGGAAAAGACGGCCGTAATATGTTTGCTTCGGACCGTTCCAAGAGAACGTAAGAAGTCTGTCATATGGTTGAGTCTAATAGCTTGAAGACCCAAATGTTCCAAATGTTCTAGACCAAGTGACTGCGGTAGTAACCCCGTGCGTCGGAGAAAAGATGGCCCTATGTAAAGCCAAAGTGTCTTCAGAGACTGTAGCTGAGTGACGTGCATCATTCCTGGATCTTCTAGCTCGCATACGGTCAAGGCGGAAAGATGATGCAGCTGACATATCGCCTGTGTCAGGAAGGGCGCCAGCTCACGGTTCCATGTCGGGTCGTCTACTTGAGGTCGGAAGGAGGTAAGATTAGGACATGCGGTCCCGATAGTGGACAAGACGGACATCAAGGCCGGCGAAATCGAGGTGATTCGTAGATCCAAGGAAACCAATGAAGGCACAAATGCCATACGCAAGAACTCGATGATGAGGTGGGTTTGATTGACATTCCAAGCCAGACTTTGTAGAGCTGGAAACATGGTCGAGGATGGGTAAGGGTAAGATAACATTAGTATCCGAAGATGTTCAATAATGGGTGATGGATCTCCGGATTGTGTGATCGAGTGCACGCGGGATGCGTATCTACGAAAAGTGGCCCAGACCTTGGTATCGATAGGCCTGAGTAGCATCTGTACAAATTACTGAGTGAGAATTCGCGCGAATATGAAATGCTTACCAGTTCCCCTTGGAAATTGAAGCCCCAGAAATGAGTTGGTATACAGTTGACCAACGGTTCTAGTGATTGCAAATTCCTCCATAGGGCGTCAAGTGCTGGACCTTCAAATGTGCGACACGTCAAGGCAAGGCCAGGAAGTGAGCCACGATCAGTGTGCCAGCTGATCTGGTCTAGAATTTCGGCAATGCACAGAGCTTGATGCATGAGATTGAAAGCGCGAAGACAGGATTGGGGGTGATGAAAAAGAGGTGACTGAGATAGGAGCATTCAGTGTGTTGCCTCTATAAAGGCTGAATGCGCCACCATAAACCTGTGGTGAATTCCAGTAGTAGACTATGTAATAGGTGCTTACAGCTGAGGCCGCCACGCATAATCGACTGACATGTTGAGTTCAAAGGCAGTGACAGAAGTTACAAGAGGCGGAATGTATTGGAACAGCCGCCTGGTGGCGGTCAATAAACAAGATGCACGAGAGCCCTCGCCACGTCAAGGTCTAGAGAAGCAATCAGTTGGTCGTTACCTTTTCATTGTCTCTGCCTTGACTTCGGAGAAGCCTTAACAATTGTGATGTGTATTTGTATATGTTTGTGAGCTGATTAGGGTATGATTGATTCGATGAATTATAGAAGTCGACTCCACGGTTCATTTTGTATTTTGTTGTATCTTTTGAATAACTACTTTCTTCTGCTCGGTTATACATTCTAACAACTCACTCAAACCCTCTAACCAAACATCAGCGACACCCGTTTCCCCCGATTTTTTATCATTTTCTCATATCTTTATATCCACCCTTCCGAATATTTCCACCATGTCTTTCGCCGAAGTTGGTTCCGATTCCCTTAGGCCGATCCTTCTGCGCTCAAGCACACCAGGTATGTGTCTTTCTTCATTTTTTTGTATTCTTCTACAGCTCTCAAGTTAATTCCGTGTGATTTCTTTTCCGCAGCCCCCAATGAGAAAGGTAAGCCCTTCACATCAATACCAACGAGCATCGAACTCAATAGTGTCATATTCTGCAGTACTGCTATACCTAGAGGGTATGCAAAGAGAGTCCATGGGTCTCGGATCGCCTACTTCTACTCTTATTCGTAATGGCCTCCCATCTACAAGGCGAAGTGCCTTTGGTAATGACGACGGCACCTCTGATCTAGACTCCAATGTTCAAGATGGTCGAAAGACTGAGATGTCCATCAATGTTCATTCTGTAATGGTGAGTGCTAATCTCATTTAAAATTTTGGATTTTTGTCTGGCTTTCCCATGGTCTCAAACGACGTACTACCAGCATCAACCTGGTCCTCAGGACCCCCCTGGTCCGCGTTATGAGTCATTTGATTCTGGTCCTTCGTTTGGCAACAAAGGCCCTTTGCCTGACTTTGGGCCCAGTAGCGGAGCACCTCCCTGGAATGCTTGGGAGGTACGTCGCCATCGGGTTCACATAATCACATATCCAGTTCTACCCTTTTACTCATTTCATTCAGCATTCTACAGTGGCCGGTGCGGCAAAAGTACCTCTTCCAAATTCTATAACATCCCCGACCACTTTCAACATCAATATCGAACCTCCATCCACACCTAGCGGTTCAAAGTCACGCAAGTCTGCTTCTCAAGCCAGCGGCGCCCCTACAAAGTCACGCAAGTCAGCTGCCTCCGTAGTTGAAAGTGATTCACGAGATACGGTTAAAGGTGTATGTCTTCTAGTGTCATTAGTCATACAAGTGATTGATGGAAATGTTATAGCACCACAATGCTCCGAGCAAGGCACATACAACTCGCAGCGCGGCGCCTGATGAAGTCCCCTTATCCCCTCGCCGATCACGAGCCGGATCAAGATCACAAGTCCCTACTGAATACCCTCCTCTACCTCCAAGCACATTTCTAAGTCCGTCAGGTCGAACTAATCAGCTTCCTCTATCACCACGATCGCACCACCGTGCACCAAGCGTGTCACCATCTGACTCTCCCAGTCAAGCCCCATTCAAGGCTGCTAGGATTGAGAGGGAGCTGAAGGAAAAGGAAAAGATGCGCTCGGTTGCGAGTGCCGGGCCCATGAGTGATGTCGATGGAGCTGCATCGAAGCGTGGAGGTCCGCTGAGCGCTGCTGGTGGCCCAATGTCGCCTTCACATCATAACCGCCCATTCTCTCCATATCGTCATGCCGCCACACAAGAACCCCTATTATTTACTGCAGCCTCTCAAGTCCAGAGGCAGGCATCTTCACAATCAAATGCATTGTCTCAGTTGAACGTGGATACATCTCAGCTGAATGGCGGTGGAGGTGGCAGTAAATTATCCCATGTATCGCACCATTCCCACCACACTCAGCAATCTCATGTGTCGCACCATTCCCAACACACCCAGCAATCTCATGTGTCGCACCATTCCCAACACACTCAGCAATCTCATGTCTCGCATCATTCGCATCACACTCATCAATCCCAGTCGCGCGCGCGCTCGCCGGCACGCACGGAAGAAGATGACAGAGCGACGCCTACACCTTCTCGTCCGCATTCTCCGTCGTTCTCCTTGAACCAAGCTGAGGAGGAGATGGTGGCAAAGGCATTGGCCGAACGTGGCGCCGGTAATCGCACTTCGTACGCTCCTAGCACTCTCGAACCAGAAATCATCGACTCTCACTTCCACGATATGGATCTGTGCATCTTGCTTCATCAAATGGACGATAATACCACTCATGAAGTGGTGAAGAAGGCGCTACGGAAAGCATTGAGGCAGCGCGTCAAGAAGCTGGGCATGAAATATGATCAAGATGTGCGCTCAACTGATTATCTTTTGTGTTAAATGTTATCTTACATCCTGGCAGTCCATGCGACAGTACCGGAAGTCATTCCATGATCATGACCCTAGCGTCCATTTGGATGCGGGATTCCAGCCAAACACAGTAAGTTGTTCTAATTGTTTGTCGAATCTGACACCAACTCTGCAACAGCAAGAGCCGCCCGAATGGGCCAAAGAGCTTATGAGTGGAATGATAAAAGTCCAAGAGCGTCTTGAAACTCTCAGCCCTCAGTCATTGAATGCGCCCATGCCACCTCGCAGCCAACAATCATATGCCGAGTCTGCTACATCTCGAGAGCAATACCGAGGAGAGACGGAATATTCAGAAAACATGGATCAGTACGGTCAAACTCCGCGCACTCAAACCGTGAATATCAACACGCAGGCTACGGGCACAATTCCAGAGTCGGTGTACCAAAATGAAACTGCTATCATCGGTGCGTTTTGTTACGCGGTCGAGATGAATATCCTGATGAATTGTAGTTGAAGAGGATGATGAAATTTATGCTGATCACACTGAGCTTGAGCAACGGTTTGGCGCTGGTACGATCACTGAGACACGGGGAGGCATGAGCGAGTTTTTGAGTGGCGATCGAGACGACTCTCCAGGTCAGCAGTTCTTGGAGGAGGAGCTGTACAAATTACGTGTCAAGCCTGGAGGAAGCCAGTCCGCCATTACGCACAAGACTTGGGAAGTTGCGAGAGATGACCAAGACGAGTTCGAGGAGGGCCAAGGAGCATTCACTGAATCTGGTCTACCTGAAATTCCCGACTCGGGCAACTACACCGAGCGCCGTCAGCCTTCTCCGCCTTTACCACCAATCCCTGGACAAGAGATTAGTCGACGCGAGATGGTGCCTTCTCAGAACTCGCAAGTTCGGAATGCTGCTCATGACTACGGCGAGTCCAGTCCCCCGCCGTGGCAGCGCATCCACCAGCGCCTTCTCAGTTGGGCTATCATATGGCCAATGAGCGAGATTGATGCAGCTCTCAGCAGCACGACTCGAGGGCAGCAGGTAGATGAGGTCGCGCTGAGCATTTGGTCGACGCAGACATACAAGCGATACGTGAGGAGCCGCATGACAGATATGCCGGGTGGGCGCGTGGACAGGCTTTTCGTCCCTCCGAACATGGCAGATGCGATCAGCACTGCTGTATTCAATGGCCGGCATGGTGATGCGTGTGGAATGTTGAGGGATCTATGGGCGCCTTTTGGTTTCGAGGATGCTCCGCGATTGATCGTTGTGCTTGCGAAACATCGATCAGATGCAGGTCATTGGGTCGTCCACAGGTTGGTTGATCGGTTTTGCTTCTTTGCGCTATTTAATGAGTTTTCTTCATCAGATTCTCACTTCCTGATGGCGCACTCACGACATACGATTCATATCCTGAACGGACGCTTCCCGATGGACGGGTGAGCAACCTGATATTTTATATGCTCAGCAAGTATTGAGTTTTTTCACAGCCTCTTGGTTGGTGGTTTGCCATCCGAGTAGCCTGGCCCGGTGCTATTTACGCAAACCCAGACCACCTCATGCAAAAGATGGTTCGCCTGCACCGTCCTATGCAGCTCAATATCGACAACTCCGTCGCCGCAGCTGGTATCTGGCGAAACGTGCTCATGGGCTCTCGAGCGGAACGCAGTCTTGACCTGGAGCGTCTCCGGGATTTGATCAATACGGAGGTGAAGAATCTGAGGCAACGAAAACAACAGGGGAAGTTGTCGATTAGCTCGCCCAAGGCGAATTGGGAGGACTGTTTAGTTTAGTTGCTTAGATTAGATTATTTATAGACTGATTGTTTGTTTGACCGCTCATGGTTGTGCTGCTTCGTGCTGGATCTGATGTATGTACAGTATCATAGGATAGGTACAAGCAAGGACCTGCTTTTCTGTGTTACTTCAATGCTTGTCGCAATTTTGGACTTTGGACATTTGGATATCAAATATTTTGTGAACCATCAAAAGCAACTCGGTATACGCGTAAGGCATGACACAACTGATTCATTCATATCCCCCATCTTCCTGATGGTGACAACTTCTCGTCACGCCTGACAACAACAGTCAGGCATCAGAAATGATAATGATCGAGAGCTTTACCTTGTCGGTCAGCATTTCGAGTTCGTCTCCGAAAGAAGACATGATACAAAGATAAGCGTGTATGAAGACACACGACTTGTCCATGTGCAGTACGATGCAAAGGCTGCGAGATATGATGTCCTACAATACAGACATTCAATGAACATGTGGACCATGAGTAAGAATCCTCGCACGCGATATGGGATCAAATTTAGAGACTCATGATAGTCTCGGTGAGAGCCTTTACATGATCTATTTCGACTTCATCTTGAGGTCGATTAGAGTGCGAGCTTGTAGGTCTCCCGATGGCCTGAAAAAAGCATCAGCTTTAATCCCAGACCGTGACGAAAAATGGAACGACGGTCTTCGTAGTTTGATCAGGGGATTTCGACTAGATGTCAACTCACCTCGTACAACTTTTGAGCATTCAAATCGAGGGCATGTCTAGCTTGGTCGATCTGTTCCCTAGAGCGCTGCTTTTGCTTCCTCTTCGAAGAAGATTTGGCTGCGCTCCTGCGGATTTCCTGGGGACCGAGAACTGCGCGTTTATTTTGAGCTTTGCTAGTCTTGCCCATGCATGCAGTCTTGACTTTTCCAAGTTAGCCTCGAGATTCTACGCTGCGGCTTACGTCAGTATCGATTTTCTAACCCAGCTCGAGGCTGTGTTCCAAACGACTATTAGGTTGAGAATTCCACCATTTCTTCCTGTGACCTTAAGTCTGGTTATATTGTGAACCTTGAGACTGTTCTGGATTGCCATATCACCAAATTGGACGCAGACGTTGAAGGGCGAGCAAAGTTATGGCAGACTCACCAACGCTGAGTGTCACGCTCCTCGGTGCAGGTCAAGAGGTGGGAAGATCTTGCTGCGTGCTCCAGTACAGGGGAAAGACCATTGTGTGTGACACAGGAGTGCACCCAGCGTACAATGGCATGGCTTCGCTCCCATTTGTGGATGAACTTGATTGGAGCACGGTAGATGCGATTTTGATCACTCAGTACGCGATATGTCCCTAAGTTATTTTGACGACTTAATTCAATCTTCAGCTTTCACCTCGATCATGCTGCTGCCCTTACCTACATCATGGAAAAGGCAGGCTATATTTCATCTCTGACCGACTTATACTTGACCAGTTATATTAGACCAACTTCAGGGATGGTAAGGGTAAGGTGTACATGACACATCCAACGAAAGCTATGCACAAGTTCATGATGCAGGATTTTGTTCGAATGAGGTATGTTGGACACAGATGCAAAAAAAACTGACCCAATGAACAACAACAGTTCGTCGACCTCCGATGCTCTATTCACTCCCCTTGAAATGAACGTGTCGCTGTCATCAATCATCCCGATCTCTGTCCATCAATTGATCACACCTTGTCCTGGAGTTTCATTCATTCCTTATCATGCAGGCCACGTATTGGGTGCATGCATGTTTCTCATTGATATTGCTGGCATCAAGATTCTGTACACAGGGGATTATTCTCGCGAAGAAGACCGACATCTTGTCAAGGCAGAAGTTCCCCCAGTGAGGCCAGATGTGCTCATCGTCGAAAGTACATACGGCGTTCAGAGCTTAGAAGGTCGCGATGAGAAGGAGTTGCGTTTTACGAATCTCGTTCACTCAATCATTAGGCGTGGAGGACACGTCCTTCTACCCACTTTTGCTCTCGGACGAGCTCAGGAACTTCTCCTTATTCTCGATGAATATTGGAAGAAGCACCCGGACCTGCACAACGTGCCCATTTATTATGCTTCTAATTTGGCACGCAAATGCATGGCTGTATACCAGACGTACATACATACAATGAACTCGAACATCCGTTCGAGGTTCGCAAAACGAGACAATCCATTTGTCTTCAAGTGCGTGGAACTTTATCACGCTCTTGGAGGTTATTTTGAACGCCCTTGTTCTAGGCATATATCTAATCTTCCACAGCCACGCGGTTGGGAACGGAAAATCGCGGAAGGTCCACCATGCGTCGTGTTGGCAAGTCCAGGCTTTCTTCAAACTGGACCTAGTCGTGAATTACTCGAACTATGGGCGCCTGACTCTCGCAATGGGCTCATTATTACCGGATACTCTATCGAAGGAACACTGGCTCGGGTGAGTTGTCTTATGTGTAGAATCGTACCACTACTGGCGTGTCTCTTAATGGCAAATTTGTTTTCCGCACTTCAAATTTGAGTGGCAAGGTTCTGAACTTTTTTTCAAATCAGGACATCATGACTGAACCAGATGAGATTATTGGATTGAAGGGCAACACTATCCCGCGAAAAATTTCAGTCGACTATCTTTCTTTCAGTGCGCACGTGGACTACTCTCAGAATTCCGAATTCATCGAGCTAGTGAAGGCTCAACATGTAGTAAGTGCCCGTACAAATTTGATGTCGTCTTACTCAAGTCCTATTGCCAAAGGTTTTAGTCCATGGCGAGCAAACCGCGATGGGGCGTCTCAAAGCAGCCATGACCGCGAGATTCAAAGACCGCGATGAGGACGTGAAGATCCACACCCCTCGTAACCTTGAAACTCTCGAGCTATCCTTCCGAGGCGAACGTGTTGCGAAGGTCTCGAGGTTTAATCTTGAATTACGTGGATTTATTGACGCAATTGCATCTAGGCGATTGGTACTTTGGCTAATAAGGCTCCTCAAGAAAACGACATCATATCCGGATTGCTAGTTTCCAAGGATTATTCTTATACTCTTCTCGATCCACGTGATTTGAAAGACTTTGCTGGGTTATCGACCTGCATTGTTACTCAGCGACAAAAGATAGTCCTTGGCGTGGGCTGGGATCTTGTGCGGTGGCATCTAGAAGGAATGTACGGTAGTGTCGAAGAGGGTTTGGACAAAGATGACGTGAAGGTGATTCGGGTGAGAAATATCTGATTCGAAGTAAATGGCGATCGTACTGATAGGCCTTAACAGGTTATGGGTGCTGTCGATGTCAAACACACTGCAGAACATGAACTCACGCTTGAATGGGACTCAACCGCGAGCAACGACATGATTGCTGATTCTGTTCTAGCTCTTATTACGGGCATTGACAAAAGTCCTGCCTCTGTGAAATGTGGGTGATGTATTGCATATTCCGTCGTGGATATCGTTAATTTTGTTTAGTAACCTCACAGCAACATTCACATACTCACCACCCTCACTCGGATCATCATGAAGGTGATCCGTCTATCACTAGAATCCAGCGGATTGCATGGTTCTTGGATGCCCATTTCGGTGATGTGGAGCTGCACATGCCCGAAGTAGGTTGTGGACAAGAACAAGGCGACAAGAGCGAGTCAGCGTTGATCGTGCGGATGGATGACTCGGGAGAAACTGACGCACACATAAATCTAGCCACCTTGGTACGTATCGACGTTGACGTTATTACTCTGCTGAATTGACCCACTGTAGGCGGTGTCGTGTCCAAGTGACAGTGTTCGTAGGCGTGTTGAAGCAGTCCTGGGCATGGCCATAACCACAGTGAGCTCCCTCGTGGAGTCTTTCGCTACTGGGGTCAGTATACCCCCTGAAGACGCGGACTCGAAACAAGAAAAATCCAATCATATGGATACAGAAACTGTAAAGGATGCGATGACGACCGGTGAAGCTGATGTCGCTTTATGATGATTGTAATCTCGATTTAGTTGACTTTTGTGTCTTTGTAGTGTCGAATATTTATTCATGATGTTATACTGCTACAGTTCAATAATATGCTACCAAATGCAAAGCCTGAGCTGAAAAGCAGTAATCGCTTTGCCGCTTTGTCATTCGTGAATGATGCTTACTCGGACTGACTGCTAATTATACTGCACTAGCAACAGGATGATGATTAAAATATTAATCACTCTTCTTGTTACACGGTCATCGCTCAGCGCTCGAGCACGACATGTGGTTTCAGCGTCGTGCGCCCTGCTGACCGCGGCCCGATGGAATAACTTGAAGCCATATTATCAATAAAAATAAAGAGGAATTCCTTTATTCCCCGCTCATCCCGCAGACCGGAACATATTACAGATCCCGTGAACGCCTTGCCTATTAATGGCATTACAATTTATAAGGGCGTAGCTCTAAGCTCTCAGAATAGCGTCTCCGCCCCCAACCCAACCAATAGCGATTATGTCGACAACACAGAATGGAATGCCTTATGGTATGTTATTGGTTGTCCGTTTATTGATGCTGCTAATAGACTGCTTTCCATGAAGTTCGCTTAGGCAACTCTGGGCTCAAAGTTTCCAAAATCATCCTAGGGACGATGCAGTATGGTGTGTAGAGCGTTTAATCGGCACATGACCAAGGTCACCTGATTTTTTAACATAGGAACGAGCGAATGGCAAGATTGGGTTCTTGGAGAGGAAGAAGCTGTTGTTCACATCAAAGCTGCGTGAGTACCGCTGTCGCATAACTTCGATGCCAGAGCGTGTCTTTACGATTAATGTTGAAGTTATGACGCGGGAATCAACACCTTTGACACGGCAGACGTAAGATTGAACATCTCTTCACCTTGGGTATGAATTACTCATTGATGCGATTAGATGTACTCCAATGGACTTTCCGAGGTCGTGCTTGGAAACGCGATCAAAAAGCTCAACTTACCTCGGGATGAGATTGTAGTCATGACAAAGGTCTGACCTGCAATGTATTGGTAGTTTTCAGGTCCTAAGAAATAAAATTCTAGGTTTATAATGTTGTTGGCCGCACCCCGAGTGAAAAGGTCTTCAAGTCAAGTGTACATCCTGATCAACTAGGATATGTCAATCAAAGGGGTTTGAGTCGCAAGGTGTGTTAGCCCTTGTGAATGTGTTCAAATTGTTGCACTATCTGATCTTACACGAATAGCATATTTTCGCATCCATCAAGAAGAGTCTAGAGCGTTTGCAACTTGATTATGTCGATGTCCTGCAGTGTTTGTCTTGACCCAGTGTTCAGCTAAAGATTCAAGGTTAATTAAATTTCAGGCCATCGCTTTGACGCAGAGACGCCTATTAAAGAGACGGTATGTCAGCGCCATGCCCCAATTCCAGTTTCTATCAACTGACCTGCATCATACCTAGATGCAAGCTCTCCATGACGTCGTGCAGGCTGGTTATGTTCGGTATATTGGCATGTCTTCATGCTGGGCTTACCAATGTACGTTTTGACATCTATTCTGTACATGTTCACGGCCTTACAATGCATATCCAGTCCAAGCAATGCAAAGTGAGATCATAACTTTGATGTGAGCAAATTGAAATTTGACCGCATGGATCCGTTTAGATTACGCGATCGCAAACCACCTCACACCTTTCATTTCGATGCAGAATCACCACAGTTTGATCTATCGCGAAGAGGAACGAGAAATGTTCCCCACACTCAAGGTTTGACTTGTTTGCCTTCGTCTCTTTCTTGTCCCCTGATTATCATAGTAGATGTTTGGCGTTGGATGCATCCCCTGGTCGCCGCTCGCCCGAGGACTGCTCACCCGCCCTCTTAGCGAGAAAACTATTCGTGGAAAGACCGACCTGTTAGTCGTCATCATCTGGATCTATCCATAAATCATCCATACTAACAATAACGTACAGAACCATAAACTCATATGTCCAGCATGAGTCTGACAAAGAAATTGTGAGCCGGTGAGAATTTTGGTGTCACCCTTCGATCTAGCAGATTCTGAAGCGATCTGCATAGCCTCGAGGAAGTTGCAAAGAAGAAAGGCGCAAGCATGGCGCAAATAGCTCTTGCTTGGTCGATGGCACAAGATGCGGTCACGGCTCCGATCGTTGGGACAACTTCTCTTAAGAACCTGCAGGATCTTCTCGGTATGTGTTGCAATCGAAAGAGCGGACATCCTGATGTAAATCTTCCTTAGGCGCCATTAATATCACTCTTACCGCAGAAGAACTTAAATACTTGGAGGAGCCTTATCAGCCAAAGTCTGTCGTCGGGCACAAATAACTTTCTTCCGACAAAGAAACCGTGACTGGTTCGAAAGGATATTTTCTGGTAAGAGTAGATTATGTTAGTAACGAAACTGTATGAGGGCTAATATTATGCTGCATGTATATTTATATGTAGTAGATTCAGGTAGTTGCACTGTCAACGTAACCGCACCGTAATCCAACCCGTTCTACCAGTGTTTCAGCAGTTTTTTAATTGAAAAGGCGACAGAACTTCTTCACATAAACTCTCATCTGACAGTAACAAACAACTCATCCTTCGTGATCGTATCGTGGCGTGGACTTAGACAGGATGGTTGACAATATGAACTTATGGCAGGGGTGTGCGGGCGCCTATCATACTGTTCCGCTGGAAGCCGAGTCTCCACTGCCAGCTGTCAAACTGCCAAACCCAAATCGCTGACATCCGAACTATTTAGGTTCTCATCAGTGACTATGCTGGAACGGGATTCCTAAGCTATGGTAGTAAATGCATTCTCGACTTAAAGTGATCCTGAATCACTATTTTGTGCGTTTGTCTATCTATGGCGGCGCCATCATGATGGTGCCACGTACGCCCGCTCGAGCTTTTCTGACTTTTCGAATCTAGTACGTCTACTACTTTCACCCGTGTTCACATAGTGACTCGTGAGCACTCACTGTTATGTTTGCAGTCCCAAGCCCAAGAAATGAAGCAGATTGTTACGGCCCGCAACGGTCCTAGTACCCTACTTCAACCGTTTAGAATATGGCTCTGTTTTTCTCTTCTTTTTCTGAGTGTTTCTCTGATAGCACTCGGCCTCCGTTTGTTCTCATACTCACCGGCGTAACTTGCAGGGATTGGATATTAAGACTACCAACTGTGGAACTTAGGAGCCAGGTTTGACAATGACATGGACACATTGATGCGACAACTGCTGAATTTGTGTCAGAAAAATGCAACAGGTTTCTCAAGCATGTTGGCCTTTATTGTTGTGGGGTATGGGTGGCCGTGTGCTAAGCCTCTACATCGCATGGTCTGTTGCAGCGTTCGAAGGCTGCTAAGCGGCGAGGAACCAACAAAAGGGTTTGACATCCCACATGGTGGTTTAAAATATCTCCCCGATGCAGAATAAATCTTACATGCTGTAAGTGCCGCATAGCTAACTACGTTTTTTTCCGTCAGAATTGACATGGGAACCAGTGTTTTTTTCCTGCTAAAATAGCCGACTGATGGCAGCCTTTCGCGGGAGGCATCTTGTCGCGCGAGATTACACTCGCGACCCTTATACAACCATGACAGGGAGTGGCAAGATAGGACGGCTGGCACAGAGATCAACGACGGGCAGTTCCTGAAGTGCTGCCAGTGGGTTGTCCTGCTGAAGAGTGAATCAACGTTCTGATGGTGGCAAATGCTAGTGGCAACTGTTAAGGAACGCTTGCAGTTAGACCTTCTCCGCTCGAAGGGGCGAGAATGAATTTAACATCCCAAGCACCTGACCCGCACTCTGGATGTTGGTGGGAACAAGTCGCCACGCTGGAGTTTATTAGACATACTGCAATGTGCGCCGACAAGAAATGAAAATTAAGTTTGCTTTAAGAAAGCCAAGAAAATCATGTTGTGATGTAAAGGGATGCCATTGTGCTAAAGTGGTGCAGTGACAACGAGGATGATGCCGTCGACAAATGGTCCTGTATAGATTATCCGACGACGACTCGCACGATGTCCAGTTGCGCCGCGGCCAAGCTGGCATCGACATTCGGAAGTGAGCGAGACGTTCTTCATTGGAAATGGCGAGAATTCGCTCCCTTGCGACCAACGTCTGATTCCGGCTTAGCGCCCAGGCGTGGATACGCTAGGAGAACTGAGGTCATCAGGCGGACGGATGGGTACTAGTCGGTACTAAGAAGCACTCGGACATGTCAACTGGATGTAGCACTTACTGCCTGGACTTTGCTTGACAGAGGAAGAAGCCAAGCTGGGGGTGGCGTGCTGAGGTGATGTAGCACAGAGAGGGAAGCTTCGAACCGTCCACGGCTCTACTTGAGGTCATGATGCCCCTAGGAAACGAAAGAGAGGACCCGCACAGTTTGATGGTGCCATAATAAGATCGCCAAGCACAGGAATCGAATGTTGGGAGCTGTGTACTCGCTCTACAGTCGTGTCCAAAAATAAGGCTATCTTTGATTTAGGCTGTACTATACTGCTCCATCCAAGCGATCTTGGCTCTAGAGTGTGGGGTCGAATTTTAAATCGGAGGAGAATCGGTCATTAAGTCGAAGATACGATTTGATAGGTCATGAGATTGGGCGATATTCACGCATTTAATAGAAGGATTCGGATGGTCCGGATGAGCGTGACAAAGTTTTAAAAAGTTCTCAAAGGATTTGTTGGACATCTAGTACATACCTTGAGAGGAGGTTCGCGTACCACTTGAAAGAGGAACGTTGTGCTCATGGCAGGCGCAGTGCCAGTGAGATGTCATTGGACATAAGCCCGGGTAATCTTGAACGACAGGTGTACTAGCGCTGTAGATAATTATAGTGATGACGACACTGCCTTACGAGCAAGCTGCCTCGCACAACAGAAATGCTTCTAGGTGGGCGTGGAAGTAAGGAAGAGGCCGGTGAGACGGATGGGTGTCTCGAGTTTAGCCGTGGTGTTAAATCCAATACATACTATTTGTCAGCGTAGGTCTTAGGACGTCCGAGTCCACGTTGACTCTGAGGTGGCCATCATCGATGAAGGAGATTAAAAGAATCAAAATCCGGGATCCAGCAAATCCATTATCAGATCTCGGATCTTAAGCACCTGAGTCACGACTCACGGTCTAACCGAATCCATCTATTTAAACTCGGAGCTACTTCTCCTCAAACCCCACCAGCATCATGGTAACTGTCGTACGCTCACCTACTACGAGAGCAAGTAACTCGCATACCCACGATGACACCGTTCCAACGCGTCGCATTAGATTCGCACCACTCCCCGAGCCCACAGCTCAAGTCGACAATGCAAATCTTGTCATGGACACCAACTCCAGCGCTCTGTCCTCAAACATAGTCGACGTCCAACATAACGCACCCTCAAACCTCAAACCAAAGTCATCCCTTTCCCGCCAATTCAACTTGTTCAAGCGGTCTTCCCCAGATCCATCTGACCTCGGCGCATCACTCTCCCGATCTGCATCCATCCCCCTCCCATCTAATAGCAATCAACCAAGATATCTCTCCACATCCATCGGCTCAGATGACGATCACCATACAATGCCCCAAAACAGCTTCCTCAGCCCCTCCCGCTCCACCTCCCCCACAACGCGCCCAAGAATCCCCGCAAATGGCGTGCACATGCTCAACGGACGCGTCTACGGTTCAAAGCGTCAACCGCTCACAAACCTCTTTGCTAACGTGCGCGATGAACCCGAGTTTGTGGAATGGGGGTACGGCGGTATGGGCAGCATCAGCAGCAGCAGCGATTCAAAGTATTCCGTCCTCGCAAAGGGTAGCCCTGCACTCCTTTCCCACAATCATGCCCAGGAAGTCGGCGATGGTGCTGCGAGGGAAAGGAAAGATAGTGTGGGTAATTCTGATTTCGCAGGAGGCGATAGCGATGATGGGAGTGGTATGGAATGGGTTCGCAAACGGCGACAAAAGAGAGAACGGCTCGCGAGAGGCAATACGTGCTAGTCCAGAGCGGTGGAGTAGCACGAGGAGGTGAAGCCCATCACCTCAGAGAATCCACTGGATTTACTGACCTATATCATGAGATTTACGATTTATAAAACGCGGCTCAAAAAGCATGAGGTTGTAGTTATAGCAAAGGTCTGAGACCTACGATGTATTTGTTGTGCATGGATCATGATGAACACGCTCATATGTTTAGTAGTCGCATCCCGAATGAACAAGTCTTCAAGTGTACATCCTGATCGACTAGGCTACGCCAATCAAAAGGTTGTATGTCTTCTCGAATGAACAGGATGGATGTTAGAAGTTAGAACGCACATAGCCCGACTCCCACGTTATTAGAGTCCCAAACGTTCAGGCACCCAAACGCTGGTCGGTAACCCTTTGAAAAACTCTACAGTAACACCACGTAGTAAGTGGGACTGATGCGGGCCGACACGGCGACGTCATGATTGTCCGATCACGACGTAAATTGAAAGTCGCGAGACACGGTACACAACTGGTACTACAAATGTAAGCGCGGCGTCCCTTGCCACGATCTAACAGCACTATCGTGGGGAAAAAAAGTTCCCCCAATCCCTCAGCGTCTGTTGCGCGAGATTAGTACAACGGTTGCAATATCATAGCAGAAAATCACTTACCTCAGTTATCGCTAAAGCTTCATCTGAAACTGATGGTGCTACCATCTGAGTGCAGGAGAGTCACTGCAAGCAGTGATCATTCAGCGGTGGTATCGTTTGCACATGCAAATATTTCGAAATCCATGTCATCAGCAGCGAACGATATCGCATCAAGGCCGAACGCAGCAATACTGTCATGACTATTCTTGCAATCAACGAGTAGTACAACTGGAGAGCAGTTCAATAGCGGTTTCAAATAATTCCGAAGCAGCATTGACATGTGTCAGCTTCACTCTTAGCAAGCAAGCCAAGAAACATGAAATGTTCCTGAACAATGTCGACGCGCATTAGGTGATAGCACACACGCACCTCCATTTAACATTAAACTGGATCGCAATCACGGCTTGGTAGGGTTGAGCACGGGTGAACCCGCGGGTCGCTGAAGCCACACCGCACCCGTACCCGCAAACACCGTACCCGCACGGTACGGGTGGACACCGACCCGCCAATTCTGCGGGTATGAACGGTGTTCGCGGTATACCGCGGTTTTTTCACAGACCCGTGAGTAAGACACTGACATAGTAGTATCACGGTAGCTTACGAAGTGCGGCATCTAAGTCTTCTTCGTTGACAGACTTTGTCGCTGTGTCAATGGTATCAACATCGATTACTGATGGTTTGGGGGATGATGGCAGTGATGGAAATGTCTTTTTCGAGCGCAAGACAGTCAGCTTCACTCTCTTCAAAGGACGGGTAAGCATATCCACACTCTGCTCAACTGCCTGGCTGACAGACCCCAGAGACGATGCTATCGAAGACGATTTTGACGAGTATGATCGGATGGAAGACTCATCAGCCTTCTTTGAGCAGCGCTCGAGAGGAAGGTGAATGATATTCTGTGTCATTGACTATCACTTTGAATCGACACTGTTACTCGATGAACCTGCGGTCGAAGCAGGGTGACAGATCCGACTTGGGAGGTTCTTCATGAGTAATGAAATTTTGACCCTCGCATCCTCGGATAAGTTGGGGAATCCACACCCGTCCAACACCGTAAACCGCGACGGGTATGCACGGTGTACGCGCGGGTCTCCATAATCCACACCGTACCCGTACCCGCCATACCCGTCAGCGATAAACCGCGGGTTTACCCGTACCCGTGCTCTACCCTACGGCTTGGACAAGGGCCTCGGGATTCAGGATCTTCAATCTAAGTTACGACCGAGTTCTTTCCTAGAATGATATTATGTAGTGAGCAATACAACACGTAGTTCATGTAACATACCCTTTGAACATCCGAGTCCGACAAATCCTTCAAGTTGGGGCCAGTGCGCTGCGAACACAGAGGAACTCTACTATGTTGAGACCACTTCTTTGGTAGGGTTTGTGCAGTCTTCACATGGTTAGGCACACGGCGAAGCATGACAGGAGGTTTGATAGCTCTAATGATATCATATCCTGATGAGTTACAGGGACTGTAGTAGATGAAGGTGGTGACACCGGAACCCCGACGTTTCATACCATCATGGGTTCTGTTCATGAGACATCACAACGCGGAGTCCTGGAGAGAATTGGAAAACTACCTGGATCCTGCTTCGGAACAGGAGTAGAATTATCTACAACCTCTTTCCATGCAGGACTAGTAGTACATGGACTATGCCCTTTCCTGCCTTGAATTCCTTGATAGACACTGGCAGGAGTAGACCCCCTGATAGAGCGGTACAGCAAGAATTTAATAATAAAGCAAGACGCATTGACGATGAAGAGAGGTGACTGAGTTTCAACTTAGACAGTTCTTAGTAATTATCAAGTTACATAATTTTGAATCTTTAACATTAATATTGGCGGAACACCGACAAGACAACTAGTAACCTCTTGTGAGAGATTTGTCTGTTGCGTGACAAGCGCCAGCTGGACACCTTCAATTTAACGCTACCGAAAATCCTTCACTACAAGTTTACGAGAGGTCAAGATAGTGGTGCATAGATTTGTAGGTTTCGGCCCCCCCTTTTTTAAAAAACCTTCCTGATGTCGGATCGCAGTCTAGAGCGGCCATTTTAAAATCTATAACTTACTCGGTCGCAGGGGAATGAAATGACACTTGCAGAGCGGTTACCAGAGCTAATCACGATCTTTCCCACCTGTAGCTGATCTTGTTATAGTGTGGTAGTCTATCACACGTATGATGAGAATACTGTGGTGTATGTATTGCATATTCCTCGACGTGAGCCTGTATTTACAGTAATCGTTTCTGGAATGATTATCCCCGGTGAGCTTTTCAATTATGGCCTTGGTTTGAAGATATACCAAAATAACTGCGTCTCATCACTACCACAGCATCCATTGTTAACAACATCACGAGCTAGACCACCTGGACCTGAACATGGTTGCTTGGTCGACTAATGCAATTGAAAACCGCTTACGCAGAATTTGGCCGTTGCCGCTTTAGGTCTTATGTTGCAACAGGCAACAAGTTCAGGCTGAAGTCAACTTGGGGCGCAACATTTTATTCCACAGCCATGACAGCTCAACTTGCTGATAATGCCATACTGAGAGAGTCTTGTGACTCGGCGTTTTCCAATGGTTCAATATGCAACCGCCATCAGGTACGTTCTTTCCGCGAAGTATTTATACGCATACCTTGTGTTTTTCTTTCAATAGCAATTTTTCTAGCTGGGATGAGTAAGACATTTCTTGGCTGACAGGTTTTCATAGGGTGTCTGGTTTAAACACGTCCAGTGTTATTTAGACAACGCCAAGCATTTCTCGCGCCGTCAAATACGACTGATTTCCTGTGAAAGTCAGATTTGGCTGCGCGTGATGTCGGATCGGTGGGGTATACCGCCGATCTAATGAAGACAATCACAGTGGAGTCCGGAGGCCTTCAGGCCCTCATATCTCCTGCAAAGGTATGCCAATCTAGTTGCCTATTAAACACTTAAATTCACGAATCTGTCAATACTGAAGCATCTTATTTCACTTGGGTCTATGTCGGTAGTTTGAGAAACACTATATTCAAGTCGTTTTAGCGTAAGGCATCAGTATCATAAGGAAAATATTGTACATAAATATTCCTGGGAGCATCAAGGCTCGGTCGCATATTAGCAGAAATTAACATATTTACTACCCTTATTCCGCCATCTCTCTGCGATGGAACGGAGAAACTCTAGGTATTCTACTCACCGGTGGCTCATCGTCTTCGGGTATTGTTTCCTCTGAATAGCCTCTCCAGTTACCAGATGCTGTCGCCGGGTCATTGTCATCAGGTACCGCAACGACCAGGGCGCGTTCTAGTGCCTTTTCTCCTCTCTTCTTCAGACGCAAATTCATGGCGGATTGCAGTGAGTCGACGTAAGAATCGTACTTCACGATTTCAGTGAGCAGGAATTGTGACTTCTTCTCCCAATTACTTTGCGCTTTGGCTCCGTTCGCTGAACGCGGTGTGTACTAAAAATAAAAATAAGCTGAGCGCAAGTGGGCTATCAAAACGACAAACCAGAGCGCTCATTGGTTCCCTCAGTTCATTATGATGCTTGAAATCCTTTTTCAACATATGCACATATTTCTGGAGTGCCTCGAGCTGGGTTTCCTCGTCATGAATGCTGGATATCGAGGGTGGAATAGGAGGCTTCCAATCATTGATGAACGATCTCTCCGGCCACGGCGAATGAGCCCGGACGGTAGCGGCACTCTCTTTCCAACCGAGTTTACTTCGGGTACTCCGCCCGCTGCGTACGCTCATTGAATCGGCGCGATCGTGTTCGGGTTTATGGTCATCCGATGTAGAGCGTCCATTCAAAGCATCTGCGACACGATTCCAGCCATACTCCATGTTGGAGACGCCACCTGCTAATGGCTCTTTGCTGGTCCGTGCCGCCCAGTAGTTGCAAGTCGAGACCCACTCGTTGACGAGCTCCTCTGTACCGGCTTGGAAAAAGAATACACCACCGTTGGCCAAGGTTAGCACCATACAGTGGGGACGTTGTCTGTTGTAGCCTGGAGGAGGCAAGGAGTGGGCTAGCGAATGAGACAGCTGCACTGCGCCAACGGATTGGGCATTTTCCTACGAGAGTGCGTCAACTGACAATCGGAAAACGAAAAATAATAATACATACCAGCCAATTACCACCACCAACGACGGCAGAGAACCCTCCACCATGGTCTCCAAATGTGAACATATTCAGCTCCCCTTTTTGAATGACTACGAAAACGTCCATCCAGTTCTTAGCCTTTGCTCTCTTACCCGCGGACTCCCAATACTGTTTGCGGCAAAGCATCCCCTCCTTTGCCCATGGCGCCCCGAGAAGTGCAAGTTCTTCATCTGTGATACTAATAGTTGTCGAACTAGATTCATGACTGCGACAGCTGCGGTCCTCGTCTTCCTGCGATTCCCTGATGATCGTATGCGACAAATTGGACGCGAAACCAAGAGAAGGGGTGAGGAAATTACCCATAGAGCTGTGCACACCCTACCGCGAACCTGTCAATACTTCATGTAGCAAAATATCTCGGACGCCTACCTCACGAGTCGAAGTCGCGTAACTTGGTGACGGACTGACACGCCCATCGATACTGCTGTTGCTACTGTACGGACTATAGTTTGGCGTGAGTATCGATTGAATACCCCGGATACTACCCCGCTTGAGTGTTGTAAGCCGGTCCGATGGTACGCGGTAGCTGCGATTGCGACTAATGAGATGCGGTGCCCCTGGAGTGAGAGATGACGTTGAAACACGAGCCATGAATGTGGTTCCTAGAGGTTGCAAGATTTGCTGGCTCTTGACTGAAGAATACATTTCCTAAGGGAATCTGTGAGCCAGAAGTTTTGTCCAAAATCACAGCGTAGCTACCTTGAGCAAGTTTTCCATGTCCATCTCCCAGTTCCTGTCAAACGCAACCGTCGAGGGAGTAGTACTCGGAGGTTTCGATTCTGGACCAGAGGAATGGTGGAAAGATGTAGTACTGCTATTGAGCGAGGGCTGCGCCGTCGAAACAGCAGAAGAAACCGCAGGTGAGGCGAAGAATGTATCTTTGGAGATACTGTTCCAGCTTGCAATACTGCCACTTCTCTTCGACCGAGCGAGGGACTGCGTCTCGGTGCCGTCAGATGCCGTTAGCGGCCCGCTGCTATTGTCATCGTTCAGATCCGGACTCGAACCGTAGTGACTTGGGTGAGTCTGGGTTTGAATGGCCATCATCGTGTTGCGGACGAATTGACTCTTCGACATCCTGTTTGCAATATCTGCGATGTGGAGGTCGGTGTTCAAGAGGAGGATGGAGTAGACGACTGCGTGAACGACACCTGAAGAGTACGTTAGCACAAGTGGTAGTGCATGACTGTTGACGCACTGGCACTACCGTACAGACGGGTCGGATTGCAATCCCAGAATCGTCGACTGAGCTCTTCAAGAATGCGATCCACTTGTTGGGTCTCAGCCTTTAGATACAACTTGTTACAAAGACGTCTAGAAGGGCCGATTGATAGGATACACCAGTAATTCAATTATCACCCACCTAAATGCATTATCAAGCCTCAGCCCCGTAAAGTCAAAGTAGTTCATGTAGTGATGGAGCGCTATCTTGTTGACTTGCCCACTGTCGCAGCACGTTCTCAGTAGAGTTATGAAACGATAAACAGGATACTCACTTTCCGCCTAACCACTCCGCAATCTTCTCCTTGGCCACGAAATCCTCATCCTCGGTATAGCACTTCGCAGCCAAATCCTTGCCCCTCTCTTCATCCGTATCCTCCGTCCGTACAAACGACGGATTAGACGCATATCGGTTAAGAACGAGATCATTGGTCGTCAAATCTCGATGAGCATGAGAAGAAGCTAACAGCACGTCATGAGAATCACCCGCGCACAAAAATAACCAAAACTCACGTGGACGAACGTCATCAACCACAGGGATCAAAGACGGCTCAGAGCTCGAAGCTACAGAATGATGTTGGACACGAAGACGGGACATATCACGATATGAAGATTGCATCTGACTACCGTATCCTTTACTCCTCAAAGGGCCCGACAAAGGGCTCGACCCGTGCCGAAGGGCTGTTGCTCTCTGCGAACCAAGCGCTCCTGATCCGGAATGAGACCGTGAAGGTGTTTGAAGGGAAGATGTGCGTGGGGGGATGATGGGGTCCACTGACAACCTGTCTCTCGAGGGTGATCCTAAATCCGAATTAGAATCCAGCGACGATTGAGTGGGCAACGTCACAATGGGAGTAGACGGCGGAACAGGGGGCAATACCGGAGATCTGGAAGGATCCCCCTGATACCTAAACTCAGAAGTCTGAGTCTTCGCCCGCGAATAAGCAGCACGTCTTGCTGGTGTAGAGGGATCTCGCAAGTCAAGCGATGAACCAGACTCCGGATCCAGTTGAGACAAAACACCCTTCAAATCACTAAGAATCCCGTGAAGTGAGGAAGAAGATTCCCAAGCCTGGAACTCCGTAGGGGAAGAGTCCTTGGGAGGAAGTGTGGGTGCAGGCGAGGAAGGAACGTTTATTTTTTGTAAATTTATGTCGTTCACGCTCATGCTTCGTCGCTTGTTATGACTAATAAACCTGCCCTCTGGCTTGGGTTTGTCGCTAAGACGCGTGCCAGGAGACAGCGTTCTATCTCGTGTTTGTGACATGGAATCAATTACGACAATAGACCGATCGTCTGAATCATCAGTGGCTGGACCGAGGCGGATCGGAGGTAGGGGTTTATGATGTGTAGAGGTCGAATAGGTGTTCGCAAACATACCAGGGGTGGGGGATACCACAGAGCGAGGAGCTTCGTCCGGTAACGGGGGCACAGGGGGTGCAAAATTGTCCATAAAAGACGGTCTTGAGCGCGGAGACCCAGTGACAGAAGCATCCGTCCGCTAAGCCCATCCCATGAGCTCAGATCAATTTCAAATGAAGTAACCACACTCACCGACCGGTCCCGTGTTGTCGACTGACCCAGCATCTTACCCAGAAACGCGCTCGTCTTGGCTCTTACAGATTTAGTCGGTACCTGACCCCCACATTCAACTCCCAGTCACCACACAAAAGAAAGAAAGAAGCTCACCTTATCTTTATCACTACTATCCCTATCCTTCCGAATACTCCCAGTCCCCCTCCTGGGACTAGCCATAACCCACTCCGAACTCGGACTCGACAACTCCCTCAGACCAAGTTTCGACGGCCTCGTCACAACAGGTGACACGTTCACCACCGGATTCCTAGGCGAAGAAGACGAAGAAGCAGAAGGAGGAGAACCCGCAGAAGTCGACGATCTCGGACGCGAGGGCCCAACTCCAAGTCTCGACGCCCCTCCTTGCACCGGCACCGGCAACGGCGGCTCTGCGCGTTTTTCAACCTGCGGAACTACCCCTCCCCTCTCTTTTGCCTTCCGCACGAGCGTAGCAAGGTCGGGACTGCTGCTCGTACCAGACGCACGGTACAAGCTTCGTCTCCTAGTTTGCATATCAGCGTCTTCGGCGTCGTAGAAAATGTCGTTGGAGCTGGTCGTGGAGGAACATCTTGCGGAGGAGGGTCCGGGGATTGGGGATGGGGTGGGTGGGACGATGACGGGCGTAGGTGGTGCATGGGCGTGTGCGCGAGCCAGCGGAGTCCGCAATTCTCTTGATGGAGGTCGGGATGAAGGCGAAGCGAATTCGTGCGCAGGAGGAACAGGGCTGTCAGATACGCCCAGGGTATTGATATCAAGGCTCTCTTTAAGCTTCACCGTGCCCCCATGCCTTAGTGCTTGTTCGAAATCGAGATCGGTGCGGGAGATACGGCGGGAATCTTTAATGTCTTTGGAAGCTACGGGTTGGAGCTGACCATTGGAGAAGGTCAGCGGCATTGGGGAGCGTTGTTGAGGAAGAGGCGGCGCATGTTTGAAGAATGAAGCCAGGTTGAATGAGATATTTTGTGACTGGTCGTGTCGTTCGCGATACAGCGTTCGAAATCAAATTACGAAAGCAAAGTTTTTTTGAGAAAAAAAAACGAAGATCCAAAACAGTTTGGAACTAGAACTTTGCACTTTTGCTAAGCGGAATGGAAGCGCTTCGCAATTTTCTGATACAATTTCGCGTGTCCAACCTAGGGTAGCTGCTAGGGTCGTATATTCTACACCTCTTTGGGAATAAACCATCGTACTGGAAGACATAATCATGCAAGACAGAACATGATGTACACGTATGCAAGCAAGCAAAGAGATGAAGCGGATGGAAAGGAAAATAATCTATGGTCAATGGAATATCTACGTACCATCCTGCGATCCGGGCAAGATCAGAAAGAAAAAAATATCATGCTGACCACATAGCAGGGAACATCATACATCGGACAACCTCAAGCAACCCAAGTCTCACAGACCACCCTCGTCACCCCTCCGAGACGTCGTAGGACCACTAAGCATCTGCCCACTCGCGGATGTCCGACGTTGTCTCTTCATCGCGACGGGGGGAGATGGGCCCAGCCCCACTCTATTCGCAGTCGTCACTCCTCGTCCATTCGTGAATGAAGTTGGCACCGTGCTAGTTGTCGATGCGCGGGGCCGAGTATTCGATGATGCAAGTTTGGGCAATCCAGCGCCCCCTTTTCGTGCATTTCCGTTAGGAGCACCAGAAGCCCGGTTCCTACCATGCCAACATCAGACCACAATCAAAAAAATAATAACAATTAATTACGAACCGTTTCTTAATGACGTCCGTCTTCAACGACAGCGGACGAACGACACCATGCAGTTTCTTTTCTCGGAATTAGCGTCAACACGCAGGATTTAAATACGTCAAGGACTCACAAAAAATAATCCGCATGCATTGCCTGTGCGAAAACGCCATCAGTCACCAAATACCCCAAAATTAGCGGCGCAAGACACATACATAAAGGCTGTCCTTCGGGATCGCGTCTCCACAGTGGCGTATTCGTAGTTTGGCAGTTTGTACATGATGTGGGCGGTTGATCCCCATCATCACTACCGCCTTTCGGATTACCAGCGCTCCCATCTCTCGTACTCAGATCAGGGGTACTCGTCGCTGATCGCGATACGGTCCCAATTGTGGGGCTCAATGCAGAAACTGACTTCTTGCGCCTGATTTCCTGGGCGATACGTTTCGTAGACGCAATCTTCCGCATCTGATTCCGTGAGTTGGTGCCCGTGGTGGCTCCTTCAACAGATGGAGGTGAAGAAGCGCTCGAGGTTAAATATGGTTCAGGGGATGCGGTCGAGCTGGACGTAAGGCCATTGCCCCATCCGTCACTTGATGGACTAGCATGGTAGCTTTGTAAGACCCCGTCGCCATGCTCTACTGGAAGAATCTGTGTGGGATCAACCGTATATGGGCCTTGTGCGAGATTGACGCTCGAATCGATGTTTCCATACGGAAGTCCAAGTAGATGGCTGTAGTCGTCTGACGGGAAATTGGCAGCGGCGCTGAGATTCCGGTATCCTTCGGCCATCACAGCACTTGCAGCCGCGGCGGCAGCCGAGAGTCCCTCGTTGACGCCAGAAGCAGACCCATATGCAGAACCATTGAGATGATGTGAAACAGAATCATGGAACGACGAATGAGAATCGTCTGTGGCGTGGAGCATATGCGAGAATTCGTTGTGTGAGCCACCGTGCATATCAAACATCCCATAGTCCCGCGGGAAGCAGAAGTTGAAAGGGGTGGAAGGGAAGGGACTGGTGCTCACGTACTGATCTGGCTCCTGAGTAGTGCGGGGATTTCCGTCTACGTTGGAGGGATCTGCGCGTAGCATGCTCTCTGCATGAGGTGCGTCTGCTCTCCGCTTCTGCCCAATTAAACTATCGGGTGACAAGGGCTTGCCATTGACCTGATGTCTGCCGCTGACACCTGTAAATAGAGCCTCCCGCTTGACAGTATGATCGAAGCTCGTTTTTCGCACGTGTCTAGGGAAGGCACGTGCTTTGGGTGACTGATCTGGGAGCAGTTTCGAACCTCCGTGGAAACCGAAAGAGGGGAGCGAGGACGGGTGGAAAGCGGGGGTATTGAGGGCAGAGAGGGAGTGGTTGAGCTGACCGATGTGTTGGTCGTGATGGAGTGCGTGAGTGAAAGAGAGCGTATCGTGGTCGACTTGACCTTCATAAACGGCTGGGAGGGTGCCAGAAAGTCCAGAACGGGGTGCCGAAGAAGACCCCGGATAAGAACGATGAGTAGAGGCTCCAGGTATTGGAATACTGGGGGAGGCAGCAAGAGATTCGAGATGTGGTTCCCTATTTGAGTAGCTATTCCGTCTGTCCCTGTCGCCGTTGGTTGGGTGGGAGGGAAAATGATATCGGGAATCAGTTTGGGGAGATATGATACCATGATGATCAAAGACTGCTGCGGACTGGGGTGGCCTTGAACGAGAACGAGATTGAGGTCTCCAGTCCATTGATATGCGAGAGCGTGATCTGCTCATGGCACGCCAGTCCATAGCTACGACACTAGATGAGCGTTAAAAGGATGTCAGACATCACGTAATACATTAGGACTGACTCGTCATCTTCTACGCCATCTTGATTTGTACCGTCAAACCCGACGATTTGGACCTTTGCTTTTCCCTTGTCAATCCTGCGACCTCTTCCTTCATCAGGGTCAGGGATGGGAGTTGGAACCGTTTCTGATTTAATTTCTGAGTTGGCATTTGCTGCTTCCTCTTCCTCTTTCTTCTTCTTTAAAGCGAGTGCCATCATTCTCCAGGTGATGTTCTCCATTCTCTGAGCGTGGGGTAGATTTGCTTTTTGCCTGGCGTACATCTTCCATACTTGAGTTGCAAGGGGATCTTGCTTTGCGAGTTTTTCTGGATCGCTTTCGTCAAAGGGAGAATCTAGGTCTGGTGAACCAGAAAGTCTAGGAGAGGTGAAGGGGCTCGGGACATGGTCCTGATTGGGGGAACCAAAGAGGTCATCTGAAAAAATATCGCTGAATATTGCGGATTTTGATTCGATTGTCTCTGAGGGAGAGGAAAGTTTGTTTGAGGAGAGGGGGGAAGGTTCTGGGTGTGAGGGTATCGTGAGCTGAGTTAAAGGGGAGTACAAGGGAGTGGAGGGAGTCGTTGAAGCGGGAGACATCCATAGGGATGGTGGTAAACCGACATTAGAGCGTTCTGTAGGATGATCGAAAATGGAAAAATCAGTCGCTGTTGGGTCAGAGGCTGAGGGTGGATCTGGACGTCTAGATAAGTGGAGGTTTAGAGTATCGTTGTTCTGATTGAAAATGTTTAAAATATACTGCGGATGAATAATTGATTACTTACGAGAGTGCGACGAGGACGAGACATTGGTTGCTCTTGGGATGAAGAGTTGACCCGAGTACGTGGTTGTTCTTGAGATGAAGAGTGAACCCTAGTTAGGGATGGTCTGAGATGACCGGAGATGGAAGTTGTTGGTCCATGTGACCAAGATGATGATGAAGGATGTTCTGTGTAGTGCCTATGATCTGGACGTGGTACTGGAAATACGCCATTAGCTGCCAAAGTTGCAAAGACTGATGGGTTTAAGGGAGCAGAAAACAAAGAGTTCCATTCGATATGAGTTTCATCTGAATGATGATGAAGCATGGATGAATGGTAGGGATGTGATGAGTTAGGGTCAGTTGATGAGAATGAAGTATTGAGGGTCGGACATTCGGATACCGGCCATGAAGTGACAATATTTTTATCGTCAGATGAACTAGTTGACGGGGACAGCATGCGTGGAACAGAACATAAAAATTCAATATGGGATTGAAGGTGAAGAAGGGCTTTAGTTTAGGGACGAGGTACCCCAGCTACAAGTTAAAATTATACATGAGATCCCCTCTGCCCTTATAAAATTCACATGTCTCTGGAGTGTTCGGGGTCACTCATGTGGCGTAGACTCAGTATGCTCGGGGCCTAGCTTATTTTAGTCATGTCCTTTTTTTCTCATGGTGCCAAGCCGGACGGATCTTCCTTTTGTCTAAATATACCACGTATAATATATTTTAAATATGTGAGTGTCCTCGTGCCTCTAGAATCTCACCCCGTCATCACCGCCCTGTATATATTAACTACGGCCCGGTTGAATCGAAGATCTTATAGAACCACGTCATCCCACTCCCCGTGCGAATCACTGTCTCAGGACCACCACGCCGCCCGCGCCACCATCAATACTCCATTTATCATTTTTAGAAACCAATTAAAACTCAAATAGGCATCTAGTGGCGATACTCCATCCAATCATTGCTCCCGTTTCTCGTTCTTGCTCTTGTTCTCCTCCTCCTTCTCCACACTCTTCTCATCATCAATCCACTTCCAAACTTTACCTAGTTCCCCTCTAACAATCCCTACCCCGAACAACGACAACATGCAAGCGGGGCTAAAGCGTACAAAGAAGAACAGCCTTTCAACCATAAAAACAAGACACATACCTCAAATAAAGTAATGCAGGCTGGGCTTTGCCGAACACGTGCATAACTGTCATCGTAGTCACCAGTCCAGTAATGTACGCTGCCAGGGTCGTGTAAAAGTACGGCTTCTTAAATGTAACTTTGCCATCCGCACGTGCAAAGTCATAACGTAGTGCCAAGGCAACAAATGTACCAGGTATGACAATGTCCCCTAGTCCGAGTAACGTGTGTCCTCGCTCGCTGGCAAAAACAAGCGATTTGGGCCACAGCAGTTTGATTGGCACGTCAAGAGACGTGGCTACCGTGAGCATCTAGAACTCGTCAGCATACTCCGGTAATCATTCTCATCCCACTTACCACGTCCGTACCAAACACCCAGTATATATCATAGAAGAACAATCCAGAAAGAAGGATACATCCCGTCTGGAACGAGTCTATTTTCAGCAGACAAATCGTATTGTATGAAAAAGAGAGCGCAAGAATATCCGTTATGAGGGCAGATTTGTGACCCGCTTCCAAGGTATTGAATAGCACAGAGGGTATCAAAGCGAGTGGAAACAACGCAATCGTCGGGGTGCGTAACGACACCGAAACCAATTCTACGCGCAGATCAAACCGCTTCCTCGAGTAAAACATCATATGAAAATACGAACCCCGTGGACCTTTCAGAATCAACACTCTATTTCGATCAAACTTCTTCCACCGCTCTTGCCCGACCGCGAATCGCGTAAGCGAGGCAGCACTCTGGGAAACAAGCGACTCGATTATAAACACGCGACATATGACACCACACCACTCACCTTCCAGACACTGCCCACGCCAGCGATAGAAAAATACCACGCGAGTAACCAATTTATCCATTCTTTTCCAAAGTACTTCATTACAGCGTACATTCCGAAAAGCGCTGCTGAACCCGCCTGGTAAACATTATATTTCAGTCTCGATTATATGTATTGCATCAGGGAAGAACTCACAACTGGGAAAAGCCACGCGTCACCAGACGAAAGCCTATCTGTCACGCCCTCATCTTCATCATCTTCGTCATCTTGCACTACCGATTTATCAATCCCTTTGCTTTTTGGCTTCTTAGGTGTCTGGAAAGGTATTCAATTCCTTTTCGGCATTAACTAATAACGGTCCATATCAACGCACCGGAAGGGAACCGTGTGCTCCCGCATATATAGAGATGGAAGCTAAGCACAGCAGACCTGCGTATGAAGAAATGAGGTCCCAGTCTGTGCTGGCCATCTCAATTCAATTCGGGTGGGGATGTGAATGGTCAGATGAAACGCTTCTTGGCCTTTTTACATGCTACGTGACCAGAGACGTGTCAGTTTGGAGTTGTTTGGGAGTGTTTGATTCTAAGGGTTATGCCAAACACAATACTTTGATCATTACTGCTAAATAATGAGCTTGAACAGGAGGCACGGCTATAGCTAATACCCCACGGAAACAATGGACTTAATTTTATGTAAGAACACATTAAATTCGACGAAGGATTAGCTTGCTTGCTAAGGTAAGCACTGAATGCCGGACTTCGGACCGCAAGCACTAATACCCAGCGGCAATACCATTCTTCCTCGAATCACTAGCCGCTGTACAAATCATCAATCACACAAAATCCACGTCAAAACACCGCAATCACTCACCAAAAATCTTGCCATCCATACTCATCACCGCTTGTATAACAGCAGCCACACGATCAATCTTCGACACTAAAACGGAAAACCGTGAGTCAAAAAAAAAATTACTCTTTCTCATAAATTAGACATGCCTGTGATATTATGTCCCCGTTCGATTAGCGAGTTTTGTACGGCGACAGGAACGATCTCATCGACGTCTACTTCGAGTGGGTATAATTGATCGTGGACGCGTCCGCTTTCAATCGCAGCGCTGACATCCATTCCCCAATCGAGGTTGAGGATGACTTGCGCGACAGAACCGAAGATTCGGCCACCGCCTGATCCGCCGATGGAGAGGTAGAAGGAGCCGTCGAGGTTTTCGATAATCGTGGGTGTTGTTGAGGATAGGGAGCGTTTTCCGGGCTCGGGGTAATTATCTAGGGATTATTAATTTGGGAGGATGGTGAGACAGGAACTGCGTACATGGTGAAGGCCAGAGGCCGAAGCCGTTAGGGTGTCCTGGAATGGAAAAATCGTCCATCTTACGAGCACAATTAGGAGAAGTTGTTATGGGCGTGTAAGGACTCACCTCATCGTTCAGGATAATACCAGTTTCGGGGTCGAGCACCATAGATCCAAATACGAGATTCACTGTGGTCGTCAATGCTACGGCCATTCCGTCCTCGTCGACTACAGATGTATGACTTGTTCCATGATCAATCTTGACGTCAAACTCTGGATTATAGTATTCGGGGGGATGCGTACGGTCCTAAAGCGTCATCCAGATACAGCAAAGTAACACAGCACAAAAAACATACATCAGTGAGGTTAAGTGCTACAGCATCTGCAAAGGCTTTCGTGGAGATCTCGGCGACGCGATCTGTTCCGTTGGTAACATATGGCAGATCACCAATCTTTGTGCTAGTGTAACGTGAGGTTAGCTGTAATAAAATCGGAAAAGGACTCACCGAGCTGCAAAACCGACTGATGTGACAATGTCAGTTCTAAAATAAGCTATTTTAGGTACATAGCACTCACACTTCAACGCCTCTATAAAGCGGTGGATGTTTAAGGCAGTTCGGCCTTCACCGATGAAATCGTAGCGCTCTAATAGGTTCAGGATATGAAGAAGCACAGGTCCGGAAGCTGGTGCACGGCTAGTGTACACTTTCTTATCACGATATGTTCCTTGAAGAGCGTGATCCACATTCACAGTATAATTCTCCAGATCTTCATTAGTCATTATTCCTCCAGTGGCTTGTACCTTGCGTATGATTGAGTCAGCTATGGGACCCTGGACAAAAATAATTTAACCACAGCTCCAGCGTGAACCACATCGAATGTCAAACCTTGTAGAAAACGTTAGGCCCTTCCGAAGCGATAGCAGCAAGCGTGCGTGAGTAATTCGTTCGTCTAATAATTTCGCCTTCAAGCAGCATACGTCCTTCTGGGGCGAAAATAGCTCTCCAGTCTTCTTTAGGAAGCATGAGTTTTTCGAACATCTAGAGGGTGTAATGATTAATTAATCAATCAACGCCTCAGAATTCACATGCCCAGCATTTTACCTGTAAACGTCGCGCGAGCTCTTTGTCAACTGTCCATGCAGCAGCAAGGTCTACGCTTGGCTGCATGAGTCTAGCCCACGGCAATTTCCCCCAGCGTCCATGTGCTTCCTGAAGTCCACGAACTTCACCAGGAACACCAACGGCTAATCCACCCCATCGTGCGGCAGTTGGATCATCCTTATACATGGTCCTATTTGCCAAGGCTGGTGCAGTTTCTCTGAAATCAATAGTATATACTTCCGAGCTACCACCCTCAGACGAGGGTGGAATGCGAACTGTCATGAATCCCCCTCCACCTATGCCCGAGCTGATTTACGTCAGAAACATGAATTACAGAAACACAGACAACACACGAGAACATATTGACCACGCCAACACAAAAAACAGCGCCGATAGCAGCGTCGACAGCATTTCCTCCTTCCTTCAAGATGGCGACACCAATGTCAGAACACCGTTTATTCTCGGAAGCAACGGCACCGTGTTCCGCCTCTATGAGATAGGCAGGGTTACGTGTTTGTGTCTGGGGTTGGATATTATGATGGACTCGGAGGTGTGGGTGAGGTTCGTATCTCTGTAGGAGAAGCGTCGCCAGACATATAGCAAGCAAAGCAGCGAATGCACCCTTCTGCCATCTACGTCGATTGTTCGGTTCCTTCGTATACAGGTAAAGCGGGAGCTCGGCTTCAGTAGAATGAAATGCCTGTTTGAGACCATCCACCGGAGAGTTGTCTCCCACAGTGCCAGTGGGTGAGGGTGATACCCGTTTCCTGTAATCCATAAACTTGAAAGCCAGGTCGACTGAAACCTTTATCTTGTGATGATGAAGGTCACCGGAACTCGGAAGTGAACGTCTTCTCTCCCACTACGACTGAGTAGTCGTCTCCGAACAATATTCCTCGGCCCTCCGGTCGGATTCTGCGCCTATATGGCCACACGAGACCATATTCGCACCGGAGTCGGACAACACGCGTTTTCCGAGTCATTGTATGCGCTGCAGGGATTCGCATCCGAAAATAGTATGGCCTTATGTAAGTCAATTTTGGTAATAGCCAAATTCTGATTCACTGAGCACTCTCTCGTGGGGAGTCATCTACATATTTGCTCACCGTGACAGTCAAGCTGACAGTCGCTGTCTCAGGCATCCCATTTCAAACTGCAACGATGCCAGGCCACCGATCACTAATGTTTCAATATGACGGCTCTGAGGCCGACAGTGCTTCGAATATTAGCTCTTTGAGTTATGCTGGGTGAGTCCAAAATTCATACTCTATCCGAGTCGATATGCCCCGCTGGCCGGAATACCTCACGAGAGTCTCAGCTTTTCAATAGGAGGCGCTGGTATGTTCAAAGTCTCTATTTCAAATTGAATTAATTTGTCAGAGAGTACGCCAGGACCTCTGAAACGCAGGAAAACCCTGGGACTTAATACTCGTTTTGATCGGATGCTGGCCCAAGTGCACGTTACAAATTCGTACAGTTTTGATCCAAAAACGCGTCGAAAGCGTGCGCGTTCTTCCGGGTCTTCCTCTGTCAGCAGTTATGATCTTCCCAAGACGCCTGTGGACGCATACAGCCATGAGGATAGAATCGGAAGTGCACACTCTGTGTCGAAGATGAATCATGGGCCGCCAAACCCAGCAAAGTCTGCCAAGGTACAACGAGAACTCAAAACATATCAAAAGGTACGATATATGCGCACGCCTTTATGCTCATGAGAACCCAAACTTGGCTATTGCCGCCGCATCAGGGTTCTAAAGTACGGGCACCGACAAAGGCCCTTCCTATGTGGCTCGCGAGTACGTTCAGTACCCTAGAACCCAAGCATCCTCTTCGAGAATTGCTTCCTCCCCTGGCCCACGAAGACATGATTGAAGTCAGAACTCGAAACGAACCTCGACCATGCTCTCAAGAAGCTAGGAACAGTCGCGTGTTTGCATTCTCCCCGTTCGATGCCGATGTAAAAGAAAATAACGATGCAGCTCATGATCCGCCGTTTGCTGACCCCGCCTTCTGCGACATCGTGCTATTGCCTCGTGACCCCACGACTGCTAATGCGGAGTTACAAACATCCCACCTCAGAGAAGATACTCTCGATTTTTGCCCATTTTCCACTCCTGGCTCTCTCGTCGCTCTCCAACACGCGGTTAATTCAAATGCTTCATCTGACCTAGCCCGCCCATCAGGATCGCAGAAGACCTTGGTGCATGTGAAACCACCCCTTTTGTCTCACGACGCAAGTGTCAATCGTGCCAATTTCACATCACCCCCTGTTTTTCGTCCAACTATTACAGGACCGGAAAATTACTTGACCTCCTTCCGCCGCAGATCGGCTGTTACTTCTAATGATCGTGGACCTTACTCACCGGCGCCTGATTTTCAAGAGAACGCACTTACAATGAATATATTTTCCACCCCTGGACCGGCATTTACCGTCTCTCGACCAGTGTACTTCGATTCTCCCACTGAAGATCCATCATTGTCCGAATCTCTGGAACCAGAATCGTACGAGCTTGACTTGGATGCACTTGATTTCCGCTGGCAGCCATTCTTGAGGAAGACTTTGCCTGATCCTAGCTTGGCAGGCCGGCAGACTTATGACATGCATGCTTCGGCTACGATTCCTCCTGTCTTTGATTATTCCGACGTCCTTTTACCGCGCTCGCCTCATTCCTTCTGTAGTGTCGCTGAAAATCAAGTAGCAATGGCGGAAGCACGTGGCGCACGCGACCTATATGATAGATCCGTTCGTGGCTCACCTGTATCTGGACACGCCATCCGACAAATTTCATCCCCTCAGTCAAATGGCCAAAGCGGCGCAGTGGTCTTCGCTCACCCGTTTAGAAGCTCCATTACGGTTCCTCCCGTCTCTGCAGACCCCGATGTCCTTTCGTCACATTCCCCTAATGTTTTCCGCAGTGCCACCGACGACCAAGCAACAATGGCAGAAGCATCTAACGCACCCATAGAATACGACCTTCGTGATGGATCCATTCGCGATTCACCTATATTTAGACCTGTCATGCAAGGATCTCCGTCACCTCAGTTGAATGGCCAAAATGTCGCAGTGATCTTCGCTCCCACTTCGGGAATTTCTGTCTCACCGCTAAGGGGAGCAACATCATCCCCTATGGTCCCTGGCATTGGCGATGTGCACGAAGTAAGCCCACATGAAACAAAACTGTCTTATCGTATTCAAATTCACCTTGTCAAAGCTTACCGCTGAAAACACAATATGCACCACAGAGAGCCACGAGCAACCTTTCACACCCACACGTCCAACTCAGGCATCACAACCAGCAACACCAAAGAAAGATCGACTAAGTCAAACACGCAGTACGCCGATCCCGCCTCGGCAAGAACAACGATCGATTGTCTCATGGATGTTATCACGTCGGTCGCTTGCAGGGAGGGGTAGCATTGGTCATGATGAAATTGAAGGATTGCTTTCGCAGTGTTCAGACACTAGTCATGACACAATTGAGTCATGGGCGGATGACCATTAACAAATTTGAGCATGTATTTTCATTAGCAAACTCAAACTCCACAACATTCCTTAAGTCTAAGTTAGATTTATTCAATGAAATGAAAGTATTGCGATGGTATATAAATCCAACTAAACTGGTATTGGAGAATTACCAAACAACTTCAGCACCGTCAAACGGCTCGATGGTCACCCCACGTTCTCCCCGTGACTTTCGCAGCTTGTATCGCTCCAGAGTATATATCTCGTACGAAGCGGCTGCAAGCTTCATTGCACGGATATGGTGCGGGTGCGAGCTGGCAGCCACTGCATGTTTCCGGGACTGCCAGATGCACGTCGCAAGATTCATGCCCGTTTCTGGATCTGGCACACCATACCAATACATGATAAGCTAGGGGGTAAGGTCAGGAAGAGCTACTGTAACAAGGGGTTGATTGCATACACCACCGCTACGCACGGCCTCCTCGTGAGCTAACTTGTCGGCATCATAGAGAGCTGTGCATACGAGAATCAGTCAAAGGTCTGAGGTACGACTGATGGCTACTTACGTCCACTGTCGCTCCCAGGCAATCGCTTGCTGCGAAAGGCAACACAATACCACTCACGCTCCTCGTCCTCCGGAAGGTCAAGCTCTTTCCAATTGAATGCTTCGTCGTACGGTACTTCAGCATAATGCGGAGTTGCCGGATGGAAATGATACAAAGCTTTGTGCAACGATAGCGATACGGGGTCTATATCAGGTAGACGGGTCTCAGAGAGCATAGGCTGCTGTTCTAGTGATGTATGGAGTAGTACCCCGAGCTCGTGAGGTAGAGACGAAAGTAGCGGAGGTAGATAGAGGACGGTAGATGGGGGGTTTGTGAGGCTTTTAGAATTGAACGTGGGGAGCTCGTGAGAGTGACGCTCAGTGTCGATAGCCCCGAGGTCAACGTCCAGATTATCCAAGTTATGCTCAGACTCAATGCCATTAGTCAGGATATCAATATCCAGGGGATGCTGTGACTCTGAGCTAACGGCTTCAGCATGACTGTGGACTGTGAAACCCATGATGGCGCGCTAACTCGGAGAAAGATGATATAAAAATCCATGCAGCACGCATACGAAGCCTTATATCAGGTGCAGGGCTAGCTTGAGCGCGCACGCGATTTACCGGTCAATTGTGATGATGTCGTTATGCTATTGCGTGATTTTTCCACAAGCTGTCAAAATACTGTCAAGGAAACTAAAGTAGACAGAAGACAATAGCCTTACCTACCATTGTACACCACCATGCATAAGCTTTTGCTTCAGCTGGAACCTCTAGATGAAGCATAGTTAAAGGCGGCTGCGGCCCGAGGCTTGAGGTGTAGTTACCATTGCCAGCCAGAGAACAGCTGGCATGACTCGGATCCTAGCATGATTCAGATAGAACTTCCTGAACAAGCAGAGCACTGGGGTCTGGTGTGCTCTGGACAAAACCGTGCCACACATTCATATGGCAGACGTGCTGGTGTCGATCTAGGACGTTCAGATGCTATATAACAATAATTGGTATAACAGTTACTTTTTTAATGAAAATCGCTTGATTAGATGTTAACATGCTTATGTAATCATCTCCCGCTTCCCGCTGTTCCCCGAACTTCAACTCGAACTTCACAGATGGCGGCTACCAAAAAAGCTGCAGAGTCGACTCTCTACCATGTTCATCCGAAAGGTTTTTGGAAGAAATTCCGTGAGTTTATTTATTTATTGGCCTATCGAATGCATGTGAATACCTCTTACCAGGCGACGCTGTGGTCATCAACCCTGAAATCTCGAGTGGTATTCCATTAGCAGGAGTCTCCAGGTGGCCGCAGCCTGGTTCCAGACCAGAGAAATACTCAGCTCCTGCAACCAAAGGTAGAACTTTGAGGCTTACCATAGGCTCTGCTCATCCTTTTTGTCAGCTTCCGACCCCGCCCAGAACCCATATTGGAAGAGAGATGTTCGAAGGGCATATCCCCAACTTTCTGTGGTCACGCAGCCCGACCTCTCGTCACTTCTCATCCAACACTCTGAAGCACAGGCGTACGTCCCTGTACTTTCTGCATGTCAGTTCCCATTGACATGTAATCATAGAATTCCTGCACCATCAGAAGCCAAAGATGGTGAGAACGCGAATGTCCCTACAAAGACCCAGGAGACCTTGGATTTGACAGGCGCAATCGCTGCAATCACATCTGTGCACAAGGTGTATGACCAGTCAAAGCTCCCCCCGAAGGTACCCTCACCCTTTAAGAAGTGGAGAGCCGAGCTCGCGCCGGACGCCCCTCATGATCCCAATGCCTATTTTCCAATGTTGCTATACAAGTAGTCGACTTTTGCATTCAACTCGAGGATTTTATTGTTGCCGATAAATCAAGAGATGACCATATATTCTATGTCGCGGATAATGATCAGCAGGCGGAGCTGCTTCGATGTGAATAAGCACCGTCCTCTGTATGTATAGAGTGCACAGGAGTTCTTTTGTGCTTTTTATGGACTGAAGCTTAGCAACACTTAGGGTACGTAAATCAATCGCTGAGTTGTGTGACAGTTCGTGTTCGGTGCGGTCAAACCACACTGCTTTATTTTATTTTCTTTGTTGAGCATTTTCTAGAGCTCACTGATTCATGGATCTAAAAACCTCAGACACAAACAGATGAGGCTGCACCTACCAGATTTCTCGACGGATGTACCATTACGATAAACCACTAGCGTGCTCACTCTGCCGCTCTTCCAAGGCTGTTGACATAGATTGATATCAGATGCAATGGAAGGCGTGAAGGAAGCAGGAGAGGTGCAGCTCGCTCGAACGATGTATCAGACAAAAGCTCAGTACAGGTGTGTGCAATGGCAATAATAAGCAACGACCGCAAGATTTGAGCTCATGATAATTTCTGTGTGGACAATGTCATATTGATCGGATGTGCATGTATCAAAGTCTCTATTATCTATGAGCTCTTGATGGAATACTGATTAGGTGTCCAATCTACAGGATCCTCCAACTTAACAAGCCATGGATTACTCTTGCAGTTCCATAGGCGGTGATTGCTCTTCACTTTCAACTAGATCGACATGCTTCCACAGAAGGGATGGGGCGTTCGATGAGCCAGAGTACGACATAACAGTCGGAGAGCCTGAGGGTGCAAGAGGGGGGCGGCATTGGAAGCGATAATATTAATTACAGGTTTTCTAGGACAGCCTTGCATAGCGGACCAATAACCTTGAAGATTCATCTAGAAGAAAATTGGTAACAATTAGGTGCACACGTGCGAGGGAACTGCGATTTCAGAGGTCAGCGGTGTTATGCGGCTGGACGCAACACGCCATACATTTGCGTGAAGACTTCACGCATCTCGTAAACGCAAATCAAATGAGCTGATAATAAGTCTCCAACGTGTCTTGTGACAATGTGTCAGTATGTTCTCTGCACACATGAGTGCTATTGCTGTTGTCCTTATCTCAGATGTTGTTCCAAAAATGAAATCAACCTTGAGGAAACCTTCCATCGACTAACATGAGAACTTACACACAGTTTCAGGATAGTATAATGCGCATTTATTCCTTTGTTGTGCACAAAAGATGTCTTCGATTTTTATATATAGCATACACAATGAACAGACCTTAGAGTTTGGCCGCCAAGAATTTCTTGCCGTTGACAAGGTTATTTTTCAGTCTTTGCAGATTAGAGACACCGTCGAGGTCTCCAGCACTAGTCGGACTCGGATCGGTTTGTCGATGAAACAATCCTGTGTTTGGATAGCACGTGTGGAGAAATTACTAGTAATTCCTCCACACATGTTATTCGTCAACATGGGTGTTGTTGTGGGCGCGGCGGAGGTAAAAGTTAGGGCTCAACGAAGTCGAACAACGCATTCAATAGTGTTCGGCTGATCAATAATGTGCATGGACATACGATAGACCTTGATTGCGATGCTATTTGGAGGTGGTAAACTTGTTGTTATGTTCGTTTGAAAAGATCTGTCAAAAAGTCAAAGAAATGACATTACTATCTTTCTATCTTCGATGCCATTTACACCCTATTTCCCTTTCTTAAAATAAGTGACGTTCTCGCCGTTGGACAGCTTCAAATTTGCCAGCAGTCTCTTCACCGATGACTACGGGGTACGACGTAACCCGTTTTCTTGGATTTTCCAATTCAACTTTGAAAGGGTTTAGATCGCTCGGAAAGATTTTGGCGAGAAATTCGCCAGGTCCAGGTGCGTCAATTTCTTTGACCAAGAAAGCTTGTTGGGTTGACATGTTGTCGAACACAGGCTATGATCGGGAATGAGGCGCAGGTGCGGAAAGAGTCCCTGCAAGCGAGTTGGGACGGCTTCAATTATTTACGATATTATATGTTAACCTAAGTGGTGCTGGTGAGTATTCGGACCTCCTAGGATATTATCTCGGACGTGACAAAATCAATCCACGTACCTGTTGCGCATTATCAAGATACCGGTCTGATCTCACCAGTAATTATTCCCAATACCAAGTATTTTGGTTGACTGAAAGGGTATCCGTGGTCCCGAGTCCCGACAGCACGCATACACTTTGAGTTGCTCGGATGAGTGACAATTGCCACGTTAATAAGTACAAAGCTGTGTTAAGGCTTTAGAATCAAATACATACAAACAACCGCCTGAGATGTCCAACGACGTACCATCAGCAGCTGCGGGCGCATCTGCATCCGCTCAAGCAGATGCTTTCGCCAACGACGACCGCATTCACTTTTCCAGAGAGACAGGAACATGGAGGCTAGAGAATGAAGATGGTTCTGAGCTCGAGTTTGATTCCGCCAAGGGTGTATGGGTTCCGGTGGTGAGTGTGAACTTCGTGAGTCACCAGTGACCGTGAGGCAAGCAACTTTGGCAGCTTGATGAGGAATTGATCAAAAAGCAACAAGCTGCATATTCAATCGCTGGCGTGGATGAAGAGGTCAAGCGATGCTGTTCCTTCCATACGGCGACTCCTTAAATTGATAATTTCCGCAGACACCAGCCGCGCCCGTGCTCAAGCGCGCAAATAAGAAGAGGAAGGAACCCGATAACTACACGTCATATACGCCTCCAACAGAGCCTTCTGCGAAGCGTGGCAAGAACGACAAGCCAGCCAAATCCAAAAATACGGCAGTCTACGTCACTGGGCTTCCTGCAGACACTGAAGTGGACGAAATCGTTGAGCGCTTTTCTAAGTTCGGAGTTATTGAGGAAGATGATGAAGGCGAATCCAAAGTGAAACTGTACGCACGCGAGGACGGGTCATTCAGTGGAGAAGCATTGGTGGTTTATTTCAAAGAAGAATCAGTGACTTTGGCAGTCAACCTCCTGGATGACTCGGAACTCCGGATAGGCGACACATCAACAGTCATGAGAGTGCAGAAGGCGGAATTTCGTCACAAGCATTCAGGCGGGACAGGGGAGGAAGTGAAATTGCGGAAGACAGTGGATAAGAAGAAGATAACCAGAAGGATCGGCAAGATGCAGAAGTATGTCCCTTCTCTCTCGGACTGCATTGTCATATCTCTAATCTGCCTATAGAAAAATTGAGGAATGGGATGACGAAGATGGCTTTGGCCCCGCTAAGAATGAGGAAGACGAAAAGAAAGTAGTCAACAGGAACTGCCGTGTAGTGGTTCTCAAGCACATGTTCACTCTCCAAGAACTCGACGAAGACGCGTCTCTGCTACTTGATCTTAAGGATGACGTGCGTGTTGAATGTTCATCACTAGGAGAAGTCACAAATGTCGTTCTATATGACGTATGTCCCATATTTCCTGCTCCACAGCCATGTCTGATTTGCCTTATAGAAAGAGGCTGACGGGGTGATGACAGTCAAGTTCAAAGACTCCCTGAGTGCTCAGGCCTGTGTCATTGTGCGTCTCTCCCTCGCTGACCCCTTGGCAAGTATTAATCAATTTTGTCATAGAAAATGAACAACAGGTTCTTCGCTGGAAGACGAATTGAGGCGTTTTTGTATTCAGGCAAACAGCGCTTCAAACGCAGCGGAGCGGGCGACGATTTGGATGGAGATGACGACGAAGCAGAAAAGCAGCGGCTGGATGACTTCGCATCGTGGCTCATGACTGAGGGCGACTAATTGGATGTAGTATCATCCTTGCATTGAGCTTGCAGGCTCGACCAAGATACGAACATTCGACTTATTAAATGTATATAATGGATTTCAAGATCTTTGGACATTTATACCAGATAGCAAACTACGATAGCAACCTGAACCATAACACGACAAACCGGTCCGCTCTATGAAAGAAATATACGTATATTTCACCAGCAGCTAAGAAGAGGTTTCGCAGCGACCGTCTCAAATCGCTGATGCAAGTATTGTGGATCAGATCATCGTCGATAATAGGGGGTGCACATACCTCGACAATAACAGTTCGCTTCTGCTGTTCAAGTTCGTCGACGTTCATCCAGTCCAGGCTGCGGTCAGGCTGGTGATACATCCGCCCAGCATGGCTATTCCACCTGTTGTGCTGGGGTGCGAAGGGCGACTCAACATGAGACATTGACTTAGACATGACTGCCAGATCCTCCTCTGTCACAGAGTTAGCGAGTGAGTGCACATCCGGAACAGACGTAAGCCCGCCCGGACTACCAGGTGGGGTGAGTTGCTGTGAAGCCGAAAGATCATCGATTGGAAGCGCATCAACAGTGGGGATAAGGAGGGGTTGCGGTGCAGACGACATTCCAACGTCGACTTCTTCCTCTTCGTCCTCCTCGATGACCGGCTCTTCGACGCCAAGTCGTTGCAGCCCGGCTTCGACAACATCCAGGCGTTCAAGATGCTCGAGAACCGTGACACCTGTCGTACCTGGATGTACCTTCTGAAACTTGGCAGAGAACGGAACGGGGCGATCAGCTTCTGATGATCTCCGGCGGACGGGTGGAGGGAACTCAGCAGAGTGGCTTTGACTGCGTGTACGCCGTGGTAGTGGCATGGTACTGATGGACGGGCGTGGTGATGCAGGTGAAGGACCAGGGGGACGAGGCGCCTCTTCCATAATTTCGATTTCGTCGTCCCAAACAAGTGCTTTCGTACGGCGGGTCAACTCCAGCGGACCTGCAATAATGAACACCCAAATTATTTGTTTAACCGCCTCCGGCGCTCACCTTCATCCTAACAGAGTAAACCAATCAGTTGAACGAATCTAAACGATCCAACCAACAGTTCCGGCTCACCGCATGTTTCAAAGACTCGATAATGTTATAAGCTTGACCTTTGATGACAGCCAATTGCCTCTGAAATTAAAAATGATATCGTATTGTTTTCATCAATGAGCTCTCACAACTGACCTGGAACATTTTAGGATGGAAGTCAGGGTCGACTGCAAAGAGATTACGAAGCTGAAAGGTTGTTTCCTCCCACCAAGTTTTAGAGGTCAAGAGGGGTAAGAAATGCGCTCGCGTCTTTGCACTGAAAGGACGCCCAATTAAGTTAACAGGGAGATACAACCACCCATAGGTATACGACCGCCAGCCTCGAGGATGCTCATGAGGGAACGAGAGCGAGTTGTCTATGGCTGCGATATGTATATGCGGCTGACGCATATAGTCAGACGAAGCAGCGTTAGCTTGAGATGGAGGGATGGCGTTGACAAAAGTCACGGTAGACTGTGAGGATGGAGAATGCGTCTGAGCACGACGCATTTGTGGCATCTGGGGGTGAGCTGAAGGTTGAGGGGCAATATCAACCAGCTTCTCGTGGCTGCCCTCACAGTACTTGATCATGTAGTTATCAGCTCCACGGTCAGTATTTAGCATCAAGTAATCTGTTCGCGGAGTTAGCCATCAGGAAGAATATAGCAAAGAGCGTATACCAAGTATCACCAGCCTAGTTTAGAGTGGGATGCAGCATGAGAACCTGTGACAGAACGACAATCGACATACGTACTTTTCCAACTCTTCTCTGAAACTTTGTTGAAGCGCTCGCGACCAATAAAACGGACGTCCAGATTCGTTGTCTTCAGTAACATCGAAAAGAGCACGTTCTTCCTCTGGGTCCTCATTGTCTATGTCCTCGTCACCAGTCCTTCCGCATATTATTTTCAGTGCGCTAAGAAAACGTTTCGTAGGGAGACCTTTGCGGTGCGATGAATCGTCAAATGTGTCTGCGATAGAGCGACCGGGCCAAGGATGCTTCCGTAGGAAATCCGATGCATCTGATGATTTGTAGATGAGTCAATGTATGAAAAGTAAGTAAAATAAACACAACCAGTGTATCCGTGCAAGAAATACTGCATGCTTCCTATCTTTTCAGGTAGTTGTTTACCTTTCTTGGCTGCACTTCTGTCAATCCAGTCATAGAAGAAGGCCTGGAACACAATGATTTAGCCAGGAATTCCAGAAAGCATACATTGGACTCACAGGGCTGGATAATGAGACGAGTTGTGTGCGAGGGACAATATTAAGTCCAAGGCGTTCGTCAAGCAGGGATCCTGCAGCCTCTGAGATGTAACTGGGTACGGTAAGTTTCACGCGGGGTGAGCTGCTGTTCCAGGTTGTATATAATTACCTGAGATTGGGTATCAAACAAGCCCGTCCGAATGGAATTATCCATCTAAATTGCCGATGTAGCCACTTAGTAGTCTGAAAAATTTCTAAGTGAAAGTCTGGTCAATGATAAAGACACGCACTTTAGGATTCAAGCGCCCATAAGGCTCCTCATCCTTAGGCTTGAATACACTACATATGATATATGGTAAGTTGTCGCGAATGTAACTGAATCATGATCACTCGATACTCACGCAACTGTCTGGACTCTCCCATCAACTTTCGCACGAGCAAAGTAGGATCCAGAAGACCCTTTCACAATCATTTTTGGGTGGATTCCAGCTGATATGGCATTTCGCACTGATTGTGCTAAACTGTTTACTATGAGCTCGGTATTGAATTACCAATAATTCTAGCTTACTTGTCGAAAGTCGCTTGAGACATGGGAGGCTTGTGATCAAGTGTTTTAACCTGTGAACAAGATGTTACTACCGACATTGGACACTAGGAACTATGGGGAGCATGCATTTTGATAGTAAAAACCACAGGGCTTACCATGAATTCACTCCCGCTCCCAACGGCAAAGGGTGGAGCACAGGGCTCAAAGACACTCTGCCATATCTCCTTGCGAGAGTAGTCTTCGACTTTCTTCTTCCGTTTAACTTTCTGCGCAATAGACTCTGTCCACCTGAAGACATGTGTTAGCTCGAGACTAATACTGTAACTCAGCAAGCCCTCGCACACCTTTTGAATGCGTTATCTAACTTTCGCAAGTCTATATGTCCTGGTTTGTGTACTCGGGCACTGCGTCCACGGGCAGCCTTAGCGTGATCCTCTGTGTCTTGCTCCTCGACAATAATTTCATCTTCAACGCCTTGGGGTAACTGTTGGTAACCGGCAGGGTGGGGCATGATGAATGCCGAAAACCTAGAAATCAGATACCTATATGAAGGTATTTTCAATGTTTACTTGTTGTGTGAGGTTGATATGAGCCTTTGAGAGTTGAGGCCACGCGTATTCAGCGCTCACTTACCACGTATAAACTTGTAATTTAATATAGCCGCGAGGCTGTAACTTATGTGGCTGTGTCGCAATAAAACTCCGTCAGCCAATACGATTATTACTATATTCGATATAGCCCCTCCCTGGACCTGCTGTCCCTTGACTCGCACAGGACCCAAAAAAAACTGTTTTGCAAGCAGCTTTTTCCATATGGCCCTTTGCCTCAGCATTCCCAGTATCTGGTGAGGAAACACAACTTGTAAGAACCATTCAATCCTATCCCCAAGGTATGACTGTATATCCAAGAATTTATGAATATTTCCGTGTTGATTTTGTTGCAGGTTGACTCATTGTGTAGCGTTAGCTGCCATCTCGCTTGTCTATCATACGGATACTATTTATACATCCACCGCTCTGACAACGACATCAGCATCACATCGTTCTTTCTTCTCCGAGTCCGACATCAAATCCTCGTCTTCGTTTTCACCTCGGATAGCCGGTGTAACGTTGAATACGGGTCCATTGAACCAATGAACGCCTCCGTACACTGGACAATAATACCAGAAAATTGCCAGAAACATGAACCCTCCAAGTACCACAACCGTATAGTTCATCTGCTGTAACGTTGTTTGCGGGGTCGCAGGAAAGAAGAAAACAAGGATCACAAAGATCATCCATGTCACAGCGATCACAGAGACTGGAAAGCTCTGCACAGGCATATTAGTTTAAGAATATATCACTGCCGATTAACCTACCAGTTTCCCAAGATGAAATGGGCCGGGTTTAAAGTCATTCTTGAACGCAAAGCGGACTGTGATCGGTATTATGTAGGCGATATACGATGAGGTGACGCAAATTGTGAATACCGCATCGATGGCTTCCTCACTTATGAACGACAAAAGTCCAATTGCCAGAGCGCAGATTGTGTCAAACCAAACTGTATTGACGGGTGTTTCTGTATAGCGATTGATCCGATACAAATACCATGAAAAAGGGAGGGCTCCGTCACGAGCAAATGCAAACGTTTGGCGAGAGCCGACCAGGAGGCAGTTCGATGCCATCATGTACCTGCTCTATGATTAGGCTGCGAATACATCAAAAGGTACTAAAACGTACTCCGCTACAATAATGAGCCACCACAGAGCCAGGGCCTGTTTCTGCCCAAGCGAATTGTATAATATCTGTGCCATAGGCTGGCCTATAGGGCTATTTAAGACGCTGCTGACATCAGTACCCATGCAAAAGGCAACGGAGATGTTGATTCCTGGATTAGAATATGTCATGAAGATCAGAGTGACATGACATTCCACATACCCCAACCAAGGACAGCCGATACAGCAATGGAACTGACCTGACAAGGATAAACACCGTGCAACAATTAGTCATTTCTAGTATCACTTACTATTGCCCATGGTATTGTAGTAGCGGCATTTGAAGCCTCCTCGCTCATATGAACGCTAGCATCATAACCCCCTGGTGGGTTAACGATTGTTATGGAGCGATAACTCAAGAGAATATAGTCCAACCTATTGCACTAAGAGGAGCCATCAAGCTCAAAATAAATGCGAATCCAGATGGCCAGCCGGCCACTATAACTGATCGTGAGCTGCGAGCGTAATTGGACGATGATACATACAATTGGTGAAATTCCCTAGCGCAAAATTTACACTGTTTCGATAATCTGGTGGCGTTGCGAGCGGAAGCGCAATTATGATTATGAAGCAAAGGCTATCGGAGGATTTGAAACAATGATCATGTACGAACTCTACAACACCTACCATACATTCACCAACGTGAACATTCTCTGTAGTCTTGCCAGAACTTTGGTACCGAAGCTCACGAGGAAAGCTTGTGACAAAACCAAAGCTGCGTATATGCCACTATAACAACCGATATGAAGAGTATTGTGTCTGCACGAGGACGAGCTTACTAGAGCTCCCGGTTGGTAGTCGTATATGCCTGGTCAGAGGAGGCAATACTGATTGCTGCAGTAATTTGAATTGCACAAGCCCAGTCTACGGAAGCTAGCCCCGCATAATCAGGGGGAGACTGTTTAAAAATGAAACTCGTCTTACCGACTCCCATAATCATCTCTATGGTGTTCGAATCTGCAGATATCAGGACTGGCTGCATGTCACATAAAATACAGGACTTACAGCCAACTATCCACGACAAAAAATTGCGGCATCGTGGAGAAGTAAGCGAGTAAGTCCAGTAGTATAGCTAGATTGTGTTGAGTCAAATGTGAAACAGAGACAGCGCCAATGACATACACCACCAGAAGTAGGCGCTGCTGATGCGAGCTCTGCTATCGCCAACCCGATGCACATGATAAAGGGGCAAGCAACTGCCCACTGCACAGAAGAAAAATGAGATGTTTATAAAACAGTAATCGTCACGTGTGATAAAAGCTTACACCCCAAACCATCGCGAAAGGCCCGCCATTTGGTATGGCATAGAAGATCACGGAGCTGAATCGATCTTTGTCGTCAATGGTGCAATTTCAATTGTCACAGTGACGGCTTACACTATAGAAGGAACTACTCCGGCATAGCTAAATGCAAGTCCAGACACCTGCAGTTGTTGACTTGAGTCGCATAGATGGAAGAGTCTGGTATCAAGCTCACCTCTAGCGGAGTGAATTCCCTGTGAAACTCCTGCTTGTATCCTAGGTTGGCGAGAGTCGTTTCATCTGCATTTAGTTGCGGGTGCGACTCCGAAATCGCTGGAGCCCTCAGAGCCACCATATTGCGGCGTTGCAAGTGGGCAATTTCGAATGAGCCTTCACACAGTATTACAAGTAATAAGTAGTCAACCGGGAATTACCAGGAATCACCCAGTCTCCACGTTGGGTGACTGCGACGACCGGAATGGTCGGATGCGTACATGTGTATCACTGTGGAACTTTGGAACTTCTCAGCTATTCAAATGGAACTTGAACCAAGAGATAGCCCTGACTTACTACGCTCCGAAACTGTGGATACCTAGCCTGATGTACGTGGTCAACGAACAACCGGACATGAACGAGAACTTGGTGAAAAGGCTAGGTAGACATCTGGACATAGGGCTCATGCGAGACAGGTGTGATACAGGTAATGTCGGCGACACCCTAAGTTAGACCTGAGGATAAGGAAGAAATCAAATAGATATTACTGGGGTAGTAGAACAGATGAGGTCGAAAACAGGAGCCAACGCGTGATAACTCCAGTTAGAAGTCTGTGATGAAAACAACGGACCGTCCCTTTCCGCGGGACTGGCGGACCTCGAAATGTGATGACTATGCGCCAAGTTATGACACGAGTCTCAGCGTCCGCTAAGTCGTGCAGGGCCCGCTAGCAGTGTATAACCTTGCACAGTTGTAGCTCAAGTCTTTTCCAATTAAACATACCTGCCGGGGCCAGACAAAACTATTATCATTCAACATCAACACATACTACCAACCAACGAGCCATATCCTGAGCAACAACCAGATCTGACAACAAAAAACCCGCTTGGAAAGCAACAAGAAATTGACCATCATGTACACCAGAGTGTCTTTCTATACGGTATCCTTGTGTTCTCCCCACAGCTTCACAGTGCTGTGCATACGAAGTGCCATGTGCGTCTCCTCGACCTTTTAAATGGTCCGATGCATCTCCGCTTTCTCCAAGATATCTGCTAGCCTGGGCTCGAAGTTCAAGTATTCGCGAGTTGTGGGAACTCAGGTAAGCCGGCATGCAAACTATCATCGTTGACCAGCCTTCTGACTAATAAGAATCTCAGACCATCCAGCGATCGGTATGATACTGTCTCGGATCCGCGAATATTGTGTCTCCTCACCGAGAGGGAGGTGCACGAGCCAGTGACCATACGGTTCGGCTCGTACACTTGGCAGAAGCTTTAACTAACTCTATACCACTCTGCTCGGGTCCTTGCCAAAGCGACTTTATGACAGATGTGCTTGTGGATAGTACCTCATCTACCTACTGTATATCATATTAAAGTAGTGATGGACTGAAAACATGAAAATAAGAGAATGTTTATAAGATTACAGAGAGGTTGTAAGCAGACGAAGATAAACTTGATGACTCGGAATAAATCAAGATGAAGTATATAGCTTATACATTTGCTTCCGCCAACTTCGCCGACACAGGACACGACTCCCTGACACTTGGACTAGCTGCTTGCGTCACGTCAATTCCTTCTGCTGCGATGGATGGAGTCACTGCGAACGCTAGAGCCGTCACTGGTGGAGCATTTCGGGTCGACCACTCGTGTGTAACTGCCTTCCCCCGTGCCACACGGATGATGATGAACAACTGCGTAATGCCCTATGTTTTAAAACAAAGAAGCCAATATCAGATACACGAATAACCGAGGTTTATGTCTGCTTACTTGAACTTGGTTAATAGACAAGAAGCATAATGTGGATAGTGTGTCTGCATGAATAGCAAATGCAACTATGTAGATGAAGACGAAGACAGTGTATGCCATGGTGGACTCAATGATCATGCGGATGATGGTATCATAGATGCTAGAATCAAATTCAGCCAACGCGTTCTTCATCCGGCTTCGCATGGCGAACAAACGTGTCGCCACGAGAATGGTATAAAACATAGTGTTTGCCATTAGGAAGGCGGGGTATGCAAGTGCGGCGTCGAGATTGTAAAATAGAGCCCCGGTAGCTGCCTGGACAAAGACGACGATGGCTGTTGCTGCTCAGGATGTCAGTAACTATGACTGTTTCGTAGACGACCTAAATGCACCAATCATGCCAATATAGAGGGCGAACATGGGAATCATCTCGCGTCTCGACCCATCCCATACCACAAAACATCGGTGAAGCTGAGTATTTCAGGGGTCAGTTGCACATGCGGCACAATATTCGGCTCACGAGCAGTGCTTGCACAAGCCACTCCGTGAGATAACCACTAGATGAGACCGTGAACGTCGTTTGTGAATAGACAGGTAAATATGCTGACCAGAATATCGCTACAAAGTTGATACGATAATTCATTGCGTTCTCAATCAGCGCAACAGGACCACCAGGTGCATCGCGAAGGTCTATCCAAATCATCACCGTGTATTTTGTATTGCAAGCAAAACTTATCGTCGAAAGCGTGAACGTGATGAGGGTGTAACAAAGAAGCGTGCGACGATTATTTGCAATCTTCTGCCCATGTCGAGGACGTTGCATGAGAGCAATCACTGCTTGTACAGTCAGAAGAAGGTATACACCTATGGTAGTATACAGAGGTCAACTACCAAATCATCGCGGTGGGTAAAACGCACCGTAGGATACACCCCCCAAAATCATTCCAATGAGACGAGAGCGTTCAAGCGGCAAGTCTGTCTGTGGGGTATAGGACGACATGACCCAAAATTTGGGAAAATGTAAATGAGAGGATGTCGAAAAGATAAAGCAATCATATATAGTCCTAAAATAGAGTTTTCACCCAGGGACACACTGACACTGGTGAGTAAAAAACCCCTTTACGTCAAGTGATAAAGACGAGGGCGACGAAGAGTTGATAAATCAATCATCCATAATGCATGCCGTGAAAAACTTTGCCGTGGGATCGATCGAGAGAATGGACTAACCTCAAGCATAACTTCAGCTTTGGTGAATTACGAATTCGCTGCTCGTCATGCTGAACCCCAATGAAGGATGCATGCATACCTTTCATTAGAGTCTTCTGGTGCCTTCTTCAGACTCGCCCCATGCATATCGCAGTATTCAAGCACACCCACCCTGCTGAGTACGTATTCGTCCCTGTTAAGGGACGAATGATATCTTTGTCTAGTCTGCTTTATCATTTGGCAATGCAGGAGCGAATGTGAGTCTAATAAAACTTTATGTGACTGGCCGCATGGACATTGAATATCGATGCGACTCGCTGGTCCCCAAGGAATATACACCTAGGGTTCTGGGTCAGGATCATACGGAGCTAATACAATAACCATCATTAAAACAAACGTACTGTTTTCATAGAGTATTATACTGTCAATAAGACTTTTTTTACCACGGAAGAGAATGTTTCGCTCCCTGAACTGAGAAGGTCAAGACGGAACACCAAACTGAGCAGCAGGTAACGAGGGAACGAAGCTTGTGTTGACACAAAGCAGTGGCATGACATGAACGTTCTGGAACACCCTTGTCAATAGTGTTGACAAGAGGTGCGAATTCATGTCTGTTGTATACTAGCTGAAGACACTGGCACTTAACGCTGACTGTGGTGCAGCATCAGATAGTCGTAAAACTGCACAATCGACGCGATTGTCGTGTTGGAGAGATATTCCAACTTGGAGGAATATTCCAGAGACGTGCTGTATCATCCCATGATGTACTCGCAAAGAGCGACGGTCGTTCGGAAATAAAGTGTGGACTCAAACTCGTGACCCTGAGGAGGCCTGCCATGTGGCAGTGCTGTCGAACCTAACCCGGCAATAAGCTAAGTCTAAGTTGCGTGGGCAACAGCTGCCTTCGCGTCCCAGATTGTGATTCCCTTATTGTATCCTCCTGTCGCGCCTCGGGTGAGTAGCTCACCTTACACACCCACTTGTGTCCGGTCTCTATTGGATGCAGACCTTCGACTGGTTCGCGGCTCTGAGTCGCATCCCACGCTCTGTTCAATGTTGTCCCGTCGTGTAATCTGCTCTTGGTCCTATCCTGTTCTCGCTTCAGCTTTTACTACTCGAAACAACCAGAGCATCAAGTCCTATCTGACACAGATTTAGTCCACGCAAGAACGATGTGCTGATAAGTGAGATAGTGTATGTCTACTGCGGAGTCGAGAGGGTTGCGGTTTAAGTCGGGCGTCTCCTTATGTTTATTCGGCCTGTAACGTCGAGACCATATAAGCAGGAATCGCTCACTTCTGCATTCCTGCAAACACTGCAGAAGGTCGATACGGCAATTCAGGAGGCTGGTCTAGTCCAAATTTTTTTACCTCGCTTTTATAGGACTTGCACCGTATCACGGCACAGACAAGCTCTACCGAAGACTTGCGGTTAGATAGCTCAGACGTTATTGAGCTTGTCTTTCAGGATTCGGCAAGTTTCATCGCTCTATCACGCAATGAAGAGTGTCTGAGTCTTCGGGGAAGTCATAGATGCTGTCGGCATCACTTATTTTTGTTTGCCCCATGCTCACCAACGCCAGGTTGATCTTTCTTTTCCAGAACCAGAACGGAGGCGTTGGCTATGCCGAAGAAAGATGTGTTTTCACGCGAACCCTCATCGTTGACTGGACTTCTAACTAACTAGAAGAGCTCAGGTCGTCTAGTGATCGGTACAATACTTTTACGGATCTGTGAATATCTTGTATCCTCGCCGAAAGGGAGGTACATGAACCAGTGACCGCATCCACGGCTTATACATTTGGCGGCAGTTTTAACTAACTCGGCACTACTCTGATCAGGTCTTCGTCAAAGATATTTTACGACAGATCTGCCTGTGGACAGTACTTCATTTACCTTCCGCGTCAAGGATGGAGTGTTTGATCCTGCAAAACTAACTCGCATCGCCACCATATGAGCGCTCTTCTGTTCCACTTTGGCTCAAGCATGTACTCCAGCCCCTTTGTGACTACATTTGGGCGTTATTTTCAGCCACGAATGAGGGAAGAAAGACATAGAACGTAGTTTACTCTTCGTTGCTGCTATAAAAAAGCAATCCGAGATGATGACGATATACGATGCAACGGAGTCGTCCGCGAGCGAGCGGATTGCTTGCATCATAGTAAAGTAGTAATGGACTGAAAACACGAGAATGTCCATAAAATTACAAAGAGGTTGTAACGCAGACGAAGACAATAAATAGATTAAATCAAGTATGACACGCTATACATTTTCTTCCGCCGGCTTCACCGAAACAAAACACGACTCACTGGCAATGTCCTGCTCTGGCCCGGTTGCTTGTGCCATGTTGGTTCCTTCTGCTGGCATGGATGTAGTCCCTGCGAATGCCAGAGTCGTAGGTGCTGGAGCATCTCGGGTCTTCCACTCATGTGTAACTGCCCTACCCCGTGCTACACGTATGATGATGAACAACTGCGCAATGCCCTATTTTTTAAAACGAAAGAAGCTAGTATCAGAGACACGAATAACCGAGATTTCTGCCTGCTTACTTGAGCTTGGTTAATAGACAAGAAGCATAATGTGGAAAGTGTGTCTGCATGAATAGAAAATGCAACTATGTAGATGAAAACGAAGACAGTGTATATCGTGGCGGACTCAATGATCATGCGGATGACGGTATCATAGGTGCTAGAATCAAATTCAGCCAATGCTGTCTTCATCTGGCTTCGCATGGCGAGCAAACGTGTCGCCACGAGAATGGTATAAAGCATGGTGTTCGCCACAAGGAAGGCGAGGTACGCAAGCGTGGTGTTGATATTGTAGAACAGATTCCCAATACCCGCATGAACCAAGACGACAATGGCTACTGCTGCTCAAGATGTCAGTGACTACGATCGTTTGTAAACAATCTCACTGCACCAATCATGCCAATATAGAGGGCGAACATTGGGATCATCACTTGCTTCGCCCAATTCCAAATCAGGAAACATCGGTAAAGCTGAGTATTTCAAGCGTCAGGCTTGTACATACGGCAAACCATTAGGCTCACGAGAAGTGCTTGCATGAGCCACTCCGCGACGTAGCCACTAGGTGGGACCTTAAGTTGTGTGTAGATGAACAGGAAAAGATGCTTACCAGAATATAGCCACAAAGTTGATACGGTAATGCATTACGTTCTCAATCAGCGCAACAGGACCACCAGGTGCATCGCGAAGGTCTATCCAAATCATCTCCGTATATTTTGCATTGCAAGCAAAACTTATCGTCGAAAGCGCGAACGTGATGAGGATGTAACAAAGAAGCGTGCGACGATTATCTGCAATTTTCTGCCCGTGTCGGGGACGTTGCATGAGAGCGATCACTGTTTGTACAGTCAGAAGAAGGTATACCCCTATTATAGTATACAGAGGTCAACTATCAAATTATCGCGGTGGGTCAAAAACGCACCGTAGGATACACCCCCCAAAATCATTCCAATGAGACGAGAGCGTTCAAGCGGCAAGTCTGTCTGTGGGGTATAGGACGACATGACTCAAAATTTGGGAAAATGTAAATGAGAGGATGTCGGCGGCGAGAACCAGGGGGGTGGTTTAGCTTTGGAGAAGAACAAGCAGTCATATATAGAATCCTGAGAGAAAGAATGTGTCGACCAGGGACACACAACGACACCGGTAAGTGAAAACCCTTTGACGTGAAATAATAAAGACGGGGGCGACGGGGGGTTGATGTATCAATAATCGATAGTACAACGTGCCGTGAAAACTTTGACGTGGGATCAATTGAGAGAATGGACTAACCTCAAGGGTAGCTTCGGGCGCTAAAACATAAATTTCATCCTTCTCGTAGCTTTGGCAATTATGAATTGGCTGCCCGTCATGTAGGCACCAATGGCGTCCGCATGCGTACCGTTCATTAGATTCTTCTGGTGCCTTTCTCGCACCATGCGCATCACAGTATTCAAGCAAACGAGAAAACACACCCATTCTGCTAAGTCCGGTATTCGTACCTTAACAGGAACGGATGATTTCATCTTCATCTGGTCTACTTTATCGTGCGGCGATGCAGGAGTGAATGTTTGTTTAATGTCATTTTATGTGATTGACGACAGGAAGGTTGAATATTGATGCGGCTCTTTGAGGTCAGGATCATACAGAGGTAATATGATCCCCATCATTAGAACGAACCTACTGTCCTCCAATATATGAGTAGACTTAAAAACTTTTATAAGTTTTTTTTACCACAAAACATTGTTTCGCTCCCTGAATTAAGATATTCTAGGTTCGGACGGAGCGCCGCCAGGGAGGAGAGCTTGTGCTGACGTAAAATACCCGAAAGATATGGAAAGCAGGATGGCCGTGCTCATTTCTTGGCGTCACGCATCCATATGAGGCAGTGGGACTTCGAACACCCCATGGTAGTCTCGAACCAGACTCAACTGACATCCCAAATTGGGAACCCTGTCAGTGGAGTCTGGGATCCACCGGAGGCAATAAGGGGGTTTGGTAGTAGTCAAATGTGTCACGTCACGCTCTTAACGCACGTCCAACGTCTGCCTCGTCGGTGTCGAGCAACCCGTTAGACATTTTCTCTTATTTATTCAGCTCAAACCTATTTTTCCTCCATAACCAACCACTATCCTTTATTTTAGGTCAATTATATACTCATAATGGACGAAAATTTGACACCCTGCTTAGGGAACTGCATGGGTAAACCCCTGGGTATTGGAGGCCATACCCGCACCCATGCAGGGTTTACCCATGGGTACCATAGGTATCACTGCCAGTGCTTAGCACATATGTCCAGCACACATCAGCATTCGCTGACGTGACTCGAACATATGTGGTTGGCACAGGAAGGAGTGGAGGCACGGGCAAATTTGCTGGTGCACACTGAGCGTTCACGCGTACAATTGAAGTCGAAGGTGAGCGTGTCAAAATGGAAGATGGTGGTGTGGTGGCACGAGAGTGTGACATGTCGGGTGTCGTGTCCTCATTGCAGAAAATGGGGGCAGAGTCAGGATGGTGACTTACTGACAAGATCCTTCCTTCCTCCTCTTGTTCCTCCTCTTTTCCTTCTCTCTTCATCCTGGTGTCTTCTGTGTGTGTTCGAGCCACGCCAGCAAATGCTGGTGTGGTCTGAGCATGTATGCTTGATGCTGGCGAGTCAGCATGTCGCGTAGGTGCTGGATGGTGCTTGCTGGTGGCATCCATCAGTGTGCTGCACAGCGACGTAGTGGGTGTTGTTGAACGTGGTGTGGGGGACATGGCGAGTACTGCCGAATGTGAAGGTGTTGGTAGCGATGTGGTGGCGGGTGCTTCTGAAGAGACATGTTGGCGATGTCCACCTTGAAGCACTGCCTGTCGAGTTTTCTGATTAGCATAGTTTTCTTAGATTAATTAGCAAACTTACTGTTGGTCCTGTAGATCAGTACCACTGGTGATTAGCCTGCTTGGAGAGATGTCAGTGTGCAGAGACATGTTGATCCCAGCCTGAAGTTCGCGAGCTGTAGACGTACGGCAGCCTGTGTAATGGCTACCATAAATTAGTTTGTGAACTGTAGAACAAAAGGACACGACTCACGAGCAAAATGGCTCTCAAACGGATTGCATTGAGAGTTATCATTTTCCCAAGCTTGATGCGTTGCCGGCAGGAAGTCTGAGTGCTTGGTGGTGGTGCCGGTTGTAGTGTGCACATGGGAAGTATGACATTTATTCAAGGCATGGGTATAGCTGGGGTACAGGTAAGAGCGCGGGTCTTAGAATCCTGACCCGTACCCGTGACCTGCGTGGGTTACCTGTACCCATGCAGATCCCTAACCCTACTGGCCTCCTGTTCATAAACGTGCGCACAGCCCTTCGTCAAGTGCTTGCACCGGTGACTGAGGCCAATCCAACCACACCCATCCATTCTGTCAATACACATGTCCACACCCTCAATTCACATCCACTTATCGATGCTATCAACCTTACCCCACACTTCTGCAATGGATATGAGGTCAAGCTGCAAACACCCTCCTACAAGCCATATGCCCTGTCCTCTCGCGGGCAAAAGCAGCAGTGTGCTTTTGACTTTTCGGTTGAAGTCTTGATAAACCCCCATTCTCTGCTCACTCCTGATGAGTGGAGTGCTCTCGCTACTAGGTGCTGCCATCATTCCAGCAGACTGCCGCCCATGTGACTTCCAGATTCAATGCAACAACATCATAATCAGACTGCTCAAAGGATGTCTGTGTCATTGCACCGACTGGCCAGAGCACGTCTTTGCTCTGTGTTCTCCCACTGCTTGTTCAGAAATCAGGTGTTTCTCTTGTCATCACGCCTTATACGAGCTTAGGTTTGGAGGGCTGAGATAGGTGAGTTTCCACTTTTTTTTCAATTGACATGGGCTTTATGGTGATTTACAGGCACTGTGCTCTCAGAATCCGCTCAGTCTTTATCAATGCGAACCAGAAGGATGCTACCACACTGGCTGATGGTGCACATGGACTTTATAGAGTTGTGTTCGCATGTGTGGAGATGATGGAGAGTCCCATGATGGCAAAGATTTTACATGCGGATTCATTTAAGGCTGTTTTGTCTGCCATATACATTGATGAGTCTCATCTTGTCCACGAGTCTGTCTTCTGTGTTATAGGGGAGGACTTGGACCCAACAGAACTGATTGCTTCAATGTCGTCGAGAGAATCCAGGCATGAACGAAGTGGGTACATATTGCAGCAGCCTATTTGTATTGCTCTGAGACAAAATGAAGAGAGAAAATGTGACACCAACGAGGCAGACGTTGGACATGCATTAAGAGTGTGACGTGACACATTGACTACTAACTACCAAACCCCCTTATTGCCTCCGGTTGGATCCCAGACTCTACTGATGGGGTTCCCAATTTGGGATGTCAGTTGAGTCTGGTTTGAGACTACCCTATGGATGTCAACCCAACAGAATAATTCAAGCAGGCATTGTTGACATTGTCCAAATATAACATGTGTAAGAACAAATCGTCGTGGTCGGAAGACTAAGGCCCCAGAGCGCCGCATGTTACTAACAAATGTTAAGAACCAACTGTGAATTATTCACCGAGCCCTAGTTATGGCAAATAAAACATGCAGTGTTTTTTTAACAAGTCACATGATATTATGTAATGTGATTCATTTGGACCCCTAGCTTTTGAGCCCAGTTATGAAACACTATTTGATGAAGGTGTCGAAAGTGGTTGGTATGACAGTGACAATGTTCTTCAAGTGATGGTATTTTGATGGGTGTTCATCCTGTGGCTGCAGTGTGAATTGGACAGGTATCAAGACCGTGTCAATAACACTGCAAAGAGACATGATTGTAACAAGGTACTAGTATTTACTTGCAGATCATATGCACCACTCTCATGTTATCAATGACTAGGTTCTCCCTCATGGTGTGCCAAATCTGATCTACAAGTCCCCTGAAGAATTTGGCGCAATGGATTTTAAGGTAAGTTTTAATCTTCCTGTCATCCATTTCTACTAGTACTGAGTTCAATTTCTTACTATACATACTAGGTAACCATTGATCAGGACGGCATAGATCATGTGCACCAGGTATATGTCAAATCTGATCATCCAGTATTCGACTTGGTGCCTCAGGCACTCAATCACTTTATTCAGTGTTGTTATGATGACCTTGGTCGGTGTTACAAGAACATCTAGACGCTTGGGCCCCTACCATTTTTCTCCTAATCCTCCTCGTATCAGCCCTTGCATCATACCCTTACCCTGACCTTACCCTGGTCATCCTTGTCATCCTCGCATTCCCCTTCGCTCTCTATCTGTCGCTTCAGCAAAGCCAGTACATCTGGCCGGATCCCTTTGATGACGAAGCATACCCATGCTCCATTCCACCACCCGACTGATCCTGTGGACAGTCCCCTTGCCCTTACCGTCTGGACGGTAACCTATGATACGATGCACGATGCATCCCCTTTGCCCTTTTTCCTTTCTTGATCTCTGACTCGGTGAGCAGTCGCACATGCGACTTATAGATAGCTCCGCAGTTGCACGATCGTGCCCCTGCGCGTTTCACTTCTTATTTCGACCTTTGACTCACTTTCTTATCCAGCACATTCTGCATCACCCGTGTCTCAAACGCGAACGTGCTTTCCTTTTATGGTTATACCCTTTACCAATTGCCTCACTTGGTAGTACAAGTTATCATCCACTAATACGCCCCCTGTCCTCTATATAAACTTGCTACCATGTACTGTATTCCCTAACTTGAATCTACTTGGTTCTTGACCTCCTACTCTCACCAGAGTGATCCTTTCTGCCTAGCCAGCAGTCTATACTCTATCTTCTTATCTGCTCATCGCGGATAAGCCTATAGTCTCGATCTTTGCTCATCGACTTCGTCGACAAGCAAAGCCCCTGTTAACTAGTCGGACTTCTGTCCTTCTAATTAACGATGATCCTTACGATTAACCTTCGGGTGTCGTAAGTCTTGGCAGATACAGCTCATCGTCTAGCATCCACTTGACGTAAGCTACCCGATTCGGACATAGGCGTCAAATCTTACTTGCCGAAGCCTCGCCAAGTAAGACCCCTAACCTTGGGCTAGCCCAAGGACGTCCTCGACCGTTGACGACACATGCTCTGTTTGAGCGTCGCCAACAGATACCATCCAAGTCGTAACAGTCGGCCTCCAGTCACCTGCCAATCAGCTTGGCACATTTACTTGGATTTACTTCACTCTCTCCGACTCGCTGGACAGCTGCCACAGATGGTTGATGATGATATGAACAAGGACCATGTACCTCTCCTCAAAAACCAGAGGGATTTGTTATGCGCTAATGATAGTGACTACATGGGTGGTGTACATGGAGGACTAGGTCTTGGTACATCTTTAGTATGTTTGAATAAGCCTTTTCTTTCTAAGTGATCTATTTCTAACTAGACACATCTGACCATCACCAACTGGATTCACTCATAGAGGAGGATCAACTGGACACATCTTTACTACCTAATGAACAAGTTGCTGAAGAGGAGGGGCCATGCTTGGTTTTCTGATGAGGAGGACGACGAAACACACGAGTGGTAGATATCGTAGTAATGACGGTCTCGCACTATACACTACTGCGATTTCTTGATTCTTGATTACCTGTTGCACGAACTGTGCAACAGAATATACAATATATTATTCAAACGAAGTTCTTGCGGTGCACGGAGTCCCAATCTTGCACTTACTTGCTATGGTAATTGTCACAGTGACAAATCGAGCACGGCCATCCTGCTTTCCATAGAAAGAGTGGTACGGCACGGACGTTCGGGAAGATCCTGTGGGTATGAGTTCTGAGTACTGAGTGTCTTTGACAAGAGGTGCGAGTTCATGTCCGTTGCGGCTGAAGATACTTAATGAAGATACTTAACGCTAACTGTGGTGAAGTATCAGATAGTTGTAAAATAAACCAATGATATCCGTGATGGTAAAGTCTGTTTAACTTTTCTGATAGAGTTCTAGAAACATAATGAACCTACGATGTAAAAATACTTAGTGTGGTATCGTCCAATCTTTATCTGATGGGCCGTAAGTTTGACATAGAAACACTTGGTTCCTTGACAGCAGACAAGAACCAACTAGGATCGCAAACTGGTGTAACTTCGGTCTAGAAGCCAACGCCGCTCGCACGCTTCACAACGTTACGATGACGTCTATACCAGGGGATAATCATAACAGCTCCAAGGCTGTGACAATAATGTTGCATGCCCCCAATGGGATATCAACACCACTGTCCGTAGAAGTTGTCATCAACAGATACCTTCAGACAACTCAAAATGTGTGATTTATTTGATGCAGTTTGTTGGAGCACGTACCTGACCCTCAGTGACACTGACTTGCCCTAGTACATGGGAACGCCGACATATTAGTAGTGACCTGTCACCGCAGCATGTCTCCCGAGTCGGAATCACGAGATGTGCCAAATCCTGCGAAAGACATGCATGATTGGCATGCCAGCTTCGAGTGGTGCATTTGAAGGTTTGTTGGAAGCAATGACTTGCGGTCGAACAGCTGGGGCTTCAAGTTGTTGCACGTTCGATGTGAACGCCTGCGTGGAACTTGGAACAAAGTACACGTGGCATTGCTACCATCTCAGTGTTGCAAAGACGGCTGAGTGTTTAAGACTCCGAATCACGCATGGACACAGCCTATGACCTGATCACAAATCAAGTGCCTCTTACAATAAGAGCCTAGCAGAACACCGAGCAAAGGATCTCCGCCAATCGGAACTCACCACAAAACTCAAGTGCGTAAATTATAGACCTCGTGGACATCGGTAGAATCCAACTATTTGATTCGTTTATCCTTCCTGCGAACAGAACGGTGTCAGGGCTGGCACTCTATTCTCAAGGACGCTTTCAAGCCCTTCCAATATAGTTGCCCTCGACAAGGACGTTGACCCGGACTGAAGCATGAGTTACCACCATGCGGTTAATGTGGTTGATAATCTGAATGAGTCCAAAATAAGTCACAGTCCGGATTACTTGACTTCGCCAAATTTGTAATGTAAGTCACGGTCTTAGTTATAGAGTTCAGATGTTTCGGAGGCTGCTGTGACTCATAGGTTGAGCACGCTGTTTATTCGCTGGCAGTTTGTATTTACAGGCAATCATATCAATTGTGTTACTACGAACACCAAGCAACAGAAATACAACATGTGCAGTGACAAAGGAGGGTGAGATTCAAAGTCCGTCAAAGACAGACACGAAGAATTTCCAAACCAAACGACGAGCTATGCATCAGGCAAAGAGGAAAACAGAAATGAATCTGGGTGTAAATATGTAGTCACAGGGCGAACGAGATATAAATATTGATGGGCATGGTGGTGTTTCAAGTGGAGAGGATTGGTGTCGTTCACTCCACGCGAGTCTCGATCTCTTGAGCCTCGACCTCGGCTACCTTCATCTTTTCGTCAGTGTATTCAGGGGGAGCCACGAAGTTGTTCTCTGCATCATGTTCAAACATGATGTACCCGTGGCTGACCTCCTCCGATCTCTCACCCCTGACAGTGCGATACGCGAGGACAGACATTACCCAAAACATGCGAAGCAAAACACCGATTCCACAACCTTTCCAAGGATATCAGTGGTATTCTAATGATACAAGGTAAGTACTCACCAAGAACGAACGCAACAGCGCGACCCTCCCATAGGCCTAGAGCCATGATGGCGCGGTGAACACGCCTAAGGAAAGACCCAGCTTTCTTGTGCTCCATGTCATGGTGATTGTGGTGGTGAGATTCAGCCTCATGGTGGCGATAGATCCGCACGACGGACCCATCAGAAAGAAGCTCCTTGACATCACCTGCGTTTTCCTTCTCAGAGGAACTAGCGGGGATGTTTGGTGTAGCGGGTTGCCCGAACAAGGGGATGGGAAGGATGTGAAGTTCTCCAGAAACAGGAATGGGTTTGTTGACGACTTCGCTCTTGAATGTGTCGTGATCGCCCATCTCAATGAGAGGAAGGCCAAGAGCATGACGGAATGCGTTTGACATGCGAAGTGCCTTTGCTTTCAGGGACGCACCGCAGAAGTGATGTTTGCCCTTGACTTCGTTGGAGGTGGTCATTGCGAGGCTCGGACGCACCAAGCGGGCGACATTGTCAGAATCATCATTGCCATTCACGTTGGCATTGGCAAGGGCATGGCCGAAGCGAATGTTTGCGTTGGCATTTGAGGGACTCCCAATTAAGGGACGGAGGGGCTCCGCAGTGACTTGGCTGACTGTGAAGGCGTCTCGACTCGTCAGTAAGACATCACATGCTTGCTCAAGTGAAACGTACCAATACCAGCCCCTGCAACAAGAACGGGAAGTATTGAGAGACGCATCAGGCCTACTCTGGGAGAGATTTGAATATCTAAGCTAGAAACTGAGGTTATAAACGAAGGGGTTCACAAATGAGATTTCTTTGGAGACTATAAAGGAGATGATTCAAACGTGTGGTGGTGGTGTGTGTGATCTGTGGCTGGATGGTGGTGACTCTTGCCATTAGTCATCATTTAAACTCCGCCTTCGGCCAAGCTGTGGCCTAAACGTATCGGCCTTTCCCCTTGATCTGACTGCGGCGCAGTATCATTGATATTCCTGATCTCCGCAGGTCGTGCTGTGTGCTCTTATAGGTTATTGGCGTAATATGCAGGTATGGTCTTTGTGTTTGAGGGATACCGTGAAGAAAGGGTATTTATTTTTAAGAGCTTGCTATAATTATCTGCAGGTATTATATCCATAGCATCTCACCGGCACCGCTAATCGACGCGTCAACAGCTACAGAAGGATACCTGAAATTGCGCATATGTGGTACCTATCCATCAAGGTCCTCGTCTTCGAAAATTCTTGACCGTGGCCAACCCTATCCATTTGCCGTACAACCTCGTATATCTCCTACTAATCCCCTTTGAACGTGGCTGCCTTACTCTTGGAAATGTGGAACGTGACTTTACCCGTAGGTTCACCATTCCCCAGCAGCTCAAGTACAACCGCTGTCAGGGTCTGTTAGTCGAGTATGACTCGTTTGAATACGCTCTGGCTCACGTGTATTGACATTCTCAAGGAGGTCACCAAGACTTTGATTGTTCTCCGTCTTCTTGATGACCTTGTAGCTGAAGAAGCAACGGCGAGCAAAGACCTCTATTTCAATCGAAGAGGACTCCATGGCATCACTAACTCCCATCAGTCTTAGCCTACAAGAAATTTATAGGGCATACAAGGTTATACTATCCTTCCAAACGGCAACATACTCGCCATCTTTGGCATAATTGGTAGTCTTCGATTGCTTCGTGAATTTGTCTCCCTTTATGCGGACGTAAAATTGACCACTGAATAACCCGATTTTTTCTGGCAGCCCACTCGCTTTGATGTCTACAATCATGCTTGTCAATAGCGGCTCAAACCTGCAGCCAACTAAGCGCACCAGTGATCTCGACCGACAACTTGGACGGATGAACAGAGTCACCGTCGGCTGACGATGACATGTCAGGTACTTCAATGGTTGGAGAAACGTCCCGGGAAGGTGTTTTGTCTGACATGGCTTTGTGGCAGTATCCCAACTAGCTTGGATAATAGTGACAGGCTGTGAGGATTAGCAGGCATGACTTGTTCACTGATTTTATATGATTGCGGGCCAGTTTGTGCTGGCGCAACACGCTCATTCATATCCATTCGGCGACCTCCAGTATGGTATGGCGGCATGCCATTACCGCGAATTGGAAGAGAAGGGTGTTGTGACAGTATGATCACCTCCTGAAGAGTCTGTCGTTCGTTCGAAATACGATTACTGCGAAGGGATTAGGACCCTTTTAGGGTGCATCCTGTCCTTAGTTTCTCAATCACTGGTAGGTTTTCTACTAAAGGTATCAAAACGCTGATCGCAGAAGACGGAGCTCGCCCGACTTGTGAGGCGATACGTCTTAAACCACAAACAAGCCTTGAGGCTTTATTGCTGCTTGCGCCTATCGGCCATATACATATAAGCAGTGCTACTGATCGCCGGGAGGATACGCACGTCACGACATGATGAACGCTCATGTTCGCTAGAGCGGATGGCGTGCTCGTATTTGGATTCCGCCTGCACATGTATAACACACCCAAGTAATTCGAAGGTTCTTAGTAGCTTGTAGTATGGCTTCTAGGTTCGGTATACGCATAATTTTATTGAGGCAGCTTCCTTTGAAGAAGTTGATATCTCATCAAGCTTGGGTTCAGGAACCAGGCATGCATGGCGATTTCACAGGGGCGCACGTCGTGAAGGCAAGAGTTTGATCCAGAACTTTACACTGAGCCTTGAGCTTGAGAAATATCCTGAATGAAAGATGCATGTGCATGATATTATACACATACCATGGAAAATGCACTGTCTAAGCCTCAGCGTCTGCAAGTCAGGGTATCATTTTCTATGAAGTATATGACATCCTGCTGTCTGCCTAATGGTTTTCTGTTGTGGTACTCGGAGACACTGGTACAGATTTCAATGCATCATTACTTTCATGTCCATGCAGTAAAAATTAGAGTATCTACAATGCGTCAAACAACATGCGTAACATCCACACTCTCACCCGGCTCCACAAACAACGCCTCAAACTCTTCCGGATTGTGTCCAATCACACCAAAAACAGTTTGCAGTGTACGCCCAAGATACTCGAGCTCCTGAGTAACACCTTTCATAGTAAGAGCATACGCAAAGAAAAGCAGGTGTCGAGACGCTTTCACATCTCTGTTCCTGACTACATTCAATTTCCGGATTGCATTGACCTATAAAAGGATAAGGCATCTATCAGATTGATAGATTTCAGAGACGTACCAGACGCTCCCTTGATTCCTCAGCTGGTGGGAGGTACGGAGGTAATGGCGCTTTCAAGCGAAAGGCGGATGCGAGCGTAGAGAAATAAAGAACAATGTTTCCGACCATTTCTCTTCGCTCCTTATTCACGGGTAAAATGAAATCTCTCCTTACGGACTGAACGATCTTACGTCAAAACAAACCCACGGTGAAGGAATGTAGCTTACCGTAATCCACTCCTCTCGGGTAGTGACGCAACGCATGCTGTGCAGCCTATCCAAGATAGTCTGGAGACTCGTCAACATCGCTCGATAGAGTGCTATAGGGAAAGGTCCCTTCAGCCGAGGCTCATGCTGTGTCTGAGCCAGAAGATCTTGCAATTCAATAAGCTTCCTCTGGAGGTGCAGTTCCCTGCAGAGTTCGAATCAGCGACGGTTGATGCACAGTAAAGCTACACAAACATAGCCATGAATTCGTGAATGGATTTGCTAAGCTTGGCTTTAGCGGACTTGGGCAAGAGTGACGTCGTCTCGTCCGAGGACTGCGTCTCAGGCTCGTCTTCATCTGTATCATCTTCTACGCGAGGCACGCCTGAGTTGGCTGCTACCAAGTGGGTGTATAGCCAGCCAATGTTCAGACAAAAGCTAGGAGCAACAAATCAGTATTTGACATGTTCAACAAAGACAGACTTACTCTCCCAGCTCTCGACTGAGCTCCCTTCGCGCTTCTGAAGGCCACCAGAAACGAGATACAATCGCAGCCCAGAGGGCACCAACGGTAACCGCAGTCGAGCGATAAAATGCAATATCGATCACAGATACTTCGGCTTGTCGAACATTGTACCTGTAATGATAAGGATCAAAAAGCTGCACGAGTAGTGAAACCTCTGTCAACGTACGAATAGAGGCACGTCAAATTATATGTTAAAAGAGCAAATCTCCCCGTCGTCGCATACTCTGGAATTGCAATGATGTAGTAAAAACAAGGCATCGAAAAAAAGAAACCGAAGATCGTCAGCACGATTGCATTCTCCGGGAAAAGGCTATAAATTCCAGCTGCGGCAACTGCTCCGAAACTTCGAGTAGTCAGAACAAAAGGGGCGATGTACTGAACAAGACAACCCACAGAGTACCAAGTACACGATGAATGCTGAGGAAATTGGTCTAACAAATAAATCAGCAAGGATACAAGACCGTTACAAAATCATCCTACAGCTCCGATTGTAGGCGACATGACCCCAAAGAACTAAAAAGGAAAAGAAAATTAGTAACACATATTAATATAAATGACGCCTGGACGCACAGAAATCAATGCCCATTCACCCTTGTAATCCGTAAAAATTGGTCTCGTAGCATCAAAGAACGCAGGTGCAGCCAACACAGCAGCAGACATTCCCACTTTGAACGCATACTTCATTTTGCGCCCTTTCAAAATCCCACCAAAATCCCAAAGTGCGCGCTTCATACGACCAATGAAAGGGAGATTTGCGGGATGGGGCGTTTGTATCGTGTTTGGAGCGTGAGGTTGTACTTTTGGAAAGAATACTTTGGCGTGATGAGGGGAAGTGAAGTATGATGCTTTATAGCAGAATGTCAGTGGATTGTGAGTAGCCCTGAAAGTAATCACTGACAGAGTCGACGCAGTCCAGACGGCTTGGATTTTTCACGAGCCAAGTTACGTCGGCGCAATCGCATTGCAGATAAAAGATTTGACGGGCCGTGCAAAATGTATCGGTGAAACCAACTTGGAGTATCCGCTCTGATTTGTTTGACTGCGTATATTCTACGCATAGCGTCCGTGAGAGAAATGAGCTCTCTAGAAAATTCCTGCAATGTGAAAATGAAACTGAACCACGATGACTTCAGCATGGAACCTCTCGAGCAAAATTATCGAGAGCTTACAAATAGAGAAGAAATATGTGTTCATATTCATTGTTCATAAGAATCGTATTGTCCTGTTGGGCTAACGAATCGAACGAACTCGCCAAAGACGGGGCAGAAAAATTGCTTCGTTTGTATAAACGCATGACAGCGTGGTTCGAGGTGCTTTCGAAAGTAAACAGGGCGCGGTCAATCTCATCAATTAGAAGGTGGAAATCATGAGGTCGAAGTGGAGTTTCTCTTTGGACATGTTTGCTCTGCGCAAATGCCTCGCGTAGACGTTTGAAACTTGCCGTACAGGTCCTCTTGCAGCTGCTTGTGAGTACCTTCCGCAGGACAGATGATGTTAGACTTACCGTCAGTGCCTTCAGCGGTGGACCCAGATCATCGACTAGATCGCCAAACATATCCGCCGCAGCTTGTAGTAGGATTTCGTCTGTGTCATCCCTCATGTCCAAACCACCATTGGACACCCTCCTCCCCATCCCGGCCGGAGAATGATACCCGCTTGGATCAGGCTCTCTTCCGATTGTTTGATCGCGTCGCTTCAGCGTCAAGCGTCCCTCGCTGTGAGCCTTCGTGAGTTCGTACTGCAACCGGGTGCCGCTTCTCAAGCCATTCAGATGTTGAGCAAGACGCGTGAGGCTGTCAACCGCGTCCTCGTAGGCTTGTCGGGACGCCTTGCCTTCTTGTCCACGCAGACCGCTGAACCATTCCGACTTGGCTTCTTCTAAGTTCTTTTTGAGACCCGTAAAACTAGCCTGATGGCTCTCGACCGCCTTGTGTATTTTATCCTGGCTAAGCTGACGAATGGGCTCCTCTAAGAGGAAGGTGTTCGTAACCATGCCAAGGAGGGTGGCAAACGAATCCAAGGTCTTTATCATGTTTAACTGGAGGTTTCCTGTAGCACTTTTTGGCCATAGCGTGAAACACACGATGTTTGATATCAAGGTACCAACAAGCACGACCGAGAAGACTTGCAGGAGTGTTTCCAAGCCTCCTTCCTTGACGATTCTAAAAATATATATAAGTGGCATGCTCCAAATATGACGCACGATAGCCTACACAACAGATAATATGATGGCAGCCATGCTACACGCTGATAAATAGTCAGTATAAGAACGAATTAAACCCCTGATTAACATACCCGAATTAAACGTGGGTTTGTCCATCCATACTTTTATCCAAGTGAGACCCCACATACTGACTCCGACCCAGAAAATGACGAGAGCGTCACCAAGCCACTCCCATCCTGGTCTGACCTCAAGGGACCAAAACATGGACATGCTTCCCAAACAAACAAATGCTGCATAAAGAAAAGCAATCGAGCAGTACGAATCAGCCTCCATCATTCCCCCCATGGTTTTCGCGGGGTTATAGTAAATAGCGCTGCGAATGATCAACGTCGTGTTTAAAAAAGGGAGTGAAGGAAACGCATACATCGTGGCTATCATGTGACCAGTGGGCGATGGGGTGCTGTTCTCTGCTCCCGGAGTGGAAATATCACTGAGGAATCCAGAGAGATATGGTGAAAACGTGAAGAGAGAGGCAATAAGATATGCCACTGCGCATTTGAGAATGTTCTTCCACAAGATTGGTATTGCGGGCGCTCGTAAGGGAGGAAAGCGATAGCATGATGGCGTTTTAGGGACAGAGGTAGGTGAAGGGCTGTCGAAGAAGGGTTCGGAGTGGTCTTCTAATTCGGTGGGATCAGTATGGTCATTGAATTGATCCAACGACGCCTCTCGGGCGTTGTGCTCGTGCGAATGGGATTGGATGACATCGTCGAATAGATCGCAGCCAGGAGAGGTAGCTTCTGGAGTCAGAAGCCCCGAAGAGCGCTGGGAACGATGAGAGGAGTTCATGAAATGGCGTCTGTCGCGTGTCCTAGGGCTAAGCTGGCCCTCGTTCTCCATGAGTTGTTCGAACAGCGACCATTGCGCTTCTGGTGGTGGGGTCCTGACGCGAGACAAACGGACAAGGGACTCCCTAAGGTTTTGACCACTAGCTATATGAACTCCCAGAGGAGGCGTATGAGCAACAATGTAGGAAACACTTCGATCCCGTCCGCGGCTTGGTCGTAAAGTGGATGATGGAAGCGAACCATAAGAAGGAATGGGACGCAAATGTGGGATATTAGGCTCTTCTAGGGTGATTTGGCCAGGAGATCCAACAAAATGGGCACTACCATAGGCTGGCGCATCACTATGAAAAGACAAGTACGGAAGGTCATCCTGTGAGTTGTTCTCGTGAGCCTGAAAAGACATGTTGTCACATGGAACTTCAAGCTTCAATCTCAGCTTTAGAAACCTGATGGAACAACTGTCTTCAATGCGGACAAGGCGTGGTAGTGGTTCAAGTCACGGTGAACGTATTGGTGCCACTGCTACTAGACGCTAGCCCACGACGTTGTGCTTATGGTATAATTAATATTAGTACTTGTCACTGTATTAGCTTGGCGTGTACTCAACCGAGAACAAACCGAAAATTGAGTTATGTAATACAATTTGGACCCGAACATATGTCATTATGTAACATGTTGAGTACGTACCTACTACCTTGACCAATATTTTGTTGTACTGATTTGACTTTACGAAGCATGCAGACAAATGACAGGTGCAGCATCATCCAAATCACACTGCATACAAGTAACCTTCCTCGGTCGCCGGACGGCTTTCTCATCACGAGCAAAATTGAAGTCGAACCTACTATAATATCTGAATTCGAAGTTCCCTCGTTTGTGACATATGGCTCATAAAAGAAACGATCCCAACACCAGCTCAGATAGGCCTGCCTGGAATTCTCTGCCCAGTTTACTGTTAGTACAACTGTTCCCCCTCCAGTCTGTCAATCAGGTCCCTTCATGCTTCGCCCAGTCATGCCGACGAATGCAATGGCATCGTCAAACGGTTCGAACGAGGAGACCTTGGAAGGCATACAGCATACTTTTTCGTTGGAGACTCACGCAATAAACCACAACTTTTCGTGGAGACAAAACAGGCGCGTTCTCAAGAAAGTGCCAACCTAGACCGAGGCTAACCCTCACTCCGGCCGAATTCCCTGTCACAACAGTTGAAGTAGAACGCGAGACAGGCCCTGTGGAACGAGGCAAAGCGAGTGGCTTGTCATGATGGTCCAGACTCCCAGCAAGCCTGAGCCCAGGCCCAGTCAATAGCCTGACACGGAATATTCACCAGCTCGAAGAAGACACCCCTGAACCGTCAGTAAACAAACGACGGGTAGAACCAAATTTTTTCAACCTTGACTATTCCAATAATCATTCGCACCGTCGAATCCCCCTTGATTTACGACGCACCTGCAATATTCTCGTATCGTGGGTCCTCAATGTCAAGGAGGGTCAAGCAGCTGTTCATTAATCACCTCGGCCGCTCTAAATTCCCGTGCTCTGAGTGGGGCAACTTCATTATCACCGGTCAACATGTTAGCCTTGATGTCGTCCTCTCCGACGTCTATGCAGGTCCAGAACCGCGATTGTCACTACTACGACGGATTGGCTTTCCGCATGTAACCAACTTGCGCGAACATATCGCTTCGCGTTCCCCCCATCGAACAAATTGATGGGCCTACGGAAATTACATAAACACTATGGTCCTACACACATCCCCATGACACCCATCTCACTTTAAAGTCATTAATTTTGACAAAGCAATCAGGAAGCGGGTACCCTCATGACTCTCCAATTTCGAGGAATTCATGGATACTCATTCCTCTTAATTCTTCCCTTTAGTCGAAACTACGTGGGAAGCTTAGAGGCTGCATCTAAAAGCAAAACTTCCGGAAGGAAGGAGTCCTGTTGACGTTAGATCGACGGCGTTTGCACGTATTCTTTTTTCAGTGTGTCATCACATCCAAGGGTGCGACTTTAGCAACCACTGTGCATGTGAGCACGAGGAGGTCCACTAGTCTTGTTTTGACGATCGCTCCATAATGGACCCGCATCACTATCACTAGTCTGAGTTGACCGACAAGTGTCGCGATAGCTCGCTGCACAATCTTCATTAGCCGCCAAGCATAATTTTTCCTTCCCTGTCTATAATAATTATATTTTCGTCAACCCCTCAGAACATCATCTCTCCTAGGATCGTGCTTCAATCAATCAAATCCAGACAAATGCGATACGTATTCCAGCCTCCCTTCTCCGTGCGCCCCTTCATCTACATATAGCCTTGAATCCAAGCAGATTTCCTAATCAATACAGTATACTTTTAATAGTCAGCGTGGTGTTGGTCCATGTATCCATTCTAGCAACTCTGGATCCCAACGTTTGGGTATCTTTCATGTGCCTGGTAGTCTGTATCCCATTTCCATTTCCTTGCCCAACCTCCAATCCAATAGTCTGTCGTGATGTTCGGGAGCTTTTGGGGCAGTCGCGCAGCCGACGCCCATCATGCAATATAATAATTAGAATATGCATCCACATGGACACTCAAACTTTCTCGCTGCATCTGGTCAAATGCTTATGCATGGCACAATATATAAAGCTACCAATAACGACCTCCATCAATTTCTCCTGAAAGCAGTCCAGCCAGTGCATCTGAGGCCTGTCATGTATATAATATGGCACAATGGCCTCATAGTCCACAAATGCACATGAACACGAACTCGCTGGATTTGGTTCACTGGACTAACCCGGAACTGTCGCGGTAAAGTACCAACAGACATCCACCATTTTCTTCTTCGATATACTACATAACGGTACAACAAACAAGAGCCAGACACAGTGCGACGACTAGTAAGCGAAGACCTTCAAAACAGAGAGATGACTATTCAACAAGGGTCTATCAAAACACAAAACGAAAGCAAAAAAGAAATGTGGCACGACATACAAATATATCAGAATAACAATTACAATTCGGCGTGACGGGGGATGAGATGAGGAATGTTTAGCTTTGTGGGGTAATGCGTGATTCAAGTCCGTAAGGTCTAGTGTCCGCGCTGTCGCTGTCCGTGGAGAATATTATAACGTCCAGGCTGGATCACAACGTCCGAAAAGTACTAGCAGTCCGTGGGGGGTCGTAACGAATGTGAGCGTAACCATAACATAAGAATGCAAAAAGCGCTGTCCGTAAGAGATTAGCTAAAGTCCAGTCAAAAGTGAAGAAACAGGGCCAGGCGGGGAAGAGCGTCAATATACTAGCGTGTCCAAGTCATGAGAGCCAAGAGTCCGTAGGTCGGGAATTAAGTTTTTTTTTCCGAAGTGTGCACATGGACACCAACCATATCTCGCTATCGCTAAATAGGCTACAGCCCTGACAGTCGCTTTTGTACCTTGGCCACTGAATATCCCAGCAAGGGGAAGCGTGAGCTGAGGTTGTTCATGGCGTAAAGCATGGTCCCGATTTCACTACGAACATCCGAGCTGCTGACAAGCGGCCATGAAGACTCGATAACATTGAGTTCTCGAATCAACGTGTCCACAGCGCACGTCCAACAAGGCTGCATCAAGAGAAGGATTACCATTAATCAATCATTCTGTGTAATGCATTGAAAAAGATACTCACACCGATAATTGGATCGAGGAACTCGTAATCTGTGTCAGTGATGTGTTTGATGATAGAGACAAGACACCGCGCAGCGCGAAGGCATTTTTCATACGAGACAGGGTCTTCAGCGCCGAATGGATAATACAGATTGATCATCGCAGCGTGAGCTAGCGTGTGTGTCGCAATATAGGCGTGTTTCTCGTCAGGCACCGTGGCGTCGAGTTGATGTACTGGAATAAGGGTCTGGATAAAACGGGCGATGGTGTGTTCTAAAGTTTGAAAGTCATCCGTAAATGTGTTCGACAAGACTAAAGCTGTATATTGATCAGAAAGTGGTACTGGTCTGGGGGAAATGGGCCTACGTTGGTCCCAGGTCGATGCGAGGTGGTGCGCACGTTCGAAGAGAGCGGACGCTTTGACACGGAGGGCTAGTGGAGAAAACCCTCCGCGGACGTTTGTGACCTGATGTTCAAAGAAGCTCCGAACAGTATGGAAGCTGTGCAAATCATCGATCTGACCCTGAGAAGAGTGAGTCAGCGTATGTTGTACCCACTGATAACGAAACGTACTGCTATATATTCTTCCATATCTTGGGGCCACGGCATTATGATGGACGCGTATCCATCCGAACCATGCGGAATGGTCACTGGTTTGTGAAGTACCACCGACCAGCAGCGATCCAGGACAAATACGTGCCAAAACGTCAATATGCGCTCGCCCTGCTCAATAGCATCTTTCGGGGGATCAAGTTTGAAGGGTGAAATGGAGGCTGTGGTCTCAAATGATGATGATCGATTGGTCATTGCTCCGTGAAGGCCGCATTGAATAGCCAGTGATGCAGCAGCGTTGGCATGGTAACTGCCTTCTAGTGACCTTCCGTTGGATAGGAAGTACACAGACAGAAGACAGGATGCTTGGATGACATCAAGCAACCTGTTTTGGTACTGAATGGCATCGCTGAGAGAGTCAAGGGCCCGACTCAAGTAATGAGACTCGTGCGTGCTAAGAGGGCCGGGTCTAGAGATATAGCATGCCCACAAAAATATGGCATTGGTGAGGGCAGGGTGGTGCTGTTCCATGACAGGTCGAGTGAAAGACTCTCGTAGTCGACCCATGTGCAGACCCAGGAAGGACTGACGACAATGTGAAAAAAAGACGTCTACGAGTGACTGAGCGAGCTCTATTGTGGGCTGCGGTTCCTCATGGTAGATATCCGTAAATGGCGTAGGCGAAGGCGAGGGAATGCCTTGTATCCAGGAGCTTTGAGGGGAATTGTTTGCTGTAAAATATAAGATTTAATACGAGACGATGACAGCGGATCAACGCACCGGAAGAAGAGAAGGATGACACTGAAAGTGAGAAGCCTGTACTTGCTGGAGAGCCCGTTAGGGAAGATGACGAGCTTTCTGAGCGACCATGACGATGAGGATCGTGTAGAGTTACGGATGGCGAGGTATACTCGGGATCCTCGAGCTCTCGTATACGCTGCTCTAAACGCTCGATATGTTCACGGAGAAGTTGGGTTCTGGTTTTTCCCTTTCCATCATCGTACTGACAGGCGTCATGCTGCTTTGCACGAACGCACTGTTGACAGGCTGGCTTGTTACCGTCGCACCTCTGACGACTTCATTAACGACTGACACGCTCTCTGGACTATAAGACGATGACTTACCATCTTTCTTTTTCTGGACAAGGCGCGTTTAAGCATGGTCAGCGAGTTTTGACGAATGATGGGCGAATAGAGAAAATACCTGCAACGCAAGCATGCTTTTCCCCTCTGCAGAGTTGGCGGGGGCGTGGTGGACTGATTACTAGCCATTATGGGAACGGATACTAAATATACACGAATGAAAGTGGAACTAATGGGTGGAAACGCATCAACGAGCTGCGGAATACATGCATGAAGAAGAATGAACATACCAAGGAGCCCGTGTGGATGTGAGGCTAAAGATGAAGAAAGAGAGGGAGTATGAGTACTCCAGGCATGAAGTGAACAAGTGAGACCTAGTAGTAGGGGCGGTGACACGAACTAGTCAGGAATAATTTACTGAGAGCACATGAACAGTGTGCTCAAATAGTTCCTGAAACCGTGACTTGTCTGGTTGATCAGATAGCAGAGCCCGCGTGATGTCGGACAAACCTTTGGCTGGTTATGTAGTTCCGCCGGAGATCCAGGAAACTTCCGAGGTTTTACGATCCCGACAAAACTCGATGCATGATTGAATCCACATGCTTGGGCGGTCTTTGGTGGCTGTTTGTTTCTGTTGGGGTCGTCCGCTGGTCAAATCTCACAACGGTCTTCCTCTCCCGTCTCCGTCATCTTTGAGGTTCATGGGTCACCTCCAGGTAGTACCATAAGTCATGGATAGCTCAATGTCCACACAGCTTTACCCGGCATTCAGACAGTACGGATTTCAACAAGAACCGACCGTATACTAGGTAGGTACGCCATACAATATAGCAGTACTTTCACTAAATTTCATCTCCTCAGCCTGACGAGTCGCGCGAAACTATTATCTGACTTCTGGCTGTCAAAATCCGCCAAGGCAGATTGGTTCTTTGTCATCCAGCAGGGCCAACCATCTTCACCACGTTGTTTTTGTCATGTCCGCGGATTGGGTAACGACCTACGTTTTTGGGACGATTCAGACACCTGGCCCTGCAATATTGATTCTACTGAGAATCCTTGACTTGATGGACTGGGTTGCGCTAAAACATCTGTGCAGACAATCCATCTTACGACACCCCAGTATCTCGTTCTCTCAGGTCACTTCGTTAATATCGTGTTCATCGGTCATTTCATCTCCTCGGCCCGCGACGGGACGGAATATTGCGATTGGAACGTTTTTGTTGGTCCTGTTCATTCTTAAATTCGAACTATCAATCAAGGCTGAGCCAGCTGCTACTTGATGTCATGTTACCAGATGCTGCGCCAATATATCTGCTTGTCGTTTCATCTGCTGAAGATTCTCCTTTACACGCTCCCAAAGAAGGCAGACTTCATACCATTAGCATGCCTTATCAGTATGTTCAACTTCTACGTGCTTTATCTTGCACGCTTCATATCAAACGCCTGTTATCGGTCTTTATAAATCTTGTCGGATTGTTCACTTTGCGAGCATAGTTTACTACACTGCCCGTGATACAATGACCATTGATGCGCTAGCCTCATAAATCATCAATGGATCAAGTTGGGAAACATAGATCTGTTATTAAGGTGCGCCACAATCCAGTGCAATATGATGTTGAATCAACTTGTACCAAGTTTGGAGTTTCGCAAAAGCGCTCAAGCTAAGGTTTGATGGTGTACCTTCGCCCCCGCATAACCTGCCGTCCTCGTGTTCACAGAAGTTACGGTACTCCAGGGTACTCCGCTGTGTCGTTTGCCTTCTGTCGCATCATGGTTATTCAGCCCTTCATAACCGTTACTGTCATGAGCAAGTTATGATCGCGGGTAACTTCTTTCGCGGGCTTGGTATCCCCTCCCCTGATGACGTCAACAGATCTCGAGGCTCTGTTGTTCATTACATGGTGTCTACACAGCTCTTTGATCAATTTACTGGCTCGAGCATAATTTATAATTCGCGGTCGGGACTGATTATAGCCGTATTGCACCAGTTCGCCGGTGCAAGATGTTGACATCAGCTTCCACTAGCAAGTCAACCTGAGAGCTCTCAAGCTTCGACGATACTTTGCAGGCTCGTCTTTTATTTCCGTCTGACCTGCATTCTGCCCACTGATGAAAAACTATACTTCTGTTCCCCATCGTTCACAATGAGTATCAGGGTATACACTGCCTCGAAAAAAATTCCAAGTTCTTAACCTACTCACGCTGACCATCTTCTTTGAGTCTGAGCTTCGACTGCACAGGCGCAGGTGTCTTATCTCCCCGAGGGCCCGTACACATATCTACGTCATTGCTATCACAATTCCTCACCCCTAAAAAACTCAATATCTCCGTTTATTTGGCGTCTAGACAATCGCCACGTTATTCTCGCCAGTACATGCAGATCTAGGGCTGCGTATCGGCATAGATAATGCATTCGTTCCTCTGCGTGTCTGCCTGCGCTACGATTTAGTGCACGTCGCGTACCTTGTCCTAAAGCCAGTTGGTCTACCGGTGCCGGAATCATCACCATCATTGTTATTGAGCTCGCACGACGGGCAGTACCTGTATCGTTCGAGGCCGTGCATACACTAAATACCACCTCGTCCCATGTACTAGTATTTCCCATCCTCCTCGATACGTTCGGTTCCGCTGACATTGATCGGCGACTACCTCACCGTCACGAATACAGCCATACCCTGAGCACCCACAGTAGGCTTTTTCTCCCAGCCAGCAATGGATAAGATCCTGATCCACGCTCAACCCCGGGTTCTAGCCTGTTGAAATCCCTGCTGAGTATTTATCCTGACATGACCACTGATATCAACTCTCACAGTGGCAATCCCACACCTCAAAATATTCAATGCCGCACGTCTTTCCCAATTCATACGCCGTGCTTGCTAGGCTGTTTTGATCTAGCTCGGAAATACAATGAAAGGGATCTGAGCTTCGAATTCTTTGTCTTGTGGGTCTTGCCAGCGCGTGATCATCTAGGACTAGTAATTTGGTGGGGATATTTCCAATGTCTCTTCGCGGGAGGTATGTTGCTCCATTTGCAATATCGTGGCATATTTTCATTGATAGGCATCAACTTCTGCGTTTGTCGGTCCCCGATGACTTATGAAGGTCAGGGACGTTTGCTTCCTATTGCCTCGGGAATTTCGAATTTCGTCAGGGAGTCTTCAACTTCTTGCGCACTCAGCGCAAGATAATTACGAGAGGTCTGCCTACATAGGAATTACATACATCTTTGTATTCGTTCCTGGCAGATTGCAGTCGTCAATTGCCGAATGGCTTAAATTTTCAAGACTGGATGAAGATAACAAGAGCTTCGCGAAGGTAATTCTCGGATGATCATTGATAGATGCGATGATCATACAGACCCCGTGCCGCCGGAACTCGTTGGACTGTTCAATAGATCAGGCCAACTCGATCCAACTGTAAAAGTATAAGAGAGATGCGGGCGCAATGATCACGCAAATAAAATAAATAAATACATACATTCCATCAATCCGCTGTCATCGTACTGGGGTAGAACTTCGAACCTCCAGTTTTTATTTATAGAGGGATGAACTGTCTTCTGAGAAGTGATCAATTAAACTACTCGTGACGAATCACAGGAAATACCTCAACATTGAATGCCTCGACCTCCGTTGATCGGCGTGCGCAGGAGGAATACCCTGCGACTACAATTCCATTGCGGTATCGATACATAGACTCGGTTGCCTATCACGAATATTCACATCCGTTGATCGTGCGCGTGAGGAATAACCGTTAACCAACGACTCCGCACATGCTTTGCAATTTGGTCTCATACTCCACGGATCGTGAGCAATAATCAGCGACTGCACGTGTACCGAGTAAGTCGCGGACTTGCTAGACGAATCAAGTACCTTCATGTCGGTCGACGTGCAAGTTTCCTATAATGGCCTCTGAGCTGGTAGAGGTCAATCATGTACTTTGACATCGTGTCCAGTCACTGCAGATGTCCGAGTCATGCAAGCCGCCCAGTATATATACCACAAGAGCTATCTATAACAACTAAACCCATAGATATAAAACTTAATAAAAGAATAGACGTAAAAGTGTCATGTTAAATACGTGGCAATGTGAGCGATATTAGACCCTAAGTAAGTCAGTGCATGAGTATCCGAGTTGAGGGAGCACCAAAACCAATACTCTGTATGTGGTATCACAATGATAAGTGTGGGTAGTGCTGTGGGGTATAATCTCTTTCTTCAGAGCAATATGGTGAAAAAGGCTGCCACAGATGCAAGGAGGGTGAGTGAGATAGCAATGTTTGTATGAGAAGATGCAGCGCCGAGGAGCGGGTTGCTGGAGCTGCTGGTCGAGGTAGCTGTGCTAGTCACCTTCACAGTGTTCGGGTTGGAAGTACCGGATGTTGTAGTACTCAAGCCACTGGCGAGCTCTGCAAAACCGACGGCAGCGGGGTTGGCACGGAAGACGGAGTACACGTTCTTGAGGAACGTGTCACCGATGATCCAAGTGGGAACGCCAGAACCAGTGCCAACGCTGGTGCCGATATCAAAAATACCACCAGCGCACATCTGAGTCGTAGAACCCGAGACAGAACTGGGAACAGAGCCGAGGTTCATGTCAGCCGGGCTGATCGTCCAGGTGGAACCGCCAAAAGACATCGTGACCGTGACATCAGTGGTACAAGCTAGAAATAGATGAGTCTTGTGCTTGTCCTGAAATGTACAAATGATACCGACGGAATGCGTATAGACCTGCGTATTGTCCCGTAAGCGCTATGGAGCCTGGAACTTGGGCCCAAATATTTGCAGCAACGTTGTTGGGTGCAGCGATGAGGGTAGTGCCTGTGTCGATGGCAGCAAGGGAACTGGATCCGACACTGACCGTCTTGCCTTGTACAGAAAGCGCTGCGCATTTGTGACCGATCAGTAGGCTTACAATATAACAAAATGGAGAAGCTAACAATTAACATTAAGCAACCAATACGATGGAGAACCAGCTAGGCTCAAGTACTCGATAGAGCCTTGGTACAAACTCGAGTTTGTTCCACCAAGAGTCAGTATACCGCCCGGAGCAGTGTTCATAGTGGCTTGGTCGTTATAACGTTCAAGGTAGAAAGAGAACAAGGGTTCTGAGAGCTGGTTGGCATTATAGAGGGCTTGCCAAAACGGGGTGGTATTGAGGGCAGAAATGGTGTTGAACCCAAGACCCATGATACCTGAGAGGACACCGTCAAGCAAGCCACTTGTAACTGAAGAAGCAGCCACTGGGACCAAAAATAAGTGTGGATCTGACTCAAGTCAATATAGACGTACGGAGTTCTTGCTGAGTGATGGTGAAACCACCGAAGGTGACAGTATCTTGGGCGACAACCCCTTTGACCGATCCTGAGCCATAATTAATCTGGAGGGAAGTGCCTGATGACTGAAATGTCGAGGATTTTGAGGTAGTAAACTCATTTGATGCGCAACTGGTACATGTGGATGTGGCAACCCAAAGGTCGGAAGACCCGGTATCGAGGACAAGATCAAAATTCTGGGCCCTTTAAGACGATGAGTATTTGTGAATATTGATTGAACATGTAACTCACGGACTCCCAATGCTTACAACACCTGAGTAACTGGAATCGTTTTGCTAATAAAATTAAACTAAATAATAGTCAAAAGCCCGAATTGCGAACCTCATCAGTGATTGGAATTGCCGCGGTGTTTGCTCGCTTGGAATACGTAGCATCTGTTGGTTGGTAACCGTATTTTGCCCGCAATGCTTCGACGGCTTTCGGCAAGTTTGCTACTCTGTTTGTTTGACTACGTCTGACGATTGGGACATGGATGACACCCGCGTCCGGTTGGGGAGCAGCAAAGACAAAGGGAAGGAGTGCAACAGCTACCAGAGGTAGGGAAATCATCGTGGAACCAGGAGGTGCTCAGAGAGAGAATGAAAGAGAATGAAAGAAAGGATTTAAACACAAAACTGTGAGTGGGCTTCACGTGTGTCAAAAGGAAATGGAAAACCTGACCTTGCGCAGTGCAGGGCTGTGCCAGCCGAGTATCTCTTGGCATACACGCTTAAAGTTATGACAACCTTGTTCCCACCACTTGGGGTTATCCAGGCCTGTCTAGACCTTAAATTAGGACAACACTCGTGAAGGTCAGTCGTGCTGCAGATTTTATTCAAGAGGGAACTCGAGCTGCTGAAGACCTTGAACTTTCAGACCCACGCGATTACAATACTAGTAGTACACTGAACAAGCGGCTGTTCAGTGGAAGCAGTAGATGTGAGTAATTATCACGCGAAGCCTAGGCTGGACGTAGTACGCCCAGCTGTATTCATCGTTTTACTTTGTCTATTAATTGATCTCGGTGCTGTGCACGTGTCCGTACGAGCCATTTTATCAACATTTCGTGAGTCCTCTCATTCCCGTTGCCAGATCTTGTGTCATGAATCTCACTTCAATGTGTCCATCGCAGTCCATATCGCCTTAATTCAATGCACGATCTCGACTCAAGTGACTTGTCTGTTTTTCGACAGTTTCTCAGCGTCTCTCGCCTACGCTGCGGTCCAGAATAACTTGGTAGGCCGCGTGATATGATTATTTTGGTTTCTTCTTTGTTATCTGAGCCTTTATTGCTATGACCTCTACTGTCGACGTTTCGGTGAGTTCCCTCATTATTTCCATCTTGTTTCCCTTCAGCGATGGCACATGCATGAGTCGGGCCCAGTTTGATGTCAAGGCCCAGGGGTCAATACCGCATGTCCCGGCAATTACAATGCTTGGCATCTCACTTCCTCGTTTGCACCATCTCTCTCTCGTCCATGCACCAGCGTGTTCTTGTTGCTTTCTTGGCTTCCATGGCACCTGTACTTTACAGCAGTTCTTTACGAAGATTAGGGGTCATGGTAATAATAAGTCACTATATAAGGATACGCGACCCTCATTTCTGATCGAATATGGAAGGCGTTTGTTCTGTGCATCAAACGCAAGCTCGACAATTGTCAAACCCATTCTTCACATCCAAATACCTGGTTCATGATACTGCGTCAGCATAGACACACTAACACACAATGAAAAGATCCCAAGACTCCGTATCGTCTCCCCAAAAATCATCTAATCACAAAAAAGCTAAGGTAGCACCTAACCAGGTAGTCCACGCGAGTACAACACGCGAGGACGATCATGATGCTGGTGAAGCGGGATGGACCCGCGTGGAAAAACGCAAGACCAAAAAGAACAAAAAGGTCGAAGCCAAACACGATGTGTGTCATATTAGTGCTTTCCTTTGTCCTCTACTACTTTTGTTGAATGGGATATATGTTTCTTCCTGGTTTTAGGCACTGATGCCCAGATTCATGTACGTGAACGGTGAGATCGTAAAGAGAAAAGATGCTGTCCATATAAACGTGAGTTATTTATTTTTAGGAGTTTTGAGTAGATTGACCCCGCGTCATCGTCGTAGGATGTTCGAGATTTGGTGTTGCACATAGCTGCAGATGCACCTCCGCCTAACTGGGTCAAGGTCGAGGTATGTCTTGACAAGTTTCATCTCTGGATCATGGTTTTGACCGTCATTTGTGCAGCACGCCCGATCGATTGAAAAGGTCGTAGCACTCCTCATACCTGGAATTCTTCCTTCCACCTTGGCTCTTCCACCTCTGCCCACCTCAGCTACCGCTAACCCAAATGTTCCACTCTCAATCCCTCTTCCTGCAGAATCGCACACTCCCATTCCTTTCATCGCATCTACTTACAGCCATGCATGCCCAACTCGTGCTCCAGGCGACCAGACTCGGATGTACTCCGTTCTCAGCGAGTTCTTCCAATGCCAAGTTACACCACAGGAGAAAGCCAAGAGACAAGCACAGCGAGCCTGTATGTATTCTATCTATATCATTCTTGCCAAGACTGACGATATCCTCGTGTAGCACAACGTGCCTGCGATGGCACGCCGGCATTGTACTTGTTGACGTTGAAAGAGATGATAGAGAACGAGTATCCAATTCCCTCATACATGGCTGATGTGTTCGAAAAGGGACCCGGTTGGATTGAGACTCCACAAGTATCGGAAGGATCACTGCTATTGCTTCCAGCAGATAAGCTGGAATCAAAAATATATGCTATCGACTGCGAAATGGTGTGTGATTACATAGCTGGGTGTAGTGTCGCTAACCGAAACCAAACCCAGTGCCTGACAGAGGACGGCAAAGAACTCACCCGAGTTTGCATGATCGATTACGAGAGCGGAATAGTCGTATACGATAAACTTGTTAAGCCTCCAAAGCCAGTCACTGACTACATGACTAAGTAAGCGAAATCTGGCATATTATGATCCAATACCGATTCTGAAATGTGTTTTCTCAGATGGTCAGGCATCACTGAATCCTTGCTCGCATCGGCTACAACAACCGTGGCTGAAGTTCAAGCACAGATCATGCCCATCATCGCACCAAAAGATGGACCGACCTCCATCCTGGTCGGGCACTCCCTTGAATCTGACCTCCGCGCCCTCCGGATCTGCCACCCGAGGTGCATCGATACCGCGGTCATATACCATCACCCACGCGGGCGGCCGTTGAAGCCGGGACTTGCGTGGCTCACCAAAAAATGGCTGAATCGCGAAATACAGATCCGGGGTGATAGTGGACACGATCCGGAGGAAGATGCGCGGGCGTGTATTGACCTCCTGCGGTCGAAAGTAAGATATGGCCCAAGCTATGGGGAGTTCAAGACTGATTTTGAGAGCATATATGAGCGTATGGGGAGGGCAAGCGGGAGGGGAGGACCAGGGTCTGTACGCAGTGTAGTGGTGGACCATGGGAACCCTGGTGTAATGCATGGATCCAAAGCTACCTCGAATGTGCCGTGTACTAGCGACGAGGAAGTACTCAGTGGGCTGTTACAAGCTATTCCAGGACACGAATTCGCGTTTGGACGGTTTACTGGTGTTGCAGATGCACTGGGTTGTGAGTGTACAACTGTTCGCCTCATTGTATATACTTATGATTTGTAGGGCTAACACCAAAGGCGAGTACTGCAGAGACCCCTGTCGTCGCTCCAGCAGAACCATCGCCCACCGTTCTCGCCAATGCCCAAGCAACTCTTAACAACCAGCTGGTCACGCTCTATGCATCTCTCCCTGCACGGACAGCATTGATCATTTTCACCGGCCACTCGGATCCCCGACGGATGGCGAGCCTAAATGCCAGGAAATCGGCATTTGAGTCTGCTATCAGGGGGGGTAAGAAAGCGGAAGACATCGACAAGACAGATTGGTGGACAGCTAGTCATGGGCGAGAACTTGAGGAAGAAGTGGAGAAGGCGAAGAGGGGACTGTTGTTTTTGGGAATCAAGTGAAGTGCAAGGGATGGGTTTGTTAGACTTGCATCTTGTTGCCGCCTGTTGGTGGTTTTTCCTGCGCATGTATATCCGCTCTAGCATATTTCATCGTGTGATTTTGTTGTTTATTCGTCCCAGTCCAAACCCAGCACTCCTTCCTTTCCTCCTCGTACAGCAGCTTCTACGGCTTCTGCGAGTTGTCTCAGTGTCCTAGTGTCTTCATCTAACTCTTGAGGTCCCAATAGGTCGTTCTTGAGCTGCCTAGCGTCAACCCCAAGGGCACGATGTAAGGCATCCTCTCTATCTGCACCTCTGAGTTTGTCTATAGAAGTGAGGAGCTCTGGTAGACGAGGATTCGACTCCAGCACGCGACGTACAGCAGAGGAAGTAGCTATAAAATGGAGAAAAGGTTAAACACAGAAGGTAAAGTTGTTAAATAGACACACCGATAGCTTCGTATTGGTGAAGTTGCAGCGGCCTTGGGTCATCACGTTTCAATGGGTCGGGATATGCTGATTCTTCGGGTACGTATGGCCAATTGAGAGAAGTGAGAGGGCGTAGCGGCTTTGGATCGTCGAGCATCTCTTCTGCGGATGAAGGTAGTAACGCTGATGCTCTGTTTGAGCAAGGACCTAGAATGAAAGAAGGGAAACGTACCTTCGCGAGTCACAAGTGGAGTTTCAGTGGAGCCGCAAGATTCTGTGGGGTGATTTTTTGGATGAGATGTATCTTGAGTGTGTTTGTTATACCTTTATGTCGTTTGTAGCATGCAACGGAGCAGCTGAAGATTGATGTAAGCAGACACTTTGAAACGCGATGACAGAGAGGTAAACATACTAAACGGTCGCTCTGCATGTTGCGCAAGTATATTTTGATTCGTTTTCGTAACAGACATGGCAAGATCGAGGGGGCATCGTCGGGGTCAAGTGGATGCTCGACAATTTGAATCTAATACCGCGTGGCACGTGACCATTGCATCCCTTCGGAGGTTTTGCGCCGTCGAGTTTATACGAATTCAGTTTGCTTGTTCTTAAGCTGCAGCAGCAGCGTCATCTTCATTTTATTCTTTGGCTGTAACTGAAACGACTTTACGAGGATGTCTGAAGACGTGACATATGTTGGCAGCGGGAGGTCAATTGATATCGAGCTTGGGGGACAAGAGGTCATCACTATCGATCTTGACAACCTCGATCCAAACCCGGAAGATGTATTGGATCTTTTGAAGGAGGGTCAGTGCAGAGTGTCTGTGTGGACGAAGTTAGCTGGCGAGTACTGGAGAAGGGGCTACCTAGCAGCAGCCGAAAGAATAGCTCATTCTGCTATTGAATGTACGTCTCCTAGTTCAAGTTCGTCATGTAACTCACCTGAACATATCCACAGCGTTACATGCAAACGGAACGACAGCTTCATCTCCTCCAATATACGCCCTTCTTGCAAATATTCAAATAGCTCATGCTCAAAAGGCCCCCAAATTAGTGCTCTCAGAAGCTCGTGAGCTCTGTCAATCTCAGCTTTGGATGCTACTGACACGTCATAGGCGAGGATAAACTGACGAATGTGCGCCCAAAGGAAGAATACTACCGCGAAGCTGCTCAGTATCTCAACACCGGCGAGAGGGCTGCTGCAGAAGGTGGTGAGGGTGTGGGCGGAACTTTGGCATTCTTGACTCGAGGTACTGTGTGTGCTTGGCCCAGTCTTTGGCTAGCTTACCATATTCTACAGGAATACAACAACTTGCGACGAGGTCTATGGATGATGCCATGCGTTCTTTTGAGGGTGTACTGGCTGAGAAACCTACTAATGTCGTGGCCCTCCTTGGTAAAGTAGGTCTATTGCCCTATAATCCTAGGTAGTTGGTGACATCTTGGTATTAGGCTCGAATTCTCTATGCTCGAAGGAGTTATCCTCAGGCACTTAAACTATTCCAACAAGTTCTGCAACTCAACCCTCACTGCATCCCTGACCCACGCATTGGTATCGGACTGTGTCTATGGGCAATGGACTATAAAGCAAAAGCAAAAGCGGCATGGCAGCGAAGTTTAGAAGTTGTAAGTACTGGGCCCAAGTGTGGGGTAGCACTATATGGCTCAACACATTTCGTAGAATCCGACAGATTGGCCGGCCCAGCTTTTGCTTGGACTCGAGTCCATTAACGCGAGTAAGACCGAAAATCTCAGCGAGCAAGACCGTGCGCAAGCATTCCTTTCCGGAACAAAATTCATAGAGAAGGCTTTCAATGTCAATCAAAAGAGCGCTGCCGCCGCCAATGCGCTATGTGAACTCTTCCTCAGGAAGGGTAGCTATAAACGAGTATGTGATTTTTCGTCTCCCTTCGAGAACGTACTTCACACTACGTCATTAGGCTTTGAAGCTTGCGGAACGCACTATTCAGTTCGCCGATACCCTTACGTTGCTAACAGAGGGAAACCTCAGAGCTGCTCGGGTGCTACATGCGGAGGGCTCTCTCAAAGAAGCTACCAAATATTATACGACAGCCACTGATGGCCAACCAAAACATGTTTTAGGCGCCATCGGTATGGCACAAATGCAGATCCAAAATGGTAAGCTGACTTGATAGAAGTGGAAAAGGTAACTCATTTCAGTTTTCAGATGAGATAGCTGCAGCTATCCACACCCTTGATCTTCTTCTTCAGCCTCCAAATCCTCAGCGTTCCGTTGAAGCAATGGTCATGCTCGCTTCTCTTCGCGCCCATCCGCGTCCAGGTGTTTCGAGCTCAGACTTTGCTCAAGAAAAAGCTAAAGCTCGGGAACTATTCGATCGAGCTATGAAAGCTCTCGAGCAAGACGACTCACGTACATCTAATGGTCACGTCCCGCAACACACAGCAAGTTATATTAACGATGACTTGGATATGCATGTTGAAATTGCGCGGCTTTGGCAAGAAGAAAATCTTGACAGGACAACGCGGGCCCTTAAGGAGGCGCTGAGACTTAGCGAGGCGAACGAACAGGTCGACCCACGGCTGCTCAACAATATGGGCGCCCTCCAGCATATGGAAGGCAACCTAGCGGAAGCGCGGGTCTTATATGAAGAATCACTCACTAAAGCAGCTAGCCTGGGCCCGGACGTTGGAGAGGGGATGTCAACTTCGATGTTATACAACCTCGCGCGGGTGTACGAGGACAGTGGTGACGTAGCGATGGCAAAGGAAGCATACGACAAGCTCTTAGCCAGACATCCCGAGTATGTCGACGGTGAGTGCAGGTAAACAACACTTGTGTCTCTGTCTGATTCTCTTTCAGCCAAGGTCCGACAAGCGCAGATGCTAGCTGATCTCAATCAGTCTAACGAAGCGCACGATCTCTTGAAACAAGCTATGGCATCTCAAAACAGCAACCTAAATCTTCGCGCGTTCTACACCTACTTCCTCATCCAAAGTAATTTTCCGAAACCTGCAAAAGATTTCGTCTTTGCTACCCTCAAGGATCATGACAAGCATGATGTTTATTCATTATGCGCCGCTGGCTGGATTCAATATCATCAAAGCCGAGAAAGTCGAGATCCGACTCCGAAAGGCTTGGAAGAGCGAAGACGTGGTTTCCAGCGCTCTGCCGAGTTCTACGACAAAGCTTTGCTCTTGGATCCGCTCTGTGCTTTTGCTGCTCAAGGACTAGCCATTGTGACTGCGGAGGACGCCCTCGGGACCTTCGGAGGTGGCCCAGCTACTTCTGGTGGAGACGATCCACAAAAACGAATGAGGAACGCAAGAGACGCCCTCGATATTTTTGCCAAAATAAGGGAGTCCCTCAACGACGGCAGTGTGTACCTTAATATGGGACATTGTTATTACGCTCGAGACGAGTTTGATCGGGCTATTGAAAGTGTGGGTCTTCATTTGTCTATTTTACTATTTTACAGTTGGATTGACACATAGACGCCCCAGTATGAGACAGCATCTGTACGATTTTACAACGGCCATAATGTTTCTGTGCTCCTATGTTTGTGTCGAACGTGGTACGCAAAGGCTAGCAAGGACCAGTCCTTTGTTGCTATGAGCACAGCGCTCAAATATGCACAAAAGGCACGACTAAATCTCTATCTTTTCAGTTCCATTGGGGCTAATTTTTAACAGGCCCTCCACTTACAACCCAGCGACAAGGCCATCATGTACAATATCGCTATGGTTCAGCAAAAAGCTGCAGAGCTACTCTTCGGCCTCAGCCCGTCGAAGCGTACCCTGAAAGATCTGGAGTGGGCAATATTACAGGCCGGACACGCGCAACGGTGAGATCATTTAGTTGACAGTGTCCTGGCTCGATTTAATGAGTATCGTCAGATTATTCGCTTCTCTTGCCGCAGACTCTGCCTCTGTCGTACCCTACAGTCGTGATATCGCGGACCAACGTAGGAAATACGGAGAAAGTATGCTGCGAAGAGGAGACGAGCATCTAGCAACACAAAAGGAATTCGAAGCTGAGGCAGAGGCGAAATTGGTGGCTGCTAGGCTGAGGAGACAGATGGAGAGAGAGAAACTGGAGGCTATTGAAGTACGTGCTTTCAGGTTTTGTTCATGTGCTGTCGCTGAGCTACTTTTGCAGCAAGAAAAGATCGAGGAACATCGCCGGCAAGCGGAAAAGCTTGCAGAAGAGCGTCGTAAAGCGAGGGAACAAGCCCAGGAATGGACAAGGGAAGTTCAGATGGAGAGCGAGGAAGAGCGTGAACGGAAATCCAAGAGGGCCGCCAGGAAGGTCAAAGTTGAAGGAGAAAGTGGAGATGAAGGAGCTGAACCCAAGAAGAAGAAGAGAAGCGGAGGCAAGCTCAAAAAATCTGTTGATCAGGATGTCGACAACGAGCAGCTCTTCAGCGATGATGAGGTCGATAGCAAACCAGCAAAGAAGGTATGATGTTCTGACTTTGTGTGACTGCGAAGGTACTGAGCTCGTCGAATCAGCGTGTCCCGAAAAAGCGGGTTGTCAGAGATGATGAAGACCAGGACACTGTTGGAGGACCACGCAAAAAGCAATAGTACGTAATGCATCTAGATTCCTCGAACTTTTGCTAATTCTTTCTCGCTAGTAAAAGCAAGGAAATTCTATCGGACACAGACGATGAGGAGATGTCGTGATATCGGTAGATTTCTCAGTATTGTCTATGTTGCTTTCGCTTGCATTGGGCTCCTGTTGAGTTACTTTCGCCATTTTTGCTTGAAACTCGCTCCGTGTAAATATATGCTGTACCGTGCTGATTCGAAGCGAACGCCTATGTTGTAGCTAAAGGAGCCGTAATATAGGTGTAGCTATTTTCTGTCCGTATCTTAGTTAATTTATGCTTACATATTACTACCGGCACCCTTCGTTGACCAAATTTTTCTAATAAATCGATCAAGTTCTTTCTGTCACTATGCGATGACCGTTCACTCCATGCACCTCGTCAACTCTCATTTCAAGTCCAGTTCAAATGAAACAGGCTGCGGAACGCGAGAATAAAGTACGACGCTCTGTCAAATGTTAGTACGGGAGATAATGGTGGAAGTTGCGCATGGCGCAAGCGTCGTACTGGGCGCTTCATCTGCAAAGCAAGTGCTGTAGAGACGAAGATAACGAATGGAACACGCACCTTGATAGACCACTGTCACGATCACTTGGGGGACTTCTGGATTTCCAAACAAAACATTCGCTATATTGCTATCAATCTGCACTTCTCAGTCATCAGTGGTGCTCGCTGAAGTTGTCTGAGCTGTGAGTGACATTTTTTCGCAGGATAAGGAAAGCTTAAAGCCCATTCGCTGATTGGTATCTTTTATCCTCGTACAGATCAAACAGCCAATATACACCCGTCTTGAAGTCGTTAGGATCAATTTTCTTTAAACAAGTTAGATTGTGAGTGATGTCTCATACTCGTCTGTCAACGAAAGTTAAGATCACAAAGCAGATAGGGCAGTCAAATTCACCAACAACCCACGCCCCTGAAACCCGCTTCAATTCGGAGAAGACACAAGGAACTGAGATTTGATTGACATCCCCGAACGCCTAGCATGTCAGGTTTTCCTGCTACTAAGATGAAAAATACGTCAGAAGTATCGCCCCGTAAGACGATGCGAGTAGAAGGCATTGCGCACCTGCCCAGTGGGTAGCGCATCATCACACGTTTTGAACGAGGGCTCAAGTCGAATATTATGGGACCTAGAGAGCGGTACGCGGACATGTGACAAGTGGCCCGAGGAGATGAAGGAGGTGAGGCAGCAGGAAAGATCATAACTTGAAGGACCACGGCACTGTCTCCGATTGGCAAAGCTGTTGCCTGCGGAAAATAGGATGGGCGGTAAGGTTGTGGGATGTCGAGACGGGTAAGGTTATCGTCAAACGAGATGTGAAGTGCGACGAACCGGTCGAAGGTCAATGCCCAATCAAGACGGGGCACCAGTCGGCGTACGGGGTCAATTACTCGCGGCTGTCGGTGCCATCATTCTACTCGCTGGATGTGAGCTTTAGACTCCAGTACCCAATCCATCGAAACATCTCTGCCTATAGAAGAAGAGACACAAGGGAACAACAGAGCCATGATCGAACCTGAACTCGAAGAGGCTGCCGTGACTACCAATATGCAACAGATGATGATCCATTGAGAAACGAATGGTTCTACCATTCCAAAAAATCTTACCTCCAATAGTATGTTCAATCAAAGGTGAATATTTTTATTGTATTCTGATTCAGATGAACTTGAAGATGTAGGGAGGGTATGGAAGAATCCAACTTGAACGACACCATCAAAAAACCACATGGTATGTCCTCTGTCTTGAGTGAGTCGTTTGTTGATAATTTCATAGGAATTTCGTGATGTGGGAGTGAGAGAATCCGCCTTATTGGAGCGCATGAGAAATAGGCCGAGGTTTGACAAAGCTCAAGTCTGGTCAATTACTTTATTTCTGTTTCGTGTAATGCTTACTTATCTGCTTCAAGCTGACTTAGGACTATACCAAACGCATTCTTGCTGGCGTTCTCCCCACCGTCCTGCACGAAACTTTCTATGATGACTTGATGCAATCGTTCATAGTCACAATCAACAGTCTCCCTTATGACCGCGTGACAATCTGCCCCTAGATACACATGAACTATCAGCTTCATGTTAAAAATTGGTTACGCCTGCCATATCACTTACAGCCAACCAAGGACCGACAGGTGTTCTGCTCATTCCCTACGTAGGAGAAACTGCTTCGACAGAGGAATGGGGCCATGCCTTCGAGAAGGTGGAGTCCACGATCACCCAACATGTGAAGATCATATTAGCATCAATCGTGTTGGTACACGAGGCTGAACCTTACACCTGCTCTCGGAATGGCAATTTTACTGCGTCAGAGACGTCGCACAACCGTATCGACACTGGTATCTCGACCCTTTCTCTCAGGGCATCCATTGCCAAGCGTTCGACGCTATGGGAATTTAACGAGCCTGTCATGATTGCTGATCACACTTGGTCTCATGTTAGGTTAGTCGACTCGTCGCTCCACTTGATGGTAAGTGTCTTACCCACATCTTTGCTCCCATTCGTGTGATCTAATTTGGTCTACCGCACGCAGGAGGTTAACCCCACACTTGCAGATGCTGAGAGTGTACGCCAGACCGTGGCGATGGGGTGTTCGTTGGTCCATTCTGCTTGGGTAAGTCGTCCATCTGTTGCCCCGTTCGTTGTTTCCAATTTTCTTGGATGGGGATGCACGTGCACTTTTGGGCATCCACAAGGACTGCCTACAACGTGGATAGACAATGTTGCTCGTTATCTATCTGTTGCACAGGTGAAAACCTTCTCTGAGGCACGAGTGTCGTAGATTAATCTCGATGTGACGGTGTGATATGATCTAGTGGCAGTGAGTCACATCTGCTTATCAAAGCCCACAATGGTTAACTGTTCGGCAATAGTGGAGAGGGGTATCGGATGCGGATTTGATCTCCGTGTAGGTTGTTGTGGACAATCAGAGGCACGTGCTCGCTCACGTGCCATATTGTTAGACGTGATATTTCTTACGCGTCGTCAAGCATGCAATCCCTGTCTGATGCATTCATGTTGATAGATTTTGCAATCAAATTATCGAGTGCGCAATGTTCCAGTCAATAGCTGCCAGCAGCATCTGGGGAAAACGACGCGTCCCTATGCATGAAGAAAATTCCATGAACATTGCGCAGCCAAAGACGAAATTAAGTCTGAAATTTTGATGCATCGCGTCGCGTTCGATATTGTTAAGAAAAATGAGTGGTTGCGTATCTTTTCCAAAGATACCTCGGATTAATATCACAATTTAACTAATTGAGTTTTCCACAGTCGTGCGGGGAAATATCCGGGTGCACTGCGTAATGTGCTATTATCCACCGGTGAAATATACATTTGTGGATTAATTTCCTTTGTATACCTTGCTTTAGTGGAGTATCACGTTATGGCCACAGAACGAAAACATAAGGTACGCATCAATTGCTTAAACGCTTTAAGTGGTAGCTCACCAATATAAATACTCAGCACTTGTGTCTCTTCTCTCTTCTTCATCGATATCTTCCAGATACCATTTGCTATCTAACTTGTGTACCTACTCTCATCTACTTTACTTCTCTTCTCTCTTCTTCATCGATCTCTTCCAGATACCATTTGCTATCTAACTTGTGTACCTACTCTCATCTACTTTACTTCTCTTCTCTTACGCGTTAGGGCCTACTGCCACCCACATTATCCATCCGTCAACATGAACAACGATAGAGCTCATTCTAATATGCACTCTTCCATGCCATCTTATACGGTAAATGCACCTCTCGTTTTCGAATGCTTTCGTCGTGTCAACTCAACAGGGACAGTCACAGGCTCAAGACACTGGAGGTCAACCACCTCTCCATCCTCAACCACCTCTCCATCCTCAACCACCTCTTCATCCTCAACCACCTCTCCATCCTCAACCACCTCTCCATCCTCAACCCCCCATCCCCTACGTCCCTCAGGGTTTCATATATTGGAGTCAAGCGTACGGCAACTACCCACCGCCACAAAATTATTACGGTGGCTACCCGGGACCTCATGCTCATGGCGTAGCGCCTGTTGCAGCACCTTATCACGCTCCTGCAGTGCAAGTCCCGATTCTCCAGCAGGAGCAGGTGCTGCCCAACCCTGGACCAATGTTGCCAGTACCATCTGTAGGCCCAGTCGAAGGGGGTTCTACGCAGACTTTAAAGAGGAAGGCGGTTGATCATGACACAACAGCAGCGAAAAGATACCAGCGTCATCGTCCTCAGGACGATCCACTCTTTGTGAGTCAATTTTATTTGTCGGATTTTCGCCATCTGGCTGACGGCTGTTTCGTCAGGCATGCGTGCTGGGCGAAGATGGGATAGAGAGGTGGAAGTGTCTCAAAGACACATGTGCGCGCCTAGCTCCAATGCTAGAAGTTAGCGTGCACAGGCACGTAACGGAGACGAAGTCGCATCTCGAAGGCACCGAAGATGCACCTCCTGAGTATATATGCCCAGCGTGTGGCGCCAGGTGAGTACTTCCTTCATTTCGAATGTGACCATGGGGCTGAAATGTTGATTCTTATAGTTTCAAGCGTGAGTCTGCGTTGATCAGGCATCAACCCAGTCAGCAATGTGCAAAAAACAGGGCAAAGTCTCTGAATTGGCATGCACCCTTTCGCACGACCGGCGCTGGGCCAAGCACAACGTCCCAGCATTTCAACCGGCGTTTGTCCCCACGGGAAGTTGCATCTCTTCCCAAGGTGCAATCCAATGCTCTGGGTTCATTTGCAACAACCCCTATGCAACAGCCCGCTGTTGCACCTCCATCACAGTCTATGCAGCGTATCACAGTCCAGGCTGCTACTCCTCTCCCACATGTAACTCGACCTCAACCATCTAGCGATGCTATACCAATCATCGCGCGAGAATTTTCGCTGCCGATTTTGAAACAGACCACTGCTTCCTCTTCCTCACCGTCGTCAACTTCCTCGTCTGAGAATGATGATGATGACGATGATTCATTCTCAGGTCTATTCTCAGAGCCATCCTCTCCTGCCTGAGATGAAAACGAGGATGGATTCAACTGTTCTACGTACCTATTCTCTTGAAGCCTCTCGTGGCTGAGAAAGCAATGAATGCTCCTAGTCCTTGATGTGAATGTAATCGCACTTATCTTTACTGTATTCGAGTCGGGATGATACCTATGTAACAATACTATACCAGTCTCGGTGAAACGCAATGTACCGTTCAAATTACCTCTTGCTGGACTTGAATGCGCCATATGACCCTGAATCGAGTGTTTCACCTTGCTTTGTGGCACCTTAGTTATGAAATGGTCCTCTGATGGCGTTCTCTATGACTAGTTGATATACATCAATGTACAGTGTCTAACGAAATGATATGGCTTAGAAAGTACTAGATGTCTGGCGCATATAATTATTGATATCAATATTTCAGGTAGACTTATTGTAGACACGCCGATATACAGGATATTATGCCAGCTGGTGGGGGAGTGAATGACATGCACCTAAAGAAGTAATTATATAGATGAACATCGAGATAGCTATCCACGGTACCGGTCGAGTAGATATATAGCAGACGAATGTACAATGACATGCCGCCAGTGTATCCATTCCGGTCGCTGAGCAACATCTGATTGCGCAGATCAAATTTTGAATCCGCAATTAGGAAATACACCCAACCGAAGGTGAAGCTTTTTCTGATGGCCAGGAAGGTCTAGAAGCGTCTGATCAGGGTTTTAAACTCCAAGTCTGACATATGTGCGCCTCACTAGCTTTTGAAAACCTACATACACGAACTAATTGACTACATGGCACAACGCTTAGTAGATAGTAGTCGATTTCCGAGTTGGACTACTCCAGCGCACATTCTACTGCTGCTTGATCCTGAGGGTTGCAGAATGCTTGGTTTTTCCATATGCGTCCGAATGAAGTCCGAGGTTCGACGTACTACTCATGATGTATCGACGGAGTTGAAAGTATCACAGCCTCTGCTTCTCTTTCTCCCTGCTCCGTTCAGTTACGCATAACTACAGAGGCAGTTGTGTGGCGGAAATCCATCTTCTACAAAGGTATCAACAACTTCAAGTATCATACTACCAGTGCCGATCAGCTATTGTTCGAGTGTTGTAAATCAGCAAGGATTCCGCCGAAGGGCCTTGTCGTAGCAGGCCATAATGCCGGTCTTCACATTCCGGTACGTATGCCTTATTCTGTGAAACTTCTGCCTCAATCAGCGGTCTCACTGAGTAGAGCAAGCGGTAGAATCCTATCGTATTCAAGCAAACAGCTGAGGAGAAACAAAACGTGTCAACCTCGCACTGAAAAATAATCATAGTCCATATTATGAAACCCAATATCAAAACATACTATGTGATATCCCAAAAAACATGGGTTTTATACAACTTGTCGGGCTCGAGTAACCAGAAATAATCAGGTCCAAAGGAAGTGGTGAAGTGTGAAAAGGAAAGAGTTTATGGATGCTCTGCGAGGATGAGCATGGGGCAGGCAGAAATTACATATTGCTTTCCCGGAAGTTTGATTACTCATCAGATGGCTGGAAGAAACCGCGTATGCAGAATATGAATCGGATCATCAAGGATCCAAGGGAAGGACAGGAGCAAGGGGACGCACGTGGCTATGTCGTGGCACAGGGAGATTCGTTTGTAAAGGACACGAGGATAACGCGGAATGAGCACCTTAGTAAAAGACTTTAAGAAATGATTGTGCAACCCTCCCAACCCAAAATTAAACGTCCACCGCAAGTTCGCTGTCTTGACTACCAGCCCTCCCTCCCAATCTCTTGCGTGGATTGGATTTGCGTCTAGTTTTATGAGTGGAGCTTGTTGTGAGTCAAATTATGGGTGGAGGAGTGCGTACTGAATGATTTCAAGTATCTTCGTGGAGACTTGCAAACTTTCGAGAATCAACTGCGTACAACGTCCTGAAATCTCCGACCCTCTCGTGAGGAATGCCTCATGCACGTCGATTGACACTCATTCAGAAGAAATCATGTAGGCTTTTCGACTCACCAACAATCTTGCTGCTAGAGAACCAGGTCCAACGAGCTGTCACTTGTCGCACATATAATCCACGTTGTCTTTAGCCCTGGCCATGTCTTCCACGGCTGCTAGAATCAAAAGGGTGTCCACAATAAAAATCCAAAAGATCATGCGAGGCCATACCAAGCGGGTTCGAGGCGTTGCGCATCTGCCCAATGGACAACACATCATCACATGTTCGAGAGACGGCTCACTTCGACTATGGGACATAGAGAACTGTACTCAGATAGGCAAAGACTGGAGAGATGAGGGGGATGAAGTAGGAGCATGGAGCATGGCGTTGTCTCCAAACGGCAGAACTAGTTGCCACCAGCTATCTTGATGGGACAGTGAGGTTGTGGGACATTGAGACAAGGAAGGTCATCACGAAATGGAAAGAGCCTAGTGAAGATGTCAACTCGGTATGCTGGAGTCCAGACGATGCGCAGATTGTTATTGGATCCGCGGACGGGACAGCAAGAGTGTGGAATGTCGAGAGTGGCAAACCATTGATAGTCCAGGTAATCCAGACGGGACACGAGTCGGTATACGTGGTGAGCTACTCACCCAAAGCGACGATGATTGCAACAGGAGGGTACAAAGAAGATGGAATCAAAATCTGGGATGCAAAAACCGGCAAGCTGCTCTCAACAGTCAAACACGAATATGCGGTTTGGAGCTTGGCATGGACGTCGAATGAAAATAAGCTTATATCCGGCTCAGGGAATGGCTCGCTTAGGATATTCGACACTGCCACATGGCAGGAGATCGCCGTTCTGGACGGTCACAAACAGGTTGTTGAGGCCATCGCTTTATTTCGCAATGACCGCCTCCTCGCAAGTACATCATGGGACAAAACGGCACGTCTCTGGAATTTGGACAATAACCTCTCCATCGGTCTACCCCTCAAGCACGCAAAGGATGTCGAGTTTGCAGCCTTTTCTGCGGACGGAAAGATGCTATCCACAGCTTGCGCTGATGAAAACGCATACGTGTGGGACATTCACGCCATCCTCACAGCCTCTGGCCTACAAAACCTCCTGTCCATACCTGTGAGTCTAACTTAACTCCTACTCCCCATCTCATTTACGTTGGCTCATAGGCACAACAATCTGGACTCAATAAGAAGGTATGTATCATTATCTCAAAGCTTTTCAAAAATATGGCATACTAATGTCCCGTTCGCAGAAGTCAGATGCAATAGTATGTCCTGTTGTTCTCGACCTTAACATTGATTGTGACACCGTTATTTCAGGCTAATGCTGGGCAACGTCCAGCCTCCCTTCCACTACCAGGTTTGCTTGATGACTTGCAAGATTGCGATCGTGTATGTCACCACTATCATAATTTACCGATTCATGTACTAACTTACAGTCCAGTTCCCCACGAGCAACAATACCATTTCTCATCCGTTGGTACATCGTCGCCGCCATGCTTCCGCACCCTTCTGGGAGTCGCGTCCACGTACGCTCCAAGTCCGCCTTCTTCAAATTTTCCACCCTCCACTGGCACAGCTCGACCCTGATGAATCAATCGAACTCCAACAACACTCAGGGCCCAGTACTTCCTCTTTTCCTACTCGTCTTGTCGGAGTTGCTGCGCAACAAGACAACCAAGTATGTTTTTATGGGGAGTTGACAATAGATGGTGTCTGAATACTTATGCACAGGTGTCGCACGTTGCCCTACCACCAGAACAAGCTAGCGATAAGGAGAAACGCATCAAAAAGTCTACATGGTGGAATCGTTTCATCCTGTTCCTCTTTTGTGCGTCTCACTCTTCCGTTGATGGTCCAAATTCATAGTGAGTAGCACATGTGCAATAGTTTTCCTGTATTCCTGTTACTTTGTTTTTTGTCTTGTTGTAGAATGTCTTTTGCTATCTTATCGATTACGTCGGTTGACATCTCACATCCTAACTTGTACGTTAAGAAATGACGCTACGTACTGTATATTCCATCCACGTGCTCCAGCGCCGGACTCAGTTACTATGCGTGAATGCTCCTCAAAACAAAACAAGACTCCCTACTCGCCTGTCCGCTCAAAATTGGTACCACATCAGAGTACCCTGAACGACACTGAGCCTCTGCAGATCTCCTTCCTTTTCAATACGAGGTTCGCTTGTTTTCAGCTTAGTCAGAATTAGGTCAAGACAAACTACCTCGTTCAATCGCAGTCCTCGTGCTGTCAAAGTCGCTGCACAATGAGGCAAGCAAGTATGTATTATTTGAATGTGTTAATCCTTGATTTCTGCGCAGGCATTGTGCGTTAATCGCCGACTTAGTGAAAAGGCAAAACACAAAGGATCTAAATACTTGGGTTCGCGCAATGTTGTTTCTCTGCTGGTGCCTTCTGTTCCTGATGAGAGCCCTGGTTATTGCAGCATAAAGACCGCGATTTTCGGCATAGTGTTCTGACTCTTTTTTATCTCGTTGATACTTTTCGACTGCACTACCTATAATCCCTAAGAACTCAAGGACGGAATGAAATAAGACATCTATTCTTGTGTAGCGCAACCATCGTCGGTCCTAACTCGACTTCATGACAGGAGAAAATTATTAGAAGACTCTCTGAATAGCTCTTCTCACGGTTGCTGGCTTTGTCTAGCGTGATCGCCCGCGGACTCGACAGAGTCCAGTCTCGAGTAGCTCAGCATGTGGATGAAAATTTCGAATGGCTAACCCCAATAGACAGCACAAGATAGCCCAGCTAGCAGTGTCACTGCGGCAGGTTCAAATGATGAGGCGATGGATGAGAGATCAGGATGAGAGACCGGCGGGGATTCTAGCGAGCGAGCGCTCCCATAGGTCCTGCCAAAAATTCTGCCATTCACCAGCCATAACAAATCTGCCAAATCGATTAGAATCGTGTCCATAAGTATATGTAGGATATAAAAGGTGTTCCTACAGTGTTCCTCCATCTTCAGATAACATTCGAGATCACCCTTGAAAGATCCCATATCACACAAAATGCATTTCTACTACTTCCTCGCTGCTGTTGTTGCTTTGACAGCATCTATGATGTCTGTCAGTGCATCTGGCAAATTGGGGGAAGACTGCATACATAGCGAAGATTGCTGTATGAACCGCGTTTGTGCATCTGACGGGGTATGTTGTTATGTAACTTATCAGGATCAACCACATGACTCACCTGCGCACCTTAGGCTGGAAATTTGGTCTGCCAGCCGTAGTGGTCGGGCGAAAATTGAGTCGGCAACCCAAGCGGCACGTCGCAACAGCGAATCGTGTCGCACGTAGTCTTATAGCGCCTTCGTTTTAGTGCAAACGTGCTACTAGCGTCTGTGTTCGAGTGTTGTGATACGAACAATTAGAGGACATAATTCGTGATTGACTACTTAGCGGAGTGTGCAAATCACCAAACCGGATCTGGGCTAATGCTAAGGGGCCTGTTGTTTTATCAAACCTTCGCCGATACTAAGGACTTGTGCAGCAAACTTTATTGACTCTATTGCCGCTGTAGTGATGAATACTGCGGCGGGCACGATCATAGCAGCGAGTGAGAGGAACTTCATTGAGGTTTGGATGTTCTTTTTTATCAAATTGAAAGCTAATTATCGTATCGCTTTTATACACAGGCAGAAGTAAATGGACGTCTGCGCAAAAGCATACATGCACTGAGCAGACTGGGTAATTCAATGTGCCATGCCAACAATCAGGGAAATATAATTTGCTACGAAGTGCTTTGTAGCACTCTGTAGCGCGATACTCCCCGATGATATCCTAATGGTAAGTTTTTTTTGCAATTTTGGATCGTTGTCTTGTGTTCGGTCCAAGGTTTCGCAAGGAGTCGAGAACGTCGAGCAAGTTCTGTTGGAGCTCTTCCTTGCTGTGAACTTGTATGCCAGCGACGAGTCTGAGAATGATGGCGCCGGAATCATGAGTACTAAGAGTTAAATTGACGGGAACACGTACGTGACTCTCTGTGGGACAGTAGTATCCGTAATGACTGTGCAACAATGAACGGCAGGTAACCAATCACATAATGACAGAGTCGGCATCAGAGAGGCACAGGAAGCGGGGTCTGCCGTCAATAAACTCATGTATAATTCAAACAGACATTAAATTTGACCGTCTTGAAGGCCTGAGACTCTCCAATGAATGCTCGTACTTCACGACCGGAGGTTGTGGTGCGAGAGATGGAGAACAAACCTAGATAGTATGTCAGTCGTAGTGCGCTGCGCTAGAGTACCTACCTACCGATAATGTTCAGAGCATGGCCAGGTCCAATGGGGCGGGGATGAGGCGGAGGCACTACAGCTAGCTGCGGTGGACTGGTTGGGTAGTGAGATTCAGTATGACGTGAATCAGGAGAATGCGAGGGCTGGGTGCAGAAGGGCATAGGCGATGGTCGCGACGAAGGTATGGGAGTGTGTCGTGAACCTGATGGAGATGACGCGCTATGCTTGCTACCATCCACCCGAGATCGCTTCGTGTCCATCTCATCCGGGACCGGGCTCAGAGGACGCTTGAGGGAGCCTGACCCTTCGGGGGGTGAAGGACGGCTGCGCGAAGAAGAGACAGCCACGATCTGTGGATGAAGATGCTCGGGTAGGTATTGCGAGAGGTTGAGAAGCGAGCTGTCGAAATATATAATCTACTGCACAAAGGGCCAATGTGTATAAGTTACACGCCAGGATGATAAGATAGGGAGGCAGAGTACATACCTTCAGGCCATTGACTCTCGAATTACCCCTTCGCACCCCTTCACGAGATCTCCGGAATCCGACAGGGCAACCCCTTCGCAACTCTCCCGCGAGCCTGCGGCGCACTGACCCCTTCGTATGACCATATTTTCATTCAGAGATCGCGTCTATTTGTCACCCTTCTCGTACCAATACCACGAGTTGTACTGGCAAGTCCTCTATTTCCTGGACCTCCTCCACAGGTTCTAAACTATGTTTTAGGTGGCAAAACACCTCGGGTTTGAGCCCAAATAGCCTCGCAAGTTCATTGCTATTTGTTCGCATCAGATATCATTGTTGATAACTATCTGATTTCTCATTCGCTAACACGATGAACGTCAGCTGCGCATAGAGAGACCTTATTCTATGTACGTTTTTGTTACTTGAATTTACTTAGAATATAAAGCATACTAGTGATTTACAAGGAACCATTATCGATTCATCGACCAACCACTCATCTCGCCGAGCGAGCCCACCAAACTCTTTTGTTTAAAACATGCAGCTTATTTCTCCAGTGATCTCCTTACTCCTGGCGCCGGTCGCTATAACTGTCTGCGAGGGTGACTGCATCGTCGATATCACCAACGAATACCTAAACCGCTACGAAAACATCTTGCTCGAGACCGTGATCCTTCAGAATTTGGAAAATCCATCTCAATTCACCATTTTCCTTTAGCCAAACTCATCAGGATGACACGCACAGGTGGCCCAGGTCAGCGAGCCACTCGTTCCCGCAACGGGCCGTAGAGTCGTGTAAAAGTTCCAACTCCCGTCTTGCAAGCCTATAACCTTATTGCCTACAACAGCCTGCACAAAGCAATACTCCCGACGTACTATCCTGCTACGAGGGTGATACATGAGCCAGCGACCGAATGTCTATAAAGTTACAAAGAGGTGTGACGCAGAAGATAAACTTGATAAATAAATAGAGTGCGGCACGCTATACATGTGCTTCCGCCGACTTCGCCTAAACAGAACTCGACCCGCTGACACTGGCCTGCCCTGGCCTGGTTGCTTGCGCCACGTTGGTTCCTTCTTCTGGGATAGATGAATCCCCTGCGAATGCTAGAATCGTAGGTGCTGCTGGAGCATGTGGAGTCGACCACTCATGTGTAACTGCCCTTCCCCGTGCCACACGTATGATAATAAATAATTGTGTAATGCCCTATTTGAAACAAAGCCAATATCAGAGACACGGATTGCTCAGGTTTCTGCCTGCTTACTTGAACTTGATAAATAGACAGGAAGCATATTGTAGAGAGAGAGTTTGATTCCATGGAAAATGCGACTATGTAGACGATGGCGAAGACACTGTATACCATGGCGGACTCGATGACCATGAGGATGACGCTATCATAGGTGCTAGAATCATATTCAGCCAACGCTGCCTTCATCTCGTTTCGCATGGAGACCAGACGTTTTACCACGAGAATGGAATAAAGCACGGTATTCGCCCCTAGGAAGGCATGATATGCAAGTGCAGCGTCGATACTGTAAAATGAAGCCCCGGCACCCGCCCGGACCAAGACGGTCACGGCTACTGCTGCTCAAGATGTCAGTGACCACGACTGTTTTGTAAATGATCTAAATGTACCAATCATGCCAATATAGACGACGAACATTGGGATCATCACGTGTCTCACCCCATTCCATATCACAAAACATCGGTAAAGCTGAGTATTTCGGGAGTCAGGCCTGCACATACGGCAAATTATTCGGCTCACAAGTAGTGCTTGCATAAACCACTCCGTGGTGTAACCACTAGATACGACCGTAAACATTCTGTGTAGATGGACAGGCAAAGATGCCTACCAGAGCATTGCCACAAAGTTGATACGGTAGTGCATCGCGTTCTTGATCAGCGCAATGGGGCCGCCAGGTGCATCGCGAAGGTCTATCCAAATTATCTCCGTATATTTCAAAGTGCAAGCAAAGCATATCGTCGAAAGTGTGAACGTGATGAGGGTGTAACAAAGAAGCATACGCCGATTATCTGCAATTTTTTGCCCATGTTGGGAACGTTGCATGAGGGCAGTCACCGCTTGTACAGTAAGGAGAAGGTATACGCCTATTACAGTACAGAGGTCAACTACCAAATCATCGTGGTGGGCAGAAAAACGCACCGTAGGATACACCCCCCAAAATCATTCCAATAAGACGAGACCGTTCAAGCGGCAAATCTGTGTGTGGGGTATAGGAGGACATGACCCAAAATTTGGGAAGATGAGAGAATGTCAGGGAGGTCTATCTTAATATCTGGCACCAGCAGCCTGAGGGTGGTTTTAGCCTTGGAGAAGAAGTAGTAGTTGTATATAGTCTCGGAATAGAGTTTTCATCTAGAAGAAAGAATGCATCAACCAGGGACTGCGACGCCGGTAGATAGAAACCCTTTTCAAGGACGAGACTGTGAAGTGCAAGATGACATGAAAATTTTGACATGGAATTGAGAAAATGGACTAACTCATCAAGGGTTGCTTCAGGCGCTGAAACATAAATTTAAAACTTCTCGTAGCTTTGGTGAATCAGAATCAGTTAGATTCTGCCATGGTGCATTTTTCAGACTCACCCCAGTGCATCACAGTATCAAGCCAACAAGCCAACAACTCGTGACTCACCCTGGCAAGTACGTATCCATGTCTTGGCAGGAACTAATGTCATATCCGTTCGGCGAATTGAATAACACTTTTTGTGACTGGCGGCAAGAAGGTTAAACACCACTAGAATGCCAACACCTCGGGTTCTGTAATTGTCAGAGGACGCCGCCGCCGCCGCCTGAAAATCCAAAATCCAGAAACGAGCCTTTCGGATCAGGAGCTTTTTTGGAACTAAATATATAGCTAGGGTCGGCGCACCTTCAAGTTTTTATCACAAAGTCGACCTCTTACAATCACACAAAATCTGGTTGCAAAACTACTTAGAGACATACAATTTCGTTGTAGATATTATTACTACACCTTGGCTGAAAGGCATTTTCACCTGAAGTTGTAAACGTTCGTAATCAAGCGTCCCCGACTCTACGAAGTAGGGAGGGTTCTGTCAGCTCCAAACGGCCAGGCACCTGTATGCAAATGTGCGCGTGAACTTATTTCCTTTTCTTGAATTCATGAGGCGAAGACCTCATCACTGTAACGCTCGTCAAAAGCCATCGCCGAATATCATAATCGACGTCCGTGGTCAGGACACTCGTAGTTTCAAGCAACAAGACCGGATAGCCATAATAGCTGCATCTGATACATACGCGCCAGATGTTACGACTCCGCAGTGGCGGATTCGGGGACTGGCGGGTCACCGCCGCTACGATTTCAGTAGTTACCAGATGTACCCGTACTTTTGAGCTAGCACATGCAAATCATGATCATGATCAGATACTATCATTCCTGGGAATCTGCAACTGGATGTAATATGCAAATTGTTCAAAACACCTCAATGCACTGCTTGAATCACCTCGAAAAAATTTAGATGCATGTAGGCTACTTAGAGATGATGTACTGTCCAAGTAGAATAAAAATTTCTCGAGTGTTGCAGCTGCGAGAGACGGAATAGTGGTAATTTGCAACCTTGTATAATCATAAATGATCCAGATCCCATAGATCCTAGAGAGATATTCAAAAAATTACACCCGGGGTATATCAAACACCTTGTCAGGGTGTCAGAACACAATTTCGATAGAGGCCATTCTCTTGTTTTAAGATGCTATAGACGGAGGATTGTGGACATGTATGAAAGCGTGACAACAGATAGGAGCGTGTGTAAGAAATTCAATCTCCTCTACGGCACACTCGGCTTGATACACGGCACTGTCCAGTCAGTCGCATTCACATTGCATTGTCTCGTTCTCGTATCCTCGTAATGCCTCCAAACCGCCGGTGAATTGTTACAGCGAAATTTGCAGCACTTCAACGACCACCCGGAACTCGAGAAAAATCAATGCTATGATGGTTTATTTAATCCCCCCTGTTCTCGCAGGCACCGTCTCGAAAATGACAATAGTGTGGCGCCTGAATTCCCGCAAGATATGATTCCCCCAAATTCGATTCAACAACCATCCAGGTATCAACCGCGGCTGCCAGTGCCTGTCACTCATTCCTCAATGTCAGCCATGGATCTGCCCCCACCCGGCTATGCACCTCCATATTATTCAATGCACCATTCTGTACCTCGGTCTCCACCTGTTCTTCACCCTCCCTTCGCACCGGTTGGTAGACCTCTCGCTAGTATGTCTCAGGATTTTCGAGTTGGTGGAGTGCAGATGTATGACATTGGGGGCTCTGGTGATGCAGGCCATCAGCTGTATGAGTCAGGACTCTATCAACCGTACCATTATAATCACAATTATTAGTATATAGACCATGATCCTCAATAATATTCATTTTCAAAGCGATGCGCAACGACGAGCTTCAGGGTCTTCGGAGAGTGAAAGTTGACGGTGCCGCTGCTGTGCCGACGTGTGACACGACGTGACCATGTTTTGCAGAATACCAGTCAGACCCTGAATTTTCTCGGCCTTCATCCAACACTCCACCAAAAAATCCTTAAAATCCTTAAAATCATATTCATATAGAGTAGCTACGAATATATAATGGTGCAAATCAGTAGAAGATAATATGATGCGGTTGAGGAGTTACAAAAGATTTATTGAAAATGTTGCAGAACCCCAGGAGTGATAGTAGTCCTAAAAGTAGTTTTATATCTTTTATTTTTTTTTAAAATGATTGTGTTGTACAAGTGGAGACAATTTGGCCCAATTCGACCTTTGCAATTTTAGCTAAAGTAACAAACAACAAGGATCATTTTAAAGTTCCGCCATGCCGCAAACGGAGTTTTCTCGGCACCAAGTAAAGCAAGAGCTCGAGGAACCTCCAAAGGCCTACAAAAAACCTCACGAGAATCAGCTGTTCCGCGATGGCTTCTTCACCATTTAAATTCAACCTTCAATGTTCAACATTCACGCTTTTGCATACTCACTTTGTTTCTACGGGCAGCACTGGTTTGAACACCTTATGACGAACCGAATCTCTGGGCCTGCCAAGTGCTAGCGTTCGACAGGGGACAGCGGTGCCTCCTGAGTCCTTATGCATATGTCTCAACACCAACGTACTATAGACAACTGCGGTCCAATTCAAAAGTCCCCTCAATAAATTTTTACCAGCGCTCGTCAAGGGACTCCAATGCCTCATCAACATACGACAGACAATTGGCGTCCAGAAATTGACATTCACTAACCCTACCTTCTCTATTTGTAGAACAACAACCATGTCAGGGCCCTTTGCCCCATTGCAATAGGTTGGCATGAAGTCCAGAACAATGTTGGCCGACAGCCATCACACTCCTGACAGAAAGAGACGCTTTCAAAGAGTACAAGGCGAGCATTCGTTAATTTGCGTCCTTTCTCTTTGATACTACACTTGATCGAAGTTACTCGTGACTGAATTACACTACGACGGCGCTGGCAATCCATACACTCGCGACTGAATAGGGATGTGGCAACCATACCCCAGGATTGCAAAGACTGTTGCACGTCCGTCACAGGTCTTACAACCTGATCCTTCTATACCGCTCCGAGGGCCGATGGAACTACTAACTGATGTCGTTACGAGGGACGGGTATATGTTTCGCCAAGTTGAAGGTGAGTATGAATGTGAATGTCTTTTTGTCATAAGCCCCATGGGCTCGCAAACTTAGGGCACTCATCCGTGGATTGGGAAGGAGCTGCCATCGTGATGAACGTCTGACAGTGCCTTTTTGTCGATTCCTTCCATATCTATCTCGTTCTGCAGTGGAATAAAACATCCTCAATATTAATGATATTCCGTTGACCTATGGTTTAGTTTTTCGTATAGAATATTTCATTGTATAATCTGGAAAATGTTTTTTGGAAGTCATGCCTAGGGAAGTACCCTAGATTTTTTTACTACAAAAATTGTTTCGCTCCCTGAGCTAAGAAAGCATGTGCAGATCCGTCTGTTGCTCACCGTAGATTCTAGGTCCGGACGCAACGCCGCCGAGCGCCAGGGAGAAGCTTGTGCTGACGTTGTCGTCACTGACCGAGGACCCTTCATTCAAGTAACAAGTTGTAGTCTGGATCTGCGTATACACAACTATATTTGGCAGAAGAAAAATTATATATATTTATAACGGTATAACATGAACGTCCGGAAAGATCCTGCGCTGCTGGGTGATGTGTACTGAGTGTTGACAAGAGGTGTGAGTTCATGTCCGCCATGGCTCAAGAGACTTAACGCTAACTATCAGATAGTCGAAGACTGAACGAACGACATGCGTGGTAGTAATGCATGTCTGTCAAAATTCTGATAGAGTTCCGGAAACAATATCATGATGAAACCAGGACAACAAAAGTACTTGGGGTTCAATCTTTGTCCGATAGGCCATACGTTTTATATAGAAGCCGCCTCTTATTGCGTGCAGAAATGCGTGTGCTGGAGTCACGACACGAACCTTCGTGACGTGTGAAGGCGAGAAGTATTCACATTTCCGGCATCGATGAACCTCTTGTGCTTCATCAAGTCTCAGGTCAAGATATGGTCAGGAAAAGATTAAAGTTCGCTCTGAAGGTGACTATCGAGTAGCGCCTAGACCTAGCTTCGTATTCTTGATAATAGCTGTCAAGGGCGCATCAATCCCACTAGACGCTTCGCCACCGATCCTATCTCCTTCTGCCCATCCCATAGAGGCAAGCATCCTGAATCCGACGTTCGTTTGTCCAATCTTTGGAGCAGCCTGCGAACGAGAATGTAAGCCGCATTTATTTCAAATGGAAGGAATCACATACCTTGCCAACTTCATCTCCCTCTTTGTGTCGAGGCATTGTCTCAAACCGGCCTCCGTGTTTCTTCATGACACTCTTGACTTTGCGCTCATCAATGGCACGCATCTTCGCGGACTTGATGAGAGTAGTATACCTCCCGGATCCCCAGCCTTTGCTGTGACTCTTGAGGTTAAACGAGCTCGCAAGCTTGTGAACTTCCTTTCTCGACGCTTTGTTCATTGGAGGAAGTACCATGTTGTTCTTTCCGCTAGTATCACTAATGAAGCGGCGAATCTGCTCCTCCAGTGACACCATGTCCACAATGGCATTTTGAATTTGGGCGAGCTCCCTCGGATCCAGCCGTGCGGCTGCCCACATCGCCTTGCGCCCCTTCTTACCACCTTTCTTCGGAGATATGGGATCGATGGCATCGAGAAGGCGGGCCTCCATGCGAGCTCGTTTATGTTCAGCTTTTTTGGCTCGATCTTTCTCCCACATCTCTTGAAGCTCGGCGGGCATTTCCTTCATCTTGTCTTTCTTGCGCTCTGAAAACAGATTAGATAACTGATCAATACGACATGGTAAGAGCACCAACTCGCTGGCTGATAGCTGAAGGATCCGTCAAATTCTTCGTAGTCGTCGATGTGGTCGAATTGACCATTCTGTATTGCACGGAATAATTTATTGCGTAGTTTGCGGTCTTTACCGCCAGCTATACCGCTATGCATTTCAAGCGTGTCCTGTAGGTAAAAAAGTCAACCTTCATGGAGTGCAAGGAGGGAAATCGAGATACCTCTATCAGTGCAATGTAATCATCGTCAGAATCAGCTCGATTCCACGACGGGAAAGGAGCATCAGAGGACTCCTCTGCTGAATCGGCCCCAGCCGTCGCTGGCTTCGTTGAGCGTGATTTCTCGCGAACTCGACGGAGTCTAGCCTGAAAATTAGCTCTTGGACTGAGCTCATCATTGGAAGAATCTTCCCCTTCGTCAGAATCATCTGAGTGTGAAGGTTCACGAGGCCTTCCACCCTCTGATTCTGCAACAAGTATTTCTTCCTCAACTTCAAACACCGCGTTTTCTTCCTCGTCTTCTTCATCGCTTGTGTCGCTATAGCTCCCATGGGAATCACTTCCGTTTTCTTCTTCTTCTTGCTCGTCCTCAATCCGTGTCTGCTCTTCATCCTGAATTTCATCCATCGTGTGATGCCGCGATCCTTCCGCGCTCATGCTCTGAACGAAGCCTTTCATAGCCTCCAAATCTGGTTCAAGGTCCGGATCTAAATCCATCCCTCCTAGTCCATTAGACACTTCATCAACACCATCGTTTGCTGGGACCCCATCTTCGTCCTCATCACCAAAATCAACATCAGAGTCGTCCTTCCGCCGAGACTCCCATCGGGCACTTTTACGCTCTCGTTCATCAGCATCTCTCAATCTAGCTTCAGAAAGCATAGCGCCAAAAGAGCCAAACATTGCCTGACGTTGCGCACGCTTGCGAGCTACTCGGGCTTCTTGTTTCCTAGCTTGTATCCTCGCTTTTGAGCGATCGCCCGGAGTGAAAACAGGTCTCTGATGAGACTGTTTCTTTATGTTGGGAGTCGCGAAATCGAACGAAACAGAAGAGAACTGCGGAGCTTCGCTCTGAACTGGGATGTCCTTATCAGCGTTTGTGTCTTCGTGTGCCACGGGCCCTGGGTGGGTTTGGATGGGATTGGTGATACCTGTCAGTACAGACCTCATGGGTAACCGTACTCGAGGAATATTGGAAATGGGCAAAATTTGCCTTGATCGTGGGTTGGGCGCAACGTATACGATAAGCTCGTCTTCTTCTCCAAGAGGAGCACCACCCCAGGCGATGCGATCAAAAAGCACGACATCACTAGCGGAGGGACGAGTAAATGGCTCTGTAGGTTCTGTATCCACAAAGAATGTGGGGGCATCGTCTTCAGGAAGACGTGTAGGGGAAACAGTGATTTCGTTTGATATTGGTGCCATGGGAGATGGGATGGTGTCTGGTTTATTGATGACTATTTCGTCATCTTTGGTTATCGCTAGGGCAGCTGTTGAGTGTTCTAGCGTAGTGATGCTATGTACAGTAATCGTGTTTGATTCACTGACTACCGCATCAATGGATACGGGGTTAGGTTTGTCGGGTGATACATCGGCGCCCTCTAGAGCTGGGTGGGATAAAGGAGTTGCGACAGAGTGATGTCTCTTGTTATACACCCCAGTGAATACCTCCTCATGTGAAGAAGAAGCGACTTGTGAAGCTCGGGTACTAGTTGAAGCACGAGCAGGTTGAAGCTGAGGAAACAGTTTTCCCATATCAGCAAAGTCGATCTCCTCCAGATCTTCCTCGTGATCAGAAACGCCGTCTTCTGAAGATGACGACGATTGAGGCAGAGGGGGGAATTTTTTTCCACTGAATACGCGGGTAACGCGATCTGCAGTAGGAACATGGCTTTCTTCACTCGGACCTAACCATCCCGCACCCAACATTCAGGACAATCGACAATGACCAGAAAAAGACAGATGCATACCAGCACTCTCAGCCACAGGCTGCAGAATATCTTCTTCCTCATGAAATAATGTCCTGGTAAGCACAGATGGCACGAATGTAATAGGTTTGAGCCAGAGGGGTTTAGAACGAGGTGCGCCTGCGTTTCTGTTACTGTGGCTGAAGCCTGGTTGTGCTCTGGGAGCGTCAGATGCTCCTCGTCCTCTGCCTCTGGTACCCATCCCACGACGAGGGGTATTTCCTCCTCGCTGAGGCGTACCTGATCCAGATCTCGATCCAAGCCCGGGACGTCCCCTTCGACTGCGAAATGGAATTCCACCTCTCCACGAGTCTGCATAGATGTTAAGATAAGACGAAATACTTGTGTTTCCTACGCACTACTCGATAATGGCTCCTGCCATAACTGAGCCACGACGTCCATCTCGCTATGAGGGTAGTTTCCTCGAGGTATATCATCGTTATGGCCTTGCCCACGTCCACGTCCGCGACCACGGCCACGGCCACGACCTGGGCCTCGAAGAGATCCACGGCCACGATTGTTATTTCCTCTAGGCATATCGATACAGAGAGTAAATAATATGAGATGGAAGGGACATGGACAAGGTACTACAGATATATGGATGTGCTGGACTTTGAGAGGATGGGTGAATCACATCATTGGCACGAGATCGGTGCCGTTTAGGACCAAAGTTTTGCGCGTAACTTGGGCTCAACGTTAGCTGCAGCCAATCGTAAATCGCAAAATTTAACTGAAATACGTAACGTCGAATATCCATTCACAAATTTGAAAGTACGTATGAAACAATGAAAAGCAGCACTGAACGTTGAACTCTGAATAAAATAGGATTCTGGAATATATGACCTGCGTACGATATACTATGACCATGCACAGTCGAACAGCGATGACAACTCACAGAAATGATAGAAAAAATAGAAAGCACAAGAAAAAGATTAAGAAACCAAGAAACGCATTCACGACATAAATCTTCATACATGTATTCCTACACAACATCAGCGACCCACAGGTCAACCAACCCACAAACACACACCTCAACTAGATCGAGGAGGCGGCGGCAAATACCTGCGATCATCCCTAGGATCCGGTCTATACGAAGGCCGTCCATAAATCCTCGGAGGGGGCGACCTCGGCGGCCTCGTATCCCTATCGTACGCACCCCCATATGACGGACCACCATCCCCAGACCTCTCTCTCGGCGGATAATCCCTCTCAACCCCAGCAGAAGCACCACTAAACGGCGGCGGCCCTCCACGCGACTCATAGAACCCACCGCTCGTCCCGCTCCCTGGTGGCGGAGACGCAGCAGAACGAGGTGGGTAATCACTCATTGACATCGACGGTCTGCGAGGTGAGTAGTACCCACCACCACCGCTGTACGGTGGGTCCTCGCGTGCACGTTTGAGAGGCGGTCGGATATCGTCCAAGGAACTGTTCGCGCCGCCTCTTCTTGGCGGACTCGGGCTGCGCGGACGGACGCCACGGACAAAGGGGGGGTCGTTATCTGGACCTGTGTAGCGAGCACGCTCGAAGTCTCGCGGTGGATACGAACGGTCGTCTACGGGGGGCAAGTATCCATCTCCCAGGCGCGAGCTCAGTGGACGAGAAGAATCAATAGGGCGGACTGGGGAACTGGAAAACGGTGCTCTCCGTTCTGGTTCACGTCCTTCCCACCCAGAACTCCTGGGAGGTGGTGCGTCGCGGTCATACCGTTCTCTCTGGGGTTCTCTATCATAGGGTCTCCATACGGGCGGACGAGACTTGTCATCGTCGGCAGCTCCATACCAGTCACGCCGCCTATCGAATGAATCTCGCTGATCAGCAGTCGCAAACCTTCGGTCAGAATCAGCTTCGAATGGTACGTCCGCCCGAGGTGGTGACCGTGGAGGATAGTAACTTCTGCCTCGAACGTCCGAAGGAGGCGGTGAATTGTAGCGGCGATTATCCATAGCATCAGGACGCCTGTCATCACTGAACCCTCTGTCAAGGTCCGAGCGGTAAGGTGGTCTTACATCTGATCTCTCCCGTGAGAGATCCCTTGCACGGAGATCGCGCGCATCACGAACAACTGGTGAATCTTTGGGTCCACGGAGGTCATCCCGAGCGACAGATGCCGCCCGAGGTGGTGCCACATACCCACTGGAGCGAGGGGGAGGAGTTGCTGGGCGTGCAAAGTTATCGTTGACAGGTGGACGCGGACGGACGTCAGCAGGAGCAGCAGGACGATCACTCAAGGGCAGTACACGTGATGGTTCTACAGGGCTAGTACGAGCATCCGAAAGGGGCCGATCTGAAGCGATAGGTGCATTTGACAAGCGCTCCTCCAGACTCGGTTGGTGGGTGACACGGATTTCCACTCTTGGAGCCCCAGGCTGGCTGAGACGTTCTTGGAGAGAAGGAACTGATTGTTGAGATATTCTCTCTTCAAGAGGTCGAGGGCGATCAACATCCACCGCACGTGCCACATCGGCAGGAGCAAGGCGAGCAGGCCTGTCATCAGCCATGCGGTGACTGTCATCGGGTGAAAGCGGAGGTCGAACAGTACGATCTTCAGAACTATGAACTGAGCCAGCGACTCTCGTTGGACGATCGTCAGGGGTGACTCGACTAGGACGATCGCGGTCATCAACCACCATACTACGAGATTCACGGTCATCAACAGGCGGTCGCCTATCGTCGAGAGATGGACGTGAACCGCGATCGTCAGGGCGCAGGGAAGGGCGTCTGTCTACATCCAAATCGTCTTTTGAATCATAGCGGCGAGGAGGGATATTGTCAAATGGATATCGGGGCTCATAATGGCGTTGTTCTGGGGGCGGTCTAGGAGCATGACTGCGTCCATAGGAACGACCACCGTATTGAGGACGGTCTCTGTCACGATCACGACTCCATTCACGTTCTCTTTCACGTTCTCTTTCCCGTTCTCTGTCTCTTTCTTTATCAAGGGATGCTTGATCCCTTGGAGGAAGTCGAGGGTCATTACCGTTAGGGCGGTTATCGAGAGGACGGCGTTCCGCATCAAATCGGACCCTTCTGTCGTCCAGTGGGGGATCACGAAGGGGGTCTCGTCTAATATCGTCTTTACCATCGTAGGTGGACTTTGGTGCTGAAGAGTCGACGGGAGGACGAGTGGTATACTCACCAGGACGTTCACCAAGAGGACGGGGTGTATCATTTTTTGAAATGTCATGATGGTCGCCTGAAAGAGGACCATCTCGGGAAGTAACATCGGCATTATCTGGACCGGTTGACATCTTTCTTTCGGATTTCAAGGGTGAAACTTCAACCTTTTTTCCAGGTTTGGGTCCTCCGGGTGGGGGAGTAGGGTCTGGATTCTAAGAACACGTGGTTAAGCGTGAGGGTTAGGGCGAGACCAAAAATAAGCACATTAGCTGCTGCTGCTGATTTCTTGACTACGGGTGGATCCGTAGGCCTCCTTGTGGAATCTGAAGAGTAAGGAGGAATTTGGTCGTCAGAAGAGTTATCGTAACCAGACTGGTTGTAATAATCGGCAGGATGCTGTTCTGGATGTGGCGGAACCTGAGAAGAGGTTGGGCCCAAATAGAGGCTAGCGAGAGCAGCGGGCTGAGGAACTGCACGATAGAATTCGTGCTGACCTTCCTTGATCATAGATTTTAAATTTTCTAGTACTTCAAGATCGTTTTTGCCAGGAGGTAGGATGACTTGTGGAGAGAAGAACTGGTGTTGTTGTTGTTGCTGTTGCTGTTGCTGTTGGGCCTGCTGCGGCTGACTATTGGGTCCGTGCGCATGAAAATTATAGGACATTCCGAAATTCTGAAAGTTGTTGTTGGGATTGTTGGTAGCAGATGTAGAAGCAACAGAGAAAGGTGAAGACATTAGAGCAGGTTCTTCACTTGGTAGTGGAACAAGGAAAGAAGTGTTTGGGTCCTCTGTAAACGTGGTGACCGTTCGTTCGCGGTTATTGTTGTTCCGTCCTTTGCGCTTTTTATTTTGCCTGGCTGACATTTTTTTGCGGTCCGAAATTGTTTAAATCGATGGTTTTACCTTGGTTTTAATCCCTAAGATCGATCAGTTGGATTTAAAAATTGATAGTGAAAAACCATGCTGTACCAACGAGGCTTGGAAGATGGGAGTCAAGAAGATAAAGAAATCTGATGAGAACCAGTCAAACTCGATTAAGATTTATCCAGCTGAAGGCTTCAAGTCCTCCTAATTATTATTATTATTATATCTAGCTAAGTGCTTAACATACTGCCTCCTTATGTATTTAAGAAAAGCATCGAACTTTGTAGAATAATGGTGAAATTGCCTAAAAGAGATATGTATATTCAAACGCGCTTGAATTTGTATTTAAAAATCCAGTCAGGCCTGCGGCTTCACATCATTGATCTTAACTCTCTTCATTAGAATCACTTTCACTTTGCAGCAATGTCTGTCGTCGGTGTCGACTTCGGTACTCTCCACAGCAAGGTTTGTTCTTTATCATCGCTTAGATCTCTTTAATGTACTAACTCCTTATCCAAAGATCGGCGTAGCTAGAAATCGAGGTATCGATATCATTGTAAACGAGGTTTCTAACCGTGCAACACCGTCAGTTTCTTCTTTATCAGATCCCTCCATTCTTAATTCCCGTTCCATCTCTAGATCTCTCGTGGCATTTGGCCCCAAACAACGTTCTATCGGTGAATCTGCAAAAACTCAAGAGACCTCAAATTTCAAGAACACCATAGGCAGCCTCAAGCGCCTCATTGGTAGAACACTGCAGGATACAGATATTGAAGTAGAGAAGAAATTTCTCAATGCGACCCTCGTCGATGTCGGAGGAACAATCGGCGTAGAGGTTCGCTACTGATAAAATTTGAATTGATTTTATCCTGATCTTCACCATCCTAGGTAACATATCGTGGCGAAAAGCAGATCTTTTCTGCTACCCAGCTTGTTGCAATGTATTTTGGCAAGCTGCGTGATATCACCGCAAACGAGCTTAAGACCGCAGTCTCTGATCTCGTTATTGCCGTCCCAGGATGGTACACCGATATTCAGCGACGAGCAATGATCGATGCAGCACAAATTGCTGGTCTTAATGCTCTTCGTCTCATCAACGACACAACTGCTGTCGCACTCGGTTACGGTATCACAAAGCTTGATCTCCCCGACCCAGAAAACCCACGACACGTCATGTTCGTTGATGTTGGACATTCCTCCATGTCCGTCTCAGTCGTCGCATTTGCCAAAGGTCAATTGTCTGTCAAAGCAGCTGCCTACGATCGCCACCTGGGTGGTCGTGATATCGACTACGCTCTTATCCAGTACTTTGCTGCCGAATTTAACGGCAAATACCACATCGACGTTCTTTCCAACCCCAAAGCAACCTTCCGTCTTCTCGTTGGCTGCGAGAAACTGAAAAAGGTCCTTTCAGCTAACAACGAGGCCCCCTTGAATGTCGAATCACTCATGAACGACATTGACGCCTCATCCAAACTTACCCGTGACACTTATGAAGGGCTCATTTCAGGCGTCCTCGATCGCATCGCCGCACCCCTCCAACAAGCCCTCGCCGAATCAGGACTCACCATTGACGATATTGACACCGTCGAGCTTGTCGGTGGCACCACCCGTATCCCTGCAGTCCGCGCCCGCATCCAAGCAGCCCTCGGAGGCAAGTTCCTCTCAACCACCATCAACCAAGACGAAGCCATCGCTCGTGGTGCTACCTTCGCAGCTGCCTTCCAATCCCCTACCTTCCGCGTGCGCGAGTTCCACGTGCACGACATCAACCAGTACCCGATCAAGGTGTGCTGGGAGCGCGCTGCCTCGGACCCAGATGATGACACCGAGCTTGTCGTTTTCCCTCGTGGAAACGGTATCCCATCTACTAAAATCCTTACCTTCTACCGCAAGGAGCCGTTCGAGATAGATGCTGAATATGCAGAGCCTGCTGGTCTCCCAGGAGGAATAAACCCGCAGATTGCAGCATTCACGGCAAAAGCTGTCCCGCCTTCCCCGAATGGCGACCTTACGTGCATCAAGTTGAAGACGCGGTTGAATTTACATGGGATCATGTCTTTTGAGAATGCGTACACGGAAGAGGTGGAGGAGCGTGAGGAGGCGATGGAAGTGGATGGGGAGGCACCAAAGAAGAAGCGACACGTGAAGAAGAATGAAATTCCATTCTCCACTCGCACTTCGTCGCTTGAACCAAGTGTCGTTGAGAAACTAAAGAACTGGAGGCGGAAATGCACGCTGCTGATAAGCTTGTCATGGACACGGAGGTTTGTTTTACAAATTAATGGAGTTGCCGCATGCTTATGATTACCAACAGGACCGCAAGAATGCTCTCGAGGAATATGTCTACGACATGCGCGCCAAGCTCGATGAGCGCTACTCATCCTTCGCGCAGGCTGCAGAAAAAGAGAAGCTCAATGTCATGTTCCAAGAAGCTGAGGACTGGCTATACTCCGACGAAGGTGAAGATGCGACAAAATCTGCATACGTCGCCAAACTCGACGCCCTCAAAGCAGTCGGCGACCCCATCGTCGCGCGCTACCGCGAAGCCGAAGAGCGACCCAAAGCCATGGCCCAACTCCGCGCAACCCTCAACGACTACATCTCCCAAGCGACCTCCGCCGACGAGAAATTTGCGCACATCGCCGATAGCGAAAAACAAAAAGTCGTGGAAAAATGCGTGACGGTCCAAAAGTGGCTCGACGACCAGAACGCACGACAAGCTGAGAGACCAAAGAATGTGGACCCTGTATTGACGAGTGCGGAGATTGCGAAGAAGAGGGAGGATGTGATTTATTTCGCGATTCCGATTTTGACGAAGCCTAAGCCTAAGCCTGTGAAGGTGGAGGGAACACCTGGGACGCAGACACCGCAAAGTGGGACACAAACACCTGATGCGGGGGCGCAGGGGCCACCGAAGGGAGAGCAGGAGCCGCCGAAGGGGGAGGAGGTTCCTGGGCCGCCGGAGATGGATGTTGATTAGACCACTTTAAATTTGAGTCCAAGTATTTGCGTTTCGTAAAATTAGCCGTAATTTGGTATTGGTTTTGATTAGACTGTGATGAAGCATATGGTGTGTAGAGCATATACAGTACCGCGATATAGTGTACTACTATCGTTCAATGTCTACTATTTTCTGGCTCTTTCAAATCCTCGCCCATCGGCAAAACTGCCTTTTTGGGATAATCACTTCAAGCTTCAACTTGCGGACAGCTCGGTGACCGTGAACATGGCTCCTTCCGCCCAGGCGGAAAAGCGATTACTATGGCATCCACGATGGGAGAACAAGTTTATGGTCGGAGGAGGTTCTCAAATGACAATGTACGAATGGGCACCAGAAGATTCTGAAATTCGACATGTAACTTCACAAAATGACTTGCAGTTCATGAAGGTGAGCTCCCTATTCGAAAGGCTTAGCTCAACTCAAGTACCCTGGCCTTTCCATCTATAGTGTTTCGCTTGGTCTCCTGACCCTGCATTTGATGATCTTTTTGCTGTTGGATCAGCTTCTGGACGTGTCGACCTCATCAGACTTGAAGCTACCAAAGTCGCTCGGAATAACGTCCTCTCAAGCGGTCCCGTCGTCACGCTTCCGGTGCGCAACACCCGGTCATGTAACGCCCTCGCGTTTTGTAACGCGGACCCCAACTACCTAGCAGTCGGCCTCGACAAAGTTCGGGGAGACTCCAGTCTCATCATCTGGGATATTCAATCCGCCACGCCCCTCCTCTCACTCTCCAAACCCACCACCTCAAATATAACAGAAGACGCAGTAGAAGCGCGTCCACAGCCTCGCATAGCGCGTGCTGAAGTTGGTCATCATAGGACTGACGGACGCGTGTTGCAGCAACATGCACCCACAGAAGTAGTCTCAGCCCTCGCCTTCCTCCCACAATCTACACATATGCTCTTGGCTGGTATATCAGCGCGGTGGCTGAGGCTATTCGACCTCCGGAGCGCAGTACCAGCAACTACTAATGTCGCGACGAAAGTCTACGGCATAGCGACATCTCCAATCGACCCGCACCAGATTGCATGTTGTGGAGACGGGATCATAACTGTCTGGGACGCAAGACGCCTCTTACATCCCCTACTTATGTTTACAGAGAAAGATGCAGCCGCTGATGGTGCAAGACCACGCGCTGGGTCTGGGTCTTTTGTCGATCATATCGAGTTTTCGAGCTCGAGGAGGGGCGTGCTTGCAGCGCATGAGAAGGATTCGTCGTATGTGCGGTTTTGGGATCTGCAACAGGCGCAAGGGAGCGAGAATAATTCTGATGAAGAGAGATCGATGGAATCGTCGCAGACTCGGGCTGCGAAGAGGTCCTGGGCGCCTTGGACTGCTGGTAGTGCTGGTGCGGGGAATGGGAATGGGATGAAGATTGGTAATGTGGAATTGCAGGAGGCGTTGGCGATCGTTCTTTCTGATACGCGCAAAAGTTTGTGTTTGGTTTGTCGGTCTTGTGTGCGTGCTGCTGATGCGTTGTTTTTTGATTGAAGCGACGAGCTTTCGTAAACCACTTGCATCTTTTGCGCTTGTTCCGAGTAAGCGCGCATTCTCGCTTACTTCGGAGGTTATGGTCGTCAATAAGGATGGGGATCTTGAACTCTATGCTGTGCATGATACGCCGAAACAAGCGTCTTGGAGTCCACGTGGGGACCTTATCATTGGTGCTGGGTTGGGATGCAAGATGTTCCCGGGCTTTGAGGACCGTGGAACTCCACCACAGCCCTGGGACATACATGTTGAAGAAACCACAGCTTCTCGGGGGCGTGACCGAACTACAAGTTTGCCGGCGTTTGGGAGGGGTGATGAAGATGGGTTTCCGGCTCTGGAAGTCAAATCTGCACTATCTAAGCCGATAAAAGCGAGGACGTATAGTCCAGCTTCGTTCCGACACTACCCGCTCGACCAGTCTGAGCTGTCTGTGCCGTCGAGTAGTGCTGGTGCTCAGATGGCTAGCAGGGCTGAGGCTGTGGAGGAGCCCAAATCAAATGGCCATCGACAAGGTGGAAAGAAGAGTGCACCGGGAGGGAAGACTTTACGGAGCGTGCATCAAGCCGTGGAGGATGATATCTCGATGATTATGCGTCGGCGCACTATTCGTGGATATGGGCTGGCAAGCGTGAGTTGTATAATTCTAGTATCACGTCATGTGGGCTCTGAGCACTGTTTTTTCTTTCAGGCCAAGCATAATGCCCAAGTCGTACAGGGAGATCCTTGCTCAAATACGATGCTGTCTGAGCTATGGGATTGGATACATCGTGCGTTACATCAGAGCATCTTCAACTCTGGATGTTCATCTCCCGCACAGATTCCCGTGAACTTGTATGCTCGCCGACGTCAAGATTACACGGCTATGAATTCTCAAATCAAGGACTTTTTGGACTATGGGAAGGATTTGCACCGCTACCTCAGGTCTCTGAGTCGAGCGCATCATCTTTTAGCGTCCTTGACGGCCTTTTGACGATACCCCAAATTTCTCCGGGGGATTCTAGTCTTTCTCCGCTATCTACTCCTGCTGTGCTTGACCCTTTGGCGCGATTGAGACAGCCTCCTGATGATTTGGCATATGGTGATTTCACAACTGCCGTTGCTGCACTATGTGCTCGACAGACATCGGGTTCGGGACGTCCGTGGAAACCCCCTGTCCGCAGCACAGAAAAGCTTGAGCAGAGGCAGTTTGCGTTGCATCTCTGCGGGTGGGGTATTGGAGAGGAGGAAATGAACCGTGAGATCAGAAGGTGGCTAACATTTATGTATTTGTGGTTTTCATTACTGAGCTTCTCGTGTAGGTGGGAGAAGGAGGGGCAACAGCCAAGAGCTGCATGTTGGCTTGTTTTCACGCGACAGTATCAAAAGGCGCTGGAGCTGTTAATGCGGAGTAAAGGTGCGGTCGTCTCTCTTTCTGTCTTTGTTTTGTTCAATAATAATATGATGTCCTAGATGAGATGCACAATCTAGTATCCGGTACTCTTGCAGCACTTGTCCCCAGCGCTGGAAGCACCCTATCTAATGAACTGCGCGTCCATGCCGAGCGTCTTATTGTCCGCCTCGAAGATCCATACTTCCGTGCTATGCTTACCCAACTTATCTCCAAGGACTGGTCCAAGGTTCTCGAGGAAGGATCACTTCCGCTGCGGGAGCGTCTTGTGATTGCTTTCCAGTTTCTGGAAGACGAAGCGCTCTCGTCCTACCTTACACGCACGACCGATCAGGCCTGTACACGCGGTGACATCGAGGGCCTCATAATCACTGGGCTCACCCCCTCAGGTATGGACATCTTACAGAGCTACGTTGACAGCACGGGCGATGCGCAGACTGCTGCTATTCTTGTTAGCCATGTGTGTCCTGCTAAGTTTATTGACGCACGAGCGGAGCGGTGGCTAGATACATATAGGGACTTGTTGGATGGCTTTAAGCTATTCCATCACCGAGTTGCATTTGATGTTGAGCGGGGACGGATACTGCAAGAGGCGGTATTGAATGGGGATTTGGCGCCCTTTGATTGGGCTCCGAAGCAGATCTTGATTCGGTGTAATTATTGCTCGAAGCCAATGAATCCTGTGTTGGGCGAAACGCAGAAGGGACGGGTGGGTGCTGTTATTTTTGAATGTGAGAAGTACTGATACTGGATGAGTCGTTAGCCTACTGCATGTCCGCACTGCAGCCGTGCTCTCCCGCGGTGTTCGGTCTGTCTGATGACACTAAGCATCGTTCCAGATTGTACGCGTGATGCTGGGCTCGCACAGTCGCAAGCCACTTACCAAGGTAATATCTCCCTTCGTGTACACAAGTAGGGGAGCTAGATTGACTTGATATCCCAGACACAATCGATGACGCAATCGTCATCTGCCAGACATGTCGACACGGTGGACATGCATCGCATATTCTTGACTGGTTCTTTGGCGAAGATGGTGCACGGTCGCGTGGAATGTGCCCTGTGGCGGATTGCGACTGCCATTGCGCAGATGAGTTCTAGCTTTTCGCCATTCGCTGGAGCTCGGAACATCTGCATATGATGTTGAATTGGTGTAGACGTGCTGATATACAAGACTTTATGCGTTAAACTGCTGGTGGAGGAGCGAATGACATGTAAGTAAATAAGTAATTAGACGAACATTGAGATCTATAGCCATCGACAGTACTAGTGTGTTGAGCAGATATATAGCGGGCAAGATGCTTAGTCATGGAGGATGTCCTAGTCACACGGCGTCCGACTGCAGGCTCGTACCCACCGCAGCTGGAGAGGTCTACAAATAATTAGTGTTATGCAAAATAGACAGACGCGGGACCAATAGATATCACATGACTATTCAAACTATTCAAACCCAGCATAACCTTATCCCTCTCCAGCAGCAGCTGGCACAAAACATTTGTAAACAAATGTCACCACTTGCACTCACAGACACAGGTGTTCAAATAGTCATCACACCACTCAACCAACTCGGACACCAGAGTGTCACCTTCCTTGGGAAAGCTGGTATCAAGGGTATATCTATATCAGCTGAGACAGCGAGCCTTGTCAACTTCCGAGCAAGTCTGTGTATTGTTTTGCTCACCAAAGCTGGCTCACCCCACTTACAGGATATTGAAGACATGCACTACCGCGCTATTATAACCAGCCCTGAGCAGCTGGTGAAGCCCGGCAGAGAATTTGAAAAGCTCCTGTGGAAGCCAACATTTGCATCACAGATAATGGGCTTTGTGTTTGACGAAGCTCACTGTATCACATCCTGGGGAGAGTTTTGCAATGAATATAAAGAGCTGGAGTGCTTGCGGTACATCTTACCTTGCTACGTTCCATTCATGATCATGTCGGCAACACTCACACCAGATACCCTACGAGATGTGCAGAGGTTGCTTCATATGCGTTCGGATAATCTCTTGATGGTCCATATGTCCACGGATCGACCAAATATCAAAATCTGTGTCCTGCAAAATTAGATATTCTCTCTCATAATACGCTGACCTGGGATTCCTTGTACCTACAGGCTGGACACCAGGGGATCAAGTACCACAAAAGTTCCTCATCTTCTTTGATAGCATCCAGGATGCAATTGGAGCTGCAAAGTACTTGCAGAGTTGCCTTCCACCTGAACTGTGAGAGAAAATCAAATGGTTTAATCAGACATGACATCAAAATTCAAGGAAGCAGAGGTTGACAACCTCATTACTGGAGATACATGGGGACTCTGTACGACAGAGTCGTTTGGAATGGTGAGTCATCATGGTCGCATGGACTCTCAATCAGCATTGATCATTCTGAAAGGGAATGGACATACCAGATATTATCCTGGTCATCCAGTGGCGAGCGACGTGCAGCTTGTCGACGGTCTGGCAATGTTTGCCATCATAGCCAATCAACTGATGCATCCAGCAAAACCCTGGCTTCAACCCATAAAGGCCTGTCTCCTTGGGACGCAACACACTGTAACGATGGTCGCGGCGCTGGGCTCGGAACCAGCTATTTTGATACTGATGTCAAACAGTATTTGTCCGACGCACTTCCGACTACCCCGACCTGAGTCTGACAGTCTGATCCCGACACGATGCACTTTCCGACGGTCCGACGCATGTCTGATCCTGACCCGATGCCTGACCCGACATTCCCGTGCATCGGACCAGTCCTCCCTATGTCCTGTCCAGTCGCATCTATCCCCACTAGGTGCACATTTACTCCTTTTGACTTGCTAAGCATTGTATACAGTGTTATTACATGTTTTCTCATGGTCCGCAGTACCACATGTCCTATTACATAGGATTTTGGACCTGAAATATCGCTACTACTCTCGCCTATAGCACTCCGAATTTCTACATAGTCACTATTTAATATCTAGTACTTCCTACCTATTGCATTACTTACTTTTCCCTACTCAGTAGTAGGATGGAAGTCATTAGATATTAGTAGTACTTGATTGTATTGTGAAATATCTATCCACTCTTTTTCTCTGAAACACTCCGACACATCCAACACTCATTTGACCAACAATCCGACACACTTCTGACACATTCCTTTACTGTCTGACGCATTCCCAACAGTCTGATGCATAGTCTGACGCCTGACCCAACTCCGATATTTTCGGACCCAACAGTTTCCCTTCAGACAAGTAGTTCTTAGCTTTGGATTATCTTCCTATTATTGATAACTAACTATCTAAACTAATACCAATCAGCTACCCCTATAGGATCGAACACACTTGCTCTGCAAGTATAGCAGACTAGGTCGTGCTAAGATCTACCTAAATATTTGTTGTCTAGGTAGTACAATTTCTGCTGAGCCCAGCAGAAATCAGCTTTCTACAATGCCCACGTCTCGCATGAGACTTGTCTCATCGAGACGTGTTGCACTCGTTTGCAGAAATGTTTGCCATATAGAGTCTGCAGCCGCCATCTTCAAATGGAACATTCCTGGGACAAATACAACATGTTGGAATCAATCCCAAGGTGAGTTTTCAATTGCACAGCACTGCTGTACTGCTTGGAGTCGTTCACCTGTGCCCAGGTCACCATGAAACATAATGGCATCCTCTGAGATATCGGGGATCTCAGGATCATCAAAGATATCAGGTTCCGTGATCCCGCCTTGCTTGAGTAAGTTGATAACACTTTGTATATTTCCAGCGACAGTAGAGTTGCTAACATCCATTGCTAATGCAGCCATAGTGGGTGTTTTGACGATGGGGATGCCCTCAACGAGCTCTGGTTCATGCAGCCGGTCTTTAAACTGCATGAAGTATGGTGGTCAATATGTTATGAGGTCAGGTGAGAAACTTCCAGGAATTAAAGCGGTCACGACGGGTAAGTCCTGCTAGATTTGGTGTGTCTGGTTGAAGGCTGAGCAAGTCCTTCCACCCCTGTTTCAGCAACACTTCTGCTCGAAGGTTGAGAGACAACTTCAGCCATAGCTCCTCAGAACATCTGAGATCTTCTTGTGAAGCGCAGTGCTGCAGAGGGAACATTAAGCTGGATGTAAGATGTTTCAGTGATTCAGTTGAGTTTTTGATCTTGTGCTCATGAGTTTTCAGGTCGACGTCAAAATTGTCATACACATAGGCAGCGAGGAGTGATTGTCCAAGCGAGTGGAGTGTGCGGTGAGTTTGCGCCAATAATGAGCGTGTAGCTGCGAAGATTGCATTGACAGACACAGAAACTACCATTCGTTTGAGCGTCTCGATCACCTTTTGTGGGGTGTACATGGACTGCAGGAACATCTCCACCAAGCTTTGCAAGGTATTGGATCTCTGGTTTGTGCTTCTCATCATTATACTCAAAACCGTAACTTTTCTCTGTAGATTAATCACCAACTATTTAAAGGCTGACAGGATTAGTACACACCAGCAAAGCTTTGGCTTTCTGCTGATTCTCGAGACTCGATTCTGCATCATTGGCGAGTCCAGAAATGATTCCTTCGAGATCTCCTTCACCAAGCTCCTCCCAATAGGCTTCTTCATCACTATCCATGCCTGCCATGAGCTGATGCTCATCGCAGTCTTTTATGGCACCAATTTTTTGCTGTGTTCTTGCGGACAACATTGTATCGAGGAAGTCCCATGTTACAGGTGCAAATTTTTCCATGTCTTTAGCCAGTTCCTCAATACTGAAATTCCTCTAATTGCTCTGGTGCTGTATGTACCACATCGAACTGATAACCACTCTCCTTCACTGACAGCACCACCATTTCACGCACACAAATGTCCTTGATGAGATCCATAGCCCATTTAAGCTTGGTTCTCAGAGATTCCTCTGCACTCATCGAAAGAGCATCAACAATTTGCTGTCTGTTGTGTAGGATATCTTTGACAGCAATATGATTGATATATTTCTTGTTGGCAAGCAGCTCCAGCAGAAAGTGTGACACTGAGATTCCAATGAGCTGAAGGTTGTCGAGGACATCGTCTATTGGTGCACTGGATGCCATACTACTAGTAACACTAATTTCGATATACCACAATAATATACATATACCCTATACAATTTAATACATTTTCAGACTCTGTTTGACACTATCGAGGTGGCTGACATTTGTTTACAAATGTTTTATGCCAGCCACTGCTGGAGAGGTTGAGGGATAAGGTTATGCTGGGTTTGAATAGTCTTAGTCATGTGATCTATCAAGGCAGAATACTAAAATTATTTGTAGACTGCCCTCGAACCTCTCCAGCTGCGGTGGGTACGAGCCTGGTCCGACTGATCATTTCATTGCAAGAGAAATAGGGTTTGGGAGAAAACTTGTTGTTTATTAGCCAGGTGCTAATTAGTGAGATATTAGCAAGCTAATAACACGCTAATAATTCGTCCCAGAAAATACCATGCTAATAATGCTAATAATTCCTGGTGGCTACCTATGCATCATATATCAGAGGTACAACGTCGATCAGGTCAGGAATGAGGCTGAGACTGACAATGTCGATAACGAGTGGCTGGGAGTATGGGAATGAGATGCTGGCTAATTAGCTAAGGTTGTTAGCTATTTTTTGCCTGCTAAAAACAACATCACGTGACCACTAATAAGTGGCTAATAATCCGCTAGTTAATAATTCCCCAAGAACCACCTGGCTAAAAAGCAGGCTAATAATTTGTTGAATAATTTTATCCCGAACCCTAAAGAGAAACATAATACATGTGAGCTTCACTAAGCTTCGAGATTACAGTTTGCTTACTTGCTTTATGTTATAGTAAGCTTTCACAAATAACAAAGTAAGTATTGACAAGTCCAATAGTAATCAGTGCCAAGAAACATATATACAGGATCATCCATCTACTGCAGGAGGCCAGTCCTGAACATCTATGTGTACCAATATCAATTGTATCACTGTAACACCCATCTCCCTTCAGTCTGCTATCCAGAAGCCCAAACTTTCTGCCAATCTGGATAAAGACAAGATCCACAAGTCATCATACTACAAAAGTGCACCGGACAATCAGATACCGCAACACAAATGTTGTCCAAGGAAATAAAATCTTCATTGGACACCTCAGCATCAGTGTCTTTCAACAAAAAATAACCCTCTTTGGTGTCTGCGGAGCCTTGTATCTCTGTGGGGATGTGCTGCCAGCCCTTCAGCATGGAAACAGAGAATGTCAATAGTTCCACATGTAAGTTCAGTGCGACAGTAAATTCATACATGGCGAATGGGAGTTGGACATGGGGGAAAACCAAAGAGACATTTTCGAGAGCCTCAAAAGCATCCCACGGGACGTGCACTATCCACAGAGGTATAATGTAGTTTTGAGTTCCAACAGCACACTTACTCCGATAAAGGATATGTAAAAATGTGTCATCCTCTTCAGAAGGGAGGGCAATAAGGTGGGTGATGGATGCCAGGAAGGCTGATCCTGGGCCAAGTGTTGCCATTTTCCATGAGTCACAGGTCACCCTTGATAGTGTTAATGTTTTTGTGCTCCACAGAAGTGGCAAACATTCACAGTTCACGTAATTTCCCATGTGGGTCCATGCAAGTTCCATGCAGGATGCCACGATGTCCAGACATGAAAAGTCGATTGCAAGTGATGCACTAAGGAGTACCGGAGCGATGAGGTCAAGGTCTGACACAGCTTCAGAGGTAAAGCTGCTGTACATGGGAGCATTTGAGGGATGCATATCCCCACAGTCTCCGATCCAGATGTTGCATATGCAAGGTGCGCACTCAAAACAGAGAGAAGGATGTATTTGAGCATATTCTTTCTGCATGCGTAGAGCATGCAAGAAAACTGGCATGTTCTCGAAATCCAGCAATACAGTGTGCAACATTATGGGCAATGCAACGTGCCTAAGAGCATGGGAGACAAGACAAAGTTGACAAGCGGTTGAATATAGATCCATCGGCTCATATTCCTGGTCTTGAGTAAAAGAGGGTTTTGCAGCATATGTTGCGATGATAGTAACGATCTTGGTTGGAAGGTCGTTAAATGAAGCTCAAGGGGTAGTATCCATGATGGGTGAGTGATATGGAAAACTGATCCAAAGGAGCTCTCTTTTAACACCTAGCAAACAATGACAGAAAAATTTCCACAGCAATAGCCCAAGCTGCATTCAAGTATATGTGTGGGACCAACCACAAGCTATGACAGTCTGTGCTAGATTTTTTGCTTCTTTTAGGCTGCATAATGTGGTCTGGCTCTGTGGAAATTACATGATACAAGTGTGGCACGAACCCTTGAGAACATACGTACATGAATTCATTGACTGCATGGCACAACATCCATACAGCGGTCAATTGCTGAGTTAAACCACTTCAGGGCTACTGCTGCTTGACTGCAAAATCCTTTTAATAAAAAAACACCCAATAGCATCAATGGAACAACGAATCCATCTCATCCGACTCTGGAACCTGACTTGTATGTATCATCATTGACTCACTGAGGAAGGGGGATTTTGCAGCGAGAGAGCTTGAGGGTAGCAGAATGCTTGGTTTTTTAATGTGCAAATAAAGTCTATCGTTCTCTGACATACTACTTATGATGCATTGGCAGAGTCGAAAGCATCACAGCCTCTGCACCGTAACACCCCTTTCGTACTCCTCCATTCAGTTGCACACTAGCACACAGGCAATTGTGATGCAAATTCATGTTCGACAAAGGTATCAACAACTTAAAGTGACATGATCAGCTATTGCTTGAGTGGTGTAAACCATGTTGAGTAGCGAGGGTTTCGCCAAAGGGCTAAGCCATGATGCCTGCCTCCAGATTCCAGCACACATATCTCGATCAGGGGTCTCACTAAACAAAACAGGCGCTGCTGGGAACTGTAGAGTCTTGTCGTATTCAAGTGAGCACCCGAGGAGAAACAGAAGGTGTTGTTGACCTCGCACTAAAACAATTATAATCCATATTATAAACACGAATATCAAACATACGAAGTGATGTCCAGCACATGGAAAAATGACCATGAGTTTTCCATGACCAATGAGCTTGAAGAACGCTTGGCTACATGACTGAGCGTCATAGTATTATACAATCTAACTCGAGCAACCATAGATAGCTAGGTCCTTCAAGGACTTGACACCAGTGAGAATCTCTACATGAGCAAAGATCCACAGATTGGCAGGGCGCAAACGATAAAGTGCAAAGAGTAGAGTCTGAGGTGAATCGTGGGGCAGGTGAGACATGAAGTAAATTATATGGCTGGCTTCTGCGAGTAGGAGATTAGCATGCTCTAGTCCTGGGCCTGAAGAATCAATAAACGATGTATACTTTCTGCTGATGTTGATGTGGTGACAGAGGACGATATTGTCGGTAAATGGAGCACATGGCATGTCCATGTCAACACTCAGACTCATTGGGCACAGACTCAAGACCTGATGATATATATCATTAGTATGCGCAGGGCCACTGGCAATGGCTGGAGTTCAGAAACAGCAATCTTGATTTGCTGCGACTTATTTGAAAGTCCGAATGGTGTTTATTTTTTTTATTTTTATTTTTTGGAAAAGTGAGTTTATTACACAGCAACTGACTCCATCGAGCTCTATGTAAACACTTATAGAAACTTTGCTGGAAAGTCATCTGAGGGAAAATGCTACTTACGCACACTTCACTTTCGTAAAATAGTGTGGGACTCTGCTGACTACCTGGTTGCCACGGTCTGCGAGGGCCTGGGTAGCGCGATACCCACTAAAACCTCAAGGTTCGTTACCCAGTTGTTGTGGGTGAGTTGGTGTTGATTAGATAATACTTCTGACCATGTGCTTCTTACTTTTGATTCCATTTTAGTGTCTTGTCTAGTCTTACTTGCTAGTGCTCGATCGAGCTGTAGTTGTCTGTCAATGGCATTTACCCATCTTCTTTTTATTGAGTCTTCACTGTGAGTTGACTCGCATATCACTCTTTCGCATCTCATTGCCCATATTAGGTGCACCAATTTGAATATTAGGATTCTAAGGAGGCGTGATGCTCCTTTCTTTGGATGTGCCTTGTCCCTAGTATTTGGTGGCTCTGTTTGAATTGTATTTGGGAGGGAAATGGTGCTGCAGCCAAGGATGAGGCCAATATGCGGGCAGGCCAAGGTCTGTGTTTTGTTGGCCATGTGTCTTTTGCTAGTTGCCAGACTATTTTGCTGACAGGGGTATTGCATTTAGTTAGGATGTGTTCCATTGATTCAAGTTCCCCTGGGCATTGGTTACAGAACGCTCTGTGTCTATAGTTTGGTATGGTCTCCCAGAATTCTCCTATTCGGTAAGCATTGTTAAGTGATTTATACAGGAACATTTGTATATTTTTTGAGATGTCTTTACTCCTGCAGCTACACCAAATGGTTGCATTTATTTCTAGGGTTGATGATATCATTTCTACTGCGAATCTGCTGGTGTCAAGGAGGGAGAGGGTTGTTCTGTTGTAGGTGGGTTTATTGTTGCTCATGATTTTCATGTACGCTAATTTCTGTGAGATCTTTGATAGCTTTGCTCCTTGGGTGTTGAAGTTTCATGGGACATAGGTGTCAATTTGGTCAGGTTCAGAGCGGAGGGTTCCAGAGGATGCTAGCTGGTCAGCTTTTTCATTTCCTATGTGTCCATCATGTCCTTTTGTCCACTGGAACGTGGTGGGGGCTGGGTGTCTTTGCAGATGGAAGGCCACTGCCTTGAATAGTGTCACATTTTCGACTCCTATCCATTCTCTATTGTCACTGAGTACCTTTAACAAATCACTATTCTTTCTTGAATCTTCCTAAGTGCCAATACACAGCGCCCAAGTCAAACCCTAACCCTACAGTAAAAGTGTCTACCAGTTCAGAAATACCTTTAGCGCCCATGACACGTGTCTTCAATGTGACTGATGAAGAAGATGAGTTCTTTGATTGTGAATAGATTACATTAGATACAATAAGATAAGATATGGTCACGTGATACTTCTTTAACATTCTACAATGTTCTATGATACGATTCCCTTTTCCTTTTTATGATTGGTCAGTAGTTGTATCTCAGATTCAATCTCAGATTCAATAGTTGTATATGGTAGTACATCTTGATTGATAGTTCTCTAGTTCAAACCTCTTGTATCTACATCATTGTAGCAATCCAAGATGTCCTTGCTCATTCCTTTTGTTGTGATAACCTTAGTCCGAGTCCTAGTCTCTGCCTAGTGTTAATTCGTTATTGGGTTGTGACATCTATCCTCCCAGTCCGTCAGGTGTGTAGTTAGTCCATCTATGACATACTTAGAGTCAGTGATGATTTTTAGGGGTGTTAGTGGGTCAGCTGATTGTATAGCTACTAGCACAGTGGTCAGTTCGCCTATCTGGTTGGAGTGAGATGTTCCGGGTATCTTTATTGCCTTGTTTAATTGATGGTTTTCTCCTACCCAGATGCCACTGCTGCATGTTGTGTTCTGTTTCCCATTGTTGGTGCATGATCCATCAGTGTACATTGTCATTTGGTTCCTGTTCTGTTCGTGGTCTGCTGTAGGGATATGGAGGCGGTAAGCTGGGATTGGTATAATGCGGTCTGGGTCGGTGAAGATTCGGAGGCTGTCCAATAGGTGGGTTCTGTTGGTGATGAAAGGGTCAAAAATGATTCCACTGTTTCGTTGTTTCCTCATGTGTGCGTTCTTTTCTCTTCTTCTGTGTGTTAGAGTTAGGTTGTCTTTCTTAGGTGATGTGTTAGGATTGAATGTTGGATTTAGGTTATCAATGATTTGTTTTGTGGTATGTGCACATTTGTTGGGGTTTTTGCATCCTATCAGTCTGTTCTTGACACAATCATAGCAAGTGCAGGTGGCCGCGTTGATGTGGATGCCTGTGTTAGCTAGCTTTCCAGCTATTACTCGAAGGTCTTTAACTGATTCTGCATTATGTGTTTTTTAAGGCATTCATTTTTTGTTTTGTGATATGTTCCGGGGGGCGTGCCTAGGTGGGACCACACAGGCATCTGGTTTTTAAGGTTTTCGGACAGTTTTAGTGGTGTGAATTTTACATTGGGCTTTTGGGCTGTTTTTAACAAGCACAATATTATCTTAGGTAGGTGGTTGGCTCTTTTTCCTTGTGTGGGTGGGTCCCATGAGGTCAGTAAGGTGTTTATGTTGTTTTGGTTGTTGACATTGTTTGGTTTTATGCTGTCGATTATGGAGTCTGTTACAAAGGCCCAGGCTGGTCGGGAGTTAGTCATGTCCATGAACTTTTGCACCCAGGTGATTTCTATTGCTTTGTTTCTAGCATTAATATTCAACAGCCCCAAGCCTCCTTCAGTTACCGGTCTCTCAAGGCGGGAGAGGCTCATTGGGGGGGATTTGCAATCATTCCAGATGAATGTGTGGATTTTCTTTGTAAGCGCTGTTTCAATTGATTTGGGCATACCTTGAGCCTTGGTTAAGAATTGGGTCATTCCTCCTACTATCATCTGGGTTATAAGGCATTTTCCATCCAGTGAAGGTTGACACATGTTCCATCTCCTAAGGTTCGAATCGATTCTCACAAGTACAGGTTCCCATGACATTGTGTGTTCTATTTCATTTCCGATCCAGGCGCCGAGTGTTCTGATTGGGTTTCCATCTTTTGCTATGTGTATTAGGTCGTCCCATTGTTCATCTATTGGGTTTAGTTTCTGTTGTTGTACTACCTGTGCTTGGTAAACTTTGGTGCCAATTGGTAATATCTCTGTTTTTTCTAAGTTAAATTTCACTCCTGACACGAGGCACCAGTCTTTCAGGATGTCTTTGAGGTCAGAGTATTTGTCGTTTTTTGAGAGGTATATGGTTGTATCATCGGCATACATATTGACAATCATGTGGTCATTCAGGCCGGGAATGCTGAATCCTTTTATTTTCAGTGAGTTTCTCAGTTTGCATGCCAGCGGTTCAATTGCTAAGTCGAAGAGTAGGCAGGACAAGGGATCCCCTTGACATACACCCCTAGTGACTTGAAAAGGTGAGCTCATAAAGCCATTGATTGCTACGTGTGTGTAGGCTGATTTATATAGGTTTCTTATTGTGCTTGTGAACATCAGGGGCAGTTGGAAGGCGTCTAGAGTGTCGAATAGGTATGTGTGTTGTACTTAGTTGTAGGTTTTTTCTTGGTCTAACACTATGATTGCCCCGTCTTCTTCCATTAGGTCTGTGTATGCTGTCATCGTTTGGGCTAGATGGATTGGATCAAAGATGGATCGTTTTTGGATGAACCTGCTTTGATTTGGGTGGATCATTTTGTGTATGACACTCACGACTTGTATTGCGAGAGCTTTGGTGGGTATTTTATAGTTGGTATTCAATAGTGTTATCGGTCTGTAGTTCTCAATTTTTGATCTGTCTTTTTTCTTATACAGTGGGCACATCCACCCTGTTGCGAAGGGGGAGTTGGTGGTCATACCATGTAGTTGAATATTGGTCATCATGTACGTCATTGTTTTTATGATATTGAAGCTCGGTTTCTCATTTTGTTGTGCTTCTTTGTGTTTTTTGTGTAGTAGTTTCCATATGTTGTATGGTATCCCATCAATGCTGGCCGCGCTTCTGGACTTTGACGAGAGGAGCACTTTGAGGACGTGTTCTTCTCTTAGTGTCTCATTCATGCGGTCTGGGGGGTTATTGAGTTTTTGTTCATTAGGTATGTCTGTCATTGAGTGTTGCCGTGCTTCTCGCTTATCTTGTTCTGTATGGTGCAGTGAGTCATTAGTTTGGAGGTTTTCGTGGTAGGTCTTTGCTATCTCTGCCATTTCTTCCGATTTCGTTGTGTAGCGATTGGTGTTGGGGATGTTCAGCCTATAGATGATGTCTCTCGGTATTTTTTTTTGGTTCATTCTGGACCAGTATTTGCTGATTGTCTCTCCATGTGTTGCCCATTGTGCTTGTGTTTTTAATGTTGTTTTCCTAAAGTTTTTCTTTTGTAGGTGTTGTATCTCTTTTTCAAGGATGATTTCATTCAGCCTCGTGTTTTCAGAGGCATCAATGTCATTTGTGTTTGCCAGTTTGCGGAGGTCTTTTGATAGGGTGCATATTCGTTGGTGTATCTTATTTAGGTGAGTTTTTGCGGTATCCTTAGCGGTCTTATTCATATTGGACTTAAAGGATTGCCATAGGGTTTGGGGGTTTGTCTCTTCGGTGCGCTGTGCGCCATTTTCTATCTCGGATTGGGTTCTAATTCCCATTTTAATTATTCTATCTATTAAGGTCGTGTCTGATGTCAGGCTTGGAGGCCAGGACCATCTTCCTTTCCCGATGTGGGGTAGGCCTGGGGGGGCAAACCTTACTGATATCATCTGGTGATCTGTGGGGATTTGACTGATTATTGAGTTCCATTCTATTAGGCTTTCGGTATGATTTTCTAATGTATATATCCTGTCGAGCCGTGATAGGGTTTGATGGTTGCTGCTAAACGTGAATAGTCGCCGGTAGGGGTTTTCTATTCTCCATGTGTCCTGTAGGTTCAGTGTGTTCCTTAGGTCTCTCAATGCATTTATTGCGCTTTCATTGTCCAGTCTTGCTGGAGCATGGTCAATGGGGTCCTCTGTAAGGTTGAAGTCCCCCATCATGAAGTCTATCATTTTGAGGTGCCACCTGTGTATTTCTGTCTGGATGGTGTTCCAGAATTCACTGTGTTCATTCAGGTTGTTCGGTGTGTAGATGTTTAGTATATTAATTACTTTATTTTCATGCCACTTTATAGTTAGGATGATTGCTTGTCCTGGAATGATGACATGTAGTTTGGCACTTGAGGTGTTTGTTATTTCTTTGTTCAGTATGAAGGCTACTCCGGCTGAGTTGCTGGGTCTTATTGGGTTGCTCAAGTTGAGGATGAGGAGTCAACGAGCATATAGCACATCAATTTGTGACTGGTGTTCTGGGCACAGGTGAGTTTCTTGTACACAGAGTATTCCTATTCTATTGTCTCTCATTTCTCAGTTAATTGCAGTCCATTCTGATATCTGATTCTGTCCTAGACTCGCTGAGGTGCGTCCTTTTATGTTTAGTGTTGCTATTTTGATGTTGGCTCTTGTTTTTCAGGTGTCAGGTGGGCTGTTGGTATTATCGGGATTGAGGGGGTGGGTGTGTGCTCCGTTGTGTGGTTCATGTTGAGTGGGGGTATGTGTGTTTTGGGTTCTCGTGGGGGGGTGGGTGCTTTGGTTTAGGTTGCCGCGCATGTTCTGTGGTGAGTTCCTGGGGTTCTCTATTCTGTTTTGTTGTTGGGTTGATTCTTGCCTGGGTAGGGCATGTCTGTTACGACTTGGATAGTATCTGTTGGCGATGCTCAAACAGAGCATGTGTCGTCAACGGTCGAGGACGTCCTCGGGCTAGCCCAAGGTTAGGGGTCTTACTTGGTGAGGCTTCAGCAAGTAAGATTTAATGCCTATGTCCAAATCGGGTAGCTTATGTCAAGCGAGGCTCGACGATAAGTGTATCTGCCAAGGCTTACGACACCCAAAGGTTAATCATAAGATCTGCGTTAATAGAAGGACAGAAGTCCAACTAGTTAACAGGGGCTTTGCTTGTTGACGAAGTCGATGAGTAAAGATCGAGACTAGAGACTTATCCGTGATGAGCAGATAAGAAAGTAGAATATAGACTGCTGGCTAGGCAGAAAGGATCACTCTTGTTAGGAGTAGGAGGTCAAGAACCAAGTAGATTCAAGTTAAGGAATAAGATACATGGTAGCGAGTTTATATAGAGGAGAGGATGCGTATTAGTGGATGATAACTCATACTACCGGGAAGGGAAGTGGTCAAAGGGTAATACCAGAAAAGGAAGGCACATTTGAGGTGAGTCATAGGCGAACCGGAACATGCAAGTAGGAAATGAGTCAAAGATAGAAACAGGAAGTGAAATGCGCAGAGGCACAACTGTGCAACTGCGGAGCTAAATATAAGTATACATGTGCGACTGCGCACCGAGTCATAGATCAAGAAAGGAAACAGGGTAAAGGGGATGTGGCGTGCATCATATCATAGGTTACCGTCCAGACAGTAAGGGCAAAGGGGACTGTCCACAGGATCAGTCAGAGGGTGGAACGGAGCATGGGTATGCTTCATCAGAGAAAGGGTCCGGCCAGATGTACTGGCTCTGCTGGAGCGACAGGTAGAGAGCGAAGGGGAATGCGAGGATGACAAGGATAACAAGAGCAAGATTGGGATAAGGGTGTGATGCAAGGGCAGAGACGAGGAGGATAAGGAGAAAAATAGTAGGGGCCCAAGCATCTAGATGTTCTTGTAACAATGTCCACTTCCAATTCCTCGAGGATGGTCATCGGGGGGCCTCCCAGCGGTAAGAAGCGGCCCTCCTCCGCATCCATGAGGGCGAGAGCCAAGGCTAGCAGAGAGACTGGTGCAGGTGGGGGAGGGTTTAGTGATGGATTGGTGATTGCTATACTAGGCTACTTTACAATCATTCTGTAGTTTATAGCCGGCATATCCTGGCCGTCTTACAGTGGACTATGTTAGCAGTTTCGATGAATAGTAATGCCCAGTACATTTCAATTCACTACTTGTGAAAACTTCAGCCTCTCAGCATGACTTGTCCGAACCTAAATAGGTTTCTGTGTTCTGGTATGCACCATGCTTTGTTGAGGTGATTCCCACTTTCCTGTCTCGCTCGCACAATCAGTAAATTTGGGCAAGGAATCTGAGATGAACGGATCACACCTCGATGATCCGTTTTTGATGTGACAACTTCCTCCGATATACAAAGGTACTGGGCCTAGGTTGGATTCGTTGTGGTGGGTGGCTTATTTAGGGTGTGGGCGTGTGATTCGTGAGTAAGGACGGGAGTTTATTCTCCACAGGATTGTGGTACAAGGTAGTACATAAGGGAGGGGAAGTTTTTAATGAGGGTAATGGGGCTGAGTGGGGTTTTGCCAAAGGTATGAGGGAGGTTGATACATATTCATATATATGTGGTATATGAGGGGTGCAACAGTGGTGATATGCGGTGAGACTAAGTATTACGACCTGATCTGCCTCCCCTGGGTCTCCCTGCTTGGCAGGACGAGTTCACTGCATTCCTGTTGCTCAGTTTGGGGCCATTCCATTGCAAGATTTGTGGGAATGGGCATAGGCCGCGCAGATGCGCAAGAGAGTGACAGATTTGGCATGGGTATAGCGCCACGGCTATTCCACATCCATCTAGATTGGTAGGGTACTCGAGGATGTGGAGGAAGCCTTGCAGTTCTGTCCACATTTTTGCGTCGTTTGTGGGGCTGGTTGCGAAGATGTTAAAGCAGGGTACTGATATGCCACCAGTGATCTTGAAGTCTGAGGTTTCAACGCGGACTGAGTGGATGAGGTCGCGGGTGGCTTTGTACACAAGTTCATTGTCTGGGAAGCCACACATTGAGAAAATGCCGTCAATGTGGTGTCTATTGTCATCATACGCCCAGACGTCTACAATGGTCTTGTGAATGACATTGGCATCTAATGTGGTGAAGCTGGATAGGCAGAAAAGTAGTTCTGGGGGGTTGGGGCAATTGAAGGGTAGCACCTCGAAGGTGATGTCCATAGAGGACCATATGTGTTGGTCTAAGATCGGTTCCTTGGCTTCTTCAGAGATCTTGTGGACTAAGAAGCCAACAGGGAGGTCTTTTGCTCCCCTTCCACCTTGGGGTTGAGGCGGGGAGACGCAGACTGGTGGGCTCCTTGGTGGACAAAATCTGTGATGATGGAGATGCAGGCTTTCAGACGCTCCACTGTGATTGCTGTTTTCTCCGCTATGTCTTTCCCTGAGTGGTCAAAGACGTGCACCATGAATTTTGGGTGCTCCATCTGGAACCAGGCGAGGAGTACCTTATTATCAAGGTGGTCGAACATTTGCACAGAGTGTGCCATATGTACTTTAGGGAAACTGCCAATGGGTGTGGGTGTGAATTGTGGCAGAATGGTATGATGGTTGATTCTGTTCTGGCTTAGTACCGACTGGTTTGCCTCTGGTAGGGCAAGGTGTACGAGGATAGCACTTTCTTCCGCGGTTTGGGCGCGGTGTAGAGAGTAAATCTCCGCTGGGCTCAGCAGAAACTGTACTACCTAGTCAACAATATTTAGGTAGATCTTAGCACGACCTATGCTGCTATACTTGCAGAGCAAGTGTGTTCAATCCTAAAGGGATTGCTAATTAGTATTAGTAGTAAAAATGTGTCAGTAATGCAAAGAACAGAATGTCTAATGGTGCGAAACGATCTCCGAAGGTAATCCGATGATGTCTGGGGGTACTTATCCAATATCCGAAGCCAAAGTGCGATGTCCGAGATTTCAGACTTTTGGACTTCATGATAATAGGTCAGAAACTTTATAACGAGTGTCGGATTGCGAGCGGTATGCGCAAGTATAACGAGTGATGGAGTATGACGGTGAATGAACAGTAATATCTCGCAATACAACTAAGAACTATGAGAATATTCTGGGTGATCCGCAGAGTCGGGAAACGGCTCCTAACTACTGGATAATAATTGCTACGGGTCACTACAGAGTATTTAAGTAAGTATGTAGAAATTCAGAACACTACAGGCGAAGATAGTAGCGATATATTTTGGGTCCAATGTCCTATGTAATAAGACACGAGGTGCTGCGGACATGTAATAATGCAGTCCGAATGTCAGAAGACGTGCATGGGAATAGCTACGCACCTAGTGAGGCTAGTTCGGATAAACAGGACATGGGATGGACAAGTGCATGTGAAGTGCGATTGGCCGATGCGATGTCTGAAGGTCCAATGCGGAGTGGCTCAGACATGTGCAAAAGTGCGTCGGACATGTACGCGTATGTTTTGGGTGTTCACATGAGTATGAAAAACCATGGTTCCAAGCCCAGCACCGCGACCATCGCTACAGCAGGTTGTGGGGGGGGGGGCTAGGGGGTGCATCCATGGTTTGGTCTACCATGGTATTACCAGGTGCGTGGATGGAACTGTTAAGGTCACTTTCCTTGGTGTCAATTGTCATGGACTCCGGTGGGGTGGTGGGGGTGTCTGGGGGTGAGGACAGAGAGGGGGGGAGTTGGGCAGGAAGTTCAGGGGTTGTTCCATGTTGTCGTCATCTAGTAGTATGTTCTGTGGGAAGTACCTCAGACCAACTCAAGGGGCTTGGGATGATGGGCGGGGGGTGGAAGGGTAAGGGCAGGTCGTTTGGGAAATGGTTTTGAGGGAAGTTGGTTCCTTGTCCTTCATTGTATGGTAGATGAGGGGAGTTGGAGATTGGTATGGGGCTTTATAGTTTCGTGTTCAGTTGCAGATTTGTCTGGGAGTCAATTGAGTGGGTCGGGGATCATTGCATGGCCGGGTTCATTTGGTTAGCAATGGATCTTTGTGTCTATATTCAGGGGAGTGTCTTCCTGAAGATGGTTAGTATGTGTGGCTAGTTAGCAAGTCGTCATTTGGTGGTGTGTTCTTTTACGTTGGGCATAGGTTTGTTTCTCAATCTGCTCGTGGTGTGTGCCTACTATTGTGAGGGGGGTGATGGGTGGGTGTTTGTTTTACGTGTACTTTTGGTATACATGTGTTGGGAAGGGTGAGTGTACTAACATGTGGTTTTCATGTCGGTTTGCGTGTGTTCTGGGTGTTTGGTTTGCATGCTTCGGGGTTTCTATCATTCTTTGGGTTGTATTTTTAAAGATATATTCAGTTTTTGTTGGAATGAGAGGGTGTATAGGCCAGTTGTTGACTGTGAGCTGGGGTAGCTTGACCTTGCCCACAAATTTTGTGTGGGAAAACTGACCATGGTTGTGGTATGAGTTCAAGGGCCTCCCATGGTGTTTATTTACATAGTAGACAAAATCTGCCACTTCCAGTCTTCAGTGAATGATTCTACTAACTTCTGGTGCCACCATGGAACAGCCATCACTGTAATGCATTACTATGACATTAGCGATACGGCAAGCAAGAGGCCAGCTCACCCTTTCTTTCCTTTTAATCACATTTGGTGGTCCTGGGGCCTACACCATCATTGATGACACTGCAGCACGTAGAACAGGTGCACTTTGACATGACCTCAATCTGGCTATTTGTATCACACCTGAACAGATACGAATTGTCATTGTTGAAACCCGGGTATATTCTGCACTGATAATCGCCTGCAAGCGCCCATAAGCATGCAATCAGAGATCAAGATACGGGACATGCTCAGGCTAAAGGTTCTCACATCAGGAAATTCTCACATTACTTTATTTGTCCTTAAACAGACTTAATACACTTAAGTGTCTTGTTGAAAGGTGGATCTACTTGTCCAACATTTCAACTTGAATATATTCAGAAAGGAAATGTTGAGGTATATTGATATATATGTTTTATTATGCTTCACACTAGAGAAATATGAAATATGCCAGGTAAATAATGTGAGAGAGAGCAAACAAGTTTTGAGATAAGTAGGTTAAGTTGATTAAGGAGATTAAGGAATGTGAGAATTTCCTGATGCACCTATACCACTGCATGGCAGGCCGTTGGGGTCTTGCACTGCTGTAGTGACAAATACTGTGGCGGGCACGATCATAGTGGCGAGTGAGATGAACTTCATTTGGTGCCACGAGTGCGCCGTCGTTGAACATTTGATCTCTTGGGATGTGCTGTAGGCACGTCGTTCTGTGGCAGCCTGAGAGTGTGGCAGGTGTAACTAGAACTTGAATGTCCTGCTAGAAGAACGCAAGGGCCCGGGTGTCCTGCAGAATCGGCGAGACTTTTTAAAGGGTCATGATAAATCCCATTATATCATAAGTATGTTCGTGGCTTGTGAATATTTCGACAGTTTTGTGTCGTTATAGTGAGGGTCAATTCCCAAGTCCAGTCCAGACCAGTCTGAGTCCTCAGTACTTCTTTTGATGATTCAATGTTTCAGTAATTACTTATCAATTGATTCAATTCAGGACCAGCGAGAGCAACATTAAGTCTGTTAGACACAAGTTATGGGATGATTGCCAGCTTGCACACCAAGAGATATGTTCAAAGATATGTCTCAAAATTTCATTTTTTGTTAGTAGGAAACAGTCAGACTAGTTACAAGTCTACTAGGAGCAAATACCAGGTCATCATATTTTTGCCAATATGATAGAGTGGGACTTATAATGGCCCTTTTGAAAAGTCTCACTGATCCTGTGGGACCCCCTTGCATTCTTCTAGCAGGATATTCTAGTCAAACTTTCCATGCTCTGACACAGAATGACGTGGGTACAGCACATCCCAAGAGATTTAATGTTCAATGATGACGCACTCGTGGCAACAATTAATGGAGCCATAGCCAGTGTATTTGCACAGCATCAGGAAAACCCTCCGCTACAAATTTACTAACTGGCTAAGTACGTCAAACTTTCTCTAATTTATGGTAATTTTAATAAAATAGACAACTTAGCAGTTTAGAGAAACTTTTTCACTGTCCCACAGGGAATTCTATATGCATGCTAAGTTAGTGATAATTATGCTCAGCTTCAGGCAAACTTATAAGAGAAGTTGATGACAATGTAATTCTCGCTGACATCGACATGCAGCCTGTCACCGACGCTGGTCCCTCACGCGAAGACAAGACTCGCAACACAAAAGCCGTTGTTGGGCCCAAGCTGAGCCATGGCTTTGGCTCACAGCTCGGCTTGGCATTTTTGAAAGCCCAAGCCGCCAGGCCAGGCCAAAGCCGGGGTTTTCAGGCCAAGCCGGGCCGGCACATCACTACTGATGCACGTGATGTTCGTCGAATTCACAAGTCCGCTATCTTACACTCTCATCTCGCACCTTCATCGATACTTCATCCTGTGCCCTCATCATGTTGAATAGCTTTTGTGTATGCTGAGATTCATAAACATCATTGTAGTTGTATCATCTACATATGCATGTATATAACTATTGTTATTGCATCATGATGTTTGACTGCTTTTTTTTTTTACCACTAAGTCTCATTCTGAAGTCCAACTGTGATGCCAACCTAAACCACACTTATGTCAGGATTTTCAGGGAACTTTTGAGTGAACTTTGCCGAGATTTTAGGGAGCTAACGAATTTTTAGGAATTACTTTGAATGCCACTAGGGTCAATGAATACTGTCTTGACCACTCATGATGGAAAACCCATCTTTCTTTGGAGATATCGGGTCTGCAATCTAATCTCATACATCAAATGGTACACAGTGAAGGCTATATTACACATATATACAAGTACATCAAGTCTATCAGTAGCACTAAACCAATGAGCTTTCCGCCTAAATCACCACACTCGTGTGAAGAGCCTTCGCCGGACGTGTCAAAATTTGGGTCAGTTTCCGCCATAAAGGAAGATGATCCAATCGCTGTGCTTTCATGACCACTTTGATGTGGTGGATGGAGAAATGCTCTCCACTGTGAAATAGTCATTAGTGTATGCCCGATTACACGTGGCATCGGGCTTACTTTGAGGCAGCTAGTGCTCGCGCGGATCGTACAATATTATCGATCATCTTTCCTAAAAGCGTCATCAGACACCGCATCAGTGGCAGACGTGAAGCTTACCATCTAACTGATGCTGTGAGAGTTTCTTGATCTCACGAAGAAGTAATGAATAATTCATCTCTTTCTGATCCACAAGGGAGGAACCGATAAGTGTGTGTTCGCTGTTCCATATAATCGAAGCAGAATTGTTCAAACCAAAGTGGCCAAGCCAAAGATGACGTCGGGCTGCGGCATCCAGTTCAGGGAAATCAACAACTTCAATGGAAAACATTAACAAGCAGAAGCAGGTCAGACAATCGGGTTACACACCAGCAGAAAATTGCGTCAGGAGTTCTTCGTCGCAGGTACTTGATACCCAGAAGGAGATACAATCATCCGACTCAAATTGACTGAGAACAGCGTTGACGCGATCCTGAAGAGAGATCAAGGCTTGAATAGTAAGAGTCCAACAGCCAAAACATACCCTATGTCCTTGTTCTTTCGACTCCAAGAAATGCTAGGTGACGTGATAAATAACACAGGGCAAAGTGTCGAAGAAAGTACGTACATCGGCGTCTTTCACCACAATCACCGCATTCCAAGTAGCTGCAAACTAGACGACAACCAGGTTTCGTCAAATAACCATCGAAAGATGTGAGTTGTACGAACCGATATGCGCAGAGCAACATCCAACATGAGATTCTCAAGGTCGTATAAGAAGTCATAAGCAGTGATATTAATAGTGAGCAGGGGTCTTTCGAGGAGATTGCAGACAGCCTGAACAGTTGTCATTCTGCCAGTTCCTGGTGGTCCCTTGAGAAGTATTGTCTATGAAAAGTTGAATGAGAAACAAAAGAACAGTGGCAATTCAAAACACACCTGTCCTTTCTTGAACTGCGCTGGCTTTAGACCGCCTACAGAACAGCCAGCATTATCCACCAGTGCTCTTATAAGATCCTGCAACAGAAGATAAACGAAGCCAAGAAACCAACATGATCACACACACCTTGGTATCTTCGTCCATAATTAATTTGCTCCATGCTTCTTGATCATACTCGACCGGTTTCAAATCCCAGATATTGAATGTTTGCCATTGCTAGGTAACATAATTGGTTTGAGCAGCCAGCAAAATAGATCTTGCAAATTGCTCACGTTCACTTCGAGATCATACCCACCAATCCAGTATGGAAGGTGCGCGATATGCTCCTGGGCATCAACGGGCAGTGGTACACGTCTATGATGATCCTCAGCGTCGACACAAGGAACAAGTAGATCACTCACCGATTTGGGTTGTAGCCTTGCAAGGCGCGGTGGAATCCAACTGGGTCAACCATCACCCGCCTGGTCCGTGGTGTTGAGTTGCTACTGACGACTGACCGCATTGGTGTGTCGTCATGATCTGTAAAATTTAAATGAGGAAAGCGTGAAAATTGCGTAGTGAGAAGCTGAACCGCATCACTTACACTCTGCACAACAGACTCTGCTGTAACAAAGATAGAGTCTTCCACGCTCTATATCGATGATTGGACATCCTATCGAAAAACTGAGGGGTAAAGTTCTCACCAGTCACTTTAGCAAGGGCTTCATCTGTGACGGGTTGAAGAAACAGCGACGAGAAGGCTCGAGTTCCCTAAAGTCGGTGAGTGGACAAATTGGTTACTTTGATACTGGAGAGCTGTCACGGTACCTGAAATGCAAAAAAATCCAATGACATGGTGCGATTCTCGAAACGAACGCCATCCCATTCAAGATGCTCCAATGTGATAAGCAACGCCCTGAACAGATATAGTCAGAATATGTCACAGTCATGACCCGAAAGGTCCCGTATACTCACTGTCTATCATCACGGAAGCGGGCACTCTTCAAGACCACCAAGATCTTTCACGTAATATATCAGTGGTGACCATGAATGAGCGAGGGAAACAGTTCCCACAATAAGTCGCTCGACATCTAATCCATTCTGTAAAAGCCCATCATTAAAGATGTAATGCTTCCCTTCCTCATAGTAATACTCGAGAAGGTCGAAGGAAATCTGATTGTTAGACAACAATTTTTCGAGTTGTTTAACCCTACATGGTCATAAACGACAAGGGAAAAGCATGATAGACTGGAGCGCACGCACATCTGCTTGCTTTCCGCTTCTACGACCTCCAACAGTTTTCCTAAATGTGTCGCAAGAACAGCAACGAACTCAGCGGCCTCTTCGTCTGTCCATAATGATCAGAGTTATTCGACGCGAAAAGAAATGCAAAACTAACATCCATTAGATGCGTTGAAGCCAAAAATTTCGGCCTTGGTTACTAGGTCTTCTGGAAGTTGTTCTGCATCCAACAGGCTGCGTGCATCGTCCAATCTGGACCGAAGTACCTTCATCTTTTGAGATAGTCGATGAATAGGATACTCGAGAGGTTTATCGTAGTCGACCTCGACAAACACAGTGCTGAGAATCAGGTATCGATGTTAGTAGCACCCGATCCATTCCAAGACAACATACCGAAGAAAAGAATCTAATATTGAGCTGAAGTCGCTAAAAACAAGTGAGTCTTTCCCTACGAGTTTGTTCAGTACGCATGCTATATGATATATTTTTTATATATAGAAACCTGCCTCCCTGGTTCATGGAGCGGACGTTGAGGTAGAAATAATCATCAATTCCTGGAATGTCTATAGGCGAAGGCGACCAGGACCTGAACCTATTCGGCACCCACAGCTTGCCGTACTGATCCCTTGTGCACCGTAACCCATTGAACAAGTCATCACACAACTTAAGCAAAAACTCACCATTTCTGCCACCGACGAACAAAATGGTCCTCTCCTTCCTCAGTATGCCTATCCGAAATAAATTGATGTTGGTGAACTGGCGAATATAATGTGGGAAATAAGTCGTTCCACGGACTCTGCGAAAGCCTTGGAATGAAAGGGGAGTCTGGAGTCGGCTGTGGGATGTGTTCAACTGATGCCAGCCTTGGGGTGAAAGGGGAGTTAGGAGTTGGCGGTCGGCAATGGATATGTTCGACTGGTGCCGGATAGAGGCAGATAGGGCTTACTGGGATTGGCACAGTGTCGCTGTCGAGTATCAAGCTTACATTCGATGGTGATCTCGATGGGGATGTCATAACTACAGGGCACATGCTTGGTGGGTCTAATTGAGGCGGGACTCATGATCAAAGGAAACTCCAGCTCTATATGAAGGTGTCTGCAGCGCCCATTAGGAATGATAAGAGCACCTCCAAATTGTGGCTTCCATACCATACATCAAGATGCTGTGTATCACAAGACTATTGCTGTTCATATATGGACAATACGCCAAGGGATAGGTGCAAGCTGTGTGCAAAGCTGCCACGCGCACGTTCTGGACTTGTGCACAAAGGAGGTGGCCACCAATAAATGACTGCATTGAATGTAATTGTGGGGAAGGACGACGATAAGATCTTTAAGTTCAGGGTTCGATCCTACCGTCTAACAAGGAACGTTCTCTATAGAAACAGCGGGCGTCTTGCTGGCATTTGCACCTGGAAGACGCTGGCGGCTGGATTTTACGCAAGGAGCCGTGTCTAGTCAAAGTGCAGTCGTTATTGTTCTCTCGATAGGAGTGCGAGTGAGGGGGTTATTCACCTGAATGAATTGTGAACGGGATCGATTCCTGTGGGGATGATGTCGATGAACTTTGAAAATGAATCAGCTCCCACGCTAGACACGCCGGAACTTAAGAACTACCTGTTTTGCGATGAAAACGAGTGTCCAATTGCATATCTATATATATATATCAATCAGACAGGATTCTGGCATACATTGCCAATAGTCATAGCAATGCAGTGTCTTCACGTACTGCTCAGAGTCTTAAGGTTTGCGCAATTCGATGGCATGTGATGAAACTGCATTTTGTCAAGTAAGCGGACGATCGGTATTATTGTCAAGACTGGATGCCAAGCTTGGTGAACACAATTAAAAAGACAAACAAGAAATGAGGACACGGGATGATGAGCAGCTGATTATTTATCCATGATGGTCACCAGTGTAGTTAACGGAAGTGCAACAAATGTAAAGCATAAAGCGAATGCGCCAATGAGGATTGTCGATGACAACCGCACGATGAGGAGACTGGTCAGTTGCAGGCATGGAAGTGGCGATAGTTGTAGGTAAGGTGGTCATTGCAGGGACAACAGCGACCACAGGATGCAACGACGATGATTGAGAGTGACTTTGAGCTTGTTGCTGACTTTTGACACGAGTGCCTTGTGGATTGCTACGTGGTGGAGCGATATATAAGGACTGAGAGATACATTTAAATGTAAAGAATGGTAAAGGAGGTGACCATACCTGTTTATCACGGACAGCCGCGACTTCTACGACATTGGGTCGGAGGTGTGAGATGAATCCTTGTGTCGGGCGTTGTTGGATCGAAAGCGATGGAAGAGCGAGGAAAGACTAACGAGAAGTGGACGTGAACGTGAGGGGGCAAGATTACGACGGCAGCGGCGCGCAGGGGAACACTGTGACGACAGAGCCTTGACTTACAAGTGACTGATAAAAAAAATTGAGGACATGCATGAGTATATTTGCGTGTCATCGAAAAATCCTTCTGACCATTGAGCGTCTTTAAGCTGGGTTTCACGTCGTGTAGCGCCGATCTGATAAGTTGACATTAAAAACATTGACAAAACACGTCACGTACGTCCAGCAAGTGCTTGTGTATAAAGGAAGTAAGCGTCCTCTTTTCCTGAAGAGAGATGAGATGCATACCCTGTTTGTATAATATGGTTAGTCAGATAGATCTGGAGTGGGTGTCATATGGAAAGGACAAGAGGTCTTCAAGTCCAACTGCATTTAGGATGGCAGGCACATGCGAGGTGTACACATTTGTATCCCCATAGTCACATTTGTGAGGGATAGTCGGATCGATGGGGAGGTTTGTGTCGAGATTCCACGAAAGTACTGATCCATCGTTTGACCCAAGGAGGCAGTTGTTCGAACGTTACCTTGCTCCGCAAGGTCATGTTCACATGTAAATATGTGCTAACATAAGCATGTAGTCCGTGTGAAAAAAAATAATTTCAAAGTTCGATGATGCGACTCCCCGGCGTCCCCGCCCCGATTTACTATCTAAACTGCCATGGAGTCAGCGTATTTGAACTCTTAAATACTTCTGACAATCGATGTGCTTTCATATTCGGTTTGATGCCATGAATGTTAAAATAAGAGTTACCAGAGCAAGATCAACGGGGCAGATTATGAAAAACAAATTGTAGTCACGTTGTTTGTTGTGTCGTTCGTATCGTTTTTGCATCATACCTCGGATCGTTACATCGCAATTTCTCGTTTCTTCGAAGCTGCGAATCGGCTGCAGCGCTGTGGGCAACGTGAAAATCTCATGTGCTTGACTTTGCGAATGGTCATGCCGTGGTCTCGGTTGGTCGTTAACTCGTGGCCGTGGAGCAACATACAGTGCCTGCATATAAATAATTCAATGACTGGAAACATAACGGAGACTACTTGGAGACTACCGTGACTTACCTGTTTGTCATGTATCATATGCAGCAGCATCCGAGAGAACGAGTCCTTGACGTGGTCACTAGCCGTGGGAACTATATGTGCGAGGGCAACCTAAGACCTTTGAACTTCCAGATTTCTTGCCACTGGCACGAGACAAAGATGGTTGGTGAACTGACTAGCCTATAAACTTTTTGGTCAATAGAAGTATGAGAGGCATTGCTAACGATACAGTCTACTCACAAGTCTTTAGTCTTAGCCGACAGGACGGCTTTGGGGATACAAGTCGCTGGGTTAGTCGCGTCTGCCACCCGGGCCAGCGGCCTTATCTTAATCAAAGGTGAAGTGAAAACATACACAGTGTCCCCTTCACACTTAAATTGTGGCTTGAAGGCGAATGGTTACGGGTCTAGTCGTCACTCAAAGTCTGAAGCGCCCAGGTCATCCTCTCACGTTCAAAATTACTCAATGCAGAAGAAGTTCTACCCTCATGAATGATGATGTATGGACAAGGAAGGTGCTTGTTCAAATCATTTTCGCACTCCCATGCGTTAACATAATCGTTTCATTGAGCGATTTGCTGATCTTGAAGCGCTCAGATCACACAACTGCCTATCCCCATGTTCTTGCACTTTGTTTGATACCTTGACCGATGGTCTTGACGAACATGCAACAGATCACTGCATTTCCAACCCCTTGTCTGTTTTCGAAACTTAACACATGTATCTCCAGGGCAATGTGATGGTCTGAAACGGTTAGTACTATGCGTATCTTTATTAGAGGCGTGCCAAGGTGTGTTCTAAAAATTTGAACTGGCCACACTTCTGAAGCTCATCCCTGCCCCAAGTCGAGCGCCCCACATTCGTGACACTGAGAATGAACATTTCATAGACGCATTGCCTACGTATCTCTCTCGTCCCGCAAGCTGTTGCTGATCTAGGCATCGCTCTCCATGCCCCAAAGTCAGAGCAAGCCACCGGCCAGGTGCCCAACACCACCTACCCGCATGTTGCGGCCTTTTGCACCCCTGTGACTTCACTGTGCAGATAAGCACTCTGCCCACGCACTAGCGTTGTGTTTATTCGTGGCAAGTACCAGTACCATATTTGTCCTCATTTTCCGGGTATTTTCTTCAAACTTCCACCATCGGTAATCCAATGGTTTCATCTAGTGCAGTGCATGTGACGTATATTGTTGACAGGGTTGAGGAACACTTTTAATTGATGACAGGTCAGGAATCAATTAAAAGCTCTGTGTTTTCACCTGCACTGCTGAAAACGCAGAGCTTGTGACTGATCCGCAATGACCGTCCGGCGATCCGGGGTTCCATTGGCCTCAGGAGCTACTTGTACCGCAGCTCAGTTCTGGGAGCCCACGGACTTGTATGAACACCCGTGATTCGGTGGTCTGTTCCACCGTGCCAGGTCGTCGGTGGCCTATTTCTCACTTCTACATTGAGTTAGATGATATGAATAACAATATGCACAGGGTGCGGCAGACTACTGCTCGGCCAAAAATGTCAGCCTCACAAGCCTAGGCTGATGCGGATGCCTGTCAGCCTCCCGGCCGGAGACATAAAATTTGGTCAGCCTGAACCTTTCTACCCACCCTAATCTTGTCTTCAACGTTCACTCCACTATTATAATCCATTTCACCCTCGTTTTCATCAAACCATGCGTGCATTCATTCTTGTTACTGCCCTCGCCACGGCCACCATCCATGCCGTCCATGCCATGCCTAACTCCAACCTCGCGGTACGCAGTGCCTTCCCAGACACCGCAGGCATCCCCCACATATCACATCCTTCCCACCAACACAATAGACTTTACCAAGGAAAGAAGGTTGGCGAGGGTGATCAACGGATGGTTCTTGGTCATACTGGGCCAGGGTCCATTCGTCTAGCTGAGCCGCACGAGAAGCCGAAGCCGCCGATCTCTAGAAGGCAGAAGAAGACCGGACGAGGAGTGATCATGGAGCGGGCGATCAAGAACGCAGACTACGGTTCCGGAAGTGCTCCTGCAGGGGAAGCTGTGGCACACTCCCAAGCTGACCCTGCTCCCAGTCCGACCAGCACGCCCGCAGCTGCTCCTGATCCTGCAAGAATCTCTGATGACCCAGGACCTCCTCAAGCTGCCCACGCCTGACACGTTTCGGATAATGTTTCAGTGAGCGGTTGGAAGTACATGAAGGAGATTTGGAGAATCTGGTGAAATATGTCATTGGGCTGTATCATCGGATATCACTGCATCGTCTAGCCGGATAATATTGAATGACCAAAATGTGTCTGCCACCTATCACGAATACTGCCACGAGTAAGCTTGGCAAATGGTGCTCAAACCGATGACAAGCACAGCCACATCTTATTATTCAGCAAGGTTTGGGTGTTCATATTGAGTTCATCAGCCTCTGCCGCAGTGGTTGCTTCACACCATTTATCTCTCTCTGCAATGAGCTCAAGCCAGTACCCAGTTCCACCACCATCGTACTTACCGTCAGGCTCGTCTAGAAAGCCTGCTCCTACTTCTGATGACGATGTACATTCGCCGTTGCTCGGTCGCTCCAGGTCCCCGGGGGGTGGGATCTATGATCAGCCTCAACAAGGCGACCTTCCTGACGACTTCAAGGTATATCTTCAAAGAGAAACTATGATCTGTATGGCTCTCCTGACACTCCTTCTGCTAGTACGGCGTTACAGTCTCTGAGAGCTCTCAGGAAATTCGAAGCGCATTTGTTCGCAAGGTTTACACTATTCTGTGTATGTGCATGTGTCTCTTCTGTTGTAGATTTTGCTCATCAAGTTGCCTACTACAGTCTGCCAGATTGTACGGAGTGCTTTGCACTGGTTTCCGAGCATATACTCACGTTCATCTCCAGCTCGCCACTTGCGTTGTCGCCGGCGGAATCTCCCAGTCATTTGAGGCTATAACTTGGGTTACAACACAGTATGTCCTCATGCTTTGAAATGGAGCACCGCTGGGTTACTTATGATGCTTCTCAGCACCTGGTCATTCTATGTCCCCCTTTTTGGTACCCTAATCAACCTTGGATTGCTGTACTGGAAGCGTCATAGCCATCCCCTTAACCTGGTACTGCTGTCCACCTTTACGGTAATGGAAGCGTTCACGCTCGGCGTCGTAACTGCGTTTTTTGATAACATCATTGTTCTGCAAGCACTGTATGTTCCGATCGATCTCTTCGTTCTGCTCAAGGCTGAGCAATTTGTCAGACTGATCACGCTCGGTGTATTCTTGGGCTTGACTCTGTTCACTTTCCAGTCGAAGGTATGCTTTTCGAATTGATCTAATGCCACTCGATTCTGATGATGATCGTTCAGTATGACTTCTCCGGTCTCGGCCCCTGGCTTTTTGGCGGTCTAGTCGCATTGAGTATGCGTCATATTTCATATCTAGACTTGAAATTCATATTCTTCCGCAGTAATGACCGGCATGGTTGGCATCTTTATCCCTTTCAGTAGCACGATGGACATCATATTTGCTATTGGTGGATGTCTTATCTTCAGCGGCTACATCGTCTACGACACGTATAACATCAACAAGCGCCTCTCACCTGATGAGTTCATCATGGGCTCCATCAGTTTGTACCTTGAGTAAGTCCTTTAGCGTAATCACGCTTTTTTAGCTGACGAAACGCCTACTTTCTAGTTTTATCAACCTTTGTACGTCATCTCGACGGGCCTATGAGATTGTGTTTACTGATCATCGCTTTCGCAGTCCTCTACATCCTCCGTCTCCTGAACGACCTTCAGGACCGGTAATCGCCCTATCTCCATGGACAGGAGCGGTTTAATTTAAGTCCCAGTTAGTGGGTTATGGGTCAATATTTCTTGTCGACGGATTGACGTTTCTATGTAGTATTCATATGTGACTGAACGACAGAATATAATATGCATTCGGCTCGTGCGTGTTTCGGCAGATATTAATGGGTTTGGGTGCTACGTGTTTGCGTACCTCCTGTTGCAATATTTTGTGGAAATTCGAAATATTTTCATAGCCCATTGCAACCAACCGTTGCACCTGTCCAGGTGTTGGTACGTTGTCAATAAGGAATTGCATCAAATCATACGAGAGCTATTACAGGGAAGAGCTAAACTTCGTTGGCAGGAACCTTCTTTATCGTTCATGTTTCCCGCATGACTTGATCATTCAGCCACAATTAAATAAGGTAATATATGAATTCACCCCAGACCCATGGTCCAAGTAGACCACCTGCACAGCTCTTAGGATTGCGTTTTCATCAACTGTGCTACCTTTTCTTTCGCATGGCGAGGGGTAAATTTGCACGGGAATACAGGGTGTCTGCATTGGCTGGCTCAGATAAACTGCGATGAATCCCGAGGATGACTTACGTTGTTAGGCCTCCACTCCATTCCACCCCTTCAGCATCAGGCCCGACATTCCATCCTGGTGCACGTTCCACCCGGAAGATAGCTAGAATATTCACAACTGCAGCAAATAAGGAAGCATCTGCAACATGTCTTCCAACACTGCTAAAAGGTGAGGCAAAACCATCGATCTGCAAAACCTCGAATTGCGTACCAAACACGCCTTCCAAATCCAAATGCAAAGGAAATATCATCACGGTCACGCGTTGATGACTCTTCGACGGCGACCTTTGACATGTAGCGCTCGGGCATAAACCTTGTCGGGTTTGGATATTTTTCTGGATTGCGCGCCATAGCCCTTAGATAGGAGAAAACGATTAGAGTTTGATCTTTGTTCGTTTGATATAATAAATCACCATGTGTTAGCCATTACGGTAGCCCCTGGACAAACGAGTTTAGAGCGGGAAAAGGGCTTTCAGTCTGTAGACTGACCTTTTGGAATATAGTAGCCTTCGTAGACGTCGTCATTTACCGTGGCATGGGCAACGCCTAAAATCCAGACTGTCAATGACCAAAAGTTTCGGGGAATCAATGGCACTGACCCAGAGGGACGACGGGGAACCATCTCAGTGTCTCCCGTATCACGGCATTGATGTAGGGCATAGAAGCCCGGTCATCCCAGTCGGGCAATCTTTCGAGAGCTTCTCCAATGATGGAATCAATCTCTGCTTGCGCACGTGCTTGCACCTCAGGATATAGAACCATCGCGAGTAGGAAAACGTATAAAGTGGACGTCGTCTATGCCTTTTGTCAGCAAGATAGCTAAAATAGAAATCACGTCTAAGCATACAGTTTCTGAGGCAGCTAGAAGCACGGAGAAAATAGAGATAAGTCAAAAGTATACGTGATCATTGCAAATTCGTCACGAACCTGCATAACCAGATGAACTAGCTTCCTTGATCGCTTTCTCGAGAACAGCGACCTCCTCTTCACTTTTTGCTTTATCTTGCATACGATTCAATGCATCCGACACCATAGAGGGTGCAGCCGTCCCCGCAGCCTGAGAATCATCATCAGCCTCATCTAAATAATACTCAGATCAAAAGGCACTCGGCACTTGCCATGTTCTTCTTCACATGTTCAAAGGGCGTGTCCACAATCAGGGGAACGAGGGATCTCTGGAGTATAGCACCCCTTACAAAGCCCGCTCCGGGGAACCAGGAAGGAAGTTTTTCCACTGTGAGTGCATTAGAATAGAACTACAGCTGAGCGAAGTCAGCGTCACTGAATAATACGTACATATCGGGAACTCTGCTACAAGAGCTGCGACCTCAGGCCTGAGTTCTCTTACAGATATTTCAAGTGAACGCTCGACAAGCGCAATGAAAGGATCATCGAGAGGCGCTGTAGAATAATCATACGTGACTGACATGATGATAGACGTGCTGAAGCTAGAATGTAGAAAGTATGGTTTAGCCGCATGACACATGAAACAGATATTACTAACGTGTGCAAATGGGTTCCATACGGCTCAGGAGAGGCTAGTAAATTTAGTATCAAATGATGGGCGTTGCGCATTTGAATCGGACGGAAGGATGACGCTGCTTCTGAACGGAAGGCCTGATGGAAAATTCGCCTATCTGTAAATACATTATAAGCGCGATAAAAGAATTCGAAAGGATACACTAACGAAGTCTCCACCTGTCCGAGTAGGGTAGAAAGATGGAGGAGAACTCGACACCAAAACTAAGACTCATTGAACAATAAGGACATAAAGCGATAGAAGGGACTCACAAGTCAAGAACGTGCATGACCCCCGTGGGTCTCGTGGAATAATTCTGTGAACGACGGTCGAGCAAGTCATGCGCAACTCTTTCGGAGTTGATGATTATGATATCCTGACTGAAGAGTCGAGAGTAAACGATTTCCCCTATCTCGCAAATCAGCACATCCACATACACCAAGCAGTTATAGTGATTCTATACGCACCATATTTAGATCCCCATCTTGAGTACGCCAACCATGGATGATCTGAGTCAATTCCGACCACGTTTCCGACAAAGGGGAGAGGTGGAGGACCAGGGGGTAGAGGAAGCCCTTTAGTGTCTCTCTTCTTTGCAAGGATCGCACTACCACGAACGACACGAGCGATAGAAGGGCGAGTGCAAGTGTTTGGGCCATGATTTGAACCTCATGGCAATGCATTCTACGGTATAAATACAATAGAACAGCATATTTGCGTGTATTTATTAGAATGCAATGTTAAAACGTCAACGCGTCGTACCCGAAATGAACAGGAAGTGGGCGCCTTGCGGCGTTGCCCTTCCGAAGTACATCGGCTCCTAAGGTACTACGTGCGTTACCTCACTTACAGCAGACTCCAGCACGCGCAAACCACTAGGCGTCGCTAAACCGACTGCTTACGGCCTATGTAAACGAATGCACCAAAGGTTATATAGAAACTAACTTTGTGTCATGTATATCAGTTTGTTTCATTCTGGCGTATCATGGCCCGATGCCCGATGCATTAAGTTTCAATTGATATTCCGTTGCGGAAACGAGTTGTCATCCCCATGGGGGCATTGAACTAGAAGTAGCAGATAATTGGGGAGGAATCCCTGATCGGAAGTGAATTAAGCAACATGTGGTCTACTTTTATCTGAGGAAGGCGGTTCTGTATCAGGCAAATATAGGTGCTTACAGGAATTCCCGCTCCCCGTGTAACTAGTCCCAAGCGCTGGGGATTGGATCAGGATTTCCAACTTATAGCGGAAACTTACCGTTTCCCCGCTAAAACCGGGGCCTTGCTCGACGCCAGTGGCCATTATTTGTCAACCTAAGCGTAGATAACAAAGAGTGATAAATTGTGCATGTACCTGTCAACATATCAGACTGGATCAAGTAAGCTAAGCCCATCTGCCAAGCAGACTCATCAGATAGATCTGATGCTGACCTTGTCGCCCAGAGCCTGCTTTTGGGCTTAGTAAATGCATCAACAGAAGAGGAAAACATAAATAGTGGAAAGTGCTGACTGGCACTTGACAACCGCCCAACAGTTCGACCCAAAGGAATGACTATATGAGCTATAAATGAATTTCGATCAAAAGAGCAGCTCTTCCAGTTAGTACTACATAACGATGAAGAAAACGACGGTCGAAATTGTGGCCTTGATAGCTTCAGGCTTCAAAGTGCCTTTTCCTTGAATAAGTGGCACTGGCAAGCAGCTGAGTTAGTCATCAAGAACCGCGACTTGCACCAGAAACGTCACCTCGCGACCGCTGAGATACGCGCGAGCGATTAGCTCAAAGGCAGCTGGAACAGGTGGGCAACGTGATAAGCTGTTACGAGGTTGCATGATGGTTCTCAGGCTGTTCAAACTTTGAAAGGACTTGGCAGGGAAAAAAAAAAACAAAGGAACTCACCTCAAATAAACTCGAGGGTCGGGTTGTGAAGATGTCGTCTTTTCAAATGGTAGATATCAAGTGTCAACGCGGTGGAAAGAAAGTAAAACTCAAGGCTGCCGCGGCATTGGGTCGGGTTAGGACAGTTTACATCGGGGTTAGCAGTGGTCTTAGCGGCGACTCCCAGACGCCCGAACTTCGTGTATGTTGATCTGTAATAGGTCCTATGTCTGTACCACGTCGGGATATATACCCAGACACCCTCGCGTGATCGGATTACGGTGGGGCTAAAATCTCGTTTTCCATGTTGCATTTGCCCATGCAGCTCCAGCCTGAGGGGCTCGGATAAGCCGATCTGGCCTTGTATAAGGTCGGTCCACGCACTCACCCGCTGAAAAACCGAGTTCCACAATTCAATTTTTTTTAGTCAAACGCAATTTGTTTTTATAAGTCCGCTATTATGTACTTACGTAATAATCAATAATTACGACCCAATACTTGCGACATGATCATCCCCTCTACTGAGAGTACAAGCTATCTGACAAAAGACAAACCGTTCATGAACACAGATCTGTTCGCCGTTCCTCAGTCGTTATTTTTTGAGGCAACTGACATCCACTAGACTTTCAACATAGTTCAATGTGAGTGCGACACGGAATATCGTAACTTACTATGATTACTTGAACCTTCAGCTTCAGGATCGTCATATTATTATTATGTTCGCGAAGTCATCCTCATATGTCCCTGCATCTACTGTGCCTATTAATTAAGCTGGTCGCGAAATAGCGCCTCAAACAACCATTTAAAGTGACAAGATGCCAGGAAGCTCGTTGACACTCAGCTAGCGTAAACCCATCCCTATGGGCAAGTTGAGCTTCTGGAGTTTCCTTAGAGAACAAGGGCGAGATCTTCCCCTTCCAAACGAGTCTGTTCACGGAAAGACAGTCGTCATAGCTGGAGCGAATGTTGGATTAGGACTCGAGGCATCGGTCCATGTCGCGAACAAGAAGCCCAGCTTGCTCATTGCAACATGTAGAGACACAATGAAGTGCAGGCAAACGTTGGAAAGTAAGTGCAATGTTCTTTCAAATACATTAGCAAATAGTCACGCGTGTGCTCTTAGTCCTCTGCAAACGCTGCTCTGGAACTCAACCAGCTAGCCTTGATTCGTGGCCGCTAGAGCTGTCTTCTTTTGACAATGTCCGCTCCTTTGTTGACAGGTTCGACGCAGAAGGGCCGGAACGCCTGAATATCCTCGTCGCCAACGCGGGCACATTCAAACCAGTTTATACTCGAACCCAGGATGATTGGGAAATGATGTTTGTGCTTTAGTTTTGCGCCACATGTAATTCCAATTTGCTCACATGAATAAAAGGCTACAAGTCAATTATCTCTCAATGGCCCTTTTGAGCATTCTCCTTCTGCCTCTTCTGCTCCGTTCGGCGACTTGCGAAGATCCATCCCGACTGGTCCTGGTGTCAAGTTTGGGACATTATCTTGCGGATCCCGTGTTGACGCGTTCACGAAATTGGGATAATGTATTAGGGGCTATCAGTGCGGAGAAACTGGGGGTGTCTGGGTTGGTACTTTCTTTTATCCACGCAACCCTTATTGAGTCGGTACAGGGCGTCCAGGTACAACCTGACGAAAAGTATGTCGTGATTTGGCAAAATGATTCCACTGTTACTAAATACGGATTCATAGTGCTCCAGGTCGCATTCGTGCGCGGACTTGCTGCCCGGCTTCCTTCTCCAACTCCACTGGTCATCACTGCTGTTGATCCGGGATTTTGCCATTCGTCTTTACTGCGGGAACTTGAAAAGTACCGTCTCTTACGTATGGTTCTTGCATTCGTGAAGTGGCTTCTTCGCGCAAGAACGTCAGAAATGGGCAGTCGTAATCTTGTTTATGCAGCTCTAGCAACAAACGCGCAGGATCTCCATGGCAAGTATATGTCAAGTTGTGAGATCGTCGAGGAATGTGATTATCTATTAAGCGCTGAGGGCAAAGCGTTCTCAGAGAGACTTTGGGTGAGTTCCTTAGCTTCATATTAATTTATGCAAACCCTTGAATTACATTTACAGTGGGAGACTATCGAAGTTTTGGCGAAAGTAGATAACCGCGTGTCTCAGATCTTAAGCACTTACTTGCAAGCTAGGTAGCACCTAGGTCCTGTCATGAGGAAGCGAATGGCAGCCATTGTCTTATGTCGAGCGGCCTTGCGGTCTAGCATTGTGTTTCATATGGTGTCATGTTGCTGATCATCTCATATACAGATGTAGAAACTGCAAGTCTGCATTTGTGGCACACATACCATCCGCAGCCTGTTCTAGATTTCGGTGTACCACACTCGAACCAAACCGTACGCGTTGATTCCCCTGAATGTTATTGCATTGTGTGTCAATACTAATCAAATTGGATCTCGTATCGGAACTGCACATATACTTCGTCCATTACCGAATGACCGGCTCAACCGACATCTACTATAATCTCGATTGCAAGAGTCTGCTATGCGTGAGTTTGCTTACCCCTAGTCGTCGCAGAGATCTGACTACTTCATTTACTCGGTTGGCAATTCAGGTCGGCTTCCGTTCTTCATACCTGATTAATGATTGTTTGCTACCGGTGAAACCTCGCTGGGAGTCGAAGCCGCACATTTTCATCATTCCCTTTCACGATCTTCCGGCCCCGTCTGAATGAGCCTTTTGATGTAATCAAGGCACAAGTATAAGTTCTGGGCAAGGCGTTCTCTCCGACGCCGTGTTTCCCGGAGACTCTGCAGCACAGTCAGTGATACGAGCTTCTATACATTCATTCCAGCACGACTACTTACTCCGTGCCTTAGTCAACGGAATTTGAAACCTGTCACAAGTGGGTTTCACGCTCTTGTACCAGATTCAAGACTAATGAAAGCGATACGTGCCTTGCAGATGATGATCTGGACCAATGTTACTGGCCTGGCTGAAATCGAGAACATCCCAGCAGTTTGTGGCAAAAGTGAGCCTGTCAATCATTATCGTGACATTGTCATGACTGTCATACATACTAGTAACAATGGTCAAGAGCGTTGCATGAACTAAACAGTGAGTTGCACAGTATCACACATCGATAAAAGTGTCGTAGTGCATAACTACACGCAACCGAGCGCACAGCCAGTACGGGAGGACCCATGGCTGGCTGACTAACAGGGGTGTGTATCGCTATCGCTATCCATTGACCACCAATATAGCTCGCGCTTCTATGGAGCTCCAGATTGGCTCCAAGGTCAGGGACCAATCACCAGAGTGCCATAATGACTCGGCTCCACATTGGAAACTACTTGGAAACTACTCCCACCTTCCAGCGAATATCTGCCATCGTCACCACATCCTTTGTGGAGTTAACACGCTCCAACGTATCCATGATTCTCAAATGTTTACGTCGTGTGACATCAGATCCTCACTCACTCCTCAAAAGTCAAAAGGACGCCAGGCTGCGGACGCCGGTGTGATGTACCTCAAACTGCAAACGCCTCGGATCGAAATGGCATCATGGCATGTATGTAATCGCATGGAGTCGCGAGATCGATGTCATTGGCCGTTCCTCGGAATCATTAAATAATAATATGCCAGGTGCCTAGAGGTTGGTAGGGAGTTCCGCAGCCTGACCCACGGTCCTCCACTGACTTTGTGTTGAAACTACACAGCTCTCAAGCGACTACGTTTCAGCGTGTGCCATACTCGCATACGGCGTAATGGATCTCTCCGCCGCTATCCCAATCTTCGGACTATATATGTGCATATCATTGGTTGGCGACTCGTACCCAAGGCTGTGTAGGACAGCCAAAACTTAATAATAACATCGTTCTATTTTCTACTACTCAGAGAGCTACACTCGAACTTGCTAGCGGATGATGATATATGTCGGTTGTTTGCAGAGAGTCTGCCGTACACAGACATAATCTAACTTGACACATAACTGTAGTACGATGTGTTTCTTCACATCGTCTTTATGATAGCGATGAGCTGGTTCCTCATGCGGAAGCGACGTGGCAGTGATTGAATCGTTAACTGATTGTTGGACAACTACAAATGATACGTTTCACCCAACGATAGCCGTACTTCGCCTCGGATTTCCGCAGTAGATTCGTATATATAAGTAGCCAGTGTTTCGACGACTGCCAAGTCTTCACTGCAAATGTCGCTTGATTTCAGTTATTGCATTATAAATCTGGGTATCCTAGCTATTTGTCAACTACGCAGCGCGCAATCGACGCTTTTTTATATATCTGAAGTGAATTATAGCATCATACACAGTGTACAAAGAACGCCACATCATAAACGTAGCACACACCCGTCCATGAATACGCGGGCATACTAGGCATAAGCCTCCAGAAACCGTCGGGAAAAGATTAATTTAGCATAACATAGTCTCGTTCCTCGCATTCAGGATGTCGTCCAATATGATCGCGACCGTCCTCTTTCTGGAAACCAAAAAATCCATCCCAAATACATGCAATCTAGAAAACCCACCACCGCCCGCGTCTACGGCCACGTTGCGGTTCCTTTATGCTCGCCTCGTCATCGCCTACACCAGGCGGTGCACCAAGGCCAGCCACACTTGCAAAACTCACGTATCCCGATACCTGCTTACAAGCTTGTGATGCCGCGCGCAGGTCAAACTGCGGTGGAGTCACTGGTATATGGGGATCAGCTCGAGAAAAGCTCGAGAAAATCGCCGGGTTCGGTGAGTGCGGTGAGGGCGTGGCATATGGTGAAGAAGGCGACTTCTTTGTTGGAGTCGAGAATGGTGAAGGTGGGAGGGGTGTCGTCATCCAAGGTGATGTCTCTCCTTGCGATTGCGATCGTGGTGATTTTTGCGAGTAAGCTACAGAAGTCGACTGCGAATACCTATTCTTCCGGCTGTGTTTTGATGATATGGATGGCAGTATCAAGGGCTCCACAGCATGTGCAGTCACACGAGGTTTCTCAGATGATTGAGATTGCGTAAATGAATTAGAAAGCGAGCGTGCTGATGAAGGTGGAGATGCTGATGAAGACTACACAGGGTATTACATATCAGCATTTAAATCAGGGGTGCGTGTATCGTACATGATGAGCGCTTACCTCCTCATCCGGCAACCTTTTTATTCGCCTTTCCTCTTCACGCATTCCATTATGAAGCACGCGTTCTAGGCGTGATCTCAGGACAGCCTCATGCGGCGCTGCATCATTTCCGATGACATAGGAGCGCGGTAATGATGTGGAAAGACATTCATCCAGTTTCTCTTGTTGGATAGGAGCAATAGGGTAGCCCTTGGCATCCAAGTCTGAGCTCGACCTGAGTAGCTGAGCATATGAGGAGTCTTCGTTCTCGTTCGGAACGTAAAAACTTTTCGACCTGAAATTCCGGGTGGAAGCAGCACTATTCCTGCGTGACTCGGACGGTTGAAAGATCAGGACGGGTTGGAATAAGTTATCATCATCACAGTCACTGCACGATGACCGCGAGCGGGAACGTGCACGGGATGTGGCAGTTGTACGAAGTGTATTGTCTTTCCTGAGGGTGTCTCGCAGCAGACGCTCTGACCGTGATGATGGTCGGGGAGGAGGCGAGTGAGGTCTTTGAATGTGTGAGGAACTGCCCTGCTGCTGAGGGGTGCGAGCACTAGGAGCAATTATAGTCATTGCGAGAGTAGGTTGAGAATTGGAAGAGGGAGTCAGTTTATTCGGTGTGCAGACGCGACCTCGTGGCGAATGTGTTCGAGACGATGGGAGACGTTTCGTAGGTGTAGCAGAGTCACAAGTTCTCGAAGAAGTCGTTGCAAGCGAGCTAGGCTTTCTTGAGATCGTCGAGAGAGATTGAGAAGGAGATGATGGTTCCAACAAGCGGATGGTCATGAGAGAGGGAGATATTAAGTATGTGTGTGTGTTTGAAAAACGCTTTGGCTACGCTTAAGACTTGTGGGTCTTGTGATTCACATAGACCGCCTCGCTGAAAACACGAGGATAACACGAAGTAAAAGAGTCCACAGGTCAATGCAGGAAATAAAGGGGAAGCAAGCAGAAGATTCCTTGTAGGAGATTGCCTGGCATGTCTATCCACACGATTCACGGCAATATCCCTGCAACCCCAGAATTCGACGGTGTTGAGATCCGATGTCATAGATGGTGAACTGCCTAATTTATCTAATATTTCATTTTTAAAATTATTTTTAACCGCTAATTCCCGAGGTTTATATTACTAAGCCGGTCATGTCGATAACTGTTTCACATTGTTCTAGTACTCAACATGCGTTTCAACCTTCAGTTCAACCCATAAACCACTCGGGATTGAATCCGGATGTAATTGCGTACTCACCGCATCACGACCACCACTGGAGCGCCACACAGCTGACCACGGGCAGTTCTAGATCTATTATCTCCGTTCGGCGAATATTGCGACCCTACGGAGACCTGTTAAGTAGTACTACCGTCGTCGGATTCTCCAACTCTCTCTCTCCTCCTACGCTGATTTAGTACTAGTTTCGGCTTCCCTTTGCATGTTTCATCATTCGATCCGCAACCTCCGGTCAATGAGGCAACGTTTTACTACATCGTTGTTACATGGCCGCCGTACTTCCGAATTTTCACTCATCCGACCCGTGCACTTTACCGGGCGGCATACTTGCATCAATCCCGGTGAGAGTCGGCGTGCCTGGTGCATGTTGATCCATGATCGATAATCATGGGCTGTCAACAATGTGATCGTAAACATCATCACCCTTGTACATTACCCCGCATTCACCAAGATTAAGGTGCTTCTTGGAAGTTCATACGTTAGAGTTTGTCGAGAACATTTAGCTTTCTTCTAAAGGAACGTCAGGTTACGCTCCGTCGATTATATTTGTTTTCGTTGTCTGGATCCGACCGATCATCGGTCGACGGTGGAGCTTTTGCTTTAGGAAGAACATTCATTGCGTGGCATCTATCCATTCAATGTCGTACAATGAACAATTGTGTTCGCTCAGGCCTCCATATCTGATGTATTGTTCCAGGTCCTACAGCTTCCACACCGCCTTGGTGGTTCTCGAAATTATCAAAGGCCCATCAGTAACTCTCGATTTCGAGATTCCGAGTCGGATTCCATTCGATACTATCGCAACAGGGGTAGATGCATTGAGAATGCAGCCAGATCAAGACAGCTCCAACATTTGACAAGAACCCAAGAAGTTGGCCAAAATTCAGGTCTTCTCGACTTACAATGTCACTGGCACTGTAGGCTCGCCATCGATATCCAGGATCCGGATAATCGCCATAAAGATTTAATCGATTCAAACGAGCGCATCACCTCCGACTATTGACATCTTCGCGATAGCCGTTCTTGTCCGTGGCCTTTCGTTATTCATACACATCAGTTCGGCTTCGTGCAATTCGATCGTGTACTAATCAGTGAGATGCTGCTGATTATCGCATGATTGTGATTGCCGGTCAGAAGCACACTCATTGTCGAAATGGCCAAATCATTGCCAGTGGAGCACAATATCTGTTTCCACTGCATTTGATGTTGATGACCCGCTATCTGTCTCACTCGCATTTCAAAACAAAACAATTCAGTTATGCTCGTACCTACCTCCGATATTATTTGAAACGTGAATAGAATGGTATGGACGGGTTGACCGCGGAGCCGGTGACCACGTGATTGACGGCGACCAAAAGGCCATTGGGTAGCACATTTGAACGTTTGATAATAATGCAACAAAGTTGCTCGAAATGACGTTAACTCTCGAGATGTGTCCATGTGGATGTAGATCAGACGTTTACCAGGAAGTCGCTTGTGTGGAGTCCCGACTCGTGTGAGTAAGAGCACTTCGAGAGATGGTGGATCCCATGCTAGAGGCGGTATATTGGCCATTGGTTGCATTGAGCCATGGCGATTCGGGCAAATAATGTTTAGACAACTGTCAGTGTTTATCGTCATCAGCGCCCTCGATCTAATTCCAAGTTTTGGAGGCGCCATATTGGCTATTGGCTGCGTCCAAGTTGAGCCATGCCGACGAAGTTCGAACGATGCTTTATGAAGTCAATGGATCACTGTAATGTCGGAGAACGTCAGTACCCTTGATTTAATTTCTCTGTAGGAAAGAGTATCCCGATTATGTTCAAGTTTGTCGTATACTTGAACCTACCCCACGAAACAACCGCCCGTCTACTGAACATGGGATCTTCTCTGCTACTCGTTTCCACATTCACGTGATACGAAGGCGTCATGATCATAACGTCGCACGGAAACCAGCGAATCAGTGGGAATATATGCATTATTTGGCCTTCAGCAAGCTAAAACGTCCTTGATAAGTGGGTTATTGGACAGAAGCATATTCGAGTGTTTCACGTCAGTCTACTGATATGCTAACATAGATTAGATACTCACGTTGGTCCCCTTTTCTACCGCAGGGTCCGATAAGATTTCTCAAGGCACCCTGCTTATGGACCTCTTCAATAGCACTTGCCTGACGTGGGTAAACATCGCGAAGTCATACAATGATCTTTCGGTCGTCTCCGGGGTTCTGGCACCATCGATCCTGCCTGCCGTGTCCATGTTTCACGAAAGCCCTCATGGCCGCATCCGATTGGAGGCAAGTATATGTTATGGAATTTCGGAGGGAAAGGGGAGCTTGGATGTGCTAGATGTCAGGAGCCGTATCCCGAATCCACCTGCTTGGAGCACCCTTGGTACGCCGTATTGCATAATCAAGGCCCATTCAAATCGTTTTGGAAACAGCGGGCGTACTCTATGCAAACCTAACTCTCATACTTGTAAGCCTAGACTCCATGATGGCGATATTTTTCTTACTCATCTCGGAATGGATTATGATCGAAAATCGGGGTCAGTTTGGATTGAAGGTGTTAGACTCAAGATAGACTTGTCCGCGCACTGTCGAGTTTCAAATGTCCTTCACAATGATACTGGATCTCTTCTCGGGGATTTAAACCATAAATCACGTTGGCGGGATCAAGGTCAATCGAAGCGTTTCCTTTGGAAACTAGGCCGATCGTACGCACTAGTCATCAATGAGAAGGTACAATGACCCGGCCGTGCATTAAAAGTCTAGACCGTGTCGATATAACGGACAAATTTCTATAATTGCACTGTAAGGTTCCTTGGCACTGATCAGTCTCTGATTGGTAAGAGCGAGTCAGACTTTAGACGGGACCTAACTTACCCGGGGATGAAGGTCGACCTTGGTCGCGTCACTCTAAGAGCAGTTGATACTGCGGAACACCGAGCGGAAGATACAAAAGGATGTCATCCAGGGAAAACTGCAGGGCTCGTGTAACATCCTACCAAGTAATTCTCAGTCAGATACCCACCGGCATTCCAAAATTATCTGGTAGCTGAACTTTAAATTCGTGCCACCTAACGATATCGTCCATTCACAAGTTTCCGTCTAGCCATGTTGAAATCCATATGTCCTCCACATTATCAGGCCAAGATAGTAGTGGCGTACGACAGAGGTTGTCGAATGTCCAGTGGAGTCTATGAGGTACTTGTCTGTGTGACTTCACTGGTCTATTTTAAAGGGCGAGGCTCCTTATCCATCGGGTGTTCGCCTTCCTCGCGGGTAGACTGATGCTGGGAAGAGTGTGACAAGACGTGCATGGTGGAATTGTCGCTTGTCCAACAAGTCTATCAACACTGCGAGTTCAGTATCAGTGCTGCGACATTTCCGACAGTGTTTTTCGCACTATACAGCAAGAGAACATTTGATTCTGACTCGCCAAGAGGATATATTCACAAGCGAGAATCAATCGCTCACGAATCGTTTCTAGGTCTCGGAGGAGACATCTGGGCGCAGCGAAGTTGCCAACCTGTGAATTATGATTGTGAGATGAGAAATGCCATGTACAGCCGGTACTAAGGTGGACAAGATGATAATGTGAAAGTGGAGTAGTGCTTTCTATTGCAAGGGGATAACTGAAATATCAAAACCTAAGACACAAATGTGGGATGGTTTAGGGTTCGGTTCAGAAAGGATGCCCTTACCTCAGAAGCTTCTCAGATATGCAATCGTGACTCACAGCAAAGCTGGACTTGGCATGAGTAAGCCGCGTCTTCGTGTACTGCAAGTTACTGCGCACACAGGCTTGTGCTCCACAAGGCTTCTCGAAACCATGTTTGAATGCACATTCATAACTTGCACCAGCTTATATTGTTCTGTAGAGAGCTTGGAAAGTTCCACGGTCGCCCAATCTATAGCCCCACGCGAGTCCACCAGCCATTCAAGTTTGAAGTTGCCAGTCAGCGTCTCCAGAGGTGCATAGTCACCACACGTGAAGGTCCATCCGGCTGGCGCGAAGGCTCCATGCTGATTATCTTGAAGAAAACGCGCGACAGCAAGGTCTAGGGGTGCATCCATGAGATATGGGCTGGATGATCTGAGTGCGTCGAGGCCTCGTGCCAGGCACACGGCCGCACACCATCCATCATGGTGAAAAGTACGAGCCGAAGCACGCTGATACTGATCCTAAACTGATACTTGGGACCGTGTTCCTTATGAGCTCGTATTGGAGGGGTGCTTTACTGCTTGTTCGGATCTGAGGGACCCGGCGCCCGAGTCGTACTATCCCTTACGCTCTATTCGTGACGGTCCACAATTTCGTGAGTCACACTCAGGTCACGAATAGTAACGGACAGTCACACTGGCCGAATCTACAGTCCGCTCGGCAGACGTTAGAATCTTCGTGATTCGTGATTCGGGATTCGTGAACTTCAACAGTGATTGATTAGGACGCTACTTATAAGTCTGTGAGCTACAGTATGTACCGAAAAATTATATAGAACTAAATGCAATCATTAATGATGTGTAAAATATTGCTGAGGGAATGTATGTGGATGTGGGTATTGATGCATACTAGTAGATGGATTATGAAGTCCGTGACTCGGACTCGGATGCGCGGGTTGAGCAAAAAAATATGGTGGATGTGGTAGCCCAGCTCAGCGCTCGCTACTTGCTCACGCGCTCACGGATTGCAGCTGCAATGAAACACGCTGTTAAATTCAATGTCCGACGTCGGCAGCCTCGGCAGGTGACACTGAAATCGTGATTTTGGCTGCTGTCACGCTGAAAACACGATCTCCACCATTTCTCAACAGATTTGTTTCGTTCCACTTGGAATATGCTAGTATATAGTATATAGAATATACTGAGTGAAGTAGCTAAGTAATTACATTGAAGTTGAGTGCTGCAGACAAAAATCACGAAATTGTGGACCGTCACGAATAGAGCGTAAGGGATAGTATATTCTAGTCTAGTAGCACGGTTGGTCATGTTTCCCACGAGATTTCCCAACCGTATCATCATGATTGATCAAAACTTTTGTTTTAGACAGTCTGCGCTGTACATCGTGCGGTGTGCAGAGTGCATGCATGTTCTTTGTGAACGCGATCATCTTGCAGGAACTAGGGCAACTGCTTTGCATTCTAGTTTACATTTTGGTGGGTCTTTTTACCTGTGGCCCCCCTGCCGCAGGACTACAAATCAGGGTACTGACATTCGTCTTCTAGTAGCAATTATAACATCGGATGTAGTCTTGAAACTGTTTAACGTCAAGCTGACTGACAAACTTCAAGGTTGTCGGCCAGGACAGGCCGCTCACTTGCACTGTTGTCCCCGGTTCCCTGGCAATTAAGCTGTGCCCAACACCCTAGACCAGATCATGGTCTCACGCTTTTCTTAGCGTGTCCTCCTGAAAGCCGGTGTCAACATATGTGAACTTGTGATACACGACTCGGAAACCCTAATTAGCGAAGTTCCCCACAGGTTGAAACATATGCGCTTACTAGGCTACGCCCAGGACGGAGATGTCCAAGAATAACGTTGTCTTCACATCGAAGGAGGCGCAGTCAGTCCACATGCCGACGGCTCGACTGGAATGTTTAGTTGTCATTTCTTTCCGCCCCACGACTCCTTGCTTGTTCACCTCCCAGCACGATGGCCTCTGCTTCGGCCAATCTCGTGCGACAAGCTGTCAGCTCTGGCGAGCTCACAGACCTAGTTTCGTCTTCTACACCTGCCACCGTTCATCCTACAGATGATTCCATCCTTGCTGTTCTCACAGCTCGATTTCGCGCTGATTTACCATACACTAGACTCGGATCCACAAACCTTGTGGTAGTCAATCCCAACAAAACACTCACCAACGTTAACGACGCTAGCGCGAAGGAGTACGAAGAGAGATGTTACAAGGATACCAAGCTGGGCTTAGCAGATTCTCAGAGACCCCCTGAGCCTCACTTATATGAGCAAGCGGCCAAAATTTATCTCCTTATGAGAAGGAGGAACGAGTCTCAAGCAGTTGTCACTCGGTGAGTTACTCCCGCATCGAACGAACGAAACTGGAGCTTATAGCATAATTCTGTTAGGGGAATCTCAGGATCAGGGAAAACCGCAAGCAGTCGCCTGCTCGTGGAACAGATTTTGCGCCTTTCAGCTCATTCCAAACGAGAGGTCAAAATCGTCGAGCAAATCAAATCTTTCACATTGCTCCTTGAGTCTTTCGGAAATGCAAAAACGTTTGTGAACCCAAATGCCTCACGACACACACGCTACACAGAGCTCCATTTCAATGAACGCGGGCGTATCAGCGCTGCGAAGGTCATCGCCTTTGGGCTGGACAAGTCACGCCTGACTCGCTTGTCGCATGAAGAAAGATCTTACCATGTATTCTACCAACTTCTTGCTGGAGCTACACCAGCGGAGCGTGACTACATGGGCTTGGAAGGTCCTTCGGACTATGCCTTGTTGGCATCATCCGGTTGTTACCTCTTGCCTGCTGGCCCGTTCAGTGATGATGGTATCGCAATGGATGGATTGCGAGACGCCCTCAAAACGTTGGGCTTCAAGTCCAAACACGTTTCGTCAATATTTAGCGTGCTCGCTGCCATCCTGCTGCTCGGCAACCTCCAATTCGGGGAGGCTGATGCTCAGGACGTCTCTGCATATGTTCTTAACGTGCCAGTTCTCCAACAGGCGGCAAAGCTTTTGGGCGTTTCTCCTGAAGAACTCAGCGACACGTTGACGTACAAGACGAGCTATGTACGCAAGGAGTTGTATACTGTGCTACTCAATGCGGAGCAAAGTGCGGCACAGCGAGACCAGCTAGTTCGCGATCTCTATGCAATCATGTTTGCATTCGTGGTAGAAACTGCCAATTTCAAGCTAGCCCCTGCCTCTCTAAACCCTACATGTTCCGCCACTCGTATTGTACTGCTCGACCAAGCAGGTTATCAGACGCGGGCACCTTCAGGGCCAAGTTCCTCAACCCCCCTTATCTCCGCTCATCAGAATGGCTTTGATGAATTCTGCATCAATTTCACCGACGAACTCGTGCAATTCCATATCCTTCGGAACATTCTCGACGATAACACCGATTTTAATAATCGTATAATTGCTGATGGGAACTCACTACCGGCCGTCATTGCTATGGACAACTCAGCCTGTGCCGAGCTTCTTCGGGGCCCATACACCACTCAGGCAACGTCACGAAAACCTGGTGGTCTCCTGGGTGTCGTCGACAAGGCCGCAATGTCCTTCAAGTCGCGGCGTGCGGATGAGAATCATCGGAATGATGAGCTACTGCGGGATTTGGGTGCCAAGTTTGGTGTGCACGCGTCTTTCATTGCAACGCCAACCACAGACGAGAGGAGAACTTTCGGGATCAACCACTATGCTGGTCCCTGTTCATACGACATCACCAACTTCGTAGAGAAGGACGCAGACCTACTTGACCCTGCTTTCGTCACTCTTCTTCGCAGCTCAACTGATGTATTTGTCGCGAAACTCATGTCGGGTCCCAGCTTGTCTACGGAAAAGCACCAGAGCGATGAAGAAACTATCGTCCAAGCTCAAATCTTTTCCCGCCCTCTTCGTACGCTCACTCCCCTAGGAAACAGTGCAGATGAGAACCCTCGCCTAAACCCGTCCAAAATTTATCCCGTCACTACGCAGCTCAATCAAACGCTTTGGAATGTCTTGTCCAACATCGAGAATGTGCCGATGTGGACTATCACGTGCATTCGCCCCAATGATAATGGGTTATCTAACTCCCTTGACCGGCGTCGTGTCAAAAGTCAAATCAGGGCTCTGTTACTCCCGGCTATTGTGTCAAGAAAGCAGGTTGAGTTTGTTGCAGACTTTGATCAGGCAGAGTTTTGTGACAGATATCGTCCTTCTATGCGCGGATCAGATGCTGAGCGCATTCGTCAGTGCGCCCAATCTAATGGCTGGAGAGAGGGCATAGATTTTGCGATGGGGAACCAGAAGATCTGGCTATCGTACTCGGCATGGAAGATGGTAGAAGATGTTGTACGTTCTGAGGAAAAAGAGCAGAAGAAGCTTGCTCGTGAGGATTCACAAGAGGACGAGAGCCCCATTCTCGATGATGCCACAGACTACCCTGGTGATGAGCAGCAATCGACATACTTTGATGAACCGCATGCCACACCATTCCAAGAGCCGAAAACGCCTGCATTCGATGGTTACGCACCGTCTCATGTTGCTGCTCCTAGTTACCGCGAGGAGTCCAGTTCCACGATGTGGGATGCGAAGCCCGAAAACTTTGACGCGGCACCTCACCTTATGCCCAATGCTGCCTTGCTAGCCGCGGACAATGCTCCTGAAATGTCGGAGGAACATCTGCCAACTACTCGCACCCGACGTTACTGGCTTTATATTGTCTACTTCTTCACCTGGTTTATTCCCGATTTCCTGTTGTCGTGGTTAGGCCGTATGAAGCGCCCCGACGTCCGCCTTGCATGGCGAGAGAAACTGGCCATCTGCATCCTCATCCTTCTCGGAAATGGCCTTATCCTATTTTACATCATTGCCTTCGGTGTCATTCTCTGCCCGAACTTCAAGGACGCGTGGACGACAGATGAAGTGGCTCAATATACAGCTGACAATAATTACTACGTCTCCATTCAAGGCAGGGTCTACGACGTCTCCAATTTCGTTCTCGGTGACCACAGTGACATTGTGGGAGAGCCAAGTAATAGTGAGAACACCCTGCAGGGGCTCGCTGGTACCGACATGACCTCCTACTTCCCCCCTCCTTTAAATGTGGCATGTGCGGGTCTTGTCAGCGACCCGACAATGAAAATCACTCCTTCGCTCAACGATCAAGTCTTGTTCCCGACAGCTATGCATTCCTCTGGAGCCAATGCTCCAACGACTCCCACAGCTCTCGACAACCAGGACTGGTACACTGCGACCTTCAAACCAAAGATCGACCAGTATTATCTTGGTCCGTTGGTTTGGGAACCAAGCGATATCTCTTCTCAGGCTAATGCATCTGACTCCACGAATTCACGGTGAGTCGTACTCAATCTACTTCAGTGACCTCACTCATTTTCTCCGCAGAACTTGGGCGATTTATGAGAATAGCATCTATGATTTGACGGACTATGTCTACACCATGAACACGGTCAACCAGAATGTCGCCAAGTACAGCTTCCTTGAACCGACCCTCGTTGCTGTCTTTGAGCAACAAGCCGGGCAGGACATCACTACTGCTTTGAATCAAGTCTTGGCTGCCATGGGTACTGAAAACAGTACAGCGAATATGGACTGTCTTTCTAATGCCTTCTACTATGGAGAGACAGACTTCCGGTACACTCCTAGATGCCAAGTGCAGAACTACCTTTTGCTTGTGTTCTCCAGTGTCCTCATGGCCTCGATGGCGTTGAAATGTACGTCTTTCCTACCTGAAGCTTTGCTTGTATTCACCCCATACAGTCCTTGCTGCACTCCAGCTCAGTACCAAGCGCTTCCCCGAATTACTGGACAAGTTTGTGCTATGCCAGGTCCCTTGTTACACGGAAGGAGAGGATTCCCTTCGCCGCACGATTGACTCACTTGCCAATTTGGACTACGACGACAAGAGGAAGCTGATTTTTGTCATTTGTGATGGGAACATTATCGGGAGCGGTAATGAACGGCCAACGCCTGCCATCGTACTCGATATCCTTGGCGTTGACCCAGCGAAGGATCCTGAGCCCCTGATGTATAGATCAATCGGAGAGGGCTCGCAGAAGCTCAACTATGGCAAGGTATACTCTGGATTGTACGAATATGAAGGCCATGTTGTTCCGTACGTCATTCACTCCGTAACTATGAAGTCATTGCTGACATTTTTGTTCAGGTATGTAGTCGTTGTGAAGGTCGGGAAGCCAAGTGAACGTTCGAAACCCGGCAACCGTGGCAAGCGTGACAGTCAAATCTTGTTGATGCAGTACTTGAACAGGGTGCACTTCAACGCACCCATGTCCCCGCTAGAGCTCGATATCTATCATCAGATGCGGAATGTTATTGGGATTGATCCTGCATTCTACGAGTACATTTTCACTGTGGACGCAGACACGGTACGCTATGCTGCTCGCTATCCCGCAAAGCTCTGACATCTTTTCGCAGTCTGTGACTCCAAAATCTCTTAACCGTCTTGTGGCAGCCTCGATATCAGATTCCAACATAATCGGCATATGTGGTGAAACAAGACTGCAGAATGAGGAGGGATCCTGGTGGACCATGATCCAGGCAAGTGGTTTACATTTATGCGTTTTGTGTATTCAAGTTAATGTACCCATAGGTATACGAGTACTACATCTCGCACAACTTGTCCAAAGCTTTCGAGAGTCTTTTCGGCTCAGTCTCATGTCTCCCTGGATGTTTTACCCTCTACCGCGTCCGCACTAACGATAAAGGCCGACCGCTCATCATCTCCAACCGTGTGATTGATGAATATGCAGATGATAACGTGGACACCCTGCACAAGAAGAACCTGTTCTCCCTCGGCGAAGATCGATTTCTGACGACGCTGTTAATGAAACATTTCCCCACCTTCAAGACCAAGTTCACTCCGGATGCAATTGCGCGTACCATGGCACCAGTATCTTGGAGGGTACTGTTTTCACAACGCCGACGTTGGATCAATTCGACCGTTCACAACTTGTGCGAGCTTGCTATTCTTCCTGATCTCTGCGGAATGTGTTGTTTCTCGATGAGGTTCTTCGTCTATCTCGATCTGATCGGTACTTTGGTGAGATCCTTTCAAAGCGTCGACGTACGACTTCTGATGTTTTTCATTAGATATTACCTTCCACTGTCGTTTACGTGAGCTACGACCTCTTCTCTATTACCGAATTCCAGCTAATGTTGTGTTTAGTTGGCTTGGCTGATTGTCGAGGTCGCTACTGGACAATCTCCGTTCCCTTTGATTTCCATAATCATGTTAGCAGCGGTGTATGGTCTTCAGGTGAGTGTGTCGTTCAATTAAGAGAAGTAATTTACAATGTCGTTTCCCAGGCTCTTATCTTCATTATCAGAAGAGAGTTCATGCTTGTTGGATGGATGGTGGTCTATATCATTTCGTGAGTTAAGCTGTTCCGCATCAGATTCATATCTCATTTTTTGTCATTACAGATACCCAGTTTACAGTTTCTTCCTGCCCATATATTCATTCTGGCGGATGGATGAGTTCGGTTGGGGTAACACTCGTGTCGTGCTTGATGATGGCGGAAGCAAGAAGGTCATTGCTGATAACGACGACATGAAGTTCAATGAGTCTATGATTCCATACAAGAAGTTTAGTGGTACGTTCAATATGTATTCTTACTCCTGCTACCCGCTAATATCTGTATAGACTATGAAGCTGAAACGTGGGGTGACAGCCAATCCAGGCAGTCGTATGACTTGCCTCCTGATTTCAACAAAGCAGGCTCCGCGTATCTCTCCGCCCCTCAGCCGCGTCTTCCGTCAGGCTCCCAACGCCCGTCTGTCTACGAGTATGGTCGCTCTGAATCAGGAGACCATGACTACTACCGCGACACAAACATGATACATAGCAACTCTTCACATCACAACCTACAAGGGCCTTCACGTCCGAGCTCTCGTGCCGTATCTGACGCCAACCGCCCAACACCTCAGATGGCCAACTGGAGAGGACCCTCGCAAGAAAGGATCAACATGTTTACTCCGACCAATTCGGGCCCACATGGGAGCGTGTATGGCATGGCACCGCCTGATTCGCGAATGACATCTGGAGTCTTCAATAACCGCTCCATGTCCCCCGCCCAGAGCCTGGGTGTTCCTCCTCAGCCTTTAAGCGGAGGAATGAGGACGTCTACGTTATCTATGGCTACAACTGTGTTTACCGGTCCTAACATGAATCCCAACCCCTCGGATGACGAGTTGTACAACGCGCTTAGGAACTTTTTAAGCACACAAGACTTGATGGCTGTGACAAAGAAGTTCGTTGTCTTCCAATACTTGACTACAGCCTGATACTAACTTCACTTCAGGACAGCTCGTGAGGCTATGGCGGCTCGCTTCCCTCGTGCAGACTTGACGTATCGCAAAGACTTCTTGAACCAATGCATTGATGACATTCTTTCACATTAAATGTAGAGTATATACATCATTTAGGACACTTACATTCATACTGGGACACTTCTAGGACTTGACTAAGTGTCGGGACATGCTGATTTAATGTTACGTTTTGTTACGCCTTGTTCTTGTTATGATTACTGCATTTAGTACTATTAGTAGGTCTTAGATTTTGTTGGACATATCAATATGACGACGGCTTGGACTGTTTGAAACTTAGTTAGAACAACCGACTAATGATTATACATGTGACAACTATGATGGGTGAAGTAAGAAAGACATGACCTGTAAGAATTGGTCATGTTACTCGAATGACGAAAACCATGAGCATGAACGCGACCAGCACGACAAGTATACTCGTGATCACCAAGCATGTTGTACTTCCACTCTTTCCCCTGAAGTCCCTTAACCGTATCCGTTCCTTCTTCATGAAGTCAAAGTTCCCCTCGAGCTTCTCCTGCATTGTTTCGACAACGCTCTTGTCTTTGACTAGCGACTCAGAAAAGTGGGTGGCATTGCGCCGAAGCTGCCTTGCCATTAGTGCGAGTTGCTCTGAGAGCTCTTCCTGTAGTGCGCGAGAGTTTTGGAGGATGGTAGGTGTAGCAGTGACGTTGGAAGTGACGGAAGATGCTGCAGGAAGAGTTGGTACAAGAGGCTCTAAGGGTAAAAACTCTGTCTGCGAAGACGGTATGAGGTCGTCCGCACTAGGCACACTTTGAGTTGTATCTTCTGTCGGGATGAGCGTCGCTTCTACAGGTGAGGTCTCGAGGTCAGCTGCCTTTGTCACAGGGGCACGTATTGATGGCAGGATTGGTGCTGGTCTCTTAAGTGGAGGAGCTGCTTTCTAATTTGCCAAATGAGCCGAGAAAAGGGTGTCCGACATGTATCACGGTGAGGAGTGCATACCTGCTCGACCTCTGTTACAAACGCTTCAACTTGATCGAGGGTTGCACGCAAGCGCTGATAACGATGTTCTGAGGCTCTACAGAAGCATATCAAATGTGAGCTTAAACGGACGGTGTGCTGTAGTAATTCCACGTACGGTGAAGTGCCATGGTCATCAACCTCGACGTTCTTTAGAAGCAAGCGGGCGTGTCTGATTCGCTAATAAAATGTGAGCTTCTAGTAGTCTTATATGTACCACAAGCAATGCCGAACGAACCTGGAGAGTGCCTTGGGCTTTGATCCAGGTGTCTCGCTGCGAACTATCGGACCAATCATCCTCGGACACGGATTTCTCAAGCCTTTTGACCAGGCGAGGTAGATTAACTCTATCGTGAAGAATCTGGTCGTTAGTACGCACGCTCATGTTGGGTCGTTATAGGTTAGGAAGAAAGGGTGCAGGACAAGGTGCGTCCATATGTCCTAGACTCGTGCTTGACATGCATAAGTCACGTTCAAAATGTCTATTGACTGATGGGAACATCTTTCCACGTTTGGAGCGCCATCATAACCGCATCCATCGTTGTTAGTCCGCGGGTTATACCCTTCCCGCTCACATGCAAGAGCAAATGGATGACCAGGAATCGGAAATACGTCAACTGGTCGAGAATGCCGAGAAAGAGCAAGACGGAGGAAGTGAACTGGTAAGATTTTAACCATTCAGTGTCTCGAATGAACTTACATCGTAAATTTACCAGCGGCGTGACGCGCTCACGAAACTCATTGAAATTGCACATTCCTCAAATTCTCAGCTCAAGTGCTATGCAGCAAATCACATAAGATACTTTTTCAATGATTTCCCCGACCTAGAGGAAGACGCCATCAATGTAGTTTACGATCTTTGCGAGGATCAAGATTCACGGGTGCGACGTCTTTATTTTGGTGTGCTCCTTTCATGACACCCCGACCGCAGGTCCGCATTGAAGGATATCGAGCAATCTCAAGCGTTTCATTTGTTCAACACAAGTGGGTTAAACGAAATTCGGATGTGCTTGTGCAACTTCTTCAAAGCGGTAAGTAAGGTGACTTTGAAACATATAACGCGCAAATTACAACGATGATGATGAGCATATATGTGTCTCACTGTTTCAAGTCTTTCTGATCATTTCCCGTAGACGAACCAGAAGAGGTTGTCGTTGTAAAAGCAGCCCTTTGCGACCATCTCGACATGGATCCCGGCGTCACCCTAGGAGTCTTGTGTGATCAAATAATTCCTCCTGAATACACAATAGACGAAGAGGAGCAGCAAATTCGTGATCGTTTACGCTCGCTCGTGATAGCCTTTTTGAAAGTTGATGCAGCTGAAGCTATCATTCGGAAATACACCAAAACGCCAGGTACCGATACAGAAAACGTATTGGTGTCCCAACTTCTGACGGTAATTTGGTACACCTTTCCACCGTTTTGCAAGGCTGACTCGTCAATAGGCCATCAGAAGGCTGGAAACACGCGACGTTGAAGTGATCATAAAGGACTTGCTTCTGATGATGCCTTGTTATGGACCGGGCTCTTCGCGCGGAATGGACCTTCTTCACGTGCTTATCGACAAGGCAAGGTCTTCTTTGAACGTGAAATCGAACGACTTGGGATCCATCAAGACCATTGATTTCTACATATCTTTGGCGCACTTCGTCGCCATTCAAAAACGAGTTGCTTCTCCTGTTGTGTTGTTACGATTTTATTGTACGTATCTGATGGGGAAACCTGTCTTGCAAAGGTTTTCTCCCGAGGAGCAACTTGTTCTTGCGGGCCGAGTGGTAGAGGCACTTGAAGCATGCGAAGAAGAAAGTCACCTTCGCCCTCAAATCTGCAGTCATGAACAGTTTTCATTCCTTCGGCGACAGGTTGTTGATGGAGCGCCAAATTTGTTGGAGGCAGGTCGTCCGCGCATTTCTAAGGTCAATCCACTGAATGGTTGACTTAGGCTCTCTACGACACAAAACTCGAATCTTCAACTATGTGGGACACATTGAGCCACCTCCTTCTAGCTTGCAAACATGTAAGTCGGGTTTTTCACGTGGTTTTGCAAAATAACGCGTTTCCAGCGAAAAGAACGTGAAGACTGGGTTGTTCCGTTTAATTTGGCTACATCCATAAGCAAATTTCAAGCGCAAGCGCAACAATTGGGGCCAGGAAACAACAGCGATGAAATTCGAGTACTCATCAGGGTTCGCAGTGGGCCGCTTTCCGCTTTCTCCGTTGACGCCCATTGTTTCTTTCTGTGTTTGAGCAGTCACTAACCGAAACTTCAATGTCGCAAGCAAGTTCGAGTACATCTGTGGACGGGGAGGGTTTTTATGAGCGCCCTGCTCACCTCCCGGCTCGACCTCAAGTTGGACGTCCGCTATTGAAAAGACCAGATATGTCAAGACTTTCGCATACAAGCACGAGTGGCGCAGCATCGAACTCTCGACCAGCATCACACACTCGCGACTCTGGCTCTGTTACATTACCCAAACGATCCTTGAGCTCTGGAGAAACAGTACCGCAGATCAAACGAGTAAAGACGGAATTGACTGAGGAACGACAACTGACGCCTTCGTTACTGAGCCGTATGATGATGCCTATTCCAGGCGATGCGGAGAAGGCCTTGCGAAAACGTGGAGGAGCAGGAAGAAAACGCGTGGATGATTCGTCCGAGCCGGACAAGCATCCTATGAGCGGTTATAGTATTAAGGGCGCTGCAGCACATGCCGAGCGGGGCGAGGAGTCGAGAGATCTCACACCAAGAACATCGTCCTTGCTCGATAGGCTGAACAAATCTGAGGGCGCGGATGGTGGCAATAGGAAGAGATATCGAGGGAAGGCATGAATCAGTTCATGGGACGTTGATATTTATGTATGATCATCGCCGGCTCTTAATCTTGATTAGCATGACTAGTCGCTGCCAGGTTTTATAAATTAAACGGAAGCGTTTCGTCGATGAGTTTCAAAGTACTACAGGCGCCTTATGTTTCAGAACACCATGCATGTATGGACGCAGACGTGGCATGAAAACAGTTCATTTGTGTTTTTAAATTTTGACGTCTCCGCTATGCCATACAACACAAGGACTTCATACATGGGCATGGGACACACAACCTTAGCTGCGAGACATCTATATGAACGCATACGATCTGCTGTTCAAAAGGAGTTGAATTGCCTCGTCAGCACTCGACTTATCCCCCACGGCGTGGCAAGCCGACAAGAATGTAAACTCTAGGTTCTGCACACGAGTTTATATGATGTCCCGATCATGAAGAAAGAATTATGTATCATGAAGTACATGTGGTAGGCGTGAAGCGAGTATGGCCACTCAGTCTCAAACGTCCATCATGCATATCGAAGGAAGCCTCGGATGGTCGTTTTCGATTCGGTATTCCATGACAGGCAAGATAGAGCCAATTACTGGATGCAGCTCAGTGTGTCCAAGGCACCCTGGACAGTTGCTTCGTTATCTGAGAGCGACGGAAAGAATAGGAATGGCGCGACGGGTATCTAGCTCGCTGGCAGCACAGCAAGGTGCACTCCGTCCGTCCGGCTTCGTTTGACCAATGGCAAATAAATTCTGAATGGAGGCATCTTGAGACACTCGATCGCACAAATGAGTGCTGCCAAGGGTGTAAGAGGAGATGTGAAAGTAGGAGGAATTATGGCTCTTCGGCTCGTAGGGTGTTGCTGCGAGCATGTGGGGCTCTGCGGTAGGGCACCACTAAATGCAGCCACAAGGAATGAATTGCCTGAGCATTTCAACCATGGAGCTAATGATACCCTTCCAGAACTTGCGTAAGATGCCAACAATCTTACTTAATTACATCTGATGATCAGATGAGCCGGCATGAGCTGTGAAGGGAGGACCATTTGGAGGCCTCCATCTGTGAAACATCAAGCACGACGTGAACAGGTTCGAGAGTATGAAGAGTAACCAATTCGTCGCAGCTGTACCCGTTGTATCGATAATGATGACTGGACCATCTTCGCCCGCTTTCTGGAGGTCGGAGAACAGTGGAGGGAACAGAAAAGGCAGGCAACATGCGGATACGGGAGACAACATAATCCCAAGTTATACGCAGACGAAAGCTAATTTGCTTCAGTGCAGCTTGATGGAGCTCGATAGCTTCATACAGATCAAACATGACACGCTGCTGGTGGAATCTGTCGTGAATGTTCACGGGAAGAACGTTGAGAGATATGGATCGACGGGGATAGTTGGGAAGACTGGAGTATTAGTGCAGCCCAATTGAGCTCGATGGCCTCGTTCAAGTCAGATATAACGTCTCGCTGCCAGAATCTTGTTTGAAAACCGCTGACATGGCCCTGCTCGTCGAATCTGTGTTGAAGGCTGATGGCGAGGCCGCTGAGAGGCCAGGATCGAAAGGAATGGCCAAGAGAGCAGTGTCCGTGCAGCTCGATTGAGCTCGATGGTCCCGTCCAGGCTAGCCAGGATGTCCTCCTCGATGGCTTCTGGCATGGTTGTCGAGAGACATGGATCGGAGCCTAGAGGTGATGGCCGGGTGCACGAAGTGCCAGAGCAACTTGACTGAGCTTGATGGTTTCATCCAGGTCGGACTCGGACAGGACGCCACGGTGCTGAAACTTGCTGTGAAGGCTGGTGGGAAGTTCGGCGAGAGATATGGATCTATTACGATGGCCGGGGGAACGGAGCGCCAGCGCAGCCCGATGAAGATCGATGGCCTCATCTGCGTTACTGGCACGCTTCCTTGCTGGAATCTGGTGCGAAGGGACATGGCAAGGCTGGAGTGAAGTTTGGATCGATCATCAGACGCGGACCTGGGCGAATATACGAGATTGTGACTCCACATGCTCGCTAATAGATGAGTGGAGAATACGACGAGCAGAAATTCTAATAATAGTACGGTGGGTTTGGCGCTCTAGCCATGACCTGGGGCCCACATAGTAAAATACCGTCACTGTGTGGCAGGCTGTCCGACTTCGTGGTGTCCGTTGTTTGCAAGGGTCCTACTAGTACGTTGGTACAAACGTGATGCTGTAATTTAAAGTTATGCTTACTACTCCAGTGCTAGTGAGACTCAGACCCGGACTCTGTGAACCTGCATGCATTTGATTCTTGAATGGCGAAAACGTTGCGATGTCGTTTTTGTCATGATAACGTTATATGACGTCATCGGAAAACATCGCGACGGTCGGTGTTTCGAGTAGCCTATCTCCTCTTTTTCAAGTTATCACGTTCACCAGCCAAACGATGCTCAAAAATACAACACTATTGTCCGATGGAGGTCTCGTAAGTTACCGTACTCTTTCTTTGTATACACAAGCTTATTTTTTTTTTGCCACAGGGCACTACCCTAGAAGATCATTTCCATCTCCCGATCTCGCACACCCCTTTGTGGTCAGCGCGGATCATCCTTGATGCACCAGATACCCTCCAACAAGCTCATCTTGCGTTCCTCGAGGCTGGATCAAGGGTCCTCCTCACAGCAACGTAAGTAACTTTGCTGTGCTTTTCCGCAAGTTATCCACTAGTCATCCACAGCTACCAGGCTGCATTCGAATCATTCGAGCGCGCAGGGTACTCTCACGAAATAGCCACCGAGTCTATGCGCAATGCTATTCACATAGCAGACAAAGCCAGACATCAATTTTGTAACGAACACCTTGATATCAGCCCAAAGGATATACATATCGCCCTCTCCCTTGGTCCCTTTGGAGCTGTACTTGCCCCTATGCAAGATTTTGGTGGGATTTATCCTCTTCCATACGGACCACGAGCGTACAGCGACTCAGAGGAAAATACCACCTCCTTCGGAGATGATATTGAAGGCAAGAGCAACTCCATAAAGGCGTTGACACGTTTTCACGAGAATCGGCTTCGGGTATTCACATCTGATAAGGAGACGTGGGACAAGATCGATTTCATTGCGTTCGAGACGGTGCCGCTGGTGAGAGAGGTGGAGGCGATCAGGCAAGCAATGACGAATATGAAGGAGATCATCACTCCTAAACCTTGGTGGATCACTGCGACGTTTCCCAACGGCAAGTATCCAGAAACCCGGCAACCCGGGGGAGATCACTATACCCCTAGCGAAGCCGCCATCGCTATGATACACAGCAGCGACAATATGCTAGTACCAAACGGTATCGGTATCAATTGCACGGCGCTCAAGTATGTTCCGCAGTTACTCCAAGACTTTGAACGGGTGTTGGATGGGAATAGGAAACTGTTCCTAGTTTTGCAACCGAACGGAGGGGGCGGATTTGATTTGTCTACTCAAGCATTCCAAGAGCCCGAGGAGAGTGATCGATGGGCGGAGGATCTGGCCAGCCTTGTCAAAGAGGCCAAGACGAGGGGCTGGAACGAGATCATCTTCGGCGGTTGCTGTAAAACTGGACCAGATGACATCAAGGCTCTAGGGGAGGCATTCAATGAGGAGTAGGATAGGGCGTAGCAAAGCTGAACCGAGGTCTCCTGACTCTCCTCCGCCGCTGGTCGATCTGCGCTAATTGTCATACCTTGGCTAATCCTGGTAAGCAGAATGATGGAGGGTTCATGCTAGTGACTCGGAGATGGATAAAATAGGCATCTCTATGTACCTGCCATATCAGCCAACAAAAGAAATCCAAAAGGGCAACGGAGGGGCAGTGCCAAGGCAGTGTTTCAGCGTCTGTGTTTCGATCAACCATGTTACCATACTAAAGGCATGATGTGGTTCCATCATGGCCGTCAATCGCGTTCTTACCAATCACAAAACGTATCGTGCAACGTTTAGCGGTCCGAAGCCAGAAGGAAGAGTGGCGAGTGAATTGTTCGGGAAATGATGCACTTGGCCAGCTCTTCCCATCTGAAAATATATGTCAGAAGGTCGAAGTTCCTGAATGCGATAGGCAGAAAATTGAAATTGATAGAGGTAAAGCACGCACGAAGGAGATAAGGGTGTTGAGGTGAGATGATGTTGTCGAGGGGAAAGCCAGCTACGATGTTCATAAATGGCCACGTAGATCAAATGTTTCGTAGAGGAGGACCACTGCCGCCAAGTTTCCCAGACCTGGGCGCATTGTCGTTGTCAAATGGGTATGAATCGATGGCTACCATCGTTATCAGTGTTTACTACTACTGCGATGATCTATACAACAACGCGCATCTCCGGATTATCGTCCATCTTGCGGGTATTTTCCGGAGCTTGTTACTACAGCTTCGTCACGTAGGCGCGAGCCTACCGACCTTCCACTGGAAATTGGATTAGGCAACGCGTCGAAAGTCGGACATCGGATCGTGGATATTGAATTGGGGTACGAAGCGCTCGCAGCCATCCTCTTGGCAGTCCAGTTGGTACGAATGTTTTACCTAGTGCTTGCGGGTCATAGACATGCATTGTATGTATTGCTGAGCCAGTGTTTGTTGTTTACGTAAGCATGACAATAAAGAATGCTAGCTGTTGCGCCTCCTCGTGCATAGGAAACGTTGTTGTTCCCTGCGTTATTTTCGGTGGCCTGTCGGCTCACTATTGGAGCCAATTTATATAACGGGCCACCATTTCTCCGCGGTCTCATTAACTAGATTGGTCAAGATCGATTTCCTTGATATTATCGCCTTGCCCTCAGAATCTCACCAGTTGGTCTTTGTGTTACAGACAACCATCTCCATCTGCCAACGCCACATTCCACCTGGAACTTCATATCGTATCATCCATCCATCTGTACATATATCAACAGCATTTTTTCATCTGTCCACCAGCACTCATGACTGAATACGATTATTCACCCGCAGCATGGGAGCATTACCGTGCTCAACAAGCACGGGTTTCAAACTGGGTATCCCAGACAACTGCTCAAGCTCATTCCTACTCCAATCCCTTCGTCATGTCGCCCACATTGCGCGACCGCTCGTTCTATGACGAGCCAAGTGGAAGACGGCAGCGCCCTGCGCCCAGCCGTTCAAAAACTTTCGATATGTCCCCCCCGAGGCATGAAGATCCATATAGGCACACATCTTCTCGTTCGCGTTCAGCTTCTCACTCGCAGCCTATCGATATGTGGTCATATCCCCACTCCAGCCGTACCGACATACAGACTGCATCGCATTCTCGCAGTAGCTCAGCACGCAAGCCACCATCACGCTCGCATACTGTACAAGTCATGTATCCGCCACCTGCGGCCCCCACACATCAGTACCAACGCACCCAGCCCTATCCCTACCCGCAGAAGCAATCGCAGCCCGTGCGGCAACACACATCTCCGGCATATTATTATCCAGAGCAGTCCCACGGACACGGATCTCACCAACGGACGACGTACCACCAACCTTCACGTCCGGTGCACACGTACCATGCCCCTAATGGTCGTTTGGAGTATCACTATGGGGTGCGCCTTTACCAGTCCGCGTGCATCATTGTATCGACGCTGATGCTCGTCGTTTGTTTTACCCTCGCATCGTGAATATTTGCCATATGCAAAAATAGCCACCAGCTCAGAAGAAACCTCAGCCTCTGTTTAAGCGCTTGCTAGGGTTTATGTCACCTGGTTCAGGCAATGGAAGGGGCGGACCGGTGAATCACCGTAGCTCTGGGAGACGCTCGTCCTATTGAAGACCGAGCAGAAACCGGAGCCCTGTTGCATATCATGTCCATCATCAGAGTCGCTGGACTCCTCAGGAGTCCGAGATCAACAAGCATACATTTTATATCTTTATTAAATTTGAGCGCTGGCGTTTACTTGACACTCGTTCATATATTTCGCAAACGATTCACATTCATTGTACATTCTAACCATCACACTCATTCTGTACATTTACGCATTGTAATGACTTGATGCCCCGCACTGTAGACAATAGCACAATCACGTTGTTTGGAAGCTGCAAGGGCGATGCCCACCCTCGGTGGTAATAAAACATCAATCGCGGAGCTCAGCGAACGCGTGTGTTAAACTTCGACTCTCGCTGGTGCGCCCGTCTGTAAGAAGCTCCAGCTAAATCAATTCACAGAGTACCTGATTGCTCGGAATGACTATAAGGCTTAGATGTGTCTTAGTTCCATGTCAGAATCGATCCCGCCAATGGCTTTCCGGATCTAGCGATCTCAGACTCAGTTCCTTCAACTTGACCCTGAACCATCATGCACAAGTATGTGTTCTGTTCATGCTGCACGCTTCCATTGTAACGATTAGTACAGCAATCCGCCCGACGACACATCGCGTGATCCCCGCTCGTGCTGGAAGTGGCCCCACTTTCCAGGTACGGTGCATGATCCTGACAATGGTATATCCGAGGAATTGTACGATGAGCTTGTGAGATACACAAAGTATGCGTCTGGCGCGTATCAAGTCCTGTGCCCGCGTCCGATGGGAAACACACTGGTTACCCAGGTGCGCATACAGCCTACATATAAGTTGTGGTCGGTCGCGTGCTGATGTTAGCTTGAATGACTTGCAGTTTATAGATCTAATCACGGCTACCCAAGGATTCGTTGCTCGCGATGACACAAGGAAAGAACTCGTGGTTTCATTCAGGGGTAGCCGTGAGGTTGCGAACGCGATTGCTGGTAAATCTCGAAGCGCAAGATTCTAAGATGGCAATTTCTGACACCCGACGGCACGCTAGTTACGTCTATCCTGCTTTCCCCGCTGCGTGGACCAGGGCTGCCAAAGGATACAGATACCCACGTGCATACAGGCTTTCTTTATGCGTTTAAAAGCGTCGGAGATCGCGTACTTGATGTTTTACGCGAGCAGTTTGATAAGTTTCCGCAGTATGATGTAGCTGTGACAGGTAAGCCACGCTGTGGTTTCTCAATATACGCAAATTAATTGTGCCTGCAGGTCATTCGCTTGGGGTGCGTCGGATCGTGCCTCTTTGTGATATGGATATGACTTATGTTAATGCCCTCGAGTAGGGTGCCATTGCATCCATTGCAGCATTATCTATCAGGAACAGTTTCCCTGATAATCCGCTGCGATTATTCACATTTGGTACTTGATCTCTCATACCCCTATCGCGCGATGTTACTGAATATGACCGACAGGCCAGCCAAGGACAGGGGATCCTTCATTTGCTGAGCTCGTGGAAACTGTGATTGGACTGGATAATATTTTTCGAGGTACGCTCTTTTCGTGTCCCTCGGAGAGCATGTCTCGCTTACTCTGGTCTCACATGTCACTACAGGCGTGCATTCATTCGGTATATTGTGTGATCTATGTTTGTTTAGAACTAAATCAATGCCGTTTTTAGATGGCGTGCCGACGGTGATTCCTACGAGGCTGGGATATAGGCATCAGTGAAGTCTAATTTTCTATATAATCACCACGAGCTTACATATTGGTTATCAGCGCTACGGAATATTGGCAGTTTACCGAACCACGTTCGAAACACTTTGTCCTTTCAAAGAATTCCACTGACATAACGTTTAGCGGCCCCGCGCCACGTTCGTAGATGTGTGGGCGGCGAAGACCCGGAAGGCAGTGCATCCATACGTATGTCTACTTCGTTGTGTCCGTGCCTTCTTGTGTTTGACGTGGCTTCTGCACAGCATCGACTGGTATCAATCCCCCACATATGGTGTATTTTGAACAGCGTGAGTACCCTTCTTTCTTTAGTTTAAGATGCTGATAGACATGGGGAAGCGATTGCATCGGATCCTACCGTTTGCATCTGACATCTGCAATTTCGGTATGACCCAGATATTCGTGATAGCCGATGAACCTCCCTCTTTAGCCCCTTATTTTCGCATGTGTGTATATTTCTGTTCTCAGTCATACTCCTAGTGCGTCTATCATGAAGGCGTCCATGGATTTATTGCAGGAAGTCACATGGACGAGGTTGTACTAGTTGAGTTCCCATTGTGTATTATTGTACGAATCACTGTGGCACTTTTGAAACTGCTCATGTGACGAAGATATTCTGCCTTAATGGGACCATGTCTCTGTCCTGCCAAGTCCCCATTTCCCAAGTGATCAGCTCTTTCCACTACTACTCTCCTGTCTTTTGTCTCAGCGAGAAGCGCAACTGCGAGAGTTTCCAAAAGGTGTGTTGTGAATTCTCTCTTTCTGCTTGCTACTGTACTCAGGGGGTGTCTTCAGTGCGCAAGAATCTCGTTTTGGGCGATTAAGCAGCTTGACTGAGTGGTACTATTAAGTAATGCATGCCAGCAGCTACTTTAGGGGAACAACTGCCTCTCTTCTATAAGGTCTAACTAGGGGAGATTAGCTATTAGGTGTGGAATTTAGTAACTGGAAGCCAGCCATGCATACATGGGAATACAGTTCCAGCACCAAGCTGAGCAAGACAGGTGCTTAATCGTGGCCAGAGGGGTTCAAGTCGAATGTCTGTGCGGGAGCAATGGTAGCGCACGTGTTTTACATCAAAGTTGCCGTTATTGCACCTTTTCAGGCCGCGCAACATTTTGCAGTGTTCCGAGTAGTTTCTCTCCCCGCTGAGCTCTGCTCTGCGCCGCCGCACCAATAACTCTTGCTTTATCACAACGTATATTCGCGCCTTATTACTCCCATAAAGTTCCGGCCAACTCATCAACATGTCCGACTCGAAAGTATTACACCTCATCATCCGTCGCATTGCAGACTGGTCTATCTGGTCGTTCTTCACAGAAGTACGTGTGATTGGAGGCGAGCACGTTCCATTGGATGGACCGATCATCGTGTAAGTTTCGTATATTGTATTACTTGTCTATCGACTGGCACACTCGGGCCCGTGTTTGCATTGGACCCATGAGAGCGCTTAGAAGTTGGAGGACTAAATTGGATGGACCTGGGAACGTAAAGGAATCTACCGCCGTAGCTCTTGACCCCCAAATATGTTGGGCCATCTGCATCTGCGGCGCCTGAAGAGAGTCTAGAACCGATACTGACTTGCTGTTTGCAGCACCGCCACTCACCATAACATGATGATTGATCCTGCTATCCTTTGTTAGTCTTATAGTTCCTCTCGTAGATTCGGCATGCGCTCATCATATCTTTCATAGCGTCCAGCTTCCCGCATCGTCGTGTTCTACACTACTGGAGTAAAGGTGAGCCCAAGCCTTATCGGAACGCTCAATCCCGTTAACACATTACGCCTTACTTTGTAGCATCACTTTTTGCGAACCCAGTCCTATCTTGGGTACTTCACTCGTCTGGCAATATTCCTGTAGACCGGAAGTCTAAGAACCGGCAAGATTTATTCCGAGGAACTATTGAAGCCCTTGCGCGGGGAGATGCGGTTGCGCTTTTCCCTGAGGGCACATCTTACACTGAGCCGAGGATCATGCAAGTAAAAGATGGTGCTGCCTGGGCTGCACTAGAATACGCTAAATGGGCGGCGGAGAACGGCGTGAGTGGTCCCGGAGTCCGGATCATTCCCGCCGCTATCGTGTATACGAATAAGTCGAAGTACCGAAGCAGTGTATGTTCCCAAATTCCTTGAATGGTATTTCACTAACGCCAGCACAGGTCATCGTGAAGTGAGATTTAGTCAGCGTGGTAATATAGTACTTGTGCTGATGAGTCATTAGGTTTGGTGAACCAATTTCAATGGATGAGTACAAGGAACAGTTCTTTTCGGATTTAGAGGGGGCGCCGCGCGCAGCGGCAAAGCGCCTCACGCGTACAATCGAGAGGGAGCTGGTTGAGGCAACCATCAATGCTCCTGACTGGTATTATATTATTTCATCGCGATGTGTGCGGACTCTGATTATGTATTAATTAGGGATACCCTCTACAGTGCTCGAATGGCAAGGGATCTTCTCTGGGAAGATGAGCGTTCGATCGATCTTGAAGAATTTGTCACGATTTCACAGACGTACGTCTTCCCACTTTTTTTATTCACTCGTATCGGCAGCTCACGTACTGTCATAGTCTCGTTGATCTTTTTTCCACACCGGACGCTGTTCCAAACTTCTCGACTGTTCGGCGCCATCTTTTGGGTTATTATTCACTTCTTCAATCTACGAATCTTACGAACTCCGTCTTGTCGTCACTTCCACTTCCGCCAATGCTATCTCCATCTCATCCCACCCCCCTTCCGTCACGTTTGTTAACGCTCTCTGTCCTTGTTCGCGACACGCTTGCTGCCCTCACTCGCCTTCCTTTCTTCCTCATCCCGCTTCTACTTCACACACCGGTATATGTCATGGGTCGGATTGGAGCTGGTTTAGTCCAGCACGAAGAAGAGACTCAGGCACAGAACAAAGCCGTTTTTGGCTTGTTATCGTGCATGATGATTTACCCTGCTACGTTCTGGGCACTCTGGGCGCTGCTCTGGTACACAGGCACTGGTGCTCTTGTGGCAGCGTTCACAGTCTGGGCGTTTGCATATTATCACAATAGATTAATCAATGGCACGTATATTTAGACCGTGAGCATGTGAGCTATACTGACAGCGTAATGGAAACTCACTTACAGATATCTATATGAAGTAAGTTCAATCATTGTGATTTCATATCCTTGTTAGCTTGCTCATAATTGTCAAGTCTCAAGCGTGTGATTGCAGCATGGCGCGTTCTCGTTGGCGTATGGGCGCCTAGGCGATGGGAGCTTTCTATGTCTGCACTGTCTCAATATACAACCCCGCTAGTACCCCCTGAGAATCCTTGGATCGATAAGAATCGTTCAAATTCCTCTACTCCAGGCACATCATCAATACACTCATCCTTACCAACACAGTTTACCGATGAGCCGCCTGTCAAGATTGCACCCCGCCGGAGGCCTTCGTCAAGAAGAATCATGAGGCATTTACTTCGGGCACGTGGAGAGGCTGTGAAGGCTCTTGCTGAGTTTTTGACGACCTTGGAGGCAAGCGGGGATGGGAAGAACGTGGTCGCGAGCATCCACTTGGCAAAGAGGTTCGGCTGGGTTGAAGAAAATTCACCGACCTCTTCGACAGATGATGATGAGAAGGATGACGACGCAGTATCTAACGCCAAGGGATACAGGCGAGCACGCGAGGTGATTGCATTCCTTCGTGCTCGTGGTGCGAAGATCGCAACGTTGGATAGGAAGATCGAGGGAGATTGGGCACTCACTAGTGACGAAGACGGTACGGCATGTGAAAGTGAGAAAGATGAGGAAGACCTGGTATGGGTGCCAAGTAGCACGAGTCTCAAGCAGGAAGACGATTAACCTCGTCCGTATACCAGAGTGATTGCAGGATGTGTACCTATGGACTTCAAACTTATTCAAGGGTGACTTTGCCTCGCGTTAATTTGGCTGTCAACAGGTTGCATTCTTGTCAGAAGTTATCACCTTCATTACTGGACTGCGTATTGATGTCCCCGTCCCAAGTGCTTTCGGGGAAGGTATACACAGACGACGAGCAGCATCACCCCCGTTTCTACCAGGAGACATGTTCACAGCCCTGAAGATCTTTCGTGTATGGTCAAATTATCTTTTTGGGAATGTTCCGGTGCTCGGACGGCAATTAACCAGGAGAACGTTGAGCCGCCACTATCTTCCTGTCCCTTCTTCTTTTTAACCTATAGGCCGTGACGACACCGAGCCCGAGCAATGAAAAAAAAATGATGAGAAATTATTATGGACCCTGGGGCCTATCTGTAGTGGGGCAGGGAGGACAGCCTGTTCTACGTGATGGACGTGTATCATATGACTGGACCTATCAACACTCGATATTAAGTAGACATCAATATGAGAGCAACAACAGGACGATAAAGCACAGTTTCCAAGAAATAGAACACCACCAGCACGTCAACTTGCGAGCTTAATAAAAACCCTGCTATCACCATCTATGAAAGATCCGAATAGCGTTAGAGCACATGCTCAAAAATCAGCCATTGTATTGTATGCGGAAATGAAAGCTTACGACGAGTTTTCGAGTGTCCATGGAAATGCCAGATGGGCCATACGCAGCTATTACCCCACGATCATACGCAATCAAAAAGGAAAAGGTTGTGTCATATTCGAGCATGACATCAGATAAGATGTTTGGTGATTTACGACACGGTCAAGAGACAAGCAGTCAAGCGCTGGGTCTAGGCAGAAATTGAATGTGATACGTACATTTGATTGGGTAGCCTGGACTGTGGCGCATCTTGGGAAGCAAACAACTGAAGAGACTAGAAGTTTATAAACAGATATAAACGATGGACCAAACCCAATGCGATAGCCATACCAGACAGGGAAAGAGGTGCATTTGTGGTAGTAGAACAGCGCCCAGTGGCAGAAGTAGGAAAGTTTATGCTTGAGTGGGACTAGATGTCCTGGCGGTATGGTGCAGGCGATATGATTGAAGCCATGTTGGAAGCATGTGATGGTTGGTTGGGTTTCTTCTGGTATCGATCGGAGAATGTTGTTGCTCCAATAATGGCAAGATTGTGGGACTATGTTCAGATGAATGTATGAAATGCGACGTTTTCATAGGACAGCGTTCGCCCGTTAATTATACGCCGAATCCGTCCTGGCCTTGGCCAGTAGGAACCTGCTGCCTGCCAGATGCATCCTAGCCTTAATGATCGGAATTGAGGCCTAAAATTGATTAGCGTAAGATATATAGCTCGTCTGATAGCGGTGGGTGGAGACTCAATAGCGCGGTCATAAAGGACCCTTCAGGTGGAGGGTCGTTAAGCAGCTGGCACATATATATATGTATGCCTCACCTTTTCATGAGCCAAAAAAAACTGCCAGAACATGTGTTTTAGAATGCACCACGCACTATGCATCATATGCTTCAATAATTAATGATTCAGGTTAGCAACGTGAACTGAATTGTGGGGCACATGTTGGCTTGCACTCAAAATAAATTGCAGCAATTGAAACCAAAATAGCCTAAAATGGAAGTCGTGGTATTCATACGTGTTTGTACGTGACGTCTCGACGCATGCACGGCGTGGCAGATACTGGTTTGTCCTTTACTCGAAACAGTTGTCATATTCCAGCTTCTTCATTCTCTTGCGCGCGGGTTACAGGATGCATAGCATTTATGCTCGAGCGAATGGTATATCTGGCCTTTGGTCGACGTGCATGATGGTTTTGCTTGGAGCTGTAGCTCTTTCCACCTTCCTCTTCAATGCGGATCCCAAGGGTAGTCTGGATATCGTCTCTCTGAAGGTGTAAGTGACTCGATTTCTTGCGCTATAGAGTCCTACCTTTGTTGTGTATCACACGTCAGAGACTTACCCATGACATTCCCTTAGGTTTCACTCCAAAACGAGACGTTATCCTTTCAGGAATGAGGAAATTGGTTTTGTTAAATTTAATCTTTCTGCCGGTACGTATTTTTTTCATCGCGATGACAGCGGAAGAGCCTCACCGGGGATCCACCATTTTCTGTCGCGCAATCGCGGTCTCTTATACGTGATTTGATTTTGCGATCGCTGGGTGTCGTTATAGACTTGACGCCACTTTTTCACTGGAACACGAAGCAGTTATTCGTGTACCTTGAGGCAGAGTACACAAACGCACAAGGGGTAAGCAATTTACCATCCGAGATTGAATGTATTGTCTGATGTACTTCTGAAGATCAATAACACGGTCGTTGTTTGGGATCGGATTATTCGGACAAAAGAGGCTGCTACGATTGACATTGTACAGAAAGAAAAGTACAGACTTCGCGAGCTGTCGGGTTCGTTCAGGTGAGTCGGAATCCGATGACGAGCCCCTCCGAGATGCTGACGAGTCGGGTAGCAACGTACTTGCCGCTGAATATTCGCTGAAATATAATGTGATGCCGTATGTTGGGGTGCTTACTTATGGAGAAGCTGCGCGGACGACGGAGGCTATCGAGTTTCCTGATGCACTCGACTCTGTATCATGAGTGGGATCTAGTTATATCGAGTGTTAGGAGATTTAGTCTTATGGCCTAGCTCCCGGGCGAGGTGTCTGTCGGAAAGATCCAGTGAGAGCCAAATTCGAAGTTGGAAGTGCGATTTATTCGGTGAAAAGTTACCGATGGGGAAGTTTTTGTCGGATTCAGTAGTTGTAAGCGAACCGCAGGTTAAGGCGTGTCATGTTTCTCTGGAGTAGTAGTACTTCGCAGTGGAAGAGTATTTCGATCGGATCTGGTTAAATATTTTTATATTGTTATCTTTTTACGAAATCAAATTAAAGGTAGAGGCTACTTCAAAAATGGAGAATTTCACGCGATTGTGGCTCATTTTGCTTACGAGAAATAATTACGGTCTGATTCTTCGAGCCTGCCAGAGGCGTGGGTTCCTAAACTCAGCCTAGCTTAGGCTTGCTTGTCGTGAACCAAATATGCAATGTACCTAGTCTTAATATATATAAAAGACACTCCCTGCCGTCAACTCACCCCCTTCCCTTTACACAAAACATTCCCCCGCATCCCTTCACTACAATGTCTCATCCCGAAGACACTCGATGTTGGCGTCACCCTGACGCGCCTAACAGGCCCTCTAACACTTATCCCCAAGGTTTTGATATTAACGTAAATATTTTCATCTGCACCGATCATACTTGACCCAGACCTCATCATCATAGGTCAAAGTAAAACGCGCTTTCACATTCGAAGAACTTCAATCAGGTGCATACTTCAGTTCTTTGGACGAATCAGATCTCCAGTTCTTTGGAATGTATGGTCAACCTGTTCTTATCCCGTGTCCCGAAGATTCGGATCAAGGCGGTTGGAGCTTGCAAGGCCAAACCCACATGCAGTCACCCGGCGATTCCTCACCGTGCTCCACCCCCATTCAATATACTCCACACAGCAATCCATCTTCATTCCAGATCTCCAAATCATACACCTTACTCGACTCTCTGGGACAGTCGTCCACCTCAAGGTCTGCACAGGCACCTAGCAGTACACGTGTTTCTGCTAGACACAGTGGCGTGAATCCCATCAAACGTGATCCCAGTCTCACACACCAGGTAGAGTCCTTTCTATCATGTTAATCGCGCTCGATTTTTGACCGCATCATAAGGCCTTTGGGGGCCTTACATATCCATCAGACTTTTCATCATCGAGCACCGTCCTCCATCATTCTCGCCAACCAGCTTCTGTGTACGAGGGAGCCGTCCCGACGAGGGCACTCTCTCCTATGGCTCATGAAAGTGAAGATATAAAGCCAAATATTTCAACGCTGGACGACGAGCCGCCTATGGATCACCTTCCTTATCCACCACCCGTTCATTCAGCCCCTCCTCGTCAATTCCAACCCTATTCGCCTCAAGATACAATGTCGCATTCTCCCTCTCCATGTTCCCCTCGTAGTACAACTTTCTTGTCCACTTCGCATTGTGATGTATCGGAAGCCCCAATGACTGTCCCTAGCCAGTCTTATATGTTCGTCGAGGTCGAATCGCCCACTCCAGCATTTATCCATACAAACCAACAACATTACAACTCCCCAAACGAAAATATATCCCACTCTCATGGCGGAAAAACGGCATCCTCTTATCAACGTTCACCGTCCCCGAGGGGAGCATTACGGATATCGCCGCCACCCCACCCAAAGCGATCGATGGATAAGAAACCGGCGCTTGCATGCTTATTCTGCCGAGGCCGGAAAATCGCGTGTGGGCCACCCGTCCCGGGTAGTAAAGACAAGACATGCAAGTGAGTATCACGGTCCTCAGCCCATTCAGGAATGTACTATTATGTGTCCCTTGCTTCTTCGTGTCTTATCGGCGTGGTAACGATTTTCCGGTTTCGTGCGATCCATTTCTTAATTAACATCACACTCTTGTTCGCTGATATCCGCGCCACCATCAATTATTTCGACATTGGGCTGACTTTCGTGTCTTTGTTTCTCAGTCAGTGCGCTCGTAGGCATTTGAAATGCGAATATCCACTTGAGTCGCGTCGGGGAATGAGAAAGCGCCGGTCGCTGATTCCCCGAGGAAGCGGCTCTCCGCCACCCGAAAGCAATACAGGTAACCCAAAAGTGATAAGGCCGGGTCGAAAACGATCTGTAGACAAACGGCCATAGTACCCCGCCCCCTGATCTGCTTCTTGAGTCATTCCCTTGGATATTTTATGCTGTTTGTTCGATTGCTCATCACCGTAATGGTGTGTTTATTGTATGCTCGTTGCATCTGCATATTCGCATGTTATCGTCGCTATGCTTTTGTCGCTTTCGTTCCGCTTATCCCATTATACCTCATGTATTCGGTCGAGGCTGTTATTTGGTTTACTGGCTGGTTGTGTCGCACATAGTCGATGATTGTACCTGTGCTCCTTTGTGGTGGTGTGATGATACTCATTTGGTACGTCGTCGACGGCTGACTCGAACATGATCGATGGATCTGACATTCGGTGTGAAGCACTTGGACTCTCTTTCCGCATAATCCTCTGCCAAGCTAGCCGACAGGCTCGCGAAAGATCATCCTGGGGCTGTGACGGATTCATTTTTTGGCCCCTGTGAGGCAATACTTGGGCCAAACTCTTTATCCCCGAACATAATATGAACAAGTATGTATATCACCTCGCGCTCCGAGTCGCAAGCTCCCCGGATATATACCCGGTAGTCTCGAATTTTATTATTTCATGACTAACACCGTATGGGCGACGCACACAGTGGAATGTTCATTTAGAAACAAGGGTCGGAGCAAGATTTTCTAAAGGCAAAACCACATGATGGGGCCTAGACCCTACGAGTCGACATACGCGTGACAGAAGTGGCATTTCTGGGGGGGCTGTCAGTAAATGACAAGACGATAAACTGCAGAATGCAGCTTACAGCGGTCCGGATCATGAAACTTCAAGCCGGCATCAGTACGACGACCCACCTCCCCTGACCCGGACACAAAAATACGATGTGGCTGTGTTAAAAATAAGCAAAGTTCGTAATACGAACGCCGGCATGTCGTTTGTCGAAATGATCATCATCTGATAATTCGCACTACTTGTACCGAATATCCCAACCGCTAGTCTGCAACGAGTCGGACCGAAGCTTGGAGCTCGCGCTTGAAGCGAAATTATGATAGACTTGCTAACTTAGGTTCAAACCGGACCGTTTGACCACTTGCCAAGACTAAGTTGAAGTTTGGTGGGAGTTAAACTTTGCAGTCGTTCACTAGTGTCGATTGTGTCCGTGTCGTCGGTGCATGTCGTCGCGAGCATGATGGACAATATTTTCTTTTCCCAATAGGAGAAATGCTTGTTCGGACTTGATGATTGCTTCTCTCGGGTCCAACTCTGCACTTGCTCGGATCCTATGTAGCCAGTACGACTAATGCTAGTCATGGTGCCAGCTGCATTCATGGTATAAGTAATGGACATGTAGGAACCGAGTTCGTTCAAGCTGCGTACTACGGAATCAGCGTCGTACGCCATGATGTTCAAGTTGCTGCTCGCGGCCTCCCTTACGTTTCTTCCTTCCGCTTATGCGTCCAAGGTTGCCGGCGCGTGGTATGCCGGCTGGCATGCTACTGAAGGATACCCGCTGTCCAATGTTAGCTGGAACAAGTACAACACAATGTACTATTCCTTCGCGTATGTAGAAGCTACCATACGCATCAGACAGACTGACGACGACGACGACGTTTTCTAGAACGACCACTTCAAATGTGGATACTATATCACTTGAAGGGTCAGATGGCTCGTTGCTTCCTGTCTTTGTGTCAGAAGCACATGCACACGTAAGATTGACAACTCGTGTGCATGTTTAATCGCTGAGCCAATGACGTGTCAGGGTGTCGAAGCCCATATTGCCATTGGAGGTTGGGGCGGTAGCATCTACTTTTCTTCCAACGTCGCAACAGCGAGAAACCGCACTGCATTCGTCCACACGGTGCTAGATTTTGTCGGAAAATATGATCTAGATGGTATTAACTTTGAGTATGTGCATTAGCTCCATGAGTCCAACATAACTATCCCTGACTCACTTTTTGATATAGCTGGGAGTATCCGAGTAAACAAGGCATTGGATGTAATGTCGTCAACTCTGATGACACCGCCAATTTTCTTTCCTTTCTTCAAGAACTTCGCGAAGAGAGTTGCTTGAATCTCACCATCTCGGCAGCGGTGTCTGTGACGCCATTTCGTGATTCCAGCGGCAATCCGTCAACTGATGTCTCCGCTTTTGCAGAAGTTCTTGATTACATTGCTATCATGGACTATGATGTTTGGGGTTCATGGTCCTCTGCTGTTGGCCCTAATGCGCCACTCGATGATTCCTGTGCGGCCTCATCTGAGCAACAAGGCTCAGCTGCTTCCGCAGTCAAGGCCTGGTCAAATGCCGGCATGCCTATTGATCAGATTGTCCTGGGTGTTGCATCGTACGGACACTCTTATGATGTCAGCCCCTCTGATGCGTTCGTGTCAGGCACAAAAACGCTAGCCGCTTACCCCGCTTTTAATTCATCTAACCAGCCCGTAGGGGACGCATGGGATAACACCGCCAGCGTGGATTCCTGTGGTATTCATCAAGGATCTGGAGGTACCTTTGACTTCTGGGGACTGATCGACGGCGGCTTCCTCAACTCGAAAGGTACGACTGCGGAAGGTATCTACTATCGATTTGACTCGTGCAGCAAAACGGTGCGTATGCCCCTCGGAGAAGAAGGGGGTCTATTTTCTGATTCCGATGGACTTGTTTGTTATCAGCCCTACGTTTACAATGAAACGTCCGAGGTGATGATCTCCTACGACAACGCAGATTCGTTCGCAGCCAAGGGCACGTTCATCAAAGACACTGGGCTGCTGGGATATGCTATGTGGCAGGCTGGTGGAGACTATGACAACATTCTCGTCGATGCTATCAATAGCGCTGTGTAGACTTATCTGTTCTGTTTCACGAGCATACTCACGCATAGCTCAACCTTGTTGTTGTCTTCTATCATGTCATAGTTACCCTATGATGGTGTCAGGATACCGTGAGTGACGTTTCGAGACGGGGAGGAATCCGCCACTAGGGTTGGAGGTTACCCAGCGCAGTGGACTCTTAGGTTAAACTTCAAAAAAAAAATTACTTCAGGTACTTACATGATTGCGATTTTTTTGGGATCATTGTTTATTATCCGGTTGGGCGTAGATGAAGTTGGACAAAGTTGAGTTTGGCTAGTGGTTGATGTACATTACTTGTGATGAGATCACGAACTCTAGCAGACACAAATTTGAGCCGCTGACACGGGGGATGATACAGACTTGCTTATTGCAGCACGAAGTATCCCCTCGAGCTCGTGACCTGCCCACCATTAATTTCGTGATTTTCATTTACATCACTTACTTTGCATCACTGGCTTAGCTACTTCACCAAGCAAATTCTACATTACCATGTCCCAAGTAAAACGAAGCAAATCTGAAGACAAATGGTGAAGATCATTTCTCCGTGACAGCAGCAAAACCTGCCGCTAATGCCGATGTCGGACATTGAATTAGATGTGCAAGCACACCCTGAGCCAGGGTCACCGATGTCAATGAAAACCATCGTGCCTCTACTGTGAGCCGCCCGTAAATTTGCCGCTGGAACCTGCCTCCTCTGATCAGCCTGGCTACTTGCCGCCGCTACCTTTCATGCCACGCTGGCCTCAACTCCAAATTCTCCATTATTTTTTTGCACAACCTGGCTCTGGGCATCACGGACATTACGATTCACACATGTATCAATATATCAATACCCACCTCCACATCCATTCCATTATACTCAGCACTAATCACTGACATTTACATAAGTTTCGATACATATGACTCACTTCATATTACCATCCTAATCACTCGATGTTTCACGAATCTGACGACTGCCGAGCGGACTGTAAATTCGGCAAGTGTGACTGTTCGTGACTTTCTGTGACATGTGTATGATTCATGAATAAAAATAGATAGTAGAATACGAAAGTTACATCCACGGCCATAGAGGATAAAGCGGCCTTCACAATGAATGTCCTTTTGAAAGTTCCTCGCTGGCAAAGCTTACTCTAGAGGTTCGCAATCAATGTGTCGCTATGTAGTTCATCTCACTTCATATGCGTCCATCCGGCATTCTGAAGCTCGAGGCACACAGGAAATTACATGCAAGTAGATGCAACAATTCAATCAGTCCAAGCTGTCTAATAGCAAGCAGTCCGAGTCCATTTTTGACCATACATCTCATCAAAGCCATGTCTTAGAACTAGGTTTCACCAGCCTGATTCCCTGGACCGGAGATGAATCCTCTTCCTCGTCTTCTTCCGAGGACATCTCCTGCGCATGCGAGTCCCGCTCCCATAAGCTTATTCTCTCATCTTCGTCACCTACACCTCTCGGGTACCGCCGCTGTCCCGTTGCAGAGCTACGTCGTGTGCGTTCTGTGGGGCGCGCATGCTCCTGGCCTCGGTAGCTTCGCGGAGAGTTAGTAAGTAACATATCAGACGACGGGGGGAATGCGGACATTGCGGGAGTTATCGGGGTTTCGAATGGATCACTCTTGATTGGATTGTGGTACGCTGTTGACGCAGTGGGTGTTAGTGGCTCATCATTTGCACGCGGTGGTACAACTAGCGACTGCGAAATACCAAGCGGCGACGAAGTGACTGGTGGAGGAGGATAGTGGAATGACGAGTTTGTATGTATTGGCGGTGGGGAGTGCACAGCGTTCCTGTGTTCATGCGTGGCATCCGCATCTCCACTACCTGGCAGGCGGTACGAATGCACGAGATCTTGCGATCCGAATTTAATGGCTGTTCTCCGCGGGCTATGTGGGGTTGATCCAGACGAAAATGACGACGCGCGATCTGTCTCGGACAGCCGCGGCACAGGGGCATCATATAGCTGATGACGTGTCAACCCATCATATGCGTTGTTTGCATGCGTGGAAGGTAGACCATCTGGATGCGCCCGAAGAGAGGAGCTCGCGTGCCTGCTTGATTGGCTCATCCTCCGTGCTGAGCGGGCGCGGATGATGCTGCTCATGGTGCCGAACGTGCCACGCAACGCTTCGATGCCGGGGTTTTCCACACCGGCAATACCTTTCTCCTCGGCGTCTTCCGTGGTTGCGCGAGAGGCTTGAAGGAGCATGGTGGACCGTCGATCAAGTTTCAGCTGCGTAGGATCAATCTTGGACATTTGGAGGATTGTGATGCCGACGCATATTGTGAGGAAGGCCAGGACAAGGGTGAGAATTTGTGAGACAGAGGAGCTGAGCCCTTGGAAGAGGACCTGTGACGATGTGTGAGTAGTTAGACGGTATTGATAATTGCTTCTGTGCGCACGATGGTTGTGACCATTGAACAAAATGAAACTGTTTAAAGTAATTAGTGTGAATCAACGTGATTGGGCACAGGTCACGCACATAAAACGTAGTACGTAGGTGTTACTGTGATAGTTAGTAGTTGGTTCAGATCAAATCAGTTGTGCAGTGGTGTTAATGAGAAAACAAACTTTACCCATAGCTGTCAAGTGTAACAATTCAGTCCAAGCGTACACACATAATTATTCTGTCACTAACCAGTATTGAATAGCGCAAGTGATTTATTCAGGTAGAAGATTTCCGTTACTGCGCCGCGTTAATAGAGCGAAATGAAAGCATATTAATGACGCACGTAGTGTCATTACCACAAAAGCCAGTAAAAAGTATATAAACCAATTTTTGAACTGTGGTACCATCAACTAATGAGACGTCATGATAATTACAACAACTTGCCTGATTGACTCCCATAATGGAGGTGACTATGGCTGCACCGAGCCCGGTCGTGACACTCACACTTATGCCGCCGATAGTGCTGCACACAGATATATACCAGAGCATGTTGCTCTTGCCATATCTAAAAAAGAAAAGCTAAACGGGGGAAAGAGAGGGATAGCATGTGAAACGTGACTGACTTGGGTCCGAAGTAAAAGATAATCGAGAGGGCAATGGTAATTAGGGCAGATATGTAAGCGAGGAAACCAGGTGCCAAGAAGAGTTTCTTGAAATCATTTATCTGACCAGGTGTTTGCTCTTGTGGGCCTTGTGCACCAGACATATATAAACTTTGGTATATGATACTCGTTCGGTAGAATGCTTACCGTTGAGGGCAATGATGGTGGAACCAATCTGGCAGACGTTGGTACAAGAAAAGACAAGGGATCGGTGATACTTACAATACAGAGGGCACAACCCATCCATCCGAAAAAGGTGAGTTTCTCGTTGAGAAATATGGAAGATAGGATGGCACATATTACAACAGATAGTGCGCCCATAGGAGTCTTTTGACATCATAGTGAATATATGATAGAGAACGAGGTCCTCACACGCACCACAACAAGTGCTTCAACAAACGCATATGCTTCGCAGGGTCAGCATAGAATAGTGTGAGAGTTCAAGTGACATACCAACAAAATTACACAACTCTCCACATATCATCACTTGAGGATTCGCATGTTATGCACGGCGCAAGTAGCGATAGACGAGAACTCACTTGTCATGCCTATCCACCATAATGGCTTTGATAGCAAAGATTAATGACAGACTGAGGGTGGCGGGGATGGTTCTCACAGATTTGAGGTACGCGACTCCTTCGCCTGCTGCATGCCCGGCCTGCGAGCGCAATAAGCCCTTTTTTTTGAAGACGAAACTAGAGCCAATCAGTAAGCCACTCGTTACTGCGAGTACTATTCCGACGACCTGGATGAATTAAGGGTGAGCAGTAAAACCCTATAATGAACGGCCTACTTTAAGGCTTGAGGGTAATTGAAAGGTAGTGCTTGAGCCAGAAGCAGTGGCGGAGGACGCCATAGACGACGCAGACGACGCAGAGGATGATGCTACCGTGGTGGAGGACATGGTGATGAAGCCCGCAGCACTAGTTGACGCCAGCAAGTGTTGTTATTCTTGAGTTGCGATGCACTGGGTGACTGGAGCCAAGCCCTGTCTGACCGAAACCGGGGTAACATACCATTTATGGATAATTTACCACCGGACCGGCGGTTACTCCGACGGGTGTTGTAAAGAACCCAAAGAGGAAGGATTATGGGGAACGGAATAATATTAATATCGTTCTCGGGCTGACGCCTGTGCAAGGCTGTTGGGTAGTTTGAAAGTCCTGGGATCCAGCCCGTTCTGAGCTGGAAGTCCTGTAATTAGTCTCATTACGCTTTTCGGTGAGAATTTTTGTCCTTGGTTTCTTTCTGATCTTCATATCTATTCTCTTTTATCTTTCTAGCGACCCATTCTAACTCTCAGCTCGACGCTAAGTTTGCCAGCACGCATCCTCAAGCTGGGTATCACCAAATCAAGTGTCTGGCCGGAAGCCACTGACAATTCGCTCATGAATGTCATTAACCTTTCTTCGAATGACTATGGGTCTGACACAGAGTTAATTCTTTCCGAACCATCATCTTCTTTAGAGCAGGATGCCACAATCCAATTCTCGCATCAACGTTTTGTACCCCCAGACTTTCTGAAACCAGAATCTGGGGACCATCCAGAGATTGCCCCCTTTCTTACTGAAGAGCCTGTGAGTCTTTTCGCCCCCTACCATGTGCGTCAGGCGCGCCGTATCTTCCAAGGCTTGTCTTTGATGTCTTAGTGAACATAATTAAATATTCCTTTCTTTCTAGTTCATTTCGACCAGCCTTATCAAACGTTCTATGGGGTTGAGCAAGGCGTCATTCTCATCCCTCACCTCTTCTCGGCAAGGAAGCTCCAGCAACATTCTTTACCCACACCGTGGAGGAGCCGATTCACAAATCCTCTCAGACTTCTATGGTCAACCGATCGACTTCTCTTTACGCGAGCAGGGAAGTTCTAGAGGAGGAAAAATGAAGAAGTTCACCGACATCCTCAAGAAGCGCAGCCGGGGAAGGCTCTCCTCAGATACAAACTCGTCATCCCAGATGGCGTTAATCTCTTCCTGTCCCTCCGCTTCAACAGAAACTTTCATGAACCCCTTCGTTCCATCTCCCTCACTAGTACTCAAGAAAGACAGGAAGGAGAAAGGGCGACAACAAAAGGGACGACTACTTCCCAATGCACCAAGTCCTCCATTATCCCCTGCAAAGGGTGATGAATTGATGAAGATCGACCTTGAGTCAATTGCGCACATGGAGGGTATTGTCAATCCGTCCCTTTCTGGGCAGAACATTGTACCCTCAAACGTTTCTCCATCAAGTACAATTGATCCAAGCATTGCCAGTACTTCTGGAAGTAGCTTTCAGCAACCGCCATCGCCTACACTCTCCACTTCCTTCGTGTTCAACAATCCACATCCGTTTTCTTCCACTTCTCCTGCTAGCAAGCGAAAAGCTTGCATCGATTTTCGAAAGCTGTCTCCAAAGAGTTTGCCCTCTTCAGTTGGACCAGAGGAGCTAGATGTGTTTGGAATGACTATTTATGAAACACCTCTGTGGACCGCTCCAGAGAGCTGGGCTGTCGAGAAGGACGGTGAGGAGGAGGTAGATGTCGGGGCTGACTCAAGCTCCGAAGAGAGCACGAGAGATGCTACATCATCTTTCAACAGCTCGGGACTTAGTTCGAAACGCAAATCCCGTCGAAAAAGCAACCACCCGCGTAGGCTGCCCTCTCGCGGAAGCAATGACCGCGTTCGCGTTCGAATATATCGTGCAGACGGATCATATCACGTTGCCCCAATATCGATACACTCCACTGTTGCAGAGCTCACCCCGTCACTTAACCAGAAGCTATTTGCGCACAAGGAGCGTGAGACACATAAGCTATATCTCAAGGAGAGGGGACGAGGTACGTCTTACAGCTATGCGCTTGCTTGTGTTTCTCATCGCTCTCAGAGCGTGTATTGGCACCTACTGAGAGGCCAGCTGCCATCGTCATTCGTCGATTGGAGCAGGCTGGATACGACCAAGCGGATAGTCTTTCATTTCTCGGTGCCGAAGATATGACTTTCCTCATGAAATTCGTTTATAAAAGTCAACTCCTTGGTCCAGCAGTAAGTTGTCCAGGAAAAAAATTCTTATTATCTGACTTGACCCCCTGCTTTTAGGCTGAGGACCTTACATTTGATGCATTCGACCTGATCGACCTGACAGGTTGTAGTCTACCCACCATCCCCATAGTCCTCCATCAAAACGCTAGCTCGATTGTATATCTCAATCTCTCACGTAATCCAATGGTCGAGATACCCCTGGATTTTATACAGTCCTGCACGACCCTCCGCGATCTCAAACTGTGCAGCATGGCGATGAAGAAAGTGCCTCAAAGTGTTCGGCATTCCACCAGCCTACATCGACTCGACTTGTCGTGTAATCGCATCGTGGACTTGGACGATGCTGGTCTCGACCGCATACCTGAGCTCTCAAGCTTGAGACTCCAGAATAATAGGATCGAGCAGCTACCCTGGTATTTTCCCCGCCTCAAATTTCTGAACTTCCTAAACATCTCGAATAACAAGTTCGTGAACGTGCCCAGCGTCATCTGTCAGCTGCCCTGTCTTGTTGAGCTTGATATGTCTTTCAACATGATCACGGAACTTCCTGAGGAAATTGGTCGCCTCGTCACTCTTGAGCGCCTGATTTTGATTGGGAATCAGGTGGTCAAGTTACCCGAAGAATGCAGGAATCTTGTCAACCTACAATTACTTGACTGTCGAAGAAATAACATATCTGACATTTCCATCGCCTACACCCTACCCAAACTCCAAACTCTCTATGCCGATCACAATTACGTTCACGCCCTCCATCTGTCCATTGGTCCCAACCTGTCGGTTCTGGACGCCTCCCATAATGATATCACATTTCTCAAATTCGCTCCTAGCTCTCCACCACAAATATCGCACACCCTCACAACGCTCGATGTCTCCTACGCTAAACTTTCCTCTCTTGATGCATTCGATTTTTCTCAGCTCCCTGCCCTTAAAACTCTGAAACTTGACCACAATGAACTCCGCACGCTCCCAGACTCCCTCGGTGAACTCTCCCATCTCATACACCTTTCCTGTTGCGATAACAAACTCGTCTCTTTGCCCTCCACTATCGGCCTCCTTCAGCGCCTAGAAATCCTTGATGCTCATAACAACAGCTTGACGGAGCTACCTGTGAGCCTCTGGAATTGCGCATCGCTAATGCATATCAACGTTACCTCGAATCTGCTTGCTAGTTGGCACGATCCTCCCGGAGATAACTTGATTGCACCAGCACCATCTGGAATAACTCTCGAGATCCCCTCATCATCATCACCCTCCCGAGCCGGCCACATTCCAAGAAAGCCCTCAAATGCTACATACACCATGTCAATACACAACGCACCTAGTCGAGCACTCCCTCCCCTCGCTTACTCTCTCGAGCGACTTTCAATTGGAGAGAATCGTCTTACAGAGGAAGCAATCCCTCCGCTCACCATCCTCAAGGAGCTTCGCGTCCTCAATTTATCCTTCAATGAAATTCAGGAACTACCGACTTCCTTCCTCCGCAATCTACAGCAGCTTGAGGAACTGTATCTTAGTGGCAACCAGCTAACTAGTATTCCCACTGAAGACCTCGTGAAAATGACCAGATTATCGGTGTTGTTCTTGAATGGGAACAAATTTCAAACACTTCCCGCTGAACTGGGCAAAATTCCCAGTCTGACCATCCTTGACGCTGGCAGTAACCTGTTAAGGTACAACATCCATAATTGGGAATTTGATTGGAACTGGTATGTTTCGATTGTTTGAACGTAGATGACTGAATTACTCATGGCGCCGGCAGGAATTTCAATTGTAACTTGAAGTACCTTAACCTGTCAGGGAATAAGAAATTGGATCTAAAGCAGAACAACGGTGGGAAGCGCGTGGTAGATGAACATGGAAGGGTACTTTCCGACTTCTCTCAACTATCTCAGCTCCGTGTTCTCGGGTTGATGGATGTGATGACCACTTTCCTTCCCAATATCCCTGAAGACTCTGACGAACGCCGTGTTCGTACTTCTCAGACAGAAGTTAACGGAATGTCATATGGCATTGCCGACACCATTGGGAGGGATGGGTACCTAACCACGCTCGATCTCGTCTTGCCCGAGTTCGGAGGGAAGAAGGATGAAGCCCTGTTCGCAATGTTTGGGCGTACTAAAGCTTTTCCCGGCAACAATACTCTGTCAAAGTACCTGCACGACAATCTCGCCTCTGTCTTCACCGAGCAGCTTCTTCAACTGAAGAAAGACCAGAAGGGGGAGCGAAGGGATGGCGTAACGGACGCATTGAGGCGCACATTCCTGAAGCTAAACAGGCAGCTTCACGACAAGCTCTACTCACAGCCATCTCGTAAGATGTCCCAAGTCAGTGCAACTACCACCGGTCCTTCTGGACCCGAATCTTCTTACCTACGACAAGGAGCCTCCGGAATTGTGGTTTATGTGGTCGGCAGAACGCTGTATGTTGCTAACGTCGGGCATGCCCTTGCTGTCATCTCAAGCCAAGGGAATGCACAACTCATTTCCAAGAATCATGACCCTTATGACCGGGATGAGGCGAGGCGCATCCGGCTCGCAGAGGGCTGGATATCGCCAACGGGACTCATCCATGACGAGGTTAATACGTCTCGAGCTTTTGGATATTTCCACGACTTTCCCGTAGTCAATGCGCGACCCGACATCTACGTTCGCCAGCTAACCGAGCTCGACGAGTTCGTGATCATCGGAAACCGTGGATTGTGGCAGTATATATCCTACCAGACCGCAGTCGACATCGCTCGCTCCGAAGCTGACCCAATGATTGCGGCACAGAAACTACGTGACTTTGCCATAAGCTATGGCGCGGACGGAAACACCATGATCATGGTAATATGCGTCTCCGACCTCTTCCGCTCTCGACAGCCCATAACAGACTCGCTCGTGGATCCAGATGTCTACAGCTCTATCAATAAAAAGAGGGCAGGGAAGAAAGCAGATATCGTTGATCGGACCATTGCTCGCTTAGAAGGGGAGGTTTCCCCGCCCACTGGGCATCTCTGCTTGGTATTCACCGACATTCGAAATTCAACACAACTATGGGAAGCAAATGCAGGCATGCCCACAGCAATGCGTATTCACAATAACCTTTTGCGACGACATCTTCGAACCTGCGGTGGTTACGTTGTCAAGACGGAAGGCGACGCATTCATGTGCTCCTTTCCGACTACCCTTGCCGCGATGTGGTGGTGCCTCATCGTTCAGCTGCAACTTCTCCGCGAACCCTGGCCACTGGAGATATTGGAGTGCCCTGAAGGTAAAGAGGTGTATGATGAGGATGGACAACTTCTTGCACGTGGACTTTCGGTCCGCATGGGGGTCCACTGCGGTACTCCAGTATGCGAACCAGATCCTATCACCGGTCGGATGGACTACTTTGGGCCCATGGTCATCCGGGCCGCTCGTATCAGCGGGATCGCCCTGGGTGGGCAAATCATGTGCAGCGCCAACGTCGTTCGCGAGATGAATGCCAGGATCTTCGAGAATGGCCAGGACACGGAGTACTCGGAGTTTCAGCCAACTCAAGCTATCGAGGCGATCAAGCAAATGCAGATAGCCCTTGTCCCTGCTGGGGAAGTGAAGTTAAAGGGGTTGGAGATTCCGGAGATGGTTTCCCTCGTCTACCCAGCAGCCCTCTTAGGCCGTCAGGACATAGATGCGTCTGGGTCGCATCTGAACACATCTCCATACACAGCCCGAGTCCAGCTGAGCATCGCTCAAGTCAGAGACTTAGCTATGCTATGCCTGCGCATTGAGGCCCTGACTTCGGGCCGTATCTTTCGTCCTCGCCTCGAACAGAAGGAGCATGTGTCTGACCTTCCATCGGAGCCTCTCTCCGATGAAGAAGTTTTGGAGCCTTTGGTGATGTATGGTGATCCGAACTTGCTTCTCCCCCCGATGAACGAGAAAACATCTGATCTGGAAATCATGATGCACCTTGATTCGCTTTCCTTGCGGCTTGAGAATGCTGTTGCATGTCTAGCTCTGAAGAAACTGTCTGACAAATCGTCCGCCATTGTGACAGCTCTGGAAGGCCACGAGGGTATTGACGAACAGACGCTTCATCTAATCACTTCGTTGTTATCTCGCTGTTGACCTTTTATTGTGATTTCTTCTTCTCTTTCAATCCTCAGCTGCATCACTGTACTGCATTTGCATTCGAACACGTATATATTACCTGCATGTCCTTGTGATGGATATTAATGATCTGTACAATTTTTATACCACTTCGTCTCTGCATTACCGAGGGTGAATGACATTCATTTGGACATATAGTCGGTTGCGAATAATCTGGCGTTTGCAGAACTATGTAGTAATTGTTCAATTTTCCGGACTGCGCCTTAAATGTGAGTGTTGTTCCATAACGATCTCACCACAAAGTCGGCAGGATCAGGACTTCGGTCAGTCGCAAGTTCCATGTTGGATATAAATTGGACTGACGGATTACAATGAGCTATGCGACAACGATATCGGACAAGCAGACTTACCAGTACGATCGATACCAGGAATGAGGTAGTAACCGTTTGAAGGAAGCCCAGTCGTGGGATTAAGGAAGTACCCAACCGTCCCTGAAGGGTGATCAAGCCACGTCCAAGCACCTACGCCGCCCTTGGCAGATAATGTGAATGTATAGTTCTCGCCTGCGATTACAGCGATATGTGGGTCGATGAGGTTGGCATAGGCGAGCGACACCGGAGTAAACTAATGTACCAAGTACTTGTCAGCGCTTGTTGTTACCGGAAACAGAAAGGACATACGTAGGACTCGCTGGTCACAAGTTTGTTATCTGCAGTAGCGGTCACGTTCATCAAAAGCCAGACGTCCTTGGCGTTGTAGCCGGAGGGCAGGATAGAATTGAGGCCGATTCCCTTGTAAATAAGCGAATTGTTCAGAGTCGGGATGGAGAATGGCGTGGTCATCGAACTGATCGCATTTCCACTCCAGTCATACCATGTCAATTGCGCGGTGCCTGTGACCGTCTCCCAGCGGTCAGACGTAGCTAGTATGGTGAGCGACTCATTCCCTGGGAACCAGAAGGGATTGATGATGACAGGAGAGTAGACAGTCGCCAAGCCGTACTGAAGGACTTTCCATCTTCCAGAGTATTCAATGGCTGACCAGCTGACACCCTGCCAGATGTCGTTAAGTTGCCAAACCAAACTTCCGAGGTTGTTCTCGCCCAAACCCGCACCACGCCTGTACCATGCGATCTCGGCGACCATATTCATGGACTGGAAAAGCTGAGTGCTCCAGCACCATTGGGCAAAGGTTTGGTTTGAGTCTGAAGTTCCAGGAGTGGGAAGCCAGAGCTCAACAGCACTGGTCATTTGGTACTGGCCTTGAGGCGCATTGGGGTTCGGCCACGAGAGATCGCCAGCGGGAGGATGATGGTCACGGGACATCACGACAGATGAGTTGAATGAGTAGTCTTCAATATTTTCGAGGACCTCCTTCCAGCTGTAGAACGAGGGCATTGAGTGGAAGCTGTAACAGCATTAGTATGGCTCCTTTGATCAATGACAGGTGCACACCCAAATTCATTGACAAACCTGCATTCCTCTCTCTTCAGTCACGGTGTAAAAGTGTTGGTGCTTGGACTTACCGACCAACAGGGTATGTCGTCAGATCGAAGGCCTCCGAGGCATCGTAGTCGTATCGCTCTGTGATGTAAGTGTTAGAAAGCCACTCAATCAAGACTAGATAAGAACACACCAGTATTCCCATAAATATGTCCTGGAGTGCCATTTGCAAAACGAAGGACATAAGGATCGAGACTTAGAACACCGCTAGTTGTCGAACAGTCGGTGTACGGGACAGAGTTCGTCTCGGAAAGCACGATATCATGCAAGTAATCCTGAAACATGTAAATAAACTATGGGGCGAAAATCAGTTAGCCAGTTTTTCTTCTGTAGTAGATTGCGGACCTCATCCAGGTAATGCGTCCCATTATCAAGGGAGGCGTTGGCTGCCATCACGATACCCTCGACTTCGTTGCCACCAGCCCATTGTACATTACTTGGGTGCTTATTAACCCTTCGAACATTCTGACGCACTTCAGGCTCGATGGACTCCAGCAAGAAGTCGTTAATGGGGAATAGTGAGTCGGAGAAAATAAGCTCCGACCACACAAGTATACCGAGCTCGTCGCAAAGACTGTAAAAGCTATACAACCCTCCATCGGTAGTAGCATCGGATGGCTGATAAATGCCGCCACCCCAAACACGAAGCTAGGAACAAATCATCTTCAACTAGTATTCCCATGACTATAGAAATTGTGATACCATGTTTTGGCCACTCCTGACAGCACTCTCCAGGACCCAACGAACTGCCTCAGGTTTGATGCGCGAGTAGAAGGGATCGAAAGGGATTATGTTCGTTCCTTTGCTATAAAACGCCTTTCCGTTGATAGCGAAATGCCATTGGTCACCAGAAGTAATACCTCGGGATGCAATCTCCTCTTCGGAGTAAGGAGTTTGCAATAGTTGGATGGTGCGGAAGCCAGTAATGATAGTCTGGGTGATCGATTCAGCTCTTGGCCCATCGCCCTGACCCGGAGATAGGTCCAAAGTGACAGTTAGGTTGTAAAGCTTGGGGTTGCCAAGATCGACTGGATACCATCTTTCAGGAGTGTTATCTGGAATAGACCAGTTGACACTCAGGTATATGTTCTCATCGACGTTGGCAAGTATAGGTCCAAGATTCAACGGCCCCGATGTGATCTCGAGTTCTGGGATGAACAGAGTGACGGTCGGCGTTTCGAACGATTTAATTGAGCGAATGCCAAACGTAACGTTGACAATCCAGTCTGCAGATTGATCAGGGGTAACAGATGGATTTTGGCCGTACTTGTAAATATCGAGAGACGTTTCCTCCAAAAGGATAGAACTGCTCGTTACTGGGGACGAGGTAGCATCACAAGCTGAATCTCGAAGTTCAGAATCAGAAAGCGTTACAAGGTAGGCCGGTTTGTAGACGCCGCTGGGAACGAAAGCTGGACCCTATTGGTATTGAGAAAGCTGCATACATTGAAAAGAATGATGAGACACACCCAATCCCAGCCAAAGTCGTCGTTGATCTTGCGGATCCACGCACGAACATCAGGGTATTCGTACTAAATCAAACATTAGAAATGCCTTTGGAGACAAACTACGTGCATACATTATCCGAAGTGGTCACACTTTGAGTATTGGGAAAGTATTCGGCATCTGGTCGCATTGTTACATTCAGCCCGTAATACCACGCGCTCTCGAGCGAAATTGTCAGGTTATTATCTTCTCCGGCAGAAGAACTCAGATAGTCTGAGACATCATAGATGTACCGCCGGAACTGGTTATTGACCCAAGCCACGGGATAGCCGGCAAACGTCTAGGTCATCGGCATCAACGCACAAATAAATTTATACGTGAACATCACCACAGACAATATTAGCAATGGTGTCAATTCCATAGAAAACAAGGAGAGTCTTCCTGGACGCGTCATTCTCGTAAGTTTGGGTGAATGGAGTCAAGTCCGCGGTGTACGTCCAGTTGTCGTTGATGACCCATCTTTCCGTGAACTCTGTGATGAATGAACAATCGAATAATCGATTAACACATTGCACAACACACCGTTTATACCGAGCAATGGGTCATTAATGATACCAGCCTCGAAAAGATCAAGGTGAGCCTGCGAGGGTAAGAACCCGGACACAATAATAGAACCATTCTGGTTCTTGAGCGTCCATTGTAGCTCAGAGAGGTCAAAGACCTGTGCACTAGCTAGGGATGACGCAAGGAGGATCCAAAGAGCAAAGCCCATCATGCACGCGGTTGGGGTGCATCGAAATGTTAGTATGGCTTTTATATAGTATCTGGATTCTGGGTTCTAGAAGCACCACATGTTGACAATTATTAGTAAAAGAAGCACTCGAGGTCGCCCCGTATTACTAGATCAGCAAGACATGAAGCATGATGCATACGATTTCCATGTCACCCATCTCGTCATCGAAAGGATGAAGCTGTCACGGTACTGTTGTTTTCTGCGGTCTGGTCCAATTTCTCCTAACAGGATATGCAGAACTGCACTAATGCTTGCAACACATCGAATACGCACTCACGCCGTCGGCTGAAAACCCGAAACCCTGGTTGCAGTGAGCATTGTCACCTTGTGTCGGCTGGCTGAGATATGAGGCCTATACCCACCGCTGATATATGAGAATGAAGACGGCGTAGTTTAGGTGCAGCTGCAAATAACTACAACGATTGACGCATAATTGCATGAGGCAAAATCAATATATTAATCACCTAAGATCTCCGAGCCTGCGCAAGTCAATTGAAGGTGCTTTCCCGGGGAACCACTTCTTTCTTTGGCAAAACAAGTCGCCATATGTATATACCGGAGATTGGGACAGGACCATCCGTCCCTCAGAACTTTCGCAACTTTCAGGTTTCCTCCGTCAAGACGGTCATGAAGGTTTGGGGGAAGACACGGTCGAGCGGACGGAGTTTGAAAAACGATCAATTGACCCCATGACTCCATTCTGGTGAGTTTCCCGTTCCTTCATCCACTCTCCATTCGAATTTATCATCACTAGTGTGCCCTGGTTCTCTGGCGAGGAGTTCAACTCTCGAAGTCCCCATGAATCTACAGTCTTCAATGGCGACTTCTTCAGGAATGGTCTGAGCTATGTCAGAAGCTCCTGACATGGTTCAAACCATTCTTTCTAGGTGCAATTCCAGTTGCCCGTCCTCCGATTCAAGCTACCATTAGTGGATTATTGTCAACACTCCAAGTCATAGATGTGAGAACTTATTTTATTATCACGATGTTTTTTGATTTAAAGATCGCAGCTGAGGCGTGGTCGGAGTAAGGCCGACCTAGATCGCCTGACGTCACGATTTCATCGACTGAGCTTACATCTGTACAACGCCCCGACTGCTCATGATATCTTCGAATAATACCGGAGAGATGCCAGAATTAGGCATATGCTTTATTGACGTGTTCTTGAATTTGCTCGACATCGAGTCGCGCTTTGGATGCTGCAAGACACGTATGCCAAAGTGACACAGTTGTACAATCGTGGTCTCGCATACACATCTGTCACACAAGCTATCATCGGATGCTCTAGCGAAATCGACCATTAGCTGAGTGATTATTTGGTTTCGTTCTAATCTCTCAAGATTTGTTTGCATGCACTTACTATTCTGCTTTGTTAGTGGTCATCTCAAATGCAAAGTGAACACGACATCTGCGCAGGAAATCCTAATGTGAATTGGGAGCGTGTCTTTCCCTGGGCAATCATCCGTAGGGCCGATCGTCACACTAGTAGATTAGTAGATGCAACAAGCCGCGCACATCCAACACCAATGGACATCTACAACTCATTCGAGGTAAGCCTCGCTGTAAGATCCATCTTTGGGAAGCTTACTTGTTCAATTTTCTTTAGCGATTCCATGAGCAGCTCCGGCTTCTATTCAAACATGACTCGACCCAAGCTGAAATTCAGAGATGGTATATGGAGCAAGGACAATACGATATGTGCATTGACAAGTGACCCAACTTACAAACCGTGAATGGCCAAGCATTGAAGCAGGTATGGCTAGCGTTGAATACCAATGTCATTTTTGCGGCGTTTGTCAATCATACGAGCGCTACCAAGGCGTAATTTGAAAGTCTGTAGACACATACTTTCAATATGAGTGCTAAGGATACAACTTGAATTTGATAAACTTGACTACTGCTTCAGCTTGTTCGACAACATCCTTTACAATTTCAGAGCCTGAGGAACAACCTCCACCCAGTAGCTAAGGCATCATCATATGAGCGAAACAATGTCAAAGATTCAAGTAGAAAAACACACCCATCGGGATCCAAGATGAAGGCTATGTGCCTCATCTTACCATCGGTGAGACGCTTTTTGAAGGGAACCCCAAGGCTTTCAAAACGCGCACACGCCTCCTCGATATTGTTCACGGTAATAGCGATATGGCCAAAACCCCTACCAGGGTCGGAATTTCCATTGGCGTAGCCTTGGAAGTTTGGGTCGGACTCGGTGCCGTGGTTGTGAGTGAGCTCGAGGATGCCTGGTACATATGTGCACGTGAGCTTATCAAAGATGACGCCTGATAGGAGGCAAATTTACCCTCGCGGTTGAAACGAGCCTTGGCCTTCTGCTCAGCTGGGAGTGAGGCGATCCCGTCGTGGTCATAGGCAAGGAAGTAAAGGGTGAAGTCGCCCATGTTTTGCTCTGTACATATATTCCGTGGTACACTCATTGATACGAGGATTCGAAATCCATCTCACCAGAAACCAGGTCCATGCCGAGGGTCTCGACAAGTAATACTTAGTCAATTTGGTTGCACTGACACAGCAGGATAACTTACATCCATGTAGAAAGGTAAGGACAACTTCGGATCCTTAATACGAATCATGGTGTGGTTGAACTACGATATCTCGAGTTAGTTCTCATCCTACTAATGAAAGTTATGTTTCCTTACCTTGAAGCCCTCTGTCGCAGCGGTACGAGGCATGGTGGCTGGAGTCGTGGAGTGGAAAGTGCGTCGAAGAATGGGAGCCCGTCTGGCTTGGAAGGCGTTCAAAAGAAAGCGGTTCAAACTCATTGAGAAAGGGGATCATATGACTAAGTCACAAGACCGTAAGTTAGCCTATTTTAAATGCAGTTCGTTCCGTGAAGGAACTGGGATTCCGTCACTAAACTTGTCGATTGTTAATTTAGTCTCACTTACAGTAAATCAGGACAGTTGCTTAGGAGTTTATCAGCAAGGTACCAGCACTATAACCTTACTGCGAGGTAAATCTTGGGCTTCGTAACCTCATTTGACCCACATTGTAACAAACGAGTGGTTTTGGGATCTGTTTGCAGCTAAGACAAAGTAAGGGGCAAACGGAGTAAGGATCGACGTAGTTGATACTGTCCGTGATCAAGAATATTAAATCTCCAATACAGGATATAGGAATGATGTCCGATTTTGATAAATAAAGAATTCATCCGTCCTGCAGACTTTTAGCTGGATCGGGAAGATGGGGGCCGATTGGACACCAGCTCATGATCACCGCGGATATTAATAAAAGAATACTGAAAGAACGTCAGTCCTGATGCACCGACATCGACATAACAATAACAATACATACCTCTATAAGGTCTGGGCGAGCGCCTCTGACAAGGTTTATGTAGACAAGATTTGGCTCAGAGAAGAACGGCCTCAAGCCAGCAGCTTCCAGCTTTTCCCACCACGCGAGGAATTTTGGGAATTCGTTCCAAACACTGCCTGGGTATACGTGCACTTCGAGCTGAATTTGGCCGAATGGGAGCGGTTCACCATTGAAAGAGTCGATGAAAGTTGACAACGAATCAAACTCGTTGCCCTCGATGTCAACTTTGAGGATGTCAATGAAATCGTGTCCATTCAGTTCCATGAGAGTGCGAAGAGTGTACGTTTTTGGATCGTCGGCTACACTGTGTTTGTCTTCAGATCCAAGTGCGTATGAGAAGAAGTGGGAGCGTGATTTCAAATCCCTGTCTTCTTCGATCTCAGGACCAAACTGCACGACGCGTATGTCATTTCGAATCAACCAACGCTGAGAAAACAAACTTACGGAACGGACACTGAAATCATAACCATAAAGCTGACAACCGGGCGCTGCCTTCATAAGGTCCGCCTCAAAAGACGACTCGCCGTTAACCCCTGATCAGCCATCAGCCATCATTATGATCCGATGGTCAAGCAGCAAATTATCGCACCGAAAGAATATATCGTGCATTCGCGTTTGGGAGCTATGCGTTCTAATCCACAGACCCATTTACCTCCATCGCCCAAAATCCCAACACGCTCGACGCGATGAGGGCATCTGAATGACGGCAAAAAGAAGTCCCCTGCGAAGACGTTCCATATGAGCCCTATATCCACCGCCACGTGTTCCTATTGACGGGATTACTCACAGAGCGTGTAAAACTCGCCATGCGAGGGGAACCTGCCAGTGAGAGAATATCAAATGAGTTGTCGTCAGAATCCCGCAGTGAGGTGATTGCGAACTTACGGGTCAACCTTATCGGGTGTCGGCCCCCATTTTTTTATGAGTTGCTGTCGTCTCTGCACCATTTCTTCGTAGTACACCTCTTCCGAGGCAAGGACCTCTGCGAGCACGGCATCCCTAGATCTGCTGAAGGCCACTGAGCGTACTGAGCTCAAAGACTCCGAGTCGCTCGCAAACATGACCAACGAAATGAAGATTAATATGAGAAGGATGACCGTAAATCGGGGGTGGCGTGCATAGAGTGCCATGGTGTTGAAACCAAGAAACTTGAAGGAATGTCGTGGAAGGCTGCTATGTATATGGATTCAAATTGTACAGCCACAGGCAAGTAATAACACGGATTACTGGCGTTGCTGCCAAGACTATCGCCCTGCTTGCAATGAGCTCACACTGTCACCAGGTCGTGTGAGCCTTACGGCTGGTTCAATTGGAGTACTCCAAGACTCATCGACATCTTTGGAATATACTTTTGTTATAGATTAGATATATGTAGTCTGAAGTTGCCGCAGTTCGTTTCTGAGATCTGAACCTCGAGCCGAACTACGTTTCGTCGGTCCAACAATACATAATGTGATCCAGTGGTAGCGGTTCGGTACCGTTGTGGACCTTCTCTTCGGAACTATGAGATCCGAATGTATGTTACAAGTAACAAGGCTCTCGGGTAGATTTGGTACCATATACAGTTGTGTACCAACACACTGGCACCTGATAAATTTGTCTCCTTCTGACATGGACCAATGCGCGGCCAATGTTGACGCGTTGACGAATCACTTGAAGATGCCTGCAATATAGAGTGTATTCATCTACAACCAGCATAAAAAAATGCCCTACTCCTAATTCCTTCTCCATCTCCGACGTTATATTCCTTTGCCTCCTTCGATGACTATTGCATGCTTACTGTAAATTTCTTGCCATTCGCTATCCAGCGAGTCGCATTGCACTCGGATTCTTGCCTATCCAAGGATCTTCCGTGAAGCGTGAACACGCATTGTCTGATTTTAGGCTCGCAGACACGAAGCCGCGTGCTCGCCTTCAAGTTCTCTCGCAGAACTTTGGTAATATCCAAACTGCCAAGGGCATTTACAAAAGGAGCGGGAGCGTCAGAAAGGGGAGTTGACTGCTCAGCGGACTGCGCAGAAGAAGCGCTTGATGGATCATGCAGCGCAGGAAGTGCAGAAGCCCAATTCAGAATGATAATCTCGAAGTTGCAACCTGGAAAGAATTGCATAGAACTGGTCCATCACTAAGCTAATACTCCAGGTTCGGGTCCACCATAAACTGCATGCATAGCCACTGTCCGAGTTCAGAAATCTGAGATGTGCCAGAACCGGACTTGTCAGTCCGCGTGCAGTGAGCAAGTGGCAAACCGGAGTAAACCAATGCGTTTCCAGGAATTTCATTGAAGTTCACTGTGATCCGAATAAATGCTGACCTGTGCCTGATAGCGGGGGTGATAGTACTCACCTAATCTCATAAGGGTTTCTCTCACAAAGTGACAGAAATGATAGGTCCTGACTAGTCGGTTGTGGGCCTGGTGAGGCATTGTAACTCCTGACGTGGACACTAAAAATTGTGTCCCTGGCTAGGGCTTACATGGGTTGACACACTTCAGAATGATCGACGCGCGTCTAGTAGGAATCCAGCATCAAATCTTGAATCGCCGGTGCCCTCAAAAATTCGAGGAGTACCTTCAACGTCTGAGTTGGCCACCACAAGACTAGACTGGCGTCGAAAGCGATGAAGCATGGTTGGTGGAAACAGCGACGAAATTCAACAAGCGGCTATGACCAATCGCACGGCGTGGGAATAATACGGTAGTTACCGAGCGGACTGTCTAAGCATACTACCTCTAAACACTGTCGAGGGAGCATAGCGAGCTCAAAGGAATCGAAACCCCTCAGCCAAACGTCGCAGCAAGTCGACGTCCAGCACAAAACTACGCTTACGGTATGTTTGAACATCTCATTGTTCCAATTTGTGCAGTTTTCATTGGCGGATCGGGTGGATTGACGATGTAGAAGGCGGATGGATGTATGATATTGGTGGAATATATGGGCTATATAGGAAATCATCTCAAACGACGAACATAATACTGATCTTTACTACTGTGTTCAGGCCCATCATGTCGTCAAAACTTCCCTCCGTCCTGAGCGCAACTGACGAGGAGATTCAACTCCTCCTGGCAGCGCAATGTCACATTGGCACAAAAAACTGCGATAAGCAGATGGAGCCTTATGTCTGGAAGCGCCGCGTTGACGGTTAGTCCGCCCTCAAAATGATGTTCACGCCTCTCATGCACAAATTCCATTTGCGCTGTCTTGAATTCTTGTGTGCACAGGCATCCACATTCTCAACATCGGCAAGACTTGGGAGAAGCTTGTCTTTGCCGCACGTGTGATCGCCGCTGTCGAGAACCCTAACGACGTCTGTGTCATCTCTGCTCGCCCCTACGGACACCGTGCAGTCCTCAAATTTGCTGCCAACACTGGCGCACAAGCCATTGCAGGCCGTTTCACGCCTGGTTCCTTCACCAACTACATCACTCGCTCTTTCAAGGAGCCCCGTCTTATTATCGTCACCGACCCTCGCGTTGACCACCAGGCGATTCGCGAGGCATCGTATGTTAACATCCCCGTCATTGCGCTTTGCGACACGGATGCACCTCTCAAGTTCGTCGATGTTGCCATCCCCACGAACAACAAGACACGTCATTCGATTGGTTTGATTTGGTGGTTGCTCGCACGGGAGGTGTTGAGGCTCCGTGGGACGATCCCTCGCACTCCTGATGGCTGGAATGTGATGGTTGACATGTTCTTCTACCGCGACCCTGAAGAAGTGGAGAGGCAACAACAGGAGGAAGCACAGGCTAAGCTTGCCGCTGCTGAGCCAGAGGTGCAGGGTGGTTTGTCGGAGTGGGATGCCCCATCCGCTCCTCAGCCAGGCTCGATCAACCCTGCTCTTGTTGCGCAAGACGGTGGTGAGTACAGATGCCGTGTCAGGATCTACCTATATTTACCCATGTGTTGCAGGTGCTCTCGACTGGGCAGCAGACGCTGCACCTACTACCGATTGGTCAGCAGAGCCTGCTTCAGGTGGATGGGGAGCGGAACCCACCACTACTAGCGGGTGGGATTAGGCGTTGTACGCGACATAATTCTCGATGTGCATGCTTTGCTTCCTCTCCTTTTACATTGCTTGCGACCTTTGACATGCAAAATATAACATCATGGTCTCACTCCCTCATGTGCTCGGGTGGTGTATTGTTTCGCCATATTTTAAGCATAAGTGAACTTTCAAGCGTTCTCACTCACATCCACTATATTACATGCATTGTGGGAGCAAAAACCTTTGCATTTGAGTAGTAGGCTCGTGAGCAGCCTGGTTTATACACCACTGACAAGTCCAGCGGTACATCAAGCGGCGCTTAGCATCTGAGAGATGTAACTGAATGAAGTACTGAAGCTTAAAGGTGTTGTACCTGTGATTCATGCTACATAGTTTGTCAAGTCGTCTTGTTTCTATCGATTATCAGCATGGTTCACAATTGTGTACTGCGTCACATTTTACGATTGAACGGGCTCAAAAAAAACATGTTCGTCAAAGCAAATCAAATTAATTGATACAAAACTAGTTATAGAAATCCATCAGACAGACGCTCGACTCGCTGGCTCCGTTTCACTAAACTGCAAGCAGTCGCGCGAAGAACAAAACCAAACGTCCTCGAAACCCCACGTAAACGCGAAGCCATGTTCTCTGTCGAACGAGAGAGCGCGGTTGTCATCGAGTGGATTTGAAGAATGTGGCATGTGTAAACATGCAAGACTCGAGTTAGTTTCTATAAAATAGATCCTAGCTGAGTATGTTCTAAGGATTTCACTACGTCGGGTACGAGGTTTATATATCTTTTCGACATGGTCCGTGCGCGATACTCTCACGGCTCTCGACTCCCTCGCTTGATTATTGAAATTATCCAAGGTGGCAATTAGTCGTGATTTTTCTTACAATACTCTGAACGACGAGGGTGGCTACAGCATCATCTCACCCTAATTAACTTGGTATGTGACATACTTCAACTTGAAGTCGTTTGCAGTGCGGCTAAATTACTTACTTCATTCAAAGACGCGATAGCTTATATATATATTGGGGAAAATATCATCATTGCCTACAGATTATAGAGACTGTGCTTTTCCCCACCTGCAGTGACCAACTGGATCGCAACAAGCGTGGATGCTGAGCGCTGAATAGGCTCGGAGCAGCGGATATAATATTCCTGAGATCCAAATATTTCCCTCGCGGGCCGCCCAGCGCACCTCTATCTCGTTTCGTGACTAGTCCACCCCTACAAAGGACGGACTGGTCCGCTCCGCTCCTCTTTGATTACTATGTGATGATTTGTCTCAATCAAATAAATATTACCTAACCCTACTCAATAACAGTTTATTTCGTCAGTCTATTTTTTTTGAACGCTCAGGCCTCAGGACGAAATAAACCATCAAGTAAGATTTGTGCGCTGTGCCTGGCACGGAGATCGAAACACGAGCAGCCGAACGACTTGCCGACATTGTGCAACCCAGTACATTCATCCCGCGATAACTCACTGCATCGATGACGTCAGCCCCAACGGAGCAGCAAGAGAGAATCTACAACAAACCTCTTGGAAACTATCCCAGTTGCACTCCTAGCTGAGGCCAAAGACTCTGGAGATCAGCACATTGCTATATCACTCGAATGAATGAATCATCCGTCCTCGGAGCACGGCACAACGAAATGCCGCTGTCGCTATGATGCGTACGACCGACGTGTCGGGAATCTCATACGGTAAACCGTCATAAGTTTTTTGATTCGTATATTTTTGTCACATCCACTGCGACCTGCCACGTGGATTTATGCGTCCCGTCTTCTTGTGTTGTGAATTTGGCATTTTCAAATTTGTCTCGAATAGGGAACTGTTGCTGAATGGTTTAGCAGGTGGTTTTATTTCGAGCGGAACAGGTCAGCAACCCACTGAATGGCGAATTGGTCCGGGAGGGCATAAAGACCATACGGTCTTTGATTGATATTTGTACGTTTTGATATCACTCTGTTGGAAAAATCAACTTCTCAAGGATCCCTAGTGCCAGCCAGGAGCAGCTGATGATGGACACTAAGAGATGGTGATGCCGTTTTCCAGGCAATAATATTATAAGATGGGATTTGGACCGGTCCACTGGCGATTCGGCGTATAATATCGTCATATCTTTTACCCTATGGAATTGCTGTTTTCTGGAACCTCGTAGGTCCCCGCATATTATGGTCGACGGCTGTCGACGGTCGCCCTCTCTCAAATATACTGGGGAACCAAACTGCACTAACCGGGGACCGCTTCCATGGTACAGAGTCACACATACCACGAGATCGTAATTTCTTCAGATTTGCAACCGTGAAATAACCATTTAGCTCCCAGCGCAACAATATCGGGACCTAGTTCACTCGTATGACAGAAATGCTATAAGAAGTCGGCACGGTTACGATTCCCTCTCAATCTCTCAAGTCTCTTGCCATGCTATTCACCTTCGTTTTACCTCTTTTTGCCCTATCCGCTGTGGGCGCGAGCCCATTCACCGCCCATTCTATTGCCGCCCGTTCCATTGCCGCCCGTTCTAATGACGCCCGTTCTACTAAATCCTTAGCAGCAAGTTGGTACGCCGGATGGCACGCTACTGAGGGAGTTCCGCTTTCTTCAATTTCGTGGGAGAAGTACAACACGTTGTACTACTCATTTGCGTAAGCTACCTGTCTCGCCAATAAACTTGGATGAGGTGATTAACGTGATCGTGTTTGTTTATCTTAGAGAGACCACTCCAAGTGTCACCAGTCTTACCCTGGCAGGCTCTGATGGCGATCTGCTCCCTCAATTCGTCTCTGAGGCTCATGCACATGTGGGCAATAATAATTTACGTTCCTACAATCAATGTCTAACACATACGCAGGGTGTCGAGGCCCATATTGCTGTGGGAGGCTGGACTGGGAGTGGGTGGTTCTCTTCCAACCTTGCCACTGCCAAAAACCGGACGGCATTTGTCAAGACTGTGAAAGAATTTGTTTCACAGTACAACCTCGATGGCGTCCAATTCGAGTAGGTTGATTCTTGTGACTTTGACGCCACGCGCTGACTTTTTCCAATAGCTGGGAGTACCCAAACCATCAGGGAATTGGCTGCAACACCATTAACGCTAACGACACGGCAAATTTCCTCTCATTCCTCCAAGAGCTTCGCAGAGACCCAGTAGCAGCAAAGCTCACCCTCTCAGCCGCTGTCTCTATCACACCCTTCAATGATGCTACTGGAAATCCTTCTGCTGACGTCAGTGGGTTCGCGAAAGTGCTCGATTACATCGTTCTGATGAATTACGACATCTGGGGCTCTTGGTCCACGAGTGTGGGCCCGAACTCCCCGCTGAACGACACCTGCGCTGTGTCCGCGAATCAACAGGGCTCTGCTGTTTCTGCAGTCAAGGCTTGGTCGGACGCAGGAATACCAGTCAGCCAGATCGCGCTCGGCGTTCCTACCTATGGCCACTCGTTCTCCGTCTCCCCCTCTGACGCCTTCGAACATGTCAAAGGTGGTTCGACGAAGAAACTGGCTGCATATCCCTCCTTTGACGCCAAGAACCAGCCCCTCGGTGATGCATGGAGTGGCGCTGCTGGTGTTGATTCCTGTGGCGCTGCCGTGGGCCCAGGTGGCACTTTCAACTTCTGGGGCCTCGTTGAGGGCGGTTTCCTCACCAAAGAAGGCAATCCCAGTGGTAACATCTACTACAGATATGACACCTGCAGTCAGACGGTAAATATATATTTTTTCATCCTGAAGGAGGATTGCTCATTTCGTTTCTTTTGCAGCCCTATGTGTACAATGAGACTTCACAGGTCATGGTCTCCTTTGACAACGCTGAATCGTATGCTGCCAAGGGTAAGTATATCAAGAACACCGGGTTGCGCGGTTTCGCAATGTGGGAAACTGGTGGTGATTACAACGGTATATTGCTCGACTCTATCATCAAGGCTTCCGGGTGATGGATACGTCGCCACTGTGTAAGGACTGGAACAACACTACCGAATCACACTCATTAGCAACATCACTACATACCCATACCTTGCATTGATTATTTCTATTAGACTCGTCGCCAGAAAAAAGGGTATTCCCTTTATTCACGCCGCCGGTGCATCATTGGCTGCAACGCCTTTAGCCTCTCTTTTTTTTTAATAATTACAACCACCTTCCAGTGTTTATATAATAGTTGGCTCGAGCATAAATCAAGTCATTTGTCATTAAGTCCTAAATATAACAACAGATGCAGGCAAATGGCTGAAAGGGTTGCGCATAGTAGCGTCGAAAAGCAGAACATAGATGTGACTTAGACTCGTAACCAGTCTAGACTTTGTCTTTCACATGAAAGATGAAATCCAGAGTGGTCACGAGTCTAGATGTGACCAGCCTTTGCTTGAAAAGACATTTCCAAATGGACACACGAGAAATATGATTGTTTTTCCTGAGACAATTTTAGTAGCATACACCCCAAAGGCCCTCTTGGTCCTTTTTGAACATGCTGGTACCGAAAAAGGTTCTATAACATGTTTTCAGCTTCCGAAGTCAGTATAAAACGTATAAGATACAAACGAATTCTTGAATGAATGCAAGTGGAGGACATCCGAGGCCAACTCGTAGAGTAGGCAGGTGCTGATTCGGAGCGTAGACTCGGACGCCCATGCTGTGCGTGGGGGTTTCAAGGTCAGACACGCCTCTTGACAACCTCCATGCGCATCAATGGAACAGAGCAGGGAATCGGTCGAGGATGTCTCCCAGTCAGATTGTCAAAGATCAATCCAAACTATGATCTTAACCGTCCGACTGGGAGACTTTAATCTCGAGCTGCGGAAGTGAACAAAGCGTAATCAGGGTGTCGGACTGGCCAATGTCACGGGTCCATCTGTGAAGAGCTGTGCATTTAACACATGTCGATTGTGGATCATGATGGTGACCGGTGGACCGGTGATAGTTGGGCTTGAAGATAACAAAATCAGATTCACGCTGCAAAGATATAAACTGACGTGTCATCGGGCCGGAGACGCGACGCGTTTTCAAGCTCCGCCGCAAAACGCGTTGACCATATACGAACGCGCCCCCACGTGACTCATATTCTCTTGACTGTTTACTACCATGTACTCCACATATATGTGGTCGATCTCTCCTCCTCCAAACCTCCCAGCAAAGCTTCGGAGGAAAAGTTCTTCAGCCTCTATAAACACGCCATCATTATTTGAGCCAGATGACAATGATCTAGACTCTCCGTCACCCGTGACATCTCCGCTACCTTCATCCTCACCACTTTCAACACCGATATACTCTTCCCCTCCAAATCATATCGCGACTCGTTATTCATACTCGCGTTCACAATTCCAACATTCATACGAAGAATCTCATTCGGAGTTTGATGATGCACCAGGTTCACCAACGCCTTTCTATCATCGGGGTCGCACTTCCAAATATGTAGCGCACCAGCAGGTGTCCGACAAGTACGGAAGTTGTCCTGAGAGTGAAGATGAGATGGTGGACTCTGAGCCTTGTCATAGCGATGACTTACTCTCTTGGCTTGGCCCGCAGTGTCCGGCACGTGATGTACGCAAAGACATTGGGTACGAGCCCGAAAGCATGGATATCCATTTGCGCCGGACATACTTCGCTACATCTTCCGAACGTGGTCGCTGGCAAAGCAGTCCAGTCATACCTCAAACGTACAACGCCAAGCCGTTTATATCCAGTCCAATACGCCCCCATAGGGGGCATTCAACCCCTGTGAAAAGCATCACTCGAGACGTGAAGTCCCCTTTGTTGGAATTCCGTGATTTTGTGCGTAGGCAATCGACAAGCGGAGTAAAGGTCGATCCATCTAGCTCTCCATTCCTTGCAGCCAGTGACAGCAACGATATTGAGGACTATCGTAGTCTTTCGCCCCTTCCTCCGTCGTCGCCACCTACGTCCCCGATGTCACTGGCACCGTCGCAGCCAGACGATTGTGCCTTGATCGATGATGATATGGTTCTCAACAACGATGTGAGTTCTTTAATTTCGGTATCTCTATCCGTTTCCTTACGATTGAATATGTATGTGCATGTTGTGTAGTTCGATCCCAAGCAAACAAATATCCATTCTTCAAACGTCACGCCACGCGACGTTTCTACCTCCGAGGCCCCTTTACTATTGGCCTCAGAACATGCGTTAAACGCAGCCTCAAGCACGTGCTCCTCCTCCTGTACGAACGAGGCAACTCATCAGCCTCTTAAACTTTCGCTTACTGTGCCTGCTCCCATTAACACTATTACCACGACTCCCACCACTAAGATCGAGCCTTTGCGATCGTATCCGCATTCGCCTACAAACTCGTTACTAGGACTTAGCGCATACACTAATATTCCATCTGCTGTCACTCCCCCACCTCACTTGGGTGATGAAGAAATGGGGCTTGTGACCAGAAATACGACATCTACTGGTGTGGTCGGCGTTCGTACGATCGTCGATGCACAAGTCGTTCAATGCGACAATACTACTTCACAATCTACGCAGATTCGCGTTTCGAGTGTTTCTGCAATATCAGCAGACACGAACCCAGTTGACCCACTCCCCGCAACCTCCATTACCATCCCAAACTCTCCCTCGAAGACGGTGAAGAAGCCGCGGCCAAGTTTTAGTGACGGGGAGTTTGTACAGGGGAGCAGCATCTCACATCCCCAACCCCAGACTGCACGTAGGAGCAACTTGATGCGTACAAAGTCTCCGGAAAACGACATCGATTTGACGCCAGAGCCATCAAGGCCCCAGCCTGAGTCCAAGTCAAAACAAGGACTGAAACGGGAGGACTCTGTCTCATCTATAACGCCTGCACAGAAGAAACCTCGGCTCTCGGAGAATGTGGACCATGATACGGACCGGGTGCCCAGGCGCAAACAACGCAAGCGTAAAACTTCCTCGAGTGCGAAGGAGAAAATTACAGTTCGCAAATCACGGTCACGATCTCGCTCGTGTCTCAAATCAATGTCTTCTGAAGAGGATTTGCGCACACAAGTTGCTCGCATCTGTGACGAGCCTCAAGTACGCAATGGTTCCGAAGTTTCTGTGACAAAGGTCGAAAGTCCCGTTACCAACTTAGCACCCCTTGATCCAGAGCAAGTTGAGATCACAGGCATGCTTGTAGAGGCTCTTGCCACATCGCGTGCCTCGTCTATGGACCCGCTTGCTCTACACACTGCCATTACCCAAACGCACCCCCATCTCAAAACGAAACACAATAAAAAAGAGTGGCTTAACCTCATTCCAGCCATACTTGAAGCGGGGCGCGAGCGATGTGGGATGTTTGAGAAAGTTCAGAGTAGTGGGACGGACGGGGCAAAGCAGGCAAGGTGGTTTTATGTCTCTGATAGGGACGAAGACCGTGAGCGTGCGGGGCTACTGGAGGAGCTCATGCCAAAGCAGAAGAGGAACGAGACGAAGAAGTTCAAGAAGTATTATTATCCCCCACTGCAGAAGGTTTCGAGGTGGGACTCGGAGGATGCGATTTGACATTTGGGAGTGAATTTTTAAAGCTTTGCAAGACACTTGCGTTTTATGTGGACCCTCGTGGTTACTGCCTTTTGTTGATGTTCAAACGTCCCTTCCCATTAATGTCCTCGATCGCGATCTTTTTTCACATTCACCATGACTGTAGCCCACCACTTATTTACCATGAAACACTAATTTGTTTCTTGAGACCAGTCCGGCCTAGACTAGAAGTCTACGGGCAGTGCGAGTCTAAGCGAGCTCCTCCCAGTTTGGCTTGAATTCAATTGAAAATTTGGACGCCGCTTTTAGTCGCGTAATTGAGTCGGGCACGTGTTATACTTTCGTCGCGTCGTCTGAGTTAAACTGGGGTCATTAATACCGCACCCTTTTGAAAGCCACCCTCAGATAGTTTGCGTTGACTTTGATCAACAAACTTGGTTCCGTGGAATTATCTTTTCCTATCTTTCTCCTTCCAGCATCGACGACGGCCAAAGCCTATCATCAAAGCACGTTCGCTTATGCAAGTTTCCTTGGTTTTCTACTTCTAATTCGAGGACTTTGTTGGTTTTCATCGCTTATAGCCCTTTGTTGCTGTGGGTGCGCAGACAACTGAAGAAATTTCATTAAACCTACCACTGACACAGGAAATTCTGCCTATATAAACTCGCTCTTCGAACCTACCTTCTCAAACATCCCTCATTCACCACGAACAAACAGTCTCACTAGACAACATGATCCAACCACCCGTACAGATCCCTACCGAATCTATACCTCTCGATGATTCTATGATCGAGGAAACGCAACAAGCAACGCAGTCTACGCAACACGCGTCTCAACCGAATCCTGCAAACACCAATAGTCATTTGTGGGGCTACCTTCAACCATGCAACAACCTGCTCCGTCGCCTGGATCTTTGGAAAGTTCAGCCTGCAGTTTCTGTAGGAAGAGCTCCCGACAACAATATCGTTCTCCCTGGGGGAAAAGTTAGTGAGTGTATAACGTGTACTTGGTGGCGCTTTAGATGCTTTATATTGACGCGTCGCGGTGTAGGTAACAAGCACTGCCGAATCACCTGGGACGGAAGGGAGGACAAAAACTCTGCAGTGACCGTTCTAGACACTTCCAGCAATGGCACTTGGGTACGCGTCAGTAACACGATCTAATGGCCACCGTTTGATGGCAATATTTGCAGATCAACGGTGTCAAGATTGGAAGGGACAAAACTGCAGTCCTCAAGGAAGGCAATGAGATTGCTTTCGGCTCTCCCCATCCTCAACCCGGGGAGCTTGAAGACTATCGTTAGTTATTCACATTCGCGTTGATGTTCTCTCATCAACGCATTTTTCAGGATTCATTTACCGGCACACTGCTGCCGGTTCCCCGCGGGGCGGCCTTCATGCTCAGTATGACATCAGCCATGAGATCGGCAAGGGGTCATTTGCAACTGTCATGAAGGCTGTGTCGCGTGCGACGGGCCAGTGGTATGCTATTAAGGTTATTCAAGACCATAAGGTCAAGCGTGCCACTGCTAACAGCAACGAAACGGCGTTTGCGCGAGAGATCAGTATCTTGGAACGGCTCCATCATCGAAATATTTGTCAGATGAAGGAAGCCTTTTTCGAAGATAATAGTATCAGTGCGTATGTTCGGTATATCCTACTAATCTAAGCTGATTAATCGTGTAGATCTCGTCCTCGAATTTGTCGATGGAGGAGATTTACTCGATTACATATTAAAAGAGAATGGTCTGAGTATGTTATTCGGTTCGTCGATGTTTGTTGATTCTCAGGGTTATTTCCAGAGGAGCCGATGGCTGTCCACATAATCGCGCAAGTTTGCGATGCCCTTGCAGTAAGTCAACTCGCTCTGCGATACCGTAAATTCGCTGACCTGTCGCCTGTCCAAAGTACATCCATAGCAAGGGGATCGCACACCGTGACCTGAAGCCCGAGGTAATGGATTTCCCTTGAAGCTGTTGATTCCATTATGAATGTCGGCCGTTTAGAACGTACTGCTTACTACGGACAACCCCCCCATTGTCAAAGTTGCCGACTTCGGTCTCGCCAAGGTCGTCGATAGTGTCACTTTCCTCAGAGTCAGCAATCCCATTTTTGACTCCCTAACATATCACTGATGGGCCTGTGTCCTGCAGACTATGTGCGGTACACCTGCATATCTCGCCCCCGAAGTTGTGACCCAGCAAAACCAGGAAGGCTACGATCATCTTGTCGACAGTTGGAGCGTTGGGGTGATCGTATTCTGCATGTAAGCATGAGACCTGTGTGTGCCATCACGCCCTTGTTTGCTGAACTAGAGATGTTTTCGCAGGTTTACATTGTCGAGCCCCTTCATTGAAGATGAAAACCAGCGCGACATCAAGGTGAGGATCGCAGGACGCACAATCCAATGGAGCACTTTAGATAATATAGACGTTTCTCCGCAAGGTACGCCTTCCCATCAATTCTTGTAGTATACTGACTTACGAGTGTACGGTCGAATAGCGAGGAACTTCATTGAGATGTTGCTCGAGCATGACCCTAGGGATCGTATGTCTCTCAGCACAGCCTGCACTCACCCATGGCTTGCCGACGTTCCAACGCTCTCCCATCTTCAACATCGTTCCATTACTGATTCTTCCGTCGCATCTATTCAAGATGGCTCTTCCTCCATCTCCTTGCTCGACTCCGAAGACACGGAGATGACCGATGGCTCAAGCGAACCCGCGGTAAGCGAGGGTTTCGATAAGCTTCACCTGCGCCAACAGTCTGCCCGTGCACCCCTTCAACAGCGTGCGCAGGAAGTCGCCCAAGCTGCTGAGAACGATCAACGCCTCATGGAACCGAACTGGCAGATGGTACAACATGCACAAGAAATTGCAAATAGCGTGCGAAATGGGAAGCGCAAGTTGGACCCACAAAATCCTCTGCCAGAGATGGACGTCGAGAATGGGAAACCAAAAAAGTCAAAGCGAGTACCGGAGGCGAATGGCCCGACTACGCGCACCAGAGCCGCAAAGGGGCGTAGCCGGGGAGGTGCGTCGTCTCCACTGGCGCGGTTGCAGGAAGCAGCGGTAGGGATGATCGTGGAGGAGGAGCATCTAGAGGACGACGAGGATGCGGAAGAAGCTGCTGGTGCTGCATTCCATGCTCCACCAAGAAAATCTACTCGCGTATCTCCCAAAAAGGGGACACGCCGGGGGTGAGAAGGTGAATGTGTATAATATCTTATGCTTGGTTATTGGATTCCTCTTGTCCCATTTGTATTGTCATCGCTTGACCTTTATCCCCTCACACTCTCTCTATGTAACCTTGATAACTCACAGTCGTTAATTTACTGCTATATTCTATCGATATCCATTCATTTGCTATGGGAATGCTATTGAAATTTGTGTTTCGTCTTCGAGCCCTCGGGTGTTCCAGCATCAGCACACAGTAAGTATAATACCGCTATGAAGCGTGCCATGTGAAGCACACCGTGATAGACAATAAGCACGGGCCATCGAACCAAAAGAAACGACATGGCCATGGTTATTGTCCCCCATGACGAGAATCCGGGAAGTAGTACAAAAGCGACAAATAGTGGGCAAGCCAGTTCAATACAATGACAGGTGTCGCATGAAGAGTGCTTATACTTCCAGGGCCAAGTCAAAAACTGTGCATTCCCAAATGTAGCATCCAAAACTACTCTAAAGTGGGGTAAAGTACCTCCCGGTGCGGATCGGCATAATAGCAACCATGATGTCGATAGTATAGTCAACAAGACCTTGTAACTCGACTGCGACGGCCTCGAGCAATGCCTGTAATATTTTGGGACAATAAAACGCTGAAAGCAATGAGCAAAGTCACTTACACATCCATCATTGATAACGTCCTGAGCCAGAGTCTTGATCAAAGACCTTTCAAACAGAGATTATCTAAAGGACTTGAGATAATAATGAAAAAGAGCCGTAAACATCTGAACGACATACCTTATTATGCATATGGTTCAGTTTCTTCCGCTGGTCACTGGTGTAACATCGCATCCGCGATACTGCATACTTCCGAGTCCTAGAAATCCACAAACCTTCCGAGTCCAACCTAGTCCAACTTGAGAAACCGCTGGCAGTACCGTTTGACATATGTCGCATTCTTGATGATCAAAGTTGTCTAGCTAATAAGTCTGATTAGCACTGCCAGGTGGTCAGGGTGACTTAACCAATTCGGCATAAGATCATTCCGAAATCATTTCAGCATTGCTGATGCGCATCATGTTAGCATGACGTCCTCAAGACTGGGAGGAATGATGGTATTGCCGCGGGTTGCATGAGCCGATGCGCTCAGGGCTGCCCGTTGCGGTAGAACCGTTTATAGCAGCAGCGAGAAGGAACTGCTTTTGGGATGCACCATGCCAAGCTTACTACTCAGTGGTCTAAGATCTTTATCCTGGATCACGTCGAACTTGAGTAAAATGTGCAGCTGTTGTATTAGAACTTATCAACGTGTAGAATCGATGGTTGTAGGTTTTATAGAACACAATTCGATGAAGGTAGCTTGCCAAGAGTTCAAGTGTCGCACGGTCGCAAGCTCCAAACGCCGCTGGATAAATATTGTACGTAAGTACCAACCACTCAGGCTAATCGGATCAGCCGGTTATGCGGCATGGCCACTGCTTTTCAAAGTGCCTCTGCCATCATGATCAATTCAAGTCGAAGCCGTTCTCCCCGTCATGTTCCTCTCCTCACGCTCCAGGCCGTACAAACATTTGAGTCAGACATCACAGGAAGTCATCGACTCTGAGAATGATGACGACCACAAAGCAAAGACTTCGCGAACTGTCCTCCACTGGCCTCTTGTCGTCGTAATCTTCTGCACGTTCATCAATCTGTTGCTGGTCTATACCCCTGCCTTTCTCCAAGGCTCTTCAGATAAACTTATCACTCGAAAGAATATCCACCTTCTTCGTCGACCTTCTCAATATATGCGATTCGATGAGATCGCACGGCCGTCCCCTCTTATTCCGAGAGAGTTCACAAATTTCCCCATATCTGTTAGCTTAGTGGATTATTCTGTGCCAAATCATGTTTTCAACGACTATCTTGCGACACGAATGACCCGTGCCGGCACAATCTCACCTGATGATCGCAAAGTACACGTCACACAAACTGTCAGTTCATCTTTCTTTTTTTTCTATCTTCTATAGACTGACGGAATGGAAGGTTTCAACAGTATTTCAATTTAGGGCGATTGACTGGGGCATGGAAAATTGCGAGTTGCATGTCGCCCTTCCGCCTGTGGAACGACCGACTACACTTGCTTTATACCGCCTTAATACCACTGTACCAATTGATATTTCAACCCTATCGTTCAACGTCCGACCGCCTCGGGTCGCGAAACTTAGCAACATAGTGCTAGGGAAAGACAGCGTGGATTGGCACAGAAAACTTTCATGTGCGATGGATGACGTCCTTGTTTTTGAGTTGGGATGTTCGGAGGATGAACCGAGCGGTAGCTGCGATGTTGAATGGTGGCAGGCTCATCAGGAGACTGCACCAGGTCAGTGCTTTACCATTCTGTATGAGATTCGCTGACAGCATGATTAAACCTCTAGCCGTCTACATGATCCAGCGCTCCAACGTGTAATTTAATTTTCGTCGGATTTTGGTCATCGAGACAGAACATTCGGTGTATTTGACAGGTTCACGCATTTGCAAATGCAGACCAATCCCACTTCCAAAGTGGGTGTAGAGTATTGAGACTTCATCACGGCAGGTGACTACTTTCAGTTTTAACTATCTCTTTATCGTTGATATCTATTTCAAACGTTTGTGTTTAAGTAGTAAGAAATACGAATTTTTTTGAAAGCGCCGGGGTGCTGAATAAACAGGATTCGGGATAGTGATGCCAACAGCTTTGCCTCCAATAAATCATCCACCAACGATAACGTACGAATATAGATTTGAAGATGTGTGTGCATGTGAGCATGATAGGGTGCGCCCATTTTTCAAACTGCTGCACATGCATCGAAGCTGATCCGGACCGGCCATATATGTGCTAGTACAGTTGTGGCAAGTCGACTCCAGTCGCCCGTGTGTACAGTCGAAGCGAATTCCATATGGCATCAGAGCAGACGCCATTACATCAGGAAGCACAATACAACGGCTTTTTGTTACGCATCCTTGTATTTAAAGGGTGCAACCCCAATTTCGCTATAAAACAACGCATCTTAAACACCACACCTCGGCGAAAACCAATATGACCGCGCTTAACTTCAGCAAACTCAGTTTCTGTATTCTACTCCTGTCAATCGCCTTTGCACAGATCCTAGTGGTCAGTGCTGCAGAGAACGTGGATTCTGACGATACGAGTGAAGTTTATGGTGAGTGGGTCTCGGCGATTACGAGGAGCGTTCAGGACTGATGAGCTTCTAGCGTGGTATCCTTATTGAAACCTAAATACACAGCTAAAGGGTTCAAAGTTGACACGAAGAAGAACAGACATATGCATTCATTGTATTTAAAGGGGTGCAACTCCCAACCTCACTTTATAAAAACACATCTTAAACACCACACCTTGTCAAAAAAATAATATAACATGACCGTGCTTAACGTCAGCAAACTCAGTCTCTATGTACTACTAGTTGCCTTTGCGCAGATCCTAGCGGTCGGTGCTGCAGAGGCCGACACGGTGGATTCTGGCGATGAGGATAGTATTGGCAGTGAGTGGATCCCGGCGATTATGTGGAGCAGGACTGACTGATAAGCATCTAGCGCTGTGGCCTTATTGAAAACCTGGAGGGTAGGAACTGGAAGATGGACAGATCGGTATATGGGCATACTGTAGGGAATTCCACACGGCATCAGAGCAGATGTCATCACGTTTTTGAAAACGCCTCCTTATATGCATTTTTGTATTTAAAGGGTGCAACCCCCAATCTCACTGTAAAACAACGCATCTTAAACACCACCGTGACACCTCGGCGAAAATCAACATGACCGTGCTTAACTTCAGCAAACTCAGTTTCTGTATTCTACTCCTGTCAATTGCCTTTGCACAGATCCTAGTGGTCAGTGCTGCTGAGAACGTGGATTCTGACGATGGGGATACTGTTCATCGTGAGTGGGTCCTGGCGATGATGTGGAGCAGGACTGATGAGCTTCTAGCGTGGTATCCTTATTGAAACCACTTGAAATACACAGCTACACGGATGAAAAGTTGACGCGGAGAAGGACAGACATAGGCCAAGACATCATATGCATCATAGGCTGTGCATTCATTGTATTTAAAGGGATGCAACTCCCAATCTCACTTTATAAAAACACACCTTAAACACCACACCGATAACATAATTTAACATGGCCGTGTTTAACATTAGCAAACTCAGTCTCTATGTACTACTCCTCTCAGTTGCCTTTGCGCAGAGCCTAGTGGTCCGTGTTGCAGAAAACGCGGATTCTGACAATGAGGATACTGTTCGTCGTGAGTGGGTCCCGGCGATTTGTGGAGTAGGATTGACTCATAAACGTCTAGCGCTATATCCTTATTGAAACCTGGAGGGTTGAAAGAGGGACAGATCAGTACATCATGATGGGCATACTGTAGTTGACATTACTATTAGGGGATAGACTCAGAAGATGTTGTTCGGGCACAGGGATTTGTGTATTTATACTAGATGCATTAGTACTTCCATGTTACTTTGTTAATTACCCATGATCTTTGCAGGGGTTAATTCGTTGGAGCGAGGCCTGCATGCGCGATAGCATCATGATGGTGGGCCATCCCGTCGGTCGATAATGCTGAAGGATCAGATCAGGTAGTCATTTGTCGCGGTTGCCACTGCAACATGTCGTGCGCCGCCTTGGAGCCAAGATGAAATGGCGCATGGTGTATCGAGAGCCGATCTAGGGTGCATCGACATCGATGCTGTGTCGAAGTTGAAGCTGAGTTTACGTTTACATAATAACAACGAGGCTGTAATCGGTCAACTGAATAGTTTCCGATTTGTAATTACAACCTCCCTCAATTCTATTGTTGGCCATCCACTAATAGCATTCAAGTTGTACTTGAATACGTCAAGACTAAGGAACATTGCAACGGCGGTAGTACTATGGTATTATTTAACGAGGTGCTAACATCACAATGCCATCAAAACTCGCTTCCAACCCACTTCTCTCACCTGAAGGACATCAGATCATTTTGTTCATCATCTGATCTATCATGTCTTCGAATTCTAGTTGGACACCAGACGAATCGTCTGCAACCCTTCTCGCAGAGAAAGGTTGGCTGCAGGGTACAGTAGTTAGCGCCGTTGCATATGGCATCGACGTCACACTGTTCTTTATGTGCTTCCACCTCCTCTTCCGGCAGATGAACAGCAAGAACTACAAAAAGCAGCTGCCCCTACTCGTATACATCACCATAACTTTTATTCTCAGCACCTTATTTATGGCAGCGCTGGCCGATTTTACCCAACTCGCATTCATTCAATATCGCAATTTTCCAGGTGGTCCCAGCGCATATGAGAATGTCAGCATGCCTATCGACAATCTTTCTGACATTTGTGGTTTTCTAACGATGATCATGTCCGATGGGTTGGTTGTGAGTAAGAGGGTTAGCTTGAAACTGTTGTCGCTAATCTATCTCTGCAGGTTTGGCGTTTCAAGGTGATTTACAAAGGGTGCACGGTGCCAATGTGGATCATCATGGCGTTCCCATGTGTGCTGTTTGCTGCATCCATCGGTCAGTTGCTCCTCCGAATATCTGTTTGATTGCGCCGGACGCTCATTATTACATCGGTTAGCTACGGGTATAATGTGGTTGCTTCAAGTAACAGCAAGTTCCCCATACTTCTCCTCGACTAGCATCAACTACACCGTTCCATATCTCAGCCTCTCACTCGCACTGAACATCATCCTCACGATCGCTATCGTAATTCGCCTATTCACATATCGTCATCGCATCACCAGAGTTCTTGGCCCTGGCTACGGCACTCAATACACGTCGATCGCCGCGATGATAGTTGAATCAGCCGCTCTTTATTCCGCATTCTCGGTGGCATTTCTGGCACTCTTCCTTACAAACAATCCCATTTCAGAGACATTTATTGTGTCGCTGACTCAAGTTCAGGTTAGTACTGGCAAACAGAGAAGCATTCGCGCTGCTTATGACATGCTACAGATAATCGCAATGTTGCTCATCATTTTCCGAGTCGCACAAGGGAAGGGTTGGTCTCAGGACACTATGTCCAAGGTCATGACCTCGAGGCCATCAACGCAAGCAGTCCGTATGGGTGATTTTGGGTACAATTATCAGGACGGCTCTAAAACCTTCGCCGGTTCCACTGGCACTGGGGCACATGCGGCCTACAAGAGTGACCGCGATTCATCGGAAGTGGCTGTGTGAGCAAGCAAGCTTAGATATCTACTGAGATAGTTGTAGAATGCCCCAGGTTAAGGTGAATACATCTTTAAAACAAAATTCGTATTTAGTATGCTTTGATATTGGTATGGACTTTAGGATTGAATTGTCTGTACTTACGATTACCTTGAACATAATGCACCCAGCCTTGACATAGTCAAACACATCGATATTGACCCCACGGAAGATAGCGTATCAGTGTCCGACTAACTAGTACTAGCCCCATCATGCCCTTGAACTAATTTCCGCAGATAAGTAACTAATTGGCAATTAAGATATTGATCATCGGACTAGGCCGCCTTTCAAATTTCAGCCTCACCTTTGCCTTCTAGATACGAACGAAGGCACCTAAATCATCTCCGAGGCTGCAGGACCTGTATCTGAAGCAACCCCATATTAATACTTATGAATGATGATGATCAGTTCCCGTTCCTTGTCATGGTACAGGTGATTCAGACTCAATTCAGACTAGCGTATCATATGATGGCGCAGCATGGGCCGACTCGGCCTGGTATTGGATATCCAGTGGTCAGTAGGGAGCTTGGATAGGGGTCCGTCAGGAGTGTCAGGTGTCCTGTCAGGGCTTTGAGGCTCATAGTCATGCCCGGTCTCGACAGTCTTTACCCATTCCAAGCATCATCGATGCATCATCCATCCTAGTGTTTGAATTGTGTCATGTGCCCTTGTCCAGTGTGCGCCGACTGGTGAGTCTTTTTCGTGAACAATTTCACTGAGTGACACAAATAGCACAGCAGCGTTTAAAACCTTTCAGTCTAAGCAGCGAAAGGCTCTCCCGGAATAGGTCACCATGAGATTTTTTTGAAAGGATCCATACGGCTGCAGTCTCATGACGTTCATCATATGTGTAGCTAATAAAAGCCATGTCTTTGAACTGCGCCATGATTTCAATGATCCGACGCGACTCTGTCGCGTCCGTCGCAATAGCAATGCCACAAAACAAAAGGCCGTCCAGGCCGAACTGTCAAATGCAATGCTCGCAAGTCAGAATTTGAATAAACCAGCTCCACAACGGAGATGACACAGACCTAGACCTATGGTATTTCCCGTACTGACGCCCATGCATGCATCCAACGGAAGTTATGCCTTTGGCTTGTGCAATGAAATGATGTCATGGTCTGATGTGATCTCCTGTATTCTCGGACACGTTGCTGCACTAGTAAAAATGAACCGAAAGGCGAAGCGCATCAGGGAAACCTTAATGGACAGTTAGGGTTGCCCCCTACAGTAGATGATAGCCACGAGTGCAGGGACTGGGAGATGTCACATCAACACTTGGAGCGCCTGATGTCATCCGAGTTAAGGCACGGAGGAATGATTGTGTTGCCGCAGGTCTCATGGTAGCCGCGTGAGCTGATGCGCCCAGGGCTTCCCATAGCTGTTGAGGCGCAGATAACAAAAAGAAGTTAAGAGCGTTGAACTACTTTTGGGATGTACCATGAGGTCTTCAAATGAACTTACTTAGTGGTACAATCTTTATCCTGGACCTGAAAGATATAACATTCGAGTTCAATTGCAAATGTAGAATGTGCAGCTGTCTGATGCTGCCATATCAGCACGTAAGCTTGTGGTTGCGGATATAGCTCGACAAGTTGAGCGCTTGTTAAATACTTGCGTCTAAGCTTAGTAATCAGATCATGTGATGATTTGGCTGCTCTTTTGACGAAATTCAAATTACGTTTGCCAGACTTAGGAGCACGCACCAAGCGGTAGCCGCGATGTAGAATGGTGGCAGGCTCAGAAGGAAATTGCACCGGGTCAGTGATTTACCACTCTATGAAAATAATCGGACTACTAGTTATCTAGATGATCTAGCGCTCCGCCATGTAACTTAATTTTCCTCGGATTTTGGTCATCGAGACGAAACATTCGGTTTATCAACAGCTTTAGGCATTTCGTTGCGATACTATGACATCCCACTTTTAATGAGTGGTCGTGCTCGTATGCTCGATTGCGGCTCAGTCCCATCCGTCGGATCACTTTTAAACGGGGTGGTGCGTGCAGTATTGATTAAACCTTTGACATTGCAACATTGCGGCAGCTGATATTTTTGCACGACTTCGGGCACTTTCAGTTTCAACGAATAGATTTGAGGATCTAACTGATTTTATGTGAGCCCATTTTCCAAACCACTGCACATGAGCGCTAGGTTAATGTGCACCGAAGCTATTCCGCACAGCCCTCTTGATCGGCGAGGATAACTACGTCAAAACTCCTGATGGGCCCAAGTGTAGAACGCTTTGCCGAGATCATCATTTTCGGCAGCGGAGGCAGAGAGAAATGCCGTTAATTATGGCAGTCTGCAAATACTTCCCGGGCTCGAATATGCATCAGGATATCCGCATAGTTTGAACTTCAAGCCTAAGAGTCAAAAGCTGGAGCACCGTCATTACTATGTAAGTGAACCATTACATGGATCTTGTTGTGGGCTACTGTCAGGTAGTGTACACTGCATATGCCAACGTGCTAGTCTAGTCGTATAAAGTCGACTCTCGTCATCTGCTCAGGCTGTGCATGCAGTCGCCATGATGCAGATCATTTACGAGGTGCGTTGCAACCAATTGAAACTCAAACTCATCCAGTGATAATTTTTGATCTAGTCGATTGGACAATGCTCGAGTGCGATGGCTGCTTCCGTAATTAAATGCACTCATGAACTGGTATTTAAAGGGTGTAGTAACTCCTGCAATCTCATTTCAAAAACCACGCGTCTTAAACACCGCACCTCAGCGAAGAATTCCATTAACATGAATGTGCTTAACAAATTCAGTTTCTATGCTCTACTCCTGTCGGCTGCTTTCGCACAGATCCTATTGGTCAGCGCTGCAGAGGACGTCCGGGATTCTGATGATGCGAGTTTCAGTAAGTGGTTCCCGACAGTTACGTGGAGCAGGACTGACGAGCTTCTAGGCGAAGATTCTACTGCTTGGCCTTATTGAAATTTAAATACAGCTGGAGGGTTGGTAGTTGGCGCAAAAAAGGACATATCAATACACGAGCACATTGCAGGTGATAATGAGGGATAGAAGATGTGTTCGCACGCACGGGGGTCGTGTGTTTATACTGAATGCATTACATGCTTCTTGAGGATACCTTGTTACTTAGTTCATTACCCACGTACAGTAATTCTAATGAGTCCACTCGGTAGTATTATTTTGATATTTCCATAATCTTGCAGGGCTTAATTTGTCGAAGTGAGTTTAGACTCCAACTTCTCACTTCCACAGTGGGCGTGTATGGTTTTGAAACTTCATCGCGGCAGCTGACATTTTTGCGTGACTTTGGCACTTTTCAGTTCTAACTACATATCTGAGTCAATTCTGTTTCCATCGTGGTCGTCCAGTCTCATACTGAGTATCAAAGAGCGAATGATAATATTTTGTGTCCAAGTAGCTAGAAATATGAATTTTGTGAGGGTGCCCAGTTCTATGGGGTGCTGATTGAAGGGATCTATGTCAAAAGATCCGGTTTGGTGCACATGTATAAATAACCCTCAGGTAGGCCCATTTTCAAACTGCTATGTACCGAAGCTATTCCGCACTGACTGGCAATCATTATTGATCCCCAAACAAAACTGTGCAGAGCAGTTTCCGCAGTGGAATCAGAGTGAAAATGCTCTCTAGGGAATATGCATCAGTGCACGCGCACTGCATATGCTAACGTACTAGCAAGTCGACTCCTGTGCATGGAGTTGCCATAGTATGACATCCAAGCATTCACGAAGTAGATGCAAGCAGTCGAAACACATGTTTTGACCAAGTCGATTAAATAATGCTCGCGTGCGATGGCTGTTGTGTGCATGATGACTTGTATTTAAAAGGTGTAACTTCCAATCTCACTTTAAAACAACGCATATTAAACACCACACCTAAGCAAAGTAAATTAATAACATGACCGTGCTTAACATCAGCAAACTCAGTTTCTATGTTTTACTCCTGTCAGTTGCCTTCGCACAGATCCTAGTGGTCAGTGCACAGGACGGCATCGTAGTGGACGACAACGGCACTCTGGAGGGCATTAGTGAGTGGATCCCGACAATTATGTGGAGCAGGACTGACAAGCTTCTAGCGATAGAATATCCCTATTGAAACCTGAGTACAACTGGAGGGTTGAAAGTTGACGCGAAGAAGGACAGATCAGTACATGAGCTCGTTGAAGGTGACATTGGGGATAGAAGATATCTTGGCACGCACGGCATTATTTGTTTATACTGAATGCATCATATTTTTGTTTCTCAGGATACCCTGTTACTTTGTTCATGTACAGCGATTCTAATCGGTCCACCCGGGGGTACTACTTTGATGAAACGATGATCTTGCAGGGCTTAATTTGTCGGAGCGACTTCAGACTCCAATGTCGAAGCGAGGCCTGCATGTGCGGCAGCATCATGATTGTGGGCCATACCTTCGCCAATGTTGAAAGTGCTGAGGAAGAAATTGTGAAGATTGAATCTCGCTGTCATTCTTGCTGTTGCCACGGACATACGCAGTGGTTGGTTCAAAAGTGTGCTGACGAGAGCTTCGTGAGTCGAAGATCAGGTATGAGCAACAAAGTGTGGCACGTTCCTCGTCGAGACGATGAACAGGTAGCAGAAGACAGCCTGAATCGAATTTCACGAGTCACTGGGGATTCGGGGACAAATGAAATCAACAAAACTTGTATCATGAATAAAACCCTTTAGGTGCAGAAGGGATTCACCGCGCTCGACCGGTCGGGATATATGGTGAAGGCGCCATAAGTCTTAGGTGTACCTATGAGAACACTGCGCCCACTTCACATGCGACGTCCTGCGCTTCGTTTATGACATCGTTGGTTAGGAGAGTATGATATGTGTTTGTGTGGATCTGTCCCAAACACGACCATGACTTCAGGGTACCCGTAATGATGGTCCAATCCTGGAAACGATGATTAGTACATATCAGAAAGGTACGTCGAGACATCATCTACATCGTATGGTACGCGGTAGACGACTGCAAAGATGTCACCTTTAGCTCAGAGGTGTTGCCAACGTGCTTTTCATAGAATATCCCCAATATTTAGTGATTTTCAGGGCGATCTGTTGTTCGTGCTTCTCGATCGCATCCCTTACATCCGCTGGCCAGTGTTTCGTTCCCACAGTGCCATGGACAAGGCTCCACCAGTGAGGATGAGGCGTTTGAGGCCCGCGGGATATCTTTGACCGGCGTAGTGCGCCCATAAAATCACTGCCCAGGAGTGACCCAGATGAGCGAAGCCATTCTGCATACCAATGTGGCAACAAGGTTGTCCGGCTCATCCATGAACAGATCGACTGTTCAAAACCTTTGGGCTTCTCCGTCACACCTTCAAAAATAGACTTGCCGATGCCCATCTGATCGTAAAAGATGGCAGCAGTGTTGCATTCGTTGAGAATTTCAGTGAGATGTCATATACTCGTGCAAAATGCCAGGGCAGCCTCGCAGCGCAATAAGAGGCTGTGCACTCAAGACGAGATCCCCGACGATCTTGTACGAAATCTGGTATGTGTGTCATCTCCAACTTTGAAGACCAACGTATGGGACGCATCCGGGGAGCGATCTGACAACCAAGTGAGACTGATACGGTAAAGGTTGATGCGTTTGAAAATGACAGCATTAGAATCACGTTGGAATGTCCAATTTGAATTATCTCACGGCTATGTCATGGGCTACCCAACGGGCCAGTGTTGCGATGGTTGTCGTGGGATCCGGTAGGTTAATGTTCTATCTTTTAATAACGAAGCCGGGAGAAACCTGGTTTCCCAAAAGCTGGATGTTTAGTATTGATCTCGTCCAGTGTATGATACGAATTGCTTGTACTGATGGCTTCGAGGTCATGACCTTGGAAACTATCAAATGCAATGTTCGTAAGTCAGAATTTCAATAAACCGTTTCGTACAGAAGATGAATCGTGCAACGGAGATGACACGAACCTAATATATTTTTACGGTACTAATGTCCATGGATCAACGGAAGACTTGTGCAACGATGCCATGGTCCGATACGATACGACTGTATCCTCCGACACGCTGCTGCACTAGCAAAAATAGGCCGAGGGCGGTCAAAGGCAAAACCATCAGCAAAACCCTCTTGAGGAAAAAATGATAACTTTCACACTGCAATGTAATGCACAGGTGAAGGTTGCCACCTACACTAGGTAATGGTCATGGATGCAGGGAATCGGAGTCTCACATCAATGTAGTACACTTCGGGCGCTTGATGACGTTCATTCGAGTTAAGACTCGGAGGAATAATTGTATTGCCGCAGGTCTCGTGGTGACCTTGTGAGCTGATGCGCCCAGGGCTTCCCATAGTGTAGAGCCGTAAATAACAGAAAAAAGTTATGGGCGTTGAACTACTTTTGGGATGCACCTGGGCCACGAGGTTCTTCTGATGAATTTACTACTGAGTGGTACGATTTTCATCCTGGACCTGAAAGATGCAACATTCAAATTCAATTGCGTGTGCAGCTGTCCAATGGCCTGTCGTATTAGAACATAAACTCGTGGGATTGGTGGTCGTCGATATAGCTTGAGCGCTCGAGAGTTCCAAATTTCAGTATTGTACGTAAGCGTCTGCTCTTCAAAATTCAAATTACCTTTGCAATGATCCTGACTCTCAATCCAAGTCGAAGCCGTTCTTTCCGTCATGTTCTTTTCCTCACGCTCCATGGCCAGGCCGTACAGACCATTGAGTTAGACACAGGAAGTCATTGACTCTCAGGCTGAGAGCGATGACGACCACAAAGCAAAGCTGCATAAGACGTCGCGAACTGTGTTCCATTGGCCTCTTGTCATCGTAATATTCTGCATGTTCGAATCTGTTGCTGGTCTCTACCCCCGCCTTTCTCCAAAGCTCTTCAGTATCTTCGGAAAAATTTATCACTCGAAAGAATATCCACCTTGTTCGTCGACCTTCTCAATATATGCGGTTCGACGAGATCGCACGGACGCCGCTTCCTATTCTGAGAGTTCACAAATTTTTCAATGTTTAGCTTGGTGGATCATGCCATGTGGCCCGCGCTGGGACAAACTCACCTGATGACCGCAAAGCACCTATCCCGCAAACGGTCAGCCCATCTTCCATTTTTCTGCGTTCTATAAAAGGTATTGAAAATATTTCAGTTCAGAGCGATTGACTGGGCATGGAAATTTGAGAATTGCCCTTCCACCTGCGGACCGACGGACTACACCTGCTTTATATCGCCTTGATGCCACTGTACCAGTTGATATTTCAACCCTGTCGTTCGACGTCTGACTGTTGCAGGTTGCGAAACTTGATAACATAGTTTTAGGGCAAGAAAGCTTGGATTGTCACAGAAAACTTTGTTGTGCGATGGACGACGTCCTTGTTTTTGAGTCAGAATGTTCGGACGACAAACCAAGCGGTAACTGCGATGTAGAATGATGACAGGCCCACAAAGAGATTGCGCCGGGTGAGTGATTTATCACTCTATGAAGTTCGCTGATAGCATAATTAAAACTCTAGCATGATCCAGCGCGCCACTGCGTACTTAAAATTCTGGTTATTGGGAGGAAACATTTGGTACAGGTTTCGGTATCTGGTCACTTCTACGGGGCGCTGATTGCATTGGAAGGGATCCATGTCAACAACTAATTTACCTCCGGCTTGGTGCTGTATAAACAATCCTTTGACGAATAGATTTGAAAATTTGATCAGTTTTCAAGATATGAGCATCGGTTGGTGGGCCAGGTTGGCCCATTTTCAAACTGCTATGCACCGAAGCTATTCCGCACTGCCTGGCAAGCATCTCTAGTTCACTAATCACTATTGATATCCAAACAAAACAGTGCAGAACGGTTTCCGAAGATTATTATGATTTTCCGCAGTGGAACCAGAGTGAAACGCTCTCCAGGGAATATCATCAGTGCACTGCATATGCTAATGTACTAGCAAGTCGACTCCCGTTATCTACTGTGCATGCAGTCGCCATAGGACATCCGAGCATTCACGAAGTGAGATGCAACCACAGTCGAAACACATGTCTTGACCAAGTCAATTAGATACTGCTCGCGTGCGATGGCTGTTTCGTATGCATGATGACTCGTATTTAAAGGGTTCCAATCTCGCTTTAAAGTAACGCATCTCAAACACCACCTCAGAAAAGTATCTTATTAAGATGACCGTGCTTAACATCAACAAACTCAGTTTCTATGTTTTACTCCTGTCAGCTGCCTTCGCACAGATCCTGGTGGTCAGTGCACAGGGCGGCATCATAGTAGAACCCGACGGCACTCTGGAGGGCCTTAGTGAGTGGATCCCGACGATTATGTGAAGCAGGACTGACGAGCTTCAAGCGATAGATTGAAACCTGAATATAGGTGGAGGGTTGAAAGTTGGCGCAAAGAAGGACATATCAGCACATGGGCTCGCTGAAGGTGACGTTGAGGATAGAAGATGTGTTGGCACGTACAGCATTGTTTGTCTATACTGAATGCATTACATGTCTCTCGAGATCCCCTGCTACTTTGTTCATGTACAGTGATTCTGGTCGGTCCACTCGGGGGTGTTACTTTGATGAAACCATGATCTCGCAGGGCTTAATTTGTCGGAGCAACTTCAGACTCCAACGTCGAAGCGAGGACCTTCGCATGTGCGGTAGCATCATGAGTGTAGGCCATACCGTCAAAATGCTGAGGAAGAAATCGTGAAGTTTGAATCTTGCGGTTATTTTCACTGTTGCCACAGTGACATGCGCAGCTTTGAAATCTACTTCGCCTGTAACTTCAGCCATTAGAAGAGCACTTCGGGCGAGCGAACTGACAACCAGACGAGACTTGATGAAGGTTGATGCGTTTGGAAATGATAACGTTAGGGCTAAGTTAGATCTAGAACGTTCAACAACTTTGATTGTCTTGTGGCTGTGTCCTGTGTCTGCGTGGTGGTTGGTTCATATCTCACTCAATTTTGCTTCTGTTGCGGTCAAATCTTACGCCAGAGGATGTCAACAACCTCCGATTTGGTGCACATGTATAAATATTAATAATTCTCCATGACGAATAGATCTGAAGATTTTCAAAATATGAGCGTCAAATGGTGGCCCATTTTCAAACTGGAAGCTATTCCGCACTGCCTGGCAAGCATCAATATTGATACACAAAGAAAACAGTGCAGAACGGTTTTCGGAAATTACCCTGTTCCGCAGCGGAAGCAGAGTAAAATGCTGTTGCTTGAAGGAATAATATCATCGCGCGCATGGTTTGAACCTCAAAAGCCGGAACAACTGTGATTACCGTGAATATATTTAGTAAACGAACTATTACATTAATCTTGCTTGGTGCATGTGCACTGCATGTACTAGTCTCATCGTAGGTTGACTCCGGTTATCTGCTGTGCATGTAGTCGCCATATGGCATCAGAGGTGATTAATGAATCACATGTTTTGACCAAAATAACGCTCGAGTGCGACGGCTGTTTGCTGTGCTCCCGGGCCCTTGTGTGCAGCGATGAACTTGTATTTAAAGGGTGTAACTCCCAATCTCACTTTAAAACAAACACATCTGACGCACCACACCTCTGACAGCCAAGTATATCATTAATATGACCGTGCTTAACATCAGCAAACTCAGTTTCTATGTTCTACTCCTGTCAGTTGCCTTCGCACAGATCCTAGTGGTCAGTGCACAGGACGGCATCGTAGTGGGCGACGACGGCACTCTGGAGGGCATTAGTGAGTGGATCCCGACAATTATGTGGAGCAGGACTGACGAGCTTCTAGCGATACACTATCCCTATTGAAACCTGAATACAGCTGGAGGGTTGAAAGTTGTTGCAAAGAAGGACAGATCAGTACATGGGCTCGTTGAAGGTGACATCGGAGGTGGAAGATGTCTTGGCACTCACAGCATTGTTTATATATACTGAACGCATTATATGTTTGTTTCTGAGGATACCCTGCTACTTTTTTCATCATTCATGTACAGTGATTCAGATTCCAATGTCGATTTACGCAGACGTCCTGTGCTTCGTTCGTGACACTGTTGGTGAAGAGAGTAGGAGTCGTGATTGTATGAATCTGATCTTGACACGACCATGACTTCAGCGTGCCTGTGATGGTGAACTCTGACGTGGACGAGCCAATCCTGGCAACACTAATCAGTACATATCAGAAATCGCGACATCACCTAGTACATCATATGGTCTTGCAAACGTGCTGTTCATAAAAGATCACATCATTCGGTGATATTCAAGGGTTACCTGTTATTCACTTTTTCTCGCGACTCTCAACCGTCTCCCTCACATCCGCTGGCAGCGCATTCAGTAGTGTTTTGTTCCCAAAGTGCCATGGACCGGGCTCTACTGGTGAGGATGAGGTGCTTGAGACCCGCAGGATGTTTGTGACTGACGTAGTGACGGCAATGTTGCATTTGTTGTGAATTTCGGCAAGAGTTATCAGATACTCGTGCAAGACGCCAGGGCCGCCATGCAGCATGATGAGAGGGTGTGCACCTGACGCAAAATCCTCGACAATTTTGTACCAAGTCTGGTACGTGTCACGTCTGCGACTTTGAAATCTACTTTTCCTGCACCTTCAGCCATTCGAAGAGTGCGTCAGGGGAGCGAACTGACAACCAAATGAGACGTCAGAGTCGGTCAGACACGACCAAGGTTGATGCGTTTAGAAATGATAACATTAGGACCGAGTTGGAGCATTCAACTTGGATTGTCTTGCGGCTGTTGTGTTATGTGTATGCGTGGTGTCCGGATGGTTGCAAACATGTATCCTTTGTTGGGAGTCGATCTAATAGTACTCACTCTGAGGCTCTGAGCATCGACTCGGATGCTGTGCTGTGAGGTTGCAAAGTTTGTTTACATAATTTAAAATTAAGGGATCGACTACTATGAACTCGGGCCCTGCGGGCCGGGTTGGTTGTGATATTAGTGAAATCAATCCGCATACGCATACTCAACGCATACTATTCAACCGTACCATATGTAACTATCGGGGATTTTATTTTGTTCACCAGTTCAGAGTAGCGGTATGCGACAAGAACTTCACAGGTTTGACACGTCAAAATTTCTGGTACCCAAGCAAAGCAGTACAGAATAATTCGTGGAAATTCTTATTTTCCGTGGTAAAAGCCGAGATTTGAAATACTGTCACTTATGGACCGGGAAGCCTTATTTCATAGCCATCAGTTTGCCACAAGTTATTATCAAAGAAAGTTTCCAAGGGAAGATATCCGCACAATCATAGTTTGAACCCCCAATTGAGACCGCCTCAAAGCTGTAGGCTACGGCCCATGCTGCATGTAGTACTAGTACTACCGACTAGTCGTGGTAAGTCGACTCCAGTTGGGAACACTGGGCCCGGAGGTTCCTTAGAGTAGATAGTACAGAGTATTTTAAATTAAAAACAACTCGACTCCAGTCATCTCCTGTGCGTGCAGAGCACCGAATTCCATCAGAGTATTCCCGAGGTGAGACAGATCATATCTAGGAGACTCATGCGCTCCAGATTTGATTTTTTGATGATCAAGTCAATTGAATAATGCTCAAATTGATGGCTGTTTTTTATGCTACGAAGTGGTATTTAAAGGGTGCAACTCCCAATCTCACTTTATAACAACGCATCCCAAACACCACACCTCAGCAAATAATATCATTAACATGACCGTGCTTAACATCAGCAAACTCGGTTTCTATGTTCTACTGCTGTCAGTTGCCCTCGCACAGGTCCCAGTGGTCTGTGTTGCAGAGAGCTTGAACAGCCTGGGTTCTGATGTTTCTGATGATTTTAGTGAGTGGCTCCCAGCGATTATGTGGAGCAGAACTGACGAACTTCTAGACAAGGAACCTGCGAATCCTTCTATTTGGCCTCTCTGAAACCTGCATACAACTGGAAAGTTGAAATTTAACGCAAAGAAGGACAGATCAGTACACAGGTTCGTTAAAGGTGACATTGGGGGGTGGGGGGGGTAGTAGAAGCTATTTTGGCACGTACAACATTGTTTATTTATCCTGAATGCATTACATGTTTCTCAAGATCCCCTATTACTTTGTTCCTCACCCATGTACAGTGTGATTTTGATCGGTCCACTGAGCGGTACTACTAGTAGACTTTGATGGACCCATGATCTTGCAGGGCTTAATTTGTCGGAACGACTGCAGACTCCAACGTCCCAGCGAGGTCTGCATGTGCGGCAGCATCATGAGTGCAGGCCATACCTTCCTCGCCATCGAAAATACTGAGGAAGAAATTGTGAGGATTAGATCTCGCATTCATTGTCGCTGTTGCCACTGAGACAAACCAAATCAACAAGACTCGTATCATGGACAAAACCCTCTAAGCGCAGAAGGAATCCTTCAGGGGTGAGCTGGAATGAAATCGAATCTCGGGTTGTGAAAATTTTACACCATGGTACTAAGGTACCTGAAGCATGAGAATGAGAACACGCCCTCATGAAATCACTGAAATAGCCCGCCATAACGAGAAGTTGCTTAGCACGCCGATAGAAGGATATGTGACTTCAGTCATAAGGAGTCACGGCAGAGCTGCAGCAACTTGAACAACGAATGTTTGACCGAAACCGACCAAAAAACTGTACAAACGCACGAGGAATGAATCGCAGTACCAGTCACGTATCTCTTGCCCACCAGACCCCAACTACCATTTGCACAGAACTGCTGGCAGTCTGGATCACGGTGGTGGCGATCATCAAAATGCATCATCAGAGAGTCACTAATTACTTAAAAGCAGTGACCCGGGTTGCCATCCAAACAGATAAGCGCCCACTTGGCAAGACGGAACGGATGTAGCTCACCGCTGCCAATGCGCCGCTTATGATGCGACCCTTCGGAGTAGCTTGCTGTCGATAATTCTCGATAAGCCCATCGGCAGAGTTAGGTTAACGTGGTAATAGATCTATGCCCAGGCTCCATGAAAAAAACGCATTATACGGTCGCCGCTGCGCCTGCCATGTAGTTAGCACTGTTTGTCACTATTTATGGATGAGTATATCAAACAGGAATTCTCAAACTAGGCTAAAGTTTTCGGCTGCGCAGACTGATGCTCTCTCAGCGCTCAGCACCGCACCAACTCCACGGACCACGATGCAGATCAAAGATCCTGTGCACACCATTGTTGGTGACCTTATGATACGAAACCTGGGAGCCTGATAACCGGCAGAGAGAAGGAAGCGACAGATACGAGGAGAAGGGATATGCAGAATGAGATATTTACTCACACACGAGTAGAATGTGAGTTATCTGTTTGCTTCACGGAAAACTCCCCTAATTTGACGGGTTATTTTTGGTCCTCAAGTTGGCATGCTGGCACGGTGTTACATTGATTGTTTTGCCTGTCGAAATGTCTCGTGACATCGAGCCCCTGGATATTTGGTTCATCAAGGCAGGAATCGTCATCGTCGCTCAATCCCATTTTGGCGAAGCAACCACTAGCAGGTGGTATATATATCATTGCCATACGTTCACCAAGTTCGCTTCTCACCCACACATATTCACCTACCAATATGACCATAGTCTCAAATGATCCCACTTGGTGGCCAATCATCAATGCATATCGTATTCAAAACTATTGTATAGGTTCGTAGAGAGCAGTCGGATGTTGAAACTGATGTCTAATCTAAGTTTGGCTGCGGTTTCGCAGTTGCCGCCTTTGTTGGAATAACATATGATTGGAGTGAGCGTGATGATATTACAGGACTTCTGATATCTTACAAGTGTCTTCAGCACTTACATTCGGACAAGAGGTATGTCAATGCTATGACCGGAGTTGCCAGCTCGCTAAAATGGTCTATAGGTTGAATTGGTTTGGGTGAGTAGAGTCTCATCAGAAGAACGCACATGAAAGCCTACTTAATTACAGAGACAACGCTGGTCCTTAATGACAGTTTTATATCTCACTGTATGTGGCTTGTTTGTCACGGTTACCACGTTGCGCTAACTTGAAAGTATCCTAGGTGCGCTACCTTGGAATCATATATGCTGCGTATGTTTGGAAGGTTAAATAATAGATGTATTGCTAATCGTCTATCTCTCATCAGCTTGGCCATCCTGGGTATGTTTCTGTAGTACATTTGCTCTCTTTGCTTCCTCTGACCAACGGCACACAGGCAGTGTTCAGACCATTTCGCTGACAGATACAGTGAGTTTTTTTTTGCAAAAATGCCTGTTGTTCCCCTCCAATCAATCGTGGTTCCCTGTAGGAGTGGGTGTGGTTCTTCATCAACTTCTTGGTTCACTAATAACTGCTACGATATATTGCCACAGATGTAAGTCCGTTTGGAGTGTGCGCTACCCGAGGCTGGTCACTGACTAGATTCGTCAGGTCGGATTATGTACGTCGTAATGAGTTGGACAATTGTTTTGGTATCTCCATTGCTGTGGGGTGAGCTTGGCGCTTGCGAGACCTCAGTGATATTGACATGACTGAAACATGCTGCAAGTCATCATCATCACTCGGTTAAATGCCATGTATCAAGGATCCAGAAAGATTCTGATATTTCTCATTGTCACCTTTCTGGCGGTCATCATTTTCGTCGGAGTGGTCGCCGTACTAACTACGATTCATACTTCAGGGGGTACGTTTAATTGTGGATGAAAACAAAGGTGCATGGAGCTCATTGATGCATGTTAGAGGAACTTATTCTCTCCGGCACCCATCAGTGCTCGACTGTCTTTGGGGGAAATATCCAATTTCTGATTTCCATGACTTGGATACTCTTCCTTGTGTGGGAGATCCTCGCACTATGTCTCGCAGTTTGGATTGCGGTAAAACGCTTCCGTGAACTACGGTCACGTTCGGCGGGAGAGATTGTCGGGGACAGTTACACGGTGTTGATAAAAACTCACGTGGTTTACTTTGCGAGGTAAGTTCATATTATGGCTATGTTCTTTTTTTTTCCACTAAAATGTCGGACATGGTAGCTCTGTTGCTGTTTCTTGCTTCCAGATCATTATTGAATTATCTCCAACACTCTCAGCAGTATGTCAATCTTTCAATTACCTCTGCATGCTACCGCTGTTTATCATTTCTGTAGGAATATTCCTCGGACACTCAGCTTTATATGGGGTTTCTTCGGATTTCGACAGTCGTGCAGACGTTTGTGCTGGGCCCCCGCTTGATACTTAGTATTCGAGAATATTACGCCAATCTCGTGGCCGACTCCAACGCAGCAACTGGGATGACCTCAATCGCTTTCCAGCAGCGCGTGCATATATCGACTAGCGATGGTGTGTAATACACGAAATGTTAAAGGCTGGCTGGTGCTCTGTAGCGAGCAGGAATTTTTTTCGTCTCCATTCCAAGCCTCGTTGCAGTACTTACGTAGCTGCCCGAAGGTTTTGGCAACATTTTCGTTGTAATGCGTTCAAATAATCTGCTATAGGTTCTGTTTAATTCGCTCATCCTCGAGGATAACTCGTGACTCACCGGCACCCCTTGTTGCATCGGAAACGCTATAGGATATCGGCTGTAGTCGTCACGCGTCATATCCAAGAGGCTATCTAATGTCATTCTACGTTGATGGTCTATATTTAAGCTATATTGTCATTTTATTGCATTATTACAGGCCAGTTAGAAGACACTTGAAATGCATTAATGACAGGACGGTACGCCAACGTTTTCCTGAATCCTGATGCTCATTACATCTTTATCAAGTTACAGGAACGCAAGAGACAACGATGTTTTACGGTACAAACTATCGAGAAGACTTTGCGAAGCCGTCGTTGTTTGCCGGTGCCAGAGACACCGGGGTTAGGACTTCAAAGACTCCGAGTCGGTGGCTTCCAAAGTGGGGCACGCTACAATCACTGGGCTGGTGAGCGAAACTCGAGTAGTGCTGAGCGGCCACAATTTCAAGTGGACTGAGTCGGATTGCAATGTCCAGTCATCATACCAAGTCAGCAAGCCCTCGAACTCAAGCTTAGTGGACCATGAACAAGACTAAGCACGATCAATCATTTGCAGATATGTTAAAACATTCACATTGCTCGAGCAGTACCAAAGTTTGTCCAAAAAGAGCTGTACTGATTGACTCAACACTAAGCATTGTATCATCAACCATGACTCGGATATCAAACCGAGAGCAGAAACATAGCTCACTGTCGTGATATGCTTCTCAGGCTACCGGCTTAATGCAATATGAGACATTGTTTCCATGTTCCTAAGCGCACAGGTGAGCCATGTGGTTGAATCCTGGTTGCTCAGTGACTCACGTCTTGTGTAGAAAAGCAAGTAAAGTTCTTGTTCGGGCAGCAGTCTGTTAATGGAGGGTTGCAATATTCCCCCACTCCACTACACTGGGCATTTGCAGCCTGGGTACTGACAGCCATAGATGATGCTGTCAAAGCACAAACAAGGGCAAGGAAGGAGAAACGCATTTTCTGTGGGAGCTAGTGTGAAGTCTTAGAAGACTATAGGAGGACGACCAGCTTTTATATTCTGCCTGGATATATTTATGGATGCGATTCTGGTCAATTTGGCAGAATCGTTATTGCTGTCGGATGGTAGAATTCCGGTTCCTCTGCATGCCATCACCGCGGTCCATTCAGACCACCTGGTTCACGTTCACGTATGCTCTCCTCGCATTTCGTCGCTCCTTCGTCGCTCTCAACTTAACACTGATGAATCAACCTCGTTTCAACGACCCTCAATGCCAAGTGTATTTTCTCGTCGCGGTCCTCATGCTGTCAAAGTTGCTGCAATACGTGACAAACGGGTACGTATGTCTCCGTTATGTTCCCAGTCATCGAATGATTTATATGCAGGCACTGTATGTTGCTCCATGGCCACGAGTTGACGACAAAGCGAGACCACGGCATAGCCATTCGTAAAGCCAAGCACATGGGATTTTCACGTTGCCCACAACACTGCAGCCGATTCATTTGAATGCATTCTTGAACCTCGACAAGATATATATCTGTACGCCAAATTCCCAATTTACGTAATCTATTTCCCCAGCACTGGCCAGTTCTAGTCACGGAGACAGCCGTCACTGTAATGCATCACTATGGCAAGCAAGAAGTGGACTCACCCTTTATGTCCTCTTACAAGTAGCGTACCCGCCATTTACACCCCCATTGATGACAGCGCAACACTCAATACAGTTGCAGCTTTCAATGACCTCGGTCTGGTGATCTATATTACAATAAAACACAAACGGCATGTTGTTGTTAAAACCGGCGAATCGTGCGCACGCATACTGGTCTGCAAGCGCCCGTAAGCACGCGATCAGAGATCGAAATACGGGTATGCTGAAGGTTCTCACTATTCTGGGCACATGGGCTGCCGTTGGGGTTTGTCGCTGCAACGAATACTGTGGCGGACGCGATCATAGCGGTGAGTGAGATGAACTTCATTGTAACACTTAAGGACAGTTTTGGATGTTTTTTTGTTATCGAATTGAAAGTTATCGCTTTGCTTTTATACACAGGCAGTAAAAGGCGCTCAGCCCAAAAACTTGCAAGCAACCTAATGCGCCGTGACAACGTGTTAGCCTGAGGGTTTCGGGATGAAATTAATTGACAAATTATTAGCCTGCTTTTTAGCCAGGTGGCTCTTGGGAAGTTATTAACCAGCGGATTGTTAAAGGGATGTTCAATTCTAAAATCTCGTTGTCAATGTCGACTTAACCTTACGGCCGTCCTCTCGTAAACTACTTACGCAGACCCTGAACCTTTCCCGATTTAGCCGCTACCGTGTCGGTTAAACCTTCGCATGGGAGGCATTCTACACCTTTTCACAGAGTATCCTCGTCCCAATCCTCGCTGTATAGAGCCCAGGTTAGCTACCTGAACATTCCCATGTGGGAGTAGTAATTTTCCTAAACATTTATTCATGATACTTTTGAATCATTGATTTGGGGAAAGATTTAAACATTATTGAGCAATACTACATAGAATGGTTTACTGGGAATAGGATTAGGACGAGGATACTCTGTGAAAAGTAGATTTCGTAATAAACATGAGAAGCTTTGAGTAGTTAAATTGGGCTCTAACAGCAATTGCAAGGAAGGATAGTGACAAGATGTAGAGTGCAGTAGACGCAAGGTTTGACGACTAAATCAGGAAAGGTTCAGGGTCCACGTAAGTATTTACGAGAGGACAGCCGTAAGGTCAAGTCGACATTGACGACGACATTTTAGAATTGAGCATCCCTTAAGGGATGCTCAATTCATTCAGTCCGTGTTCACCTGGGAGTCGAGTTTGGTTGTTTAAGCTTAAGTTCAAGCTTAAGCGCTTCATTTCCGCCTCCGTAAATTAGTTTCAAGCCCGAAGCGGGACAGACGTGTCTCGTAGTTAAAATATGCCTATAATCTTGCTTTCGTAGCTGTGCACGGGGCATATTGATCACTTTTGAACGTCGAACGACGCGTTGAATTGGCATTGACTCATAGGAACTGATGACAAAATCGCCATATAACGGCCAGCGTGCGGTTGTAAGTGTCGGTAATCAGTTTCCTTGCTCGGATCCCAGATGAACGCGAACTTTTAGAATTGAGCCATCCCCTTAGGGTGTCTCACTCACGCGCACTAAAAGAGAGAAGAGGGCGGCATCCGAGTTGCCGTGTGCAAAATCAAATCACGTGTCCTTTGAGGTTTCCAAAAGCAGCCCCTATTGGTAAACATTCTTCAGCCACCGTAGCAAACCTCCGGACAAATAGCAACTTCGAAAACTGAGCTTAGGGTTTACATCTTTGTTTTGTACATGATCCTGAATATGTTTGATGGAGGCAGTAGTTCCGAGTTGACGACGCTAGAGCCCGACGTGACACTGGAAAAATCAATGCACATGACTTTCACGTGACCGTATCTGTGGTAAGTTCTTAGTGGTCAAATCCATTTCACCAACTGCCACGATGATCAGCTCCCGCCCAACAGGTATAGCATTTGATGGCGACTACCGCCATTTGACGAAGACCCCAGGAAATAGAATGCTGAAATCACGAAGTGCCCTCCAGGAGAACGTCGGCCGCCACGTACCCCTCACAGTGGATGGAAAAGCGAAGAAAGTTGCGTTGCAAAAAGCTCCGTTTTGCCCAAATACGTTGCGTGAGCTAGTTTCTTCTTAATATCATGTCACCTGCTCTCATAAGGCACTGTAGAACCACAGAAGATCCTCAAAGGTCACGATGGAACAACAAAATCCAAGGGAAAGGAACCAGTCATAGTCGCGCCCTCTCGACCTCTGGGGGACAAAACGCCCTTTCCAAACCGCGTTGCCAACCATGCCACACCGTTGCAAATGACAAAAATTATCTTTGATGTCACACCCGGTGCACTTCTTCGCCCAAGTTCCGCACGAAAACATGTTAGACTTCCTCGCAGCGCCAGCAAGAGCTTTCAGACACCACTCACTGGTGGAAATCACTGGGATGTTAGTGATATAGACATTAATCCAGAGGTCGTAGCGGCACCTACTCAATCGATTGAAGAAGACTACGATGAGATCGAGTACATGCCTCCGAAGCTACCTGGTGGGTAACCTTGACAAACGCTCTTTCCTGCTAATGCATCAACGCGTGTAGAAATGCCATACGAACCTCCGTTTGAACTTCCGGATTACAAAGAAATCGGGAGAACCTTTCTCGCTCTTACCCACTCCTACCCGATCGACGATATACCGACGCATACTACATCCACGGAATTCACGGCAGTTGATTCTGATGACAATTTTTTTGCCCTATGCAATATCTCTCTCCCCCATCTCGGTAATTAAATGTTACACAACGTCTATTCTGATATTGACTTCCGTTGCGTATAATCAGACGATGATAGTCCGTTCTCGCGGGCCAATTCTGCACCGAAGCCTAGACCCGAGGTGACTCGAATTCCTCCGTCACTGAAGAACGCTACTCGTCCAACCCAAATTACAACGTCAAGAGCTATTCGCGCTGCATCCACAATGGCCCATTCGACTCCGGCTGATACCTCCCGTTCGAAATCTGGCCCACGAGCTGTTACGCGTCTAGGTATGACAACTTCGAAGCCAGTGACCCGCGCAATATCAAGTGCCGCAGTCGTCAAGGGGAACACATCTAGAACACCCTCAACACGTGCGCCTTCTGTAACTATATCAAGAGCGCCATCTACCACCGTGATGACGAGGACGCGTTCTGCAAGTGCATTAGCCACTGGTACGAAACTCCAAGTAGGTCCTGCAAGTGGGAAGTTTGGAGCACAGCCGAGGACAGGTGCACATGTGAAGAGTGGTATGTCAACGAAGAAGGCAGTTCAAGAAATTGGGATTGTCTTTGAGGATAGCTGGCAGGAAGAGGAATTTAGGTTTAGCGTCTAGGTTTTTGACCTTCTAAATCCTGTATACAATACGAACAAGTTTGCTGTCTCGTTGCCTATTGCCCATCGTCTTGAAGCACACAAATTGCTTTCCGTTGATTTAGTTTGTCTAGACTTGTCATTCAGATATGTTCTGATTGCAGTGAAGATATCAGATAAATGTTCTTAAAGCCAAGAAGCAGCTGGTACACGGACAGATCACAAGACAAATGAAGAGATGTACTAAAAGGCTTACTGCCACCGCTGCAGTGAGGCATGTGCATGATGCTTCAACATCGGGTACGGCGTGCAACAGAAGGTTTGGTATACTTGATTCTACGTCAGGCAGCGAAATCAGCATCGGTACGAAGTTGTGGTGCTACTCATGCAAGAGAAAGAGGGTCAAAATCAGTCAATGCTGTGGTACATTCCGTCAGAAAGTCGAGATCCCACTCCATTTCCGCAGGTGGTCTGTCCGTGCTTTTGCCTGCCATGTGCATCTTTTGCGACATCCACAAAGAGGCTTGGTTAGCAGTAGCTCGAAGCTTTGGATCCTGGTGCCACAAATTCTGGACAAAATCCCACATGTCGTCATCCAGTCCTCGTTGAAGGCACACGTTATCCGTAGGACGCAAGGGACGGCTTCCCATCATGAAATTGGCATCCACTGCCTGTGGGGACAACTCCCCGAATGGTCGTATACCATTGTACATCTGAAAAGGGAAAGAGATCAGTCCATAGTTAAATATCACCACCGGGAACCGCACCTCATAAGATATGCAGCCAAATGCGAATATATCACATGGGCGTCTATCCAGGGCTGATAAGAGACGTGAATTTGCACGTGCCTCCAAAAGTTCAGGCGCCATGAAAGAGGGGGTTCCCGCAACAGAGATTATGGTGGTCTGAAGCTGAGCTTGAGAGTCTTGCGTGGTTGCAAGGCCGAAGTCGGCCAAACACGCACGTCCGGAGGATGTGACTAGAATGTTGACCTTGTAACAAATCTTCAGTGGCGTTCTCAACGATCAAGGCATCATCATACCCCTTTCAGGTCGCCATGCACAATTGTAGGTTGCATTCCATGAAGGTATTCGAGACCTCGCGCAATGTCCAATATCTGACCATTTCAGTAAACACCGGAAGCCAGAATTCTATCACTGACCAGAGGTGCACGATCAGCGTCAGTTCGTTGTAGATACGCGTTCAAATGTCCATTCTTCATCCAAGGAGACACCAGACAGGTCCTAGGTGCACCATCATTAAGATGGAATACACCGTAGAATGGCAGGCAGCTAGCATGCTGGATGTGATACCAAACGACTGCCTCGTTCGAAAAATCCTACAGGCCCTTATGTTATTCAAGCTTCCTGCGTGCGCAAGAATCATACTAACCTTGAGAAACTGCTCGGTGGTGCGGCCGACAGCCTGAATCTCTTTCACGGCTACGAAGCGACCGAGTAGTTCACCTTTAGAAATTACTCCAGATCCACCATGGAGGTTGGTTGGCTCCAGGTTGTCGATTCGGCGAAGCTGCAGGCTTTGAGGAAAATGGCTTGACTTCTTCGACAGTTTGATGATAGTATCCAGGAACCGACATTTGTACCATCCTTCTAATTGGTCTGACTTCATTACGAGTAACTACGAGCAAATCAGCAACGAGGGCATCGAAAATGCGTGGGATTTTACTGTCTGCAGTAAGTCTAGCATAGACTGGGCCTTATCGTCTTTGAGCGCCATTAACTGAGAAGTAGCATGTGAGTCGGTCGAACAACCAGCAATCAAAGCCCCAATGTCTTGAATGTCTAGCGGGTGTAGTCTGGACTGACTGTTGAGAGATCGGTTACAGACGTGCAACTTCACTTGAGCCTGAACAAGATCAGCTGAATACACAATAGGGAAGGCAAGCGCCGACCTGGCTCATTATTCCAGACAACAAGTCCTTGATGGCCCTGAAATTTATAAGACACCACATGTTGCCCTGTGACGTCCAGTCTCTTCTCATCTTCTCTAGGTCAACCAGCAGGCTACAGCAACGTCAGATCAGACAACGAAGGCAGAATCTGGAATGTACTTCGGCTTGTCAGGGGTACAAAGATTAAGGTGCGTAAACACATGCGCGTACAAAGTCTATCCATAGACACTGTAAGACCCACTGCGTAGCTCCATAACGAATGATCTCACTGACCGGTAAAATGGGCATGCACCGCATCCCTTTGATGCATGCCTGTCCCGCTGCTGTGTCCAAGCCCTCGAATTCATCCACCAAATCCTGTACCTGAAACCTCACTGAGTTACGAAGATGCTGTGTAGGGGTTTGGGGAGAGTCCGTTCGGTGATTACGGGATAGCGCAATGTCGTCGATGGTCGTTGGTGCGGGAGGCCGATCAGGATTCTGCTGCTGCCAAACAGAAAACCGTGTGCTCGGAACTGTACTCAGCGTAAGATCGGATTCTGTGCTCAGCGTATTGGTCGATTCAGAAGGAACGCTTGTCAAGTTGCCTGTGGACGAGCTAGGAGAAACTGTTGATCGCTGCGAACCATCATATGCATCATGATAACCAAAGTTCCTGGCATGCAACGCCTGGAAATTTCTTGCAAAAATGTGGTTCTCTCGAATATGATGATTTAGCTCCCGAGTCGCCATAACTTTATGACAGTGAATGCATTGTATCGAAGGTACGAACCGTGTCACCGGCATAATACAGAGAGAATGGCTATTTTCGTTCTATATGGTGTGATCACGGGAGACTATCACTGAAGGAAGACGAAGAGAATCGAGAGTCTAGTTTAAGCACTTTGAAGTGCTTTATATGGCTGTGAAGACTGCTGTAGCCAGAGCATCAATTACTTACAACAATAAGTATAAGCACACGGATTGCAACGTTGAAATTGGGATGAATACGTCGCAGCTGCATCCAAACCGAAGTGGCATAAGCTGAACCGTATACAATACAAGCAAGATAATAACAAGAACTGTCGACAAACTGTAGCAGCCGGGATGAGCGGCAGTCTCCGAGTAGTCCGGAATTTACCGAGCCACATAAGTTCGACGAAGTTTTTCATTCTTCCTCGCCGATTCCTTATCACTCTTCCACTTTTACTCATGGGGAAGGGACATTATTCTTCGGCATAGAAGGATTTCTACAGCTTCACTTTCGCTAGCAGCGCTATGCCTTTTGTTCTGTACATCTGGCGATGATGGTCTTCTAGATAGTGGTGAAAGCTACAAAATACCAAACTGAATCTATATGTTACCTATTTCTATTACGCCCAATCTGACTCGGGTCTCCATGATGAGGTCACCGTTATTCGTTCATCGCGATCCTCACTGTGTTAGCTGGGCTCGCGGATCATGCTTTTGAGGATGATTGCCTGCCAGAAACTCAGCTCATTCGAACGCCAAACATGGGAGCCAAAACATACGCCGTGACGCTGAATTTGAGCGACGTGAAGACGATCGTTAGCTTCACGACATTGCCAACAAGTTCGGACCACCCTCGCTCATCGAGGATGACCATATCGTCATCCTCTTCGCCATGTTGTCGATAGAATCGACCATAGATCGTGACCTCGGGCTTGTACCGAAACTCAGATATCCACCAGTCTTCTTTCGTGGCAAATCTGGTTATGAACATATCGACTGCTTTCTGCAATTGTTTCAGATCATGAAAAGTCTGGACGAGGGGGCGCTTGCCCTGTAGCTCATGGCTTGTAACGCTGCTCTTCCAAACGCACGTTTGTCATTTCTGCAAGTAACAATTACCTGCGGAGGGATGGACGTCGCAGTAGCAACAAATTCATGTAGCGTGTGTAAAGCAGAGACAACATCACCAGGCAGGGCTGTGTGAGCTTGGGAGGACTGTTGAACAGATTCCATCCGACTCATGGTGTCCGCAAATGAATAGAAAACGGCAGTACGGCGGCGCGGCCACAAGTTCACCACGCTGTGAATAAGATGCACATCCGAGTTAGACCATGATGATAGCACGGGAACGAGGCGTGAAGCGCCTGACTACCGTGAGTGACTAGCAGGAATTTTCCTTTCGAATTCGAATTTCTATTATATACGTAGTGATTGACATCTTTTCTCTGGCTAGAAGTTCTACGTGGTCCGGCGATTGGGCAAAATACCCTTGACTCTTCCGTTCAGTTGCATCGTTTGCGTTTAGGCTCTTAATTAGGGAGAGAGACGTGTCACGGCAACCGAATTCAAACGCTTTCCCTGCTTTGAGTAAGTAATACTTTTTTCCGCCGTTTTGGCGCTGTGTTTACTAAATGTCACTGGAAGAAAACACGGCAAACCTGGGATCCAGCTTCCCGTTGAAATACGAGTCAGTATTCAAGTTCATATATCATGATGCATGTCAATAACATCGTTGTCATCCAGAAAAAGGAGCGACTATGATCTTCCTTCCATCAAGGTCTGACTGAGGAATTTCCTCCCTGAAACTTCCTCCGGTAGCCCATGGCAGCGGGCCGCACAAGCAGAGTCGATCTTAGGTCATATCATGATGTACGAGCTTCGGATTCTGCCTACCTGTCACTGGCACATCGGCGCAGGCGATTCTGCTTGAACAAATCTTACCCGCTTTCCCAACCAAGCAACTGAATTGAATTCCTGTGGGTTTGGGAGCAGGGAATCACAGATGAAATAGTGGGGTCGACGAAGACATGTCAGACCTTTCTGGGCCGGCCCTGACCTTGCATCGACTGAGTATACTCTATGATTCAACCCTACCTCGTTTTCCCAGCCATTATCCGAGGATCAAGCCGGTAAAGAGTTTGAAGCCGGTATCATCAGGGAAAGCCTCCTCAGCTAAATTTTACTAATTCACTGAAATTCTCGATAAAAACAACAAATTATCGTGGATTATCGACTTTAGAAAAATTATAATGTTTATACTTACTATTTTACTGCCTTCTCCATAAGATATAATCCCGAGCAAATAATGTATAATTTTGTGAATTTATTTGATATTCTAGGCATTTGTGAACTAAATGTTGTGAATTGTGGAAAGAATATGTTGAATTTCGACGAGAAAATCACGCGATTCAGACAGTATTACAAGAAAACAAAGTAGCATTTGATTAAAAGTGAGTGGATAGATCGGCGAGGGGGATCAACAAATCTGCGCTATTTACGGGTATAGACCAACATAGTAGAAGCTAATCCTCAACCATGCCATCGAGGTCGAGTAGTGCCAGTGCATCTTCATGCTCAGTGGCCAGACGATCATTTCCCTTCCGTTTCAACACCCTGCCAGCAGCGTCAATATACAAATCGAAGCGGCGGCACCACGCACACCAGCGAACTTAAAACTTACTGTACAGCTCCATAGATATCGGCCATCAAGTGGTGAAACTTCCCAGGTGCGTCCTTCTTCAAGTCCTCGAGGAACTTCACATGAAAGACATAGGTTTCACTGAATTGATTCCCCGTGAAATTGAACTTTCCCGGCGAACCAAGTGTTTTCCAAAAGAGGGCAGCGTAAACCTTTGAAAAAAACGAGTCAGTGCCGCTCAATGACCTAGGGGAATGGACATTACTGATGTCGCGACCAGCGCCAGCAACGGAACAGGTATTTCGGGGCGATTGGCCTTGTTGTTTGCAATCTTGACGAAGCGCTCCGCATATTTGACGCCAATGGACTTCGTGCCGTTGAAAACTCCAGAGTATATGAGGAAGATTAGTAGGTCACCCTGGTAGGGCTTTTTCCCGATAGGCGAAGGTTCATCGTTGAGCTGGTGAAGAAAGAAAGTTAGTAAGAGCTGTGAGGCATGGAGGTGATGATATGTAGAAAGGGAATATGTTAGCGCATAGGAAATTGGGATAGATGATATGTAGAAAGGGAATATGTTAGCGCATAGGAAATTGGGGGTAGATGATATGTAGAAAGGGAATATGTTAGCGCATAGGAAATTGGGGGTAGATGATATGTAGAAAGGGAGTATGTTAGCGAGAGACCAGGGCATCAAACTCACATCGAACTTCAAAGCATATATATATGCGTGCTTCTCCATGAGTCTTTTTGCCTTGACTACGCTAAGACCAAGGCGAAAGTAGCTGTCGATGTTGGCGCATGCAACCTCTTTCAACTCACGGCGTAATAACGGAAGGCGTGGCTCCACCTCAAGGAAAAAATGTTAAAGATAAAAGAAATTGTGATGCCAAAGGACTTACCAAACTACCGAGTTGAGCGGCATACTTCGCATCCGCTTGAAGACGTTGTTTAATGGCGTGTAGGCCACGTTTCTCAGCCACTGTAAGCAAAGATTGCAGCGAGACTTGGTTTTTGTCGATCAGTTCAGGATAGGCATCAACAAAGACAATGTGACACTTGGCGTCCACAATCGCGTCCCGGACCACTCGTCGAGTCTCCTGGTTTTGATCGAGCAACTTTACCTTACCAGACTCTGTTCGAATGAGAGAAGCAATGCTGTGGCATGCAGCGGAGGTGAGTTTGGGGTTGGCGCTGTCACTGGAGTAGAGTTCTGAATCCCCGCAAGTGGTAGTAGTTTCGTCGATGGACTCTGAAACAGCGTTATCGAGATCACGCCAGGTTGGAGTCTAGTAAATGAGTCATTAACTGAATTGTGTCCAAAAAGATGAATGAATTTGAACTCGCCTCCGCAGCTTGTTTGAGTTCTCGAGCCGACTGAGATTTTCCATGTGAATTTTGAACACCCTTGACGTTGTCAACGACAAGCAATTGAGGGACCTTCAATTGTGAGTCACGCGACTCAGATAGCGTGTGAATTAAGTAATCTATCACTGACCTCATCAGATAGCATCATGGCGGTGGTCTCTGGTTCCTCTCCTTCACTCTCCTCGTGGTCAGCGTCCGAACCATCATCATTGACCTGTTCATCGGAGTCAAGCTCGTCAGACTTGGACAATGCAGACACATCCTGCATTGCGTATGTTCGACGGAGTTTGTGAGGTCGATACACGCCTGCTACGCACTTCTGAGTAAGACTGCCTCTTTAAGCGCCAGTGGATAACTAACCTCGAGGTTTTTCAAGTTCAGGTTCCAGGTCTTCGTCCTCACCACCGCTAGACTCAGCAACATCCTCCTCATCTGTGAAGGTACGCTGGCGCTCTGTTGTATACCGTGAGGTTAGTCTAATTGCTATGACTCATCGTGTAGAACCAGCAATGCACTCACTGTGGGCAGTCACATGTGGAGGCGGATCCACTTTTGTGCGCTGGATGTTCTCTGATCAAAGGTAAGTGTTTAGTTCATGTACTGTAGGGAGGAAAAAAACTCTTACTGTTGGCGCTTGGTGCTGATTTTTTTCTGTTTCTGATAGATACTGTCGCCGGGACCCGAGCTTCCTAGTCGAGTTGGCGGGGACGGTTTATGAGCTTTTTTTGTTTCTTTAGGCTTCCAGACTGATCTCGCAGGTGAGTATCAAATATTCATGTTAGGATGGTTGCATACTTACCAGCATTTTCCATAGCTCTGGTCTTGGCTTTTCGCGGCTCTGATATGAAGCCCATAGTGAGTACTGTCTGACTCTGAGTTTACCAGTAGCCACTTACCACGAGAATTAGTAGGTGCGGACATGGTAAACTAGATAAAAAAGACGGGAGGCTAACAAAGGACTGTGAATTGTCAAGACGAGAAATTGGGAGGGAGTTGAAAGGTTTGAGGGCGCCGTCAAGGTTTTTAGTGTTTTTCAACATCGGGGGCAGTTCAACTCAACTGGCCCTGACTTTAGTTTCGGTGAGTTTCTCAATGTTTACCTCAGACTGACCCTCAAAATGATTAGTGCTGTTTTACTAGCTCGTACGTTTGCACAGCAACACGGATCTTGAGCTTGCACGTAGCCCCCTCAATCCCTCTGCTCACTCCTCGAGTCCGTCTGATCACTCGAGTCCCTCTGCTCGCTCTTCAAGTCCCTCTGCTCGCTCTTCAAGTCCCTCTGCTCGCTCTTTCGATCCCTCTGCTCACTGCTCCCACGTATGGCAACACAATGCCCTGGTTGCGGCCGAGATGATCTCACAGTTACGGGTCTCAGTCAGCATCTTGCCAAGAGCAGCAGCCCACATTGTCAAGCGCTGTACCGTCAGTCACGGTTAGAAATACCTCGAGCCAATGAAACCGGTCCTCACAACGAGTTGGAGAGGTCTGATACGGAGGAAGGTTATGGTGAGGATGAATTTACGTGGGCTACCGAGCAAGGCAGCGATGGCGAAGGCGACGGCGGCGGTGACAGCGATGGTGACTCAAATGATGGTTTGATTCTCGAACATGAATGGGAGCCTCGGGTCGAAGAGCGAGAGGATGATATGGCTCATAACGACGCATACCAGGAAGATGAGCACGGCGCTCAATACGATGAGCACGTTGCTCACCAGGACATTCAAGCACGTGCGCAAGGGCAGCACGGATGTGTGGTTGTGGCTTACCCAGATCCGCGCGCTGGTCGAATCATCAATCAAGCCAACTGCCGTGCTGCAAATGTGGAATACGGGGCACACCTTTCTAATGCAGAGAGGGATAACGTGTATCATCCGTTTGCTTCTAAGATGGATTGGGAGGTCGCAAGATGGGCCAAGCTGCGTGGACTCAGTTCAACATCGTTATCTGACCTGCTCGCAATCCAGGGGGTAAGACATGCCATTTATTTATACATTTGTCTACATAATTAAATAATTGCAGGTCAGTGAACGCTTAGCGCTCTCTTTCAAGAACGCAAATGAGCTGAATTCAATGATCGATCACGAACTTCCGACCAGCCGGCCGAAGTTTAAACGAGAGCAGATCGTTGTCGCTGGAGAATCCTTTGACGTCTATTATCGTGACGTGATTGAATGTGTCAGGTCACTATACAGTGATCCTGACTTCGCGCAGTATCTTTCGTTTGCCCCCGAGCGGCATTATACCGATGAGAGTGAGACTGTTCGTCTCTTTCACGATATGCAAACAGGTAAATGGTGGTGGGACACGCAGGTACGTTGGGTCCATAGTATATATGATATGTGCTTGGTACTTACAACACTACAGAAAAAGCTCGATCAGCGCCGTCCAGGTGGGACCATCATTCCCATCATTTTATCGTCCGACAAAACGCAAGTAACGCTGTTCCGCAACAAGTCTGTCTATCCGGTGTATCTCACAATTGGGAACATCCCGAAAGAAATCCGACGCAAGCCGTCATCTGGTTCCTACATTCTACTCGCTTACTTGCCATCAACACGGCTCGAACACATAACCAACAAAGCTTCACGCCGGCGAACTTCGGCCAACTTATATCACGCATGCTTGAGCCGTATTCTCGCTCCACTCAAATCTGTCGGACTAGATGGACTGCATATGGCTAGTGGAAATGGTGATGTCCGCCGTTGTCATCTATTATTCGCCAATTTCATTGGCGACTACCCAGAACAACTCCTCGCTACTGGGATCAAATTTGGAGAGTGTCCGAAATGCGATATCGACGCTGACGAAACGGGTAGCAATACAGCGCCGTTTCACTTACGAAAACTTGGCGAGGTGCTAGATGCACTCGCTGCGTTCGCTGAAGGGAATCTGCCCTTTGTTCGCGCTTGCGCTGCGGCGGGCATCAAGCCAATTGTCCATCCTTTCTGGGAAGATCTTCCGTTCGCTAACATTTTCCGTGCAATCACTCCAGATGTCTTACACCAGCTGTATCAAGGCTTGGTAAAGCACCTCGTAGGATGGTTGACGGCTGCTTGTGGAGCCGCCGAAATTGACGCTCGCTGTCGCCGGCTTCCTCCAAACCACCACATTCGTCTGTTCAGCAAGGGGATCACTGGCCTGTCACGCATAAGCGGGACTGAACATGCTCAAATCTGCCGCTTCCTCCTTGGTATCGTGATTGGTATCCGGTTGCCCAACAATTTAAACGGAAACCGACTCTTACGTGCAGCACAGGGTCTACTCGACTTCCTCTATCTTGCACAATATCCGTGCCATAGTTCAGAAACCTTGCAACTACTGGACGACGCACTCGATCGTTTTCACGATAATAAGGACATTTTCGTCGAACTCGGAATCCGACACAGTTTCAACTTACCGAAGCTGCACGCCACCCGCCACTATCATCTCATGATTATCATGTTCGGTACCACAGATAATTACAATACAGAATACACTGAGCGGCTCCACATCGACTACGCGAAGGATGCTTACCGGGCCACGAATCATAAAGACGAATTCGTACAGATGACACGCTGGCTCGAACGTAAGGAAAAAATTTTACGCCATGCCAAGTTCGTCAGCTGGCGACTTACTGGCGCTCAACAATTGAAGCCTCACCACTCAATTCCACCCGATATGACTTTCCGCCGGCTTCAATCGATGACGAAGCACCCTAGTGCAAAGGCCGTCAGTATACAAAAGCTCATTGATGACTACGGCGCTACCTATTTCCGCGAAGCACTCGCACGCTATATCACACAAGTCAGCCACACCAATGATCCAAACCCCCCCCATGGTCTTGCACTGGATGTGTTGGCCCACGACATTCATCTCCCATTCCGAACTCTCCCTGTTTTTCATAGAATCAAGTGGCTGTCAATAGATTCTCGCGGTCACGGCAACACGACAGTCACGTTGGACTCTGTCCATGCCAGACCACGACGGAGCTCGGGTACTCATCCGCTGGCTCGCCGTTCGGATACGGCTCTTGTGAGCCTCGGTCCAGATACAGATGCTGTTAGTGCCGGTATTCAAGGTATGTTTAGCAAGGTGACACGTCACTCACGATTGACCGAGTCAACTAGGGTTCCGTGTTGGGCAAGTACGAGCCGTCTTCGCACTTCCAGCCAAATCAATACCACTCCTCTTCCCACCAACAGTCGAGGTGCCCAACCACCTAGCTTATATCGAATGGTTTACTCCATTCCTTTCTGCTCCCGATCGACACCACTGGACTTTACAAGCTTTCGCGATCCATGGATGGTGGCGAAAAGGTGGCCAGTGTCGTGCCATTGGCAAACATTGTGCGCAGTGTCCATCTCATACCGAACTTCGGCGCTGTTGTCCCACGAGAATGGACGAGCGACACCGTCCTCGATGATTGTAACTCATTTTGGTTAAACTCAGTATTTAGATAGATACACTTTCTGTATTTTCAAATAATTCTGACATTTTTCAAAATAATTCTGACATTTTTGCGTGATTTATTTCATACATCTTTATCTCCTCAGTCTCTTTCTTTATAATACTTGGAATTTCAGACTATTAGATAAAATTTTGAAAATCACAACGTTTTTCTCAAATTATAACGTTTTTCGCTCGGGAGGGTTTTCCTGATGATGTTTCTCGTGTTCTCGCAGAACGTATCTCACAGCGTTTCAGGTACATGGCCCCATCGCTAGGCTGATATGTCAAGGCTCGTATGTATATCCCGGGATTCAGTCGTCGTCCAGATAGGTTTTAAACATCATTTTCAAAGAAGGAATATCATGGTGCATGTTTCATATTCTATTGAGTACACCATTGAAAATTTCTGGCATGCGTCAAGTTAGTGTCACTTGACTTAGCCACTTCGTCGTCGAATGTCCAATTTATACGAATCGAAGGTACTACATGTGGACAAACATTAAAAAATGTGTAAAGTAATATCAATGACGCCTAAAAATCTTCTGCGGAGTATTCGCTGTGGGATGTTTGAAGACGAGCAACCGAGCTGTTGCAAACACTACACCATGATCAGCCGATCGAGTGCAACTATGTAGCTATTTCTGAGATGTCACAAGTCACACCCGGATCACCTCGAACTTGAAGGTAAGTGTGTACCATCTTTACAGTATTCGACGTCCTATCTCACCTTTGCTTTGAATTTGTATCCTGTTACTTGTATATCATTGGGACTAGAACACGTGCGTATAACATTCAATACATGATCAATGATTTCTTCGGCTCACGAGATACTCATCAGCGCTCTGCTCTCAAAGAAACTGATGAGCATGTCGGTGATCATGGCTGCGATATTCTAATGACAGCTCTTCCCTCAGCATGAATATAGTCAGGGAAGCATAGCCCACGATATTCATAACCAAGCTGCCATACATGTGCATACGAGCTCGTTGGGCATACGCCAGATGACGATCGATAAGCCATCGAGAGGTTCCTGCCACATATGGTAAGCTGAGGCATCATGGGAACTGTCCGGCAAACGAACTCTCAGACTTTCTGACAAATTTCGTTCGGACTTGCTGAGCTCGAAGTCAAAGTGAAGTTTGATTTAACTAACTTATTAGTTCAAATCTCACAGAAGACTCACTTAATATTGTCGTCGTCGTCGTCTCGAGCTCATTACTGGCCAATCATGATTTTAGGTCAATTTTCTGCTTCGGTATTCGTTGACAACGAGCCACTGCCGGAATATAAAGAAGTCAAGTCCGAAACACGGGAAGAGAACTCGATGACTTGTTGGATTGCGTCAGAAGCAGGCAAGGTATAGTATTAATCATACTTGTGTACTAATGAAAAAATTCATGTCCACCATAAGGAGTTCGAAATCAGGGGGGAGGTTTTAAAGCCGCAGCCCAAGGGTGTCTGGTCATCTGCCTCTGCGGATGATTTCAAATGTCCTCCATGGGTCATGCCGCGACACTGGACAGGTACAGTTGAATTTGACTGTATCTCTGACCAAATAAGCAGCAGAAAACTTATGTTCGAAAATATAAAGTTTACAGGTCAGTACATGAAATAGTGTCCAGAGCTTGTTTCTAACTAGTGATACTGCACTTCAGATGACGACTCAGTGCTCGACGATCGTTCCAGCAACATTGGTCAAATTATAATAAGGTTTGACTGCGGGACATTTACCAAGACAAGGTTGGCAAGGAAGGGAGTGTCTGCTAGGTCAGCGACACCTGAAGAGGTTGAAGTGCACGAACACTCGAAGAAGGGCCGCCGCCATCGAACTGTGTATGTATCATTTTATTGCATATGTCACTTTCTATAACTGTTATTTGGTTCAGTCTTGGGAGAACCACACCAGATCCAGAAGAACAAATGAGCTACAAACAAGTTTGGGACGACCATCCTGGCACGGTGTTTACCTTCAAATTTACTTCTTTAGGTGGGTCATTTCTACTACATGTGTACCCAACTCATGCTAATCCCCAATTTCAGACAACCTGTGGGCAAAGGGTATTGTAGCACGACCAATTGATATGCAGCTGAGAGAGTTGAAGGTAACTTTTTGTTTTGGTGTTATCCTTTCCTTCTAACTTATTTTCTTGAAGTCATCTTCGTCAGGAGACCAGAAACTCTCACCTGTGAAGTTGAAAGCTTAATCAATCTCGAATCCGTAAGGAGTGCCACTCAATATAATTTTCTTTGTACTCCTTGCAAATTCACGGCCGATGTAGCATCTTTATTCAATTTAGTGTAGTACTTCTAATATGCATTGTACATACTTATTCCGAGCTAGTTATGTAAATAAAACGAAGCCTGAACACCTTTGTTCTCATACATTATGGCGAGATCGATGCTGATATGAAAAACCTTCATCCTCATCTCCAGAGCTGGATTGAATGGATCACATTTGTCGTGCGCATCGTCGAAAACGCTGTCGTCCATAATAGGTCGTGATGACACAGAATATCCATATAGCACCTCAACCTTACATTATCATTGCCTAAATAGGCTGCCATACTACCCTGGGAATGCCAATCTAATTAGCTCAGTTCGCATCAATCCCTGACACTGCCAATAAATACCTGAATAATGCTGAATATCCTCCCTTGCTAACATAAGGCAGGAACTCCCCATGGGACACCGGTGCTACTGCCGCCTATTACTGAGTACAACGTATGCAAACATTCTATTTTTGGTAATACTGAGTCACAATGCATTGGCAACGTCCTTAAACCTTCGTGCTCGTCGTTGTCCACAACGAGCTCGAGTATTCAATGTAAATTACATCTAAATGCACCAGTTTTTTTGTGCACCCTCAAATCATGGGAGTCCCACTCTACTAACAGTGCTTTTTCTTTACAGTCTATTACTTATGCGCGTGTGACATGTACTACCGTCACTCGTTGATTGTCGACCCCACAGTGTTGAACATGCACGTTCCCACTCTTATACTGTCCTGGTTCCTCCACCACTCTACTCAGTGCTCAATGCATGCATCCAAGCGACGGAAGGGTCTTTCTCGCAAAGTTCATGTCTCTGGCTTCAGCTATACTGGAGAACGACGCAATGAAGTTTTATCCCAGGCAGCAGTGGCCCATGAATGCACCGCAGGTCAAGAACACTACTGTCTCAACATTACTGGTACCTTCTTTCTTTATCTGTCTTACTCTATGCTGATCTTCTTCTCAGGTCTTAGTCAAGATACCCTCAATGTCCTTGGTGAAATACGCACTGAACTGCCTCACGAAGACTTTATAGCCACAGACGCCATGGACCACGATGGGCAAAACAGAGACTGGGAACCCATACCTGAGTCTTGGAATGAGGACGAGACGATTGTGCATGCAATTCGCGACTTTGTTGATCACCGGTGAGTATTTTCTTTATGCTGGATACTGTAGTGTTGACACTGGCCAATAGCTGGAACTATCGAGTGTGCAAAGATACTAGGACTTGGCGAAGCCACCTTGATAGCTTGCATGCAAATTGGATGCCTATCCTTCCCCTTCTCGCCGATGCATTCCTGCACTGGAAGGCATCAAACTCAGCTCCCCCTCTGACTACACCGCTGTCAACTGAACATGGCTTTACCATCAAAGTCGTCGACCTTTTCACTTTGGAATCACACGCATTCATCCCATGTGAGGACGACATCTTGACATCTGTCGCACTCGTAAACGCTGGCTATGTTGGTCATGTCCCACATACTCCCTCACTTGTATTTTCTCTCCGTACATTGGAACATTACTGACTTGTTCGTTCATGCAAACCTTCATTCAGTGTAGAGGCCTTTAGCAAAGTAATATGTGACTCATACAAGGTATGTAGTCCTTCATTTTTGTCACACTAATCTTAATGTCATTACAGGTACCTTACAGACAACATTATCGTACAATGTTAGCGGGCGCATTTGACGTCTACTTAACTATGGTCCACTCCATCGAGAAAAAGGTCAATGTCACCCTTGGTCGTGATACCCTGAACTGGTGGGTCCTTAACGCCTGCCCTCCATGTGCCTATGCACTCGAGGATGAATCACCTCTCACATCCAATCACATGTTTGTCATTGATGGCGGGAATTTGGCAAAAAGGATGCTACAAGTAGGTGATCGTCAGCGTGGAGATATGAGGGAGTATGCTGACAGCGACTACATGCTTCCTCGGCCTTACGTCAACCAGTTTGCAAATGAAGTTCGGTCGCAACCAATGCCTGTGGACACTTCAGAGCCTGAGGATGTTGTTCCTGCTATTGGGAATGATGATGACGCTGACACCGAGGACTCATCATGACAAGTAATGTCTTCCGATTGCAGCAAGAACTGGAAGGCTGCCGCCGGTGAAGAGAAGAAATGGATGTGGAGTATTTTCGATGAGACTGGCCTCTTTGTTGCTGCCTGTCAGTCATGGCCTCCTATTGTGGGTGACTGACATGGTGCGCAGCGGTGAACTGTAAGTATTTCATTTCTGATATATTATTTTTATTTACTATAATACCAACAGTGCAAAGTACCCTCTCGCCATCATTTCCAAAATTCTCGAGGTTCTTGGTGAGCTGCAACCTTGGGGCTTACGACATTGGCTGCGGATTCACATTGACTATCAGCTCGAGTAGCCTTGGGGAAGCATTCAAGAAGCAAGGATGCCGTATGTGCATGGACGCATTCCACTGGCTACGCGCACAACTTCACATGTCAAACAAAGAACCACCCTAATGGCATCCAGGGTGCAGGTCTCGAGGATTTCGGAACCATCGAACACTTCTTCAGCGCGTCAAATGCCATCGCCCTCCATCATTCACTATGCGAGTCCCTACCGTAGACATGTCTTCCTCGACTTATTCTTCAAACAATGGGATGAGGACAAGTACCTCAACCTCGCTACCATGATTTTTAACAACTATAAGCAGGCAGCTCAGGTATCTTGGCCTCGGAATCAATTGCACTTGACGAAGCGAAGAGGTCGCTTAGCATCAGTGATGATGATCTTGAGAGTTGGCATGCCGAAGAGGTTGACTATTTCGCAAATGTTGGCAAACAGTCCACAGTGGGATGTGCATGCTATGGCGTATGTGGAGCTCCTTCAAAAATTGAGAGACACGGAGTAAGTTTTTTTTTGATTCCTTCTTGACGTCTTTTTATTAACATCATCAGGCGCCAGGCACATGACACTAACTCCAAGTTCTTATCTACTACACCAGTCAGACTATCAATTTCTCCCTCCTTCACAGAGCTCGTACTCTGCTGATCTCTTGTCTACAAGACGACTCGAAATGCAGTGCCGTTATGCGACTGAACACCTTGCTACCCTTCAACATGAAGTCGTTTCAATGGAAGTAACCATGGGAATATCTCACCGATGGCAGCCGTCGACTCTAGAATATCAGCAAACAATGGAATATATGGCAGCCTACAAGTACCAGTGTGCACTTGACCAGCTTCAACAGCTGGTTGTCCAGCGTCTTTTCGAGCTTCAAAAGCTCAATATATCGCAGACTGGTGAGTCACTCTTTTTTCATGTGTCTTCACTTACGCCAGTGTGTAGCCTACAAGATGTGCAACACACATTTCGAAGTCTCTTCAAACCCGTTGTCGCACCATCCAAAATGCTATCAAGAAGTATAACGAAGCCACGCTAGAGCTCAATCCCCCTCATGCACCACTTGAATGGTCCAGAGTCTCACATTATAGCTTCCTCGAGGAGTTTAGTCTCCTATGGGAGACACGTCAGGATGTTCGAGAAAAACCTTGGGCGAAACCAGCCGTCCGTGAGGTCATGCGCCAATGGTTGCGCATTAAGCGTGCCAAGGAGGAAATTGAGCGCTGCAATGTTGAAGTGTGGCGCCTCCACACAGCAATCATTGATGAACACCAACATTTCAATCTTATTCTCAATTCGCTTGCTGACAATTCTCTTCTAAAAGTTGCTGTTGAGGAATTCTGTGCATGCCGTTGTCTGATCAATTTCCAGTTGCTTGCTCGCATCTCGCAAATCTACGCACTATCTGGTTTCACTGGTGTGGCATCACCCGGCACGAGGAAAGGAGTGGTACTATCTCATATGGAGCAGGACAGTGCGTTACCAGAAGCACCAGAGGATGATGCGGATGACACAGATGACACTGCTGATGCACCTAATGAAGTTGATGACCTGCAGCAAGACATAGGCACCCTGGTGGAATACTTATCTGACTTAGTACTTACTCATTGATACAATCATTGTTTTCATAGTTGAATCACACAATCATGACGGTTCCCTCTGGACATTAGATTTTGCGAAGGAGACAGGAAGGCGAAAGATTAAGATCGAATTTACAGGAAGGCGAAAGATTAAGACCGAACTATTGGTGAAGTATATTCAAGGCCTAGAAAGCAGGAAGGTGAAAGATTAAGATCGAATTTATTCAGCCAGTGAGTCGAATTGGCAGTCACTGACTCTGTATGCGAAGGTTTGATCGTTAGTAAGTGTCTGAATCAGCCACTCTGTTATTGCATCATCTCAATGTTCTCACTGGCAACATTGTCTCTATTTGATCGCCACCACACATTCAAGTTCTCATGTCAACTTCTTCTTCTTCCAGATCCAGATGCTATGTAGTGTTTGGTGGTCGCAACTCTGGTGTTTTCACTGAACGGTTTGCCTTCGCATACTATACAAACTAGATGGCTAACTCTTTTACAGACCGTTTATCGCAAATCCTTCGGGCGCTCATTATTTTCCTATTGCCATTCGTTGTCTGTCAATTGAACATGCCTGGAAACTTGACAACCTCCAATCTATTCTCAAGACTGCGAAGATCGATGAAGACACTTCGCCCGCTGATGCTGCTCGCGCCTTTCTGACTTCTGACGCTGCACATGGCGTGCTTCAACAGGAGCGCCACGAAAAAGTTGTCACAGGTTTCTATAGCATTCTTTTTGGGTTTGAGACGGGTATTTTCACTACATGGTGCGTCTCACATCTTTCTATGTCACTCCAATACTAACTGTTGAAACTACTATGCAGGAAAGATTGCCATCAAGCTGTCTCGGGCTTTCAGCGCCCAAAATACAAAAAATTCATTTCGTTTGCTGAAGCAATTGCATGGATGATCATGAAGGGTGAGGTCCTCAACACACTCAAGGCAAAGGAGAACGAAATGCACCGTCCCTTAGGTATGTTGATCATCTTGTTTGTCGCTCTATCTAACACTCTACTGCTTCTCAAGAGGATCGCACCTTTGCCAGTCTCCAGGGGACATCAGCAAATAAGAACAGAAACAATTGTTCCTTAGGTATGTTTGCCGTCTCATCATCACTCTATCTAACACCCTATACAGCTACCCAAGAAGATCGCACCTTCATCAGCCTCCAGAGTTCACACCAATCTTCTTCCGTGAAATTGGATCCTTCTGAGTACATTCTCTTTGTTATTCAATAGAAATACTAATGGGACTTATTACAGTACTTGTCGATGTTGACTTACACTCCGAGACGACGCCACACCATGTCCATGTCGAATTACCCTCCGAGACACCACATCGCATTGTTATTCCAGCTTTTCCACTTACATCTTCACCTCAGTCTTCTTGTGCATGGAGAACCGCTGCTCCAGCACACAGCTCGACGTTACTCGAAGCATCCGGAACATCGAAGCCCCGAGTTTATCAGGCTGTTCGGGAGTTAAGTGGAGTGCAATCTGCACACTACGAACCCCCTCCACATGATGATACCCCCATGCCTTCCTTTGGTGATCTTGCTGATTCCTATCTCCAGTCTCATGGCTTCACTCTCCGTGCTGTGCTTTGCATTGCCCATGCTGTAGACACCAGCAAATCTGGCTGGGAGTTCATTGATGAGATTTCAGGAAGGGGTCTTGCCATCTCCAAGGCACTGCTGGCTTTGGATGCTCATTACTGGTGACGATGGTTTTTGATGCACATATATCTTGCTTAGATCTAAAGTCACGTGCATAGACACACTAGCGAACACTGCCATTTGTCGGGTCTTCATCTCTTTTTTGCTGTCGGATCTCTTTGTTTTGTCAGGTCTCTTTTTTTGCTTTATTTCACACTGCTGTTGTCGGATCTCTTTGTTTTGTCAGGTCTCTTTTTTTTTTGCTTTATTTCACACTGCTGCAGGCTATTGCAGTCATGCCTGACACTTCCAATCCACTTGGCCGCTATGCTAATAAAATGCGGAGGCTTACTACCAACCAGCCTCGCAAACCCTGGCGTCAACGCACCAGGACTCGGTACAAGCTTTCAGCAGCTGACAAAGCTGTTTTGAAAGACAAATGGCTAACACACCGTGTTTTGTATGCACAGGCACTCTAAGAGGCTCGCAACATTGTAAACGAACAAGCAAAGTTGCTACACGAGAGATTCAGCAAACACAGTGTCGAGTACTACTTTGGAGAACTTATGCAGCGTGCTCGAGTAGCACAGTCATTGTTACGACTTGGATGGTATCTGTTGGCGACGCTCAAACAGAGCTTGTGTCGTCAATGGTCGTGGACGTCCTTGGGCTAGCCCAAGGTTAGGGGTCGTACTTGGCGGGTCTTCAGCAAGTATGATTTAACGCCTATGTCCAAATCGGGTAGCTTATGTCACACGGGTGCGAGACGATAAGCTGTATCGGCCTAGGCTTACGACACCCGAAGGTTAATCGTAAGGATCGTCGTTAATTAGAAGGACAGAAGTCCGACTAGTTAACAGGGGCTTTGCTCGTCGACGAAGTCGATGAGTAAAGGTCGAGACTATAGGCTTATCCGCGATGAGCAGATAAGAAGATAGAATATAGACTGCTGGCGAGGCAGAAAGGATCACTCAGTTAAGAGTAGGAGGTCAAGAACCAAGTAGATTCAAGTTAGGGAATATGGTACATGGTAGCGAGTTTATATAGAGGACAGGAGACGTATTAGTGGGTGATAACTCGTACTACCGGGAGAGGCAATCGGTAAAGGGTATAACTATAACAGGAAGGCACATTCGGTCGAGGTAGAACGTGCTAGATAAGAAAATGAGTCAAAGATCGAAAATAAGAAGTGAAACGCGCAGGGGCACGATCGTGCAACTGCGGATCTAAGTATAAAGTCGCATGTGCGACTGCGCACCGAGTCAGAGATCAAGAAAGGGAACAGGGCAAAGGGGATGCGTCGTGCATCATGTCATAGGTTACCGTCCAGACGGTAAGGGTAAGGAGACTGTCCCCTGGATCAGTCAGGTGGTGAAACGGAGCATGGGTATGCTTCGTCAGCGAATGGATCGGGCCAGATGTACTGGCTTTGCTGAAGCGATAGGTGGAGGGCGAAAGGGAATGCGAGGATGACAAGGATGACAAGGGTGAGGTCAGGGTAAGGGTATGACGCGAGGGCTGATACGAGGAGGATTAGGAGAAAAATAGTAGGGGCCCAAGCGTCTAGATGTTCTTGTAACAGTCATCACGCAGCCCCACGTGGTGGAATGTGTTTGTTCACAAAGAAGTGAAACACATCAACACTGGTATGTTTTTTCACTATTTCATTTGATGATGCTCATGTCTGTCACGAGTACCTTTAACAAATCATTATTCTTTCCTAAATCTTCCTAAGTGCCAATACACAGCGCCTAAGTCAAACCCTAACCCTACCCCGAAAGCGTCTACTAGTTCAGAGATTCCCTTAGCACCCATGACACGTGTCTTCGATGTGACTGATGAAGAAGACGAGTTCTTTGATTGTGAATAGATAAGATTAGATACGATAAGATAAGATATGGTCACGTGATACTTCTTTAATATTCTACGATGTTCTATGGTACGATTCCCTTTTCTATTTTATGATTGGCTAGTAGTTATAACTCAGTTTCAATCTCCGTCTCAATAGTTGTATATAGGTAGCATGTCTTGGTCGATAGTTCTTTAGTTCAAACCTCTTGTATCTACACTGTAGCAATCCAAGACGTACTTGCTCCTCTCTCTCTTGTCCGATAACCTTAGTCGAGTCCTAGTCTCTGCCCAAGCGTTAATTCGTTATTTGGGTTGTGACAATGTCTCTACCTACGTTAGAACGTCCTTCTGGCTCTCCATCTGTCAAAGCCTCACAATGCGTGAAAGAGCTTGCATCACGTTGGAACAATATGACAAAGGCCGCACAAGAGGAGGAAACCAATGATGCAGTACAGTCACTCAAAGAATTTCGCGAAATGAAAAATCTTGCTCTCCACAACGTGCCATTAAATGCTTTTCAAGATGTTTGAAAGACCTTGGAGACACTTGATCGAGAGGTACTAAGTATTTTTTTTAATCATAATTCATAATGCTAACAACTCAAAGGCTCGCTCTTTGAACGCTCACACAGGTGTTGAAGTCTTGATCATCGCAACACGCTCCAACCTCGATCATTTCAACCAGCCGCACCTCTTTCACACTCAACGAGCCGCAGATTTTCTGGATGCATGCTACGGTACTTCAGCTATGGATGTTGCCTTGCATATGGAGGCCTTCTGCATCACTGGTGTCCAAGGTTAGCACAGAGGCTGTTCATCTATTAACGATTACTAACTGTAGTCTACTCGCAGGTGTCGCAAAGACTCATCTTCAAGAAGTTCTCGCTCTCAAGAAAGCCATCAGTGTACTAATCCTGTGGAAACTTCGTATGTTTGCTATTTGGTCTTTGGTGTATGGTATCTAACACAATAACATAACAGAAGCTGAAGCTGCACCTTTCAAAGTACCTCGTATGTACTATCAAAACTTCGACTCTTATATCACCACCAAATTCCATATCATCCTCGAGAACTGGCCGCTCAGCAAGTTCTGCACCCCAGGGGACATCAGCTCACGGTCTGAATTGACCGTGCTGCATAACGCATGGCAGTCAGGGTGCTACGCTGCTTTCGTAAACTGACAGAGGCTGAACTTAAGGATTGGGAGGATCAGCAGTTCGAAGAAGCACTAAATGGCCGCACTGGAGACAGAGACAAAGCTGGACTTCCCAACAGCAACGACAACACTTCCAACAGCGACAACGGCACTTCGAACAACAACGACACTTCCAACAGCAACAATGGCACTTCCAACGACATTCCCAGCAGCGACATTCCTCCCCCTACTACCAGCGCCACTCCTCCAGAGACTCAAGCCCAATTTCATCAAGGATCGAAGCGCAAGGCTCGTACAACAGGTGTCAGCACTGTCACCACAACAAATGGAAGTGGCATTGCTGTGGAGAAGCGGGCACGCAAAGAGCGGTCAGACAAGGGCCAGAAGCACGGTCCTCGCAAGAAACCATGCACCAACAACAGTGGCAGTACTGCAAGCGCCAACGAGAGTGGAAGTACCCCAGGCACCAACGACAGCGGAAGTGCCACAAGCGCCTCTGTCAGTTCTGTACACCAGACAAGTGCTATACCTCAGCCCTCTTGACTTACATACTTACAATACTATGCTTGTTTCTGAATTTTCCTAATGAAATACTCGTGATTTGCCTTATAAAATAGTGCGCTAAGACTCTTTAAATTGTTATGCATGAGGGCGCACAAAAAAACGGTGCATTTAGATGTAATTTACATTGAATACTCGAGCTCGTCGTGGACAACGACAAGCATGAAGGTTTAAGGACGTTGCCGACGCGTTGTGACTCAGTATTACCAAAAATAGAATGTTTGCGTACGTTGTACTCGGTAATAGGCGGCAGTAGCACCGGTGTCCCATGGGGAGTTCCTGCCTTATGTTAACAAGGGAGGATATTCAGCATTATTCAGGTATTTATTGGCAGTGTCAGGGATTGATGCGAACTGAGCTAATTAGATTGGCGTTCCCAGGGTAGTATGGCAGCCTATTTAGGCAATGATAATGTAAGATTGAGGTGCCATATAGTTATTTTATCCGGTTAGAAGTTTTTATTTGAATTTCTTCTCAGAATCTTGCGTAATCTGACCGATGATTTTTGGGGTTCTCCTCGGTTTTCTTATTCGGCGCATGGGACGAGAATTGACGCGCACGGGCCAATATTATGGTTAAAATGTTTTCGACAAGCACTGGTAAGTACTATGTAGCTACTAGTACACAAGTTGACTAGTATCTGTGGGGCGTGAGCGTTAGGGTACAACGTTGTTCCATGTTTCGGCTAATTTTGAAACAACTTGTCACGGTGAATCGGAAGGCCTGGCTTGGCCTAGCGCTTGGCGTGGTGCGAAGCTGAAAATGTTCATTAACGTTTCCCTTGTGTGTGTATATACTTTCCAATCGCTTCTCTAAGTCATCCGCCATCTACTACTAGTATCATGGCCAAGGTTCCTTCGCTGCTCTCCATCCGACCCCGATTCTTGTCCACAAAAGTCCTTTTGCTTGGTGCTATCACCACCTTTGTGATCACACTCTACACATTCTCTTCTTCACACCCTTTTCGTTTGTCAAACTGGTCTTCAATATTCTCATACCAGCGACAGCATAGTTCATGCACTCCAGAACAGTGGTCCAATGGGCGTTGGGTATATAGCCCGACGTCTGACCTGGTAAATTTAACGCGTCCGGAAGAAGCACTTTCCTTAGCGGGCTTTGAAGGTTGTGCTGCAGACCGTGAATACCACTGGCATCTAGGCACAGACCACGAAGAACAATGGGACAGATTTCCTAAGGTCTCTTCGTACAGATGGTTGCCTTCGAGCCAGTGTGATGTACATCCTCTCAATGGCGCAGCGATGGTCAAGGACATGGTAACGAATGGCGGATGGCTTTTACTGGGCGGTATGTCGGCTCCGTCCTGTGCTGTTCGGTTCTCATGCATTAACCTCGCCTGCAGACTCGATAACAGAAAACCATTTCTTTTCGCTGTCGTGTCTGTTGTACCCGCACGTCCGTGCAACCCCGAATTACACAGAAAATCCCTACTTTGACCGTGCATGGCAACAACATTTATACCTGTCGCCGTCGTCACCCCTGATACCCGAAATCACTATGCCGGAGGGCTTCTCCATCGAAAACACACCACTCGTTTCATTCCGACGTGTTGACCTGCTTCTTAACGGAACAGAAATAGACGCGTTATACCACAGTTCAGCATTTCCCGTTGAACCCGCCGACTTCAACAGTCAAAATCCTAGTTCTCAATACACCAAGGCAGACACCGTATTCGGCGAAGAGGCATTTTGGTCGCTTTCCCCATCAGAATACATGGCCACATTCCTTGATTCACCTCCGGATGCCAACTATGGCACGCTGGTTGTGAGTACTGCTGGACACTGGACAACAACCGCATTCCGTGCATTTCGCGACGAGGACGCTGGAGAAGATGCTGGTTATGGTATCCATAATGTTCTTGCGTTCTTCAAGGTTGCGATGCGGACTTGGGCAGGCGAAGTGCAGAGCGCCATCGCAGACTACCATAAAAATGGGGGCAGACGTCCAAAACAGGTAGTCGTTAGAGCGTATCTGCCCGGCCACGAGAATTGCCACAACATCTTCGAGCCTACGGAGACAATTACGCCATGGGTTTATAAGTGGTATAATTGGCCATGGATTGCGGACTTCAACACAGCATTCCAGGTCGGCAATTTAACATGAATACGAGGTGTAAGGATGCTGACTTTTCCTTCAAGGAGCTGCTGTCATCACCCGAGTTCCCGGACATCCATTATCTTCCGATTGAGAGACCGGGACGGCTGCGCCCTGATGCTGTAAGTCAATACTAGTCTCGCGCACAACTCATATCTCATAAGCCACTGTCCTACCAGCATGCCTCTGGAGATTGTTTGCATCTCATGACAGGTACCGGTGTTCTCGAGGGATGGTCACACTACATCTGGCATTTTGTCACACGCGAACTCAAGTAGAAAGATCTGTTGTAACCCCTCTCGAAATCTCACCACTGGACACTGATCTCGAAGTAGCTCGGGGGCCCGGATACATAGAAAGATACCCTTTTTACTAAGGCAAGAACACTGATCTGCATGTATTCATGACACTAGGTCGCACGCACTATGCCTATACCACCTCATACCAGCGTTGGACACAGATACAGCATTCTAGATATGGATTATGGTGTTTCCCTGGTCGTCCTGTTCTCTACCTTCGATTTTGATGATTCTTCCGGCTTAGCGCGGTCTGACACCTGAAATCGACCTCCCGCGAGGGTACTTACAGGATCTACTTGGGATAAGCTTCACAGTCAGAAGCTATCAGCGCAAGAAGGTATTTTGCAGTGATCACCTTACGTGCGACCAACGGCGAAAGAGCTTGTGTTTTAGGACTGTTTCACGACGTACGTTTATATCGGTCCTCAATTGGTATTGAAATATTAAAGTATCGCATCCAGCTATCTCTGCAAGGATGTCAACCTCGCGGATGTCCCTCAGGATATTGTAGGACACCTCAGCACATCGGCCCCTGGTTGCGAATATGAGTGCAGATCTATTCAATCAAGTTGATTTTGAAAACGGAGTCACGTATAAAGATCAAGCCAAGGAATGAACCCTTCGTGACCTCTATCAGAAGACCATGCGTATGATCACTGAAGCCTTCGACCACGAGAGTCAAGTTCGTGATCAGGAATGGTGCTGTTGCTGCAATTCGTGTTGGTCTCTTGTAAGTTTTCATAACTCTTTGCTAATCTTCAGAGGCGGTTGGGTCTGAGATGGTAAACATGAACTCTTTCTTTCTTGTGTAGTCCTTTCAACTGAAAATTTTAGATGTTTGCACTGGCGGTACTGATGGTGCGTTACTTTTTGCTATCTATATCACTCAAATCTGACCACCAGTTCTCTGACTCAGATTAGGCTCGCACCAGAGCAAAAATCGACGCAGTGTGCGGACCCCCCAGAATTCCGACTTTCCACAATAGGACTTTCCCGCTGTCATTTGAGGGTGTCTGTTGTGAAACCCTGCCGCGAGTGTATACAACACGATCAGCGCACATTTGATCATCGTCGACGGACTCAAAAGACCGATGAACCGTTTACCCTCTAAATCCCGCTGCGGCTGTAGCGGTTTTTGTGGTGCTATCCCCGTAAAAACCTAGGCCTCCTCGATGCATCTTTCAATCTGGCAAGGAAATCATTGGGAAGAAAGATACTAGTTTTCATCAAAAGGCAAATACCACGCCTGTGCTGTTCTCTAGGAAACCCTGGCCTGTGTGTCTATATATTTAAGTACCAGGTCGCACGCACGCACTACCTCACTGACATTGGAGTACTTGTCATATTATTATTACGTATCCTAGAAATATGGGCTTGATCGTTCTGGAATTCCAGTGCGAGATTCCAATTTTGATCATTTGCACGATGCGCAGCTCCGGATCCCTGGCTGGACACGACTTGAACCTTGAAGCGCTGACGTCCCGGCGCAAGGTCACACGATCAAGGCTCATGAGCATCGCAGGGCTGATCAAATGGCCATGGTACTTGTAAGAAAATCAGATGACCATGCACCGAAGAAAGCGAAGAGCGGTCACCTGTCCGACGGCCTCGCAAAAAGCATGTGCTTCGTGTTCCTTTCCAACTTGAATGGGACATGACATACGAAGCAGATATATTGCGACAGATCCCGCAGCAATGATGCCAGAATTATAATTGATTAGTTACCGAGGTATCCGAAGAATCGTGCTAAAAAAGCGAGGATAAGCACATCAGATGTCTACGAAAATACAATCAAAGTTTTTAAGTCCCAAAGATACTAGATAGTATAAAATATGCTACCGGACGAACGTGAAGGAGTCATGACTATATGCTGAAGGGCATGACACGGACCAAAGGACACCATGGAACTAGGGGGCCGGGCATGGTGCTACTACGAGTAGTAATGAATACAACCAGTCTTGACGAACTCCATTTTTATAGGGTACAGTGTCCACTGGATCTACTCATCCTCTTGGATATCGAGAAATACGATTAATTAGTACATGCTCTGTGGTACCATAGGGGCCGAGTTCGCAAGTATGCTCTCCGTCGACATCTGTCGTTCATGCTGGTATATACGTGGGAGGGTCCGTGTCATGGCACGCACCGACCATGGATAGAGCGCCGTTGGGTCCGGATCGGCGGGATATACAAGACTCTCAATGGACGCATTTCTGCTATGCGAAACCGAACTGTACATTGGTGGGGCGGGCGAGTTGGAGTGGGTAAGTCCCTAGGTGATACAAGTTAGTGAGGATACAGTCACAACAACCGGCTTTCAGGACTTACCGGGGTGTAGGAACTTTGTTGAATGTAAGTTGTTGGCGCGGTTGTCATGGTCCGCGAATTAGATGACGAATACGGACCTCCAGCCGCACTGTATTCCGGTGCTGCCGTTCGGGCCGATGTAGAAACCGACCCAGGTGGTACAGATGCTGCAACACCTTGATGGTATCCTGGAGTTATTGGCGTCGCTGAGTGTGTAGAGGAATCAGGATCTCCGATTTGGATAACCCCGCCATAAATTTCTCGACCGGGGTCACCCTCGTCGTCACTCGTCTGTTCATGCACCGGTGGGAGACCGCTCGTCCACCTTGATCTCGTGTCAACGCTCTGGCTGTTGAATGACCCATCCCCATGTCCCACAGTACTATTTTCATCCGGACCCTCAACCACCCAGCGATGGCTTGGTACTGTTGGCTTGACCTCTCGAGGGCCCACACCAAAAAGACTCCACCATCGCCATAGCCGCCTCCCAGATCGCTGGGACTGCTGATGTGCTGACTTGCGAAAAGAATCAGGACGATATTTGTGGGGTGGGAAGGAGAATTCGAAAGAGTCTCTTAGTGGTGTTTCTGAATCAGTTGAGTCTGATCGAATATACGTCGAGTGATGATATCTTCGTATGTGACATGGAGTGGCCATGGACTCATCTAGCGTAACGGGTATGCTAGTATGCTGTACTCGACGACGGTATTGAGGCATGAAGACCTGGTATACTTTTGAGACAGATGCATCTCGAACCCGGCGAAAGTGATGTTTGAAATGGTGTGACCATCTGTACCACATGATACATGCAGCAAAGATGATTATGAGTGAGACGCCAACAATTATTGGGGCTGTGATCTGCATAGGATCCCAATCTGAGTTATCGCTGTCATCGTCAGTACGGGACTGTATTGAATATTTCAGCCTTGCTATCAGAATGGAACTGGCAGTGGACAACTCACGGAGAGGACCTGATAAGTAGCAAGTACGACATGGTGTTGTCAAAAAGCTTCCGCTCGTGAATTAATGAGTCCTTACCTGGTGCTGGAGCTGAGCCCGGGACAGGATGAGAACCATGACATCAAATCTGACTCGAAACCCACGAGTGAGAGAAAGAAAGAAAGCGGAGATGCAGCGATCTCTTAGAGGTCACGAGCGTCAAGTACTAGTATTGACCGCTGCGATGTATTTCTGGCCCAGATTGCTACCGTTGGTCGTCGGTTAATAATTGTTCCGTGCCTGATGCGAATTCAATAATCATTGATTACTTCGGAGGACTGGATATTTCGAGGTGGCAAAGTCAGTCCTTAAATTACTCAATGTACTAGTACTATTACAGTTTCACACCATGAGCGGCCCTGCTAAACTAAATGCTATGCCCTAAGCACAAGGTGTCCATGGCATCTATTGATATTGGGCTGTGTTCACGTAAACCCGACTCGACGACGAGCGCATCTTCCCAGTGGACGCGATCACATGATCAGTTTCTCTCTCGCGCTCAGGTCGGTCCCCTTGCCATGATCATGATTATGTGCGGAAATCTGAAAAGTGGCACGTCCGTCGCGGATAGTAACATGATGAACCACCGCATTCGGTCTATGCACACTGTAACTGAAACAAGGTATGTAAGATCTGATGCGAAGTCAGGCTTACTAGTCTGGCCTCGATGGTGTTATAACTTACCCGTCACAGTGTCAACGTTAATGGCTTCGCGAGCAGCCTGCAAACATGTTGTCAATATGATAATATTCGAGGTCAGGCGAGGCTCACTACTGGCGCCCCAGCCTCGAAGAGGGCAATCAAACCGAGGAGAATAACGAGAGGAGTAGAGACACAAGTAAACATGATGGTGAGTTGGACTTACTTGTAGAAGGTTGTTGGCAACTTAATTGTTGGTACTGCCTGTTCTACACTCCACAGAGGAGGTCATAAAGTCGTGTTCAGTGGACATGATACTAGTACTGGCAGAATTGACTCAACAAAACAGCTTTTGAATGGCATTCGTCCACCGTGACAGGATATGAGCTCCCTCAGCAGCTTTAAAGCGTGTATCGCGATATAATATATGATGAATTAGGTTTGTCCTGCTATGCCAAGTCAAAAACTGCCCGACGCATAAACTGGCAGAGGTTGAATCATACTAGTTGCACATCAGGAAATCATCAGGAAGTTGGCCACCACACTAGGATGAAGAACACGCATCAGTTAGAAATACGAACGTTGCCTGTATAAATACGAGTAGGTCAACAATACAAAATCACAAAATGTGTAGAACAAAATCGTGTTTGAAAGTCGAAAACTTGTCAACTCCGGAATCAACTAGCTCATATGTACTATGTACTCACAAATAAGAGTGACGACTGCATTACCAGCTGCGATGCTACCGGTGATTTTGCGGATGGAGAAACAGAACATCTGGGAAGTCCAAAGGACGACCACGCTCATGCATCGCCATTTGCGTCATAAGCGAGAACTTGAAAGCAAACGCCTTGGAGTGCCAAGAAAAATCTTCATGCACGACTGTTCTGGATAGTGAATGTACCATAAGTCTACAAAAAGGGTTACCTCGTGGACGAGGAGTGGAACAGCGGAGGCAGCGAATGTCTGACCGAAGCCAATCAGAATTAATAACAAAAAGCAGTGGATCGCTTATGTATCCTACCATATTCAAGTCAAACCCTGCAGAGCTTCGAGCTTGTGTAGCAAACTTAGGACCGTTGAGTCACTTGAAAGACAGACAGAGCTATGCCGTGATATATAACGGAACAAACTGTAAGAAAATTAAACCAGTCCCGTCAAGACGCAATATAACAGATAATCATGAAATCGTACAGTCAAGGCCGACCGTCGCATAGCAGGGTTGACTCAGTCCATTGGCACTTGCAACCTCAGAAGTGATGATAACCGCATTTCCGCTGTGAACGTCGAGAAACGTTCACATTTTCGAAGTGTTTCGTCCCGGCAACAAACTTACATGATTTGCGAGGAAATATAGAAGCTCAGGTTCCACCGACGAACATTTGGTGTCCAATTCGACAGTCGCGGTCTTAGTCGAACTAAGAAACTTTAACGCAGTCAGAACCTCGTTCATTGGGGGCCCTCAAGTTCACCTCGAAATCCAGCTAAATGTAACCGCTTCCCTGCAGAATGAGCATGATCATTCATGATCAAAGGGAGATGAAATATCAGCGATGTCGACAGTCCTGATCATGATAGATGAAATGAGACAAATAAATAAATTGATTTTACCAAGCCTAATAAATGTTAGATAATTATTCATGTACATAATTATATACATGATTAAATTACATAATAGCTCCTTGACGCTTAGGCGCTCGACGTCATCCCTAAGTATGCTGGTCCTATTGGCAGTGGGCGTTGAACAACTTTACTGTGAACTCATTTGTTAAACAGCGTTTTGAAATCTGCTGTCCCAATGCTACAGAATTAATGTGCGTCATTCCACTAATCACTGGTTCAGACTCCCATCACGCTACGCTTCCGAAGCGTCAATTGCCCCATCCTACTACTACTACTAGTAGCTGTGTCTGCGTGAACCTGCGTGAACTCGGACGGTTGGAGCAGGCTGGAGTCTCGAAGGAACACTCTGTCAAATCTAACGATATGGTATCATTCATGACCCGGCAGGACATTTGTGCTCCTCCCAAGTCCGAGTTGATCATGATGGTTCTTGACCATTGTGGCACTCTAGGGCATAGAACGCACTTTCTGGAGTCCCACATTGGCGCTTCATATTCAGATCTGGAAAACGGACAACAGCTGAGATCTACTTTTGCTCTATTCTCTGGACTAGGCCTAGGTCCAGCCATGTGATTGTGGTAAGTGGTTTTATGAAATTCTAGTTTTCTTTAGATCATTCCATGGCTAGAGCAATGGTGGCGTACTAGGAGGTTCGGTGTTCTTCATTGCAAAACTATGTGAGTCTAAAACCACACGTCGATTGAAGCTGGACAGTACCGTGCAGTGAGATCAATTCTAGCGTCACGCCCTCAGACTCTGACGCCATGTCTTTTGGTGCTCGACAGAGCATCGATGCGTGCTCTCCAAGTCTCCACGTATTGGGAAGCTGTATCTACCCGATGATTCTTGTCAGCTGCACCAGGAGCTGCCTCGTTGACGTGGCCCATCGCGCTTCGATAACCCATTGTTGGTCTATCTATTCCTCATAATCTTTGTGACCATGATAGTTCGTCTCGGATCTAGAATAAACAATCAAGACCCCGATCATGGGTCCCGCAATCCTATTCACACGTGAGTACTAGGGTCAGGCACAAGTCAAATGCGGACCGAAGCAGGGTGGGCAAGCAAAGCCGTTTCAGCATCGTGTTTTTGAGGTGTGACACGGACTGCGGTCACTGCGTGGCGTTCGCACCACGGATCGATCCCAGGACTGGCCCATGTGTCTCGGTGTATGGCTAGACAATAACCCTCATTGATGATTTAGGACCCTTTCTGCAGTCGTGACGTCGATTTAAATCTCCACGGAGCCGTCCTCGAGGTCTTTCACTGCGTCACGCCAACTGGCAAGGACCGGTGACCGAGATCGTTTCCGTGTTTTTTGAGTATTCCCAATTTAGTGCGCTTAGTCACACTTTTCCCACAGGCTCTATTACTTACATGCTCTCTGTTTTCACTCTGACGCATGCCATGGCACCCTTGGTAATAATCACCGGCCAGCCTCGTGTGAGTACGTTCTAAGCTCATTAAATATTACCAGCACGGGCTCTTTGCTCTTTGCCCTCATCACCCGCCATCTAACATCATGCCGCCTCCTCCGCCGCCGCCTCCACCACCCATGTGCTTTCCTTTCACGAATCGCACACGAACTCGCGAATCCAGCCCTCTCATAGTTCGTACAGACTCGGAAAAATCTTATGCATCATCTCAGAGGTCCGACAACCGTTCCAACCATTCTGAGCGGTCCGACAATTATTCCTATCCTTCGTCCCAGAAGTCTGACAACCATTCCAATCGTTCGAAACGATCGCATAATTCCACAGGCTCCCAAAATAAGCTCGTCCGCTCCGGGTCTTACTCCACTACACGGACCATCTCATCAGACGTAGAGAAGCTATCTTTTGATTCAGATTCAGAAGTTTACGATGTCCCTACACTTGCTAACGAGAGTCGCATCAAGTTATCCCCACGCAGTGACAGCAAGTCTGCTCTGACAAGGGTTGATTCGAAGAAATCTACGAAATGGGGATATGGGTGGGGACTGGGAAAAGCCAAGGAGAGGGAAAGAGAGATGTTGCAACGATCACCCTCTGTTGATTCGGAAAGACCTCCGCTTTACAAACCGCCTACTCGTAGCTCCTCCAGGTCGAGCAGCACTAAACGCCCACCTTTCTATTCGAATGACTCTTCGAGCACGCTTGTTGGGTCTGCTTATGAACGCAAGGTCAATGACGTCGAATCCATCAAGGAGAAAGTAGACACGACAGAAAGATTGGATGAGATCAGAAAGTTGATGGTCAAGGAGAAACTCGATTACTAGTGAGCAAAATTAATCTCCACATTTTTTTAGGTTAACATTCCTACTTCAGCGTCGTACCCAGCGAAGACCCCCACCAGTCTGAGTACGTCGCAGCGGGTGACAAACGTAGGTCATGGATCTCTGGGTGAGTTATTTGTCTTGCGGTCTTGACTGTTTGACTTAATCTGACGTGATTTTCAGGTTCACTGGAAGTGCGGGCCAAGCTATCATTTCGAAGACGGCTGCTTACTTAGTGACCGACTCGCGCTACTGGTTGCAAGCTCGCGATGAACTTGACCCAAATTGGCACTTGATACCTGGTGGGGCTGTAGATGGCCCCAAAGACTGGATTGATTGGTTGGTTGTGCGTGTCATCAACTTAATTCCACGGCTTTTCCTTATAGAGTTGTGTTATATTAGGATCGTGTCAAGGATTCGAAGATTGGTATAGACGCACGCATGATCTCACATGACAAAGCTACTTCATTGAACAATCAACTCCACCACAAGAACTCGAAGCTCATATATCCTCCTCAGAATTTCATTGACATCATTTGGAAAGAAAAGCCCCTGCGATCCAAGGAACCCGTTTTTATTCAGTCTCTCGAATTCACGGGTAGAGAAGCTAGCACAAAAATCGCAGAAGTTCGCGCTTGGATCCAGGAACAACCTCCGGACGTCCCTTCTTACTCCAAAGCATCTCCGACTCCTGCCCAGATGCTTATCGGTACATTGATTACTTCTCTGTCCTCAATTGGTGCGTCCAATTTCCACCGAGATTTCTTGAGGGGATTTACAAAAACCACCATTAGCTTGGCTTCTTAACTTACGTGGCTCCGATATCCCTTTCAATCCTCTGTTTTACGCCTACTTGTTCATCTCTCTTGATAGGGTGGTCCTATTCTTAGATTCAGCCAAGCTTACTGATGAAGTGGAGGATCACCTACGTGCCCTCAACATCGAGCGGAAGGAATATAACGACATCTGGGCTTTCCTCCGCCGGCGAGAATGGGGCGAGGGGAAAGTCATCATTTCTCCAGAGACCTCCTACGCGATCTCCTTGATGTTGACGCATTTCCGTTATACCGTCAAGCCATCATTTGTTGAAAATATCAAGGCTATCAAGAATGAAGTAGAACTTGAAGGCTTGAGGCGCGCTTACCTTCGCGATGGTGCTGCATATGTGTGTATTCTCCGTTGACAGTTCTAATTTCACTTCATGCTCTCTCGTTTAGGTCAGATGGCTTGCATGGCTGGAGCACAAGATCCAACAAGGATATGACATTACGGAATATGAAGCAGCATGGCGTCTTACAGAGTACAGGAGGCAAAACAAGCACTATTGGGGTCTCGCGTACGAGAATATCTCTGCAAGCGGACCTAACGCGGGTGGGCAGCTTCTACAGCATGGTGATTCATATCGCTGATATTTCGGATCTTGTAGCTCTTCCCCACTATTCTCCTACGAAATCTGGCGCCCGGACGATTGATCGGGACACACCTTACCTTAAGTGAGCATAGAGAGCCCATCAAAGTTCGTGACCATTAACCTCGTTTACCCCAGTGATTCTGGAGGTCAATACCGTGATGGCACTTGTGACACAACACGCACAGTTCATTTTGGAAGGCCATCTGTAGACCAATCGGAAGCCTACACCCGCGTTTTGCAGGGTCACGTACGTCACTGGCGGTTATATCAGTCCCCGCACTTCCTCACCTTGTAATCTCAGATTGCGATCGATAGCGCAGTATTCCCTGAGGGAACCACCGGCTCCCAACTTGACGTTCTCGCTCGACGCGCGCTATGGAAGGACGGACTTAATTACATGGTATGTTGCTTCCTTGACGTATGCCTGACCATCATCTGATACGTTGTTTTGGATGTAGCACGGCACTGGCCACGGTTTTGGCTCGTTCTTAAACGTTCACGAAGGCCCACACGGATTTTCTAGCAGCGTTGCTCTAGTTCCTGGACACGTCATAACAAACGAGCCTGGTTTCTGTAAGTTACAAGCCGATATTTCTCCATCGTGACTCATCATGGTGTGAATTATAGATCTTGAAGGCCGATGGGGAATGCGCATTGAATCTGCGTTGGCTATTCGCAGAGTTAAGGTTCGTTGGTCTTGGTATCACCACACTACGATGACATTTCATGATATCGGCCACCAGACAAAAGGCGAATTCAACGGCGACGTGTGGCTTGGGTTTGAACGCTTCACGTGTGTCCCGATCCAGACGCGGATGGTCAAAGAAAGTATGCTTACAAAGGAAGAAAAGCAATGGTTGAAAGTAAGCGATCAGTGATCCTCCACCTGCGGAGCCTTCGGTTATCTAACGTGCCCGTTATCGCAGGATCACAATAAGAAGTGTCTAGAAAGACTCGAACCACTCCTTAAGGATGACAAGCGTGCCCTCAAGTGGCTGAAACGCGAATCTGACAGGGGTATAGGTATCGCTTCTCCTGGCCCCGGTGGAATTACCATTGATTGGGACTAAATACCTGCATCCAATTCTTTATCGACCTGGGCCACATCCTCCGTTACTGCGAAACCCTCCCTCCGTATATATTCCTCTACCTCCACTCTCCGCTATATTATACCTTACTTGACGACTAACCGAGGAAACGTCACAGGACGTCCCTCAAAGTGATGCATGTGCGACATATTCCAGAACGATCGACGAAACATCAAACATGATTTGCGCACAAAGCGTTTGTACATACTTATATACCTCCTAGTATGGTCTAAATGGCCCTCATTGGATTTCTTGATTGTCTGTAGGACAGCATTCAAGTTGTACTATAGTGGAATAGATTGCATGATATATGACGAAAATAATACATGAGAGCATACAATACGAACAGCCTAACGTCTGTTTGTTTTTCCAGCTTTCCGTTTGCCAGCGAAAAGATGTTTCGGCTGAGGAAGTTATTAACAACAAAGTCATTGAAGATGTGTTCATGATCACAAACCATTTTAGTTTGGATAACACGATCAGCCTCTCCAGCTTTAGCCAACCGGTTGCGCTCACGCTGTCCGAGGTTCCGTAGCTTGACAGCCTTGGACGCTTGCTAAAAAAAGACTTTCAGAGAGCTATTTGTCCAGGTAAAGATAAAACGAACCTGTTGATCACGCATACCAGCAAGTTGGCGATTTGATTTCGGTGCTCGTGGATGCTTGGCAAGAACTGTACCCGAGTTACCCTTAGCTCGCTTCTTCGGCGTCTGCTCCTCGCCATCAACATCCATCCAGTCACCTTCTTCACCTTCACTTGCGTCACCATCACCATCTTCCATATCAACATCCATGTCTGCTTCAGCACGTTTTCGCTTGGCTCCTTGGGCTTTGGCTATTATCCCAGCTCTCGCCTCTATGTTGCTTGGATCATAACCTGCTTTCTTGAGTTCAGTAGTGAGCTCGGACAGCGTGCGGAGGCCCGCTGTGCGCGGCAAACGAGACTGGTTCTTCATGGCTTTTTTGACGTTCTGTGAATGTATTTTATGCCCAAGAGCTTTTTTGGTCTCGACTGCTTCACGTTCGTCTTCAGAGTCAAAGATGTCCTCGTCGCTATCGTAAAAGCCCTCGGCCTCCAGTTTCTCTTCCTCGCGCTCAAGTGCCTCAAGTTTTTCGGCGATATCGGGGTCAATAAAGTCAGCAATGTTCTTGCCGTTCATGATTTCGGGCATGACATCCATCTTCCATTCAGGATTTGCGAGGATGTAATCCTCTGTATGAGGCGTTAGGAGGCACATGAAATTAGATATACAAAAAGCAGCTTACGCTTAATGTTGATGTTGAAAACACCAGGACCACCCTCTTCTAACTCCGTGTCTCGCAAAAGTTTCTTCCTGTCGGGATCATTCTTATCGTATGCCTTCCGCTCTTTGATAACATCGGGTATGAATGGCGCACGGACAACGTCGTCCCGAGCTTTCGGCTGTGCCACATGTATACGGTTAATCACAGAGTTGATTTTGGTGCCCTTGAGTTTCAAGTCGACGCGGTGTGCTAGGAGGGCATCGCATGCCTTGTTCTTGAGATCCATGACCCCTTCATCAGAATAACATGACACCTGGACGCATTGGACATTCTCAGTGTCAATAATTTCTTGGACAAGAGCACGATTCTCGGATGTAAGATCCTCAAGGCGAGTCACGTCGATTTTGTTGATGACAAGCATCGTCGGCTTGCCATTAAATAGAGGCTTGATAGAATGGAACAGTTTACACTGTAGGTAAAAATTGGCATGTGGTTCAGATGTAAAATGTATGCTGCAATACGCACTTGTGCTTCCACAGTGTAACCACACTGTTCACTTAGATCCATGAAATACAGCACGCAGCTCTTGAGGTGTGCAAGAGCTGTAATACTCTGCATTTCAATCGTGTTCATCTCCTCCAGCGGGTGATCTAAAATCCCAGGGGTATCGATTACCTGCCACCTCAGGTACTTGTAATCCAGATGGCCAATAAAAAGGGACTTGGTTGTAAAAGCATATGGCTGGACATCAACGTCCGCGCGTGTGACCTTATTGATAAATGACGACTTTCCGACATTTGGGTAGCCGCAAATGAGTAGAGTCCGGGTGTTAGGGTCGATGGCGGGAAGACGGGAAATGTGTTGGCGAACTTGCTCGAGGTAGGCAAGGGGATCTTTCTGTCTGCGCATGATAGTGGCCATACGACCCAGCGCCGCCCTTTTAAGCTGCTTGCAGCGGTATAAACTGTCGCCGAACTTGAGAAGTCGGACGTAATCTTTGGCAACCTGATCGATGAGATGTCGACATGTACGAAGTTGGCCTAGAGCAAGTTTGTAGTGATTTTTGTCGTACAATACATTCATGAGTGATGCCAGAAAGGGGTGTAAGTCCTGCCTCAGGTTTGTGAGTTTTGACCCCCCAGGAGAGCTTGATCAAACTCACGTCGAGGAGGGGGAACTCTGACAATATGGCTCCCAGTTTTTCATCGAAAGTGTCTTGCGTGAACTTGACCTTGCGCATGTAAAAATTACGGATGCGGCTGATCTTGAAGTTTTTGTGGATTACCTGTAACATTAGATGATTAGATTGCTCTAGATAATATCTTCAAATGACTCACTGTAGGTGTCTTTCGCTGGGTCTTGGACAGGACAATGTCCAAGAAATCTGCCGCGGTGGGCACAGGGGCAATTGCCTTCAGCCCACTGGTCGACATTTTAGAGGTATAAGGCTATGAAAATGAGTATTTTGGCGAAGTCGATGACCCTCCAAAGTTTTTGTGTATTCCCACGGTCCTCATGTACCACTCTTGCTAAGTGAACACCAACTACTAGTACTTATTGCTACTTGATCAGATACTAAGCGGTTACTGCAACAGCTGATCCTTCTAGATCCCAATGCTCACAGATCAGAGTGGTAGCATTATAATTCAAGCATCTTACATATATACATGGCCAATACAAGTGTACAACATATTACTGTACTTACGAGTTCAAGCCTACGTATGCGCAAGCGCGAAAGGATCTTCTGCCACCATCGTCATGGCGGCATCAGCCAGAAAACCTACATCCCACTCCACTTCGGTGGATGGGCGCTCGGTATCTTTCCTCTCGGCATCCATCTTCTGAGAGACTCGCTCGCACACTTGTTCTGCTGTTAGTCGGTCTCTCGGGTTTTGTTCCCACAGGGCTTCTATGAGACTCCACATAAAGTCGTCTAACACTTGGTGAACTTCACGTGGCCGCTCCGGCCGTTGTCCCCGTAGCACCAGGACCTTGAGATTCAAGTTCCCCTGGTTTTGAAACGGGTACATCCCTGTAAACATCTACAAGTTTTGTCGTAGGTCAAGCCGAACGAACTGATTTGTTTTCCTACCTCATAGCAGACGCAAGCCAATGCATACATATCGCACCGCCTTCTGTCCACCTTCAGGAGATCAGCTGCACTGTCTGCGCTCAGAAGTTCTGGAGCCATAAAATGAAGCGTTCCTATGACACCAGATGTTGTTGTCGTCATTTGAATACGAGAGTCTCGAGCTGTTACAATTCCAAAATCCGCGATGCATGCACGCCCAGAAGACGTTATCAGGATATTGACCTGTAAATACAAAACTTTAACTTTCCAAATGAGAAGTAGGCGCACACACTTACGCCTTTCAGGTCGCCATGACTCACTGCTGGCTCCATTGAGTGCAGGTACTTCAGGCCGCGTGCAACATCCAGGATCTCCACCACCATAAGCTGGATCCCTTGGTATAAAATAAAGCCGCACTCACCAGTGGATACCGGTCAGCATCAGGATGTCCCCTAAGATAGTGATTCACATGACCATCTGTCATCCAGGGGGATACCAGGCACCACGCGTCATCAAAGACGTATACGCCATAGAACGGAAGACAATTATCATGTCGCATATGGTACCAGATCACCGCCTCATTAGAAAATGACTACAACGCATGACAACATGTGATCTTCCGTTGACGCCTAGATCGAAATCACTGACTTTATGAAATTGTTCTGGGGAACGACGACCCTCTAGCACCTTTTTCACAGCAACAAGACGGCCGTTTAGCTTGCCTTGATAGATCAAGCCAAATCCGCCACAAAAATCGGTATGTTTTATGTCCTGAATGCAACGAAGTTGCAAACTCTGTGGGAACCGTCCAGATTTCCTGGAAAGTTTGAACACAGCATTCACCAGATACATTCTATATTTTTTCAGGATTTCAGACCGGGCCGTAAGTAGCTAACGAATGTCAAAGGGCGGTTGCGAAACCCCAAGTTAACGCTTACATTCTGCAGTATCTCAACCATGAACTGTGCATTGTCATCGGCGTAGAAAGCGCGGGCGAGCTCGTTCGATGTTGTATGATCGACAATCAACGCTCCTATGTTGTTGATGTCGAGGTCGTGTAACGTCTTATCGTTGATCAGGCCAGTATTGCAAACGTGCTTCTCGACTTGTGACTGTTCATACTGTTTAGTAGACCCCTCACTGACCAAAGTTTTGCAAACCCTATGTAGAATGTGGACAAGCTCATCTTTCATAGTCTTCAGATTCGAAAGACAGGCATCGTCTTCTCTTATCAACCACGCCTTTAGGTTTTCGAGTTCGTCGATAAGACTGGTATCGCATGAGGATTCAAACCACTGGTTCAAAAATATGACCCTGACCTTCGTTTCTCTGGAGCGCATAGATGAAGATGTGTGAAGGTGTACGCGTACAACGCCTGATGGCAACGCGAATCATGACACTGGCGGGCTGTTGTAACGCTGATAGACTCACCCCAAGAACAGGCAGGTTCTCGACGTCCTCACTACACGCTTTTCTCAACTGAGCTGGCAAGGCAATGAACGCATGCACAATGCCTTGGATCTCCAATTGGAATGTGTCGCGTTCTGGTCGAGTGATGACAGGAGCTGACTGCGTGCTTTCCATGGCTTGCCATTCTCCGAACAACATATTGGATTTGGGTGCATTTCGGTTAGGCCGCGTGTGGAGTTCTCGTATATGGTGCGGCAGCTCGTAGCGTTCAAGTACCGCATCGCAATGTACGCATTTCATCTTCGGCATGTTTGCGATAATCGTTGATCTCTCAAATCGACCAGACGCTAAATATCTTGGTTATTACAATAATAATCAAAATCGTCACTATTAGGAGATGTCAAGGCGTACCAGACTGGAATTGCTTATCAGGTAAGTCAAAGATCGGTGTGAGAGTGGTAGCTAAACTGGACTCCAGTTTCCAGCAGGCGCTAAACGCGTGTGCAAATTCATTTATGTCACGATTGTCTTCGGGCCGACCCTTTCGCTGGGAAGACAACCGAATAAAATTCTATATGCAACAAGGCTGAGAGATGAGGTGTGACAAATGATGGACGGGATATCAATAGTTGATGTTTGTAAAATAGTCAGCAAGAAAAGAAAGATCATCAGGTATCATTAGTCGGTAGGGAAGTGTCATGTTGAAAGGTAGTCAGATAAACATAGTGCTATGTCGATATCCTCGGCAGAATATGTTAACCGGGAGGGAATTACGCGAGACCAGTCTTTGCAATATGTGATCGAATAATAGCCTCTCCCACTGACGTATCTGTTATGAGCGCTTGGGTGAGGGTAGATATCTCTAAGAACGTACCGTTGACTATGATGTCCTGGGTTGCCCGGATATCCTGAATTTATATTGATTAGGTCTCGTGTAAATCTCAAATGACGGGAAAACTCACCAGCATAGAGGTGAAGTGCTGGGTAGCACACTTTTAGTGAACAAAGTGACTTCGAGACACGAAAAGAGTTTATACATACAACATATAACGCTCGACGGCTAATATCATGGCGCCTGTGAACTTGAATAAAGTGTGCCCTGAAATATTCTGACACATCGGCGTAGGTGTTCGGACGGTCGCCGTATGATGTGATACTATTGCTGAGCTGTGAGTACAGCCAACCAACAATTGATCATCAAATCTCACTATTTCCGCACTTTGACCCCAGCTTCCAGTTTCTTCTTTAGGAGATCCGTCTGCGCACAGTCATGTCACATCAGTCACACGGTCAAAGGAGTAAAAATAATGAAAACCTTGTTAAGCATCAGAACTAAATGCGAGTTCTTCAGGAGTTTGTTTGAGCATATAGCTGTGAATAGCTGCAACGAGTCGTCCACTCTATTTGTCCGCGGATCTTCTTCAAGGTACTATTTCGGGTGCAATGAATAGGAGCACAAGGGGAAGATACATAAAAACATACCTGATCAAATGCACTGATTGGCGCCAAAAAGATGATTGCAGTCGCTAATTCGAAACAAGGAAACACGGTCAGTTAGTAAATATTCCTTATTGCGGACAATGAATTCGTTTCCGCGGTGCCCGTATCCGCAGGTGTCACATGTAACAGAGTGAAACACCCACCATCGTCAAAATATGGTACCCATGCGTGGCGCTGATGCGATGGTCCGGAGTCAGATGGCAGGTCTGGTTAGATCATTAAATATCATGAACTCGCCTGACCACGCTAAAATGAATGTGGCCCTTTGATGAGCTAAACAGTAAAACGAGAAAGATAGGCACACACGTACAGCTCCACCGACGTCGTACATCAACCAATTGTATCTAGAACCACAAAGTTCTATATCGAAAGAATGCTCGGCCACGCCGAGCGTTTGTAGCCTGACATTCAGAAGATCAGCTAGATCAGACATACATTCAATATTTGTCAACAATTTCAGAACACGTATGCACTTTACCCGTTGACGGAAGGTAATCAGGCTGCGCGACACGCTTGATGCTATCTAGGAAGCTGGAAGAACAATCAACAAACGATACCCAAGGTACAGACGGGTCGTACAATGGTGCAGACTCATCAAGTCTGATTCGCCTGTTGTTGAGGAGTATTCGAACGGCCGGGTGCTTCCAGAGCTCATCTACCTCGTTTTGAACAGAAATGAGCGTCCTTGAAGCCAGGCTGGTCACCTGAGCAACAGCGGGGGAAAGTCCGCCAGTACCAGGAAGTGCACGACTCCGGTTGGGAGATAGAGGGGTAACAAGGGCCTGCCATCCTGCACGAACATAAACACCAGTTCGGCCGCCGGTCACAGCGACACCGCCACTGAGTTCAGATGCCAGCGAATCCTCCATTGCAACCAGAGGCACCAACTTAGTACGCAGCCCGGAGAATTCCTCGCTCAGATCACCCAAGGGGGCTAGGGAATGTGCAACAGCCTGGCCCTCCACCGAATCATCAATCGAGAGGTTGTTGAGTTCGTGGTCTAGTTCGTCTAGAATCATTCGAACAGCCTTGAGGATGTTGAAATACACAACTGGACGCCATAGGGGACGTTCGTGATCGAGGGCATGATGAGCATAGTATAACTGGAATTGCTTCTGGAGTGTTGACTTTCCGGATTCTGCCTGGCCAAGAAGCATGACTGTATGATCACATACATTTAAGTCATTTCAGAGTGGATAGTGTTCCTTGACAGAACGCACCCTTGACTTGTCTTCTCTGAGCATCCTTGCGCCTCATCCAGTCTCTCTGCAGATTTCGATGACCAAGAGTTCCTAGTCAATCAAAGTAAAATGAGGTACAGACCTTGAGCTCCTCATCAATTTTCTGGCTAACTCTGGCAGCCTCTTCATCGTAGAACTGATATTCCTTGTCAATGTTGGCGGCGTCAAAGGTCTGCATTAGGATTGGTTCAGAGGTGGAATGAGCATGACCTGGTCGTTTGGTCATTCTTCGGTTCCGGAGCACTTTCAACTTGAGATGCGAGCGGTGGAGGAAAAGGTCGATTGCGGCATGCCTGACAAGGCTAATATCCCACGTATGTACACTGTACAGGAATTTGGGCAACGAAGATCAAAGTAATACTTCCAGTCCCATCAAACTATCATTGTTTAGGTAAGCTGTGGACTTAACCGCAACGTTTGTCCTTTATTCCCTTTTACACCTTGACAAGTCGCTTGTCGTGATGGCTTTTGATACTAAACTGACTTTTAGCTGAACTTACCCGTGGCTTCGATCATATCCGAGAGCATGGGTAGTGATCAAGGCTATGCTGATGGTGGCTCATGTTGCAGTAGCTCTTCCCAACGGAGTTGAAGCGTCCCATAAGCCCTTAAGTACCTGTGGATCCTCAGTTCCACCCGGCGGCCATCACCGACTCTCTGTAGCAACCGCAGAACCTCGAGCATGTGCAATACATAGTAACGCTGCGACTGATGGGCCCAAAGGTGCAACGACACTTTTCCAAATTTGTTGCAGATATTAATCACGTTCGTCAGGATCTTCAATACAACCATCAGACATTATGTAACAGCATGGCTACTGCCTCTTTGATCCTGCTGTGCAGAGTTCCGTTGTTGATGGACTGAACAACGTAGAGTCGATATGGTGGATAGACCGCGGTAGCTACCATGGGACAAGACTATCCTCTCTTGGACTTGGGATCGCGGGTTATCTTCGGTTGGCGGATGAACGATCCCATAATTCACGAGGATTAATAATGGCTACAGAATGCAGCCTCAGTAACTCGACGCTTGAGCGGCACCAGATCTTTGGGTCCAGACCTCCGAGTTTCTCATGAATCCATATGCTTATCGCTGTTCTCTAGGTCTTCAAGGGCGCCGTCTGCGCAACTTTGTAGCGCAGTACGGTTATCTAAAAGGGCCTCAATCACCCATCGTACACCACGACAAGTCTACAAAACATCATAATGTGAGTATCAACTTTATTTGTCGCACGAAATGCACTACCCGAGAATTTCGAGTGCTAAAAATAGTTCTTCAAGCGAAACTCACATTTCAAAGATTTCCCATGATAGGCTCAAAACTTATATCCGCAGGTTTAAATAATGCAAGATACAATCCCATTCAGAAGTGTCAGTCCATTTGTGTCCATTTTCTGGTGCCCATTCCAGTAAGGAACCCATGTCTAACCCAGACTTTCCCTCTACCTTTTTGGACTCGTATGTGCGACTTATGACTGCAACCACTATGCAGAGTTTACAGGACTTGACATACGATCTTGTCGACTCGAGAAAGCTTGACTTCAGCCATCCGCGTCACTGCTAACATCCTCGTGTCTTCAAGAACTCTTCTTCGTCGACCAATGTAGCGATATATTCATATCGAGGTCCACACGTTTCAAATCGTTTGCCGACGGAGTGCGGAAATTTTGGTCGACGAGAATGATGTGCATGATGCAGCACGTTAGTGAGCTTCTGTTATAACTATTTTGTAAGTTGTTGGAATTGAATATTGTAGGCCTCGCCATCCCAGCCTCGTTACGAGCTGCTGCAATACATATAATTCGGGTTCGAAGCCTGCAGCGTGTCACTCTGTCAGTAGAAACAAATATTCGTGTTGTGAATTCAAGCTATATGTGAAAGTAATTTAGGCGCTGTCCCCGTGCGCCAGACATGAGAAACCGCGATCCGACATTCTTCCTGATGACAGGGCCGAGCAATCCAGTATTCGCCTCGGGACGATATATAACTTGAATTGTGAGAGGAGGCGGGATTCCGGTCTTATCCGCGAAAGTTCACACCAGCGTCACATACATAAGTTCTCCGAGTCCGTTTATTCACGCACTACGGTTCAAACGTTCACGTTTCGTTTGCTTGTGTCGCACAACTTAATACTACACAAAGTCCTAGTCATTGACGTCATCGTACTACGGTTCGCCTCACTAAAATGTCCCGTCCTGTCCAGCGTGCTTTTTCCATCCTCCGTTCCGGAATGAGAGCGAACCACAGCGTACGCTCATCGTTTACGACGTCTAGCAGACGTACGATGGCTTCGGCCGTCCCGCATGCATCTCATGGAAACTACGGGAGTGATACGCCATGGATGGTGCGTGCTCTTACGATGCACCTGCCATTAGTTTGAGTTGAAAAGTTGGATTGAAATCTTCAGATTGGCTCGGCTTTGATATTTGGTCCCGTGGTGGGTTTCCAGACGCGTCTTTTTTACATCGAAAGGAGGTCTAAGGGATGATTTTAGGTTCTCTATCTCTTGTCGCCATCTGCGCGCAAGACTAGTCATGCCCATGAGTCGGAGCACGGTCACAACGCACACCGGAGTGTATGTCCATCTTTTATTATGTTCAGTAAATAACTCATGGGAAGACAGGACGCCAGTCATGTAAGCATGCGAAATTGATATTGTAATGCTGCAGTTTTCTTAACAAAAGTTACTTGTGTTCATGGTGCTTTGCATAGCATGTCGAGCCGCAATCCCCTGCAATGACAGATGATGAAGGTACCGAGGTGTCGGGTGAGGAAATTAAGCAGTCGATGGAGCAGGCATTCGTACGTTTGTTTTCTTACCAAACCGGTGATGTTTTTATATATGATACGAAGGACACGGATTCTCCTAAGGACGCTCAGGAGCACGAGGAAGCTGTCGCTAAAAGTGAAGAGACGTCTGTAGCATCGAGCGAAACTGTTTCCCAGGAGAGTGCAGATGCTGCTCCCTCAGAGGTTGATTCAGCACCGTCCGAAGAGGAGAAACAAGAGGTCGCACCAGAAGTTGAAGTTGCTCAGCCTCAGTCTCTACAAAATACCATTGCAAGCGAGGCTGCTGTAAGTTTCCTTTTGTTCCAATCTTGACATATACTCATGGCATGCTAGGAAGAGAAGCATTGAGCGATGAGCTCATAAAATCTATCATAGAGCTGTCTACTTATTTAGTATTTACTTCGTAAGTAGAAGTTGTGTGTCACAATGCACCCGAAAGTCATTAGTTACAGAATCTTTGCCCGCCCAGACTCAATTTCCAGAGTCTAGACCTGTCAAATCATCATAGGTACACGTCAAAAAGAGCAAGAAAAAAACTCGAAACGTGTATGAGTTAGCGAGTGAATATTACTTGAATACATTCATTGACCTCGAGACTTTTTGTATGTCCACTATTGATAGCCTAGAATATAGAATAGCACTATGGCACTCGAAGTGTGCGGATTTCAGCTACCTATCACTACAGTGACTACGTAGCACTGAATGTTTTAACATATCTGCAAATGATTGATCGTGCTTAGTCTTGTTCATGGTCCACTAGGCTTGGGTAGGTGGTAGTAGCTGTAAGGTAGAAAGGTATTTGGGGCAACATTTAACGCTGGTGTTGAAGGATCACTGCAACCAAGCAAAGTTAGGCTTGGCGATACTCGTAATCACCAAACTTAATAAGGCTTACTTATTGGGAAGGCCAGGTAGTATACTGTGAACCTGTGCGAACTGTGAAGCTCTGTGACTCACTGTGACTCGCTGTCGCAAGACCACAAATTGGACTTGTCACTTTACTGATGAGGGATCTGCACACTGGAACTTGAGATTGTTCGTATTTTATAATGGTCTATTAGTACGAAGATAAAACATACACAGGCCAAGATAGTTGCCCCCTACTTGATAGATTCGGTATATAAACACTGGGACTTGAGATTGTTCATGGGCATGACTCGGAGGTCTGTAAGTTCTCACAAATGACGGTTTCACGCTCATACTCGATTCATAGGGATCACCGGATGGCATCTGTCGTTGCCCTTTTCAAGTGTAATACCTAACGAAAGAAATTACAGGAGGCTCTTGGTCTCAATTACAATGCCCTCCTGGATCGTCAACGTTGTCTATAGCCACAACTTGGGCCGCATTCGCGTCACTCGAACTCTCGCAAAATCGCCATTGAAGTCATCATGGCTTAACTTCTGAACTTCATACTATCGCCGCCGGACGTTCCTTCATTAAAGGCCTGACTAGATCTTAGCAACACTTTAATTCCTAAGATTACGCTGTGTGCTTCGGATAATGTCCAAGAAATACAATGATTTTACGATGCTGGATATCTTATAGGTAGAGTAAGTGTGGAAGGGGATAATGAAACTGTGCTACGTTGAAGAGGCGGATGCGTGACGCAAATTGTAGTGAGCAATCTCAGTCTCAGGGAAGAATGACTGGCATCTACTCAAAACCCTCCACCGCAATATTCCACTTCCAGCGCCCTTCCGCAAAACCGTTTGAAGTATCCTCCAGTAATATCTCGTTGCGCTTCGCGACATAGACCTGAAGAGTGAACGGCTATGAGTATTCAATAGCGACACGTAGAGAAACAGCGAACCGTCTTATCAGTCACCTTCTGTCGCAGAGTCGAGATTGCTTCTGGATCAATCGGTGACTCAAGCAGCTCTGATAAGTCCTCAACCGCTTTTTCCAAATCCCTAAAGAAAAAACCGATTGAACAGATCCGTGGAATATGATCGAGCAGGGGCGAAAGCCAGATCGAATGTCTTACCTCTGATTATCTTCGAACAGTTCTTTCTCATTTCCCTTGTCCAGATAAAACGCCATTGCGTACGTCCACTTTAGCGTTGCGCGGCATCGTTCTGCCTCTTCTACAGCACGCTTCATGAATTGCACCTCAATCCAAGTGAGCGAGGACGTTATCTGCATCTCCTCCATCTTCTTCTCGGTCTTGTTGTACATCTCGACAGATAGTTTTGCGGACTGCTCGTGATTCGCCCACCGGTTATAGTAGTGGAGATAGCGCTCCAGGGAAGCACGGGACCTGGACTGCGCATCACGGGCGTCCACACCAGCCTTCTCATCGTAGCGGTTGCACGAGTACCACGCTGTGCCATGTTCAGACCAGGGGCCTGTGTAGAACAGAATGTCAGGATGAAACGAGGCGATGTACGAGACACGAACCCATGCACACCCAGCAGAATTCATACTTGCATTTCTTGCAAGTCATGTGGCTGACAAAACAGTCAGCATAAACTCGTATTCCTCGAAATGAAACACGCACTTGCAACCACCATTTTTCTCTATAGTACTCTGGCACTTACTACACTCCTTTGTGTTACTCTTGATCCAATTTGCAGTTTCACTATCATCCCTACATTTTTTCAACCACATCTTGGCGACGGGACAAATGACTGGGCGATGGTCACTGTCGATAGAGCACCCAAAGCAGAACTTATGATTTGCACCACAACTGACGGTTGGAACCATAGTTGTGAGGGATGAACGAGAGGAAGCAGAAGGGCACGAGACGGTGTAAGTGCACGATGGGTAAGGACAATATTTCAGGTGCGGGTTGGCACCGACAAAGTGCCGGACGAGCAATTCCTGGAATCGCTCGCGAGTCCGCCCATCTTCATCCTCACCATATTTTTCTAAAGTAGACATAATAAAGGGGTCAGGAGCAACAAGTGAACAACCCTCAGCCATGCAACGGATAGCATGCTCGCCCTCCTCGCGGATCTTAGAGGTTATATATGCTGTCCAGCAGCCTGCACAGAAGGAATGGTCGCACGAAAGTGAGAGGAATGATGTCTGAGTGTCATCGAAACAAATGGGGCAAACCCAAGGTTCGGCTTTGGGAACTAGGCACGCAAAGTAAGTTAGGTTGGATATATCAGCTTCGAGTGACGTACCTGGTGTCAGACGAGTTGTTCTGCGACGGCTGCCTGAAGAGCGGATGGGTGCAGGACCCGTTACAGAGGGAGAGGCGCGGGAAGGAGTTGATACACCAGCTGCGACAGAAACGGAGGATGCATTGTCCATGTACTTCTCGATGAGGCGCTCCTTATTCCAATTCATGTTACGCAGTAATAAGGAAGCTGCACTTTCCTATATATCACAAAGGAGAATCGCAGAACAGAACCATCAGTATGATATCATACTTGAGACATTCATACGGACATCAACGCCGAATATGCTCGATATGTGATCCACATCAGCAGCCGCGAGCTTCTCAACTGCTTGCTGGGAAAGTGACTCATGTTCGATTTCATACGCCTTGCGAGGTGAATGTTGAGGTACTTTAAAGTCGTCCGCGAACTCCATGTCCATGTCATCATCACTGGGTGCTGAACCTGCGATGTTGTCGGCGATCAAATGAGCCACGACAACTTGAAGAAGGGTAACACACCATCGTCACCTGTACTGATCATGTCCTCATCATAGAAAGCATCCTCATCGTCTGAGTAATCATAGTCGGAAGACATTGTCGTTGTTGTGGGTGATGTCGAAGGTGTTGCTTGCGGCGTGGGCCGGTCTGTATCGATTAGCATACCCTGTAAGCACTACCAAAACGGATAATCTTATTATGTAACCAACTCCATGACTAATCGGCATTGCGGCACTGCTAAGTCATTTTCAAATTCCGCTTGGCGGCATTTGCGGCACCCATCACGTGATGCCTGACTCGTTTCAAGAAAGTTGATATTGATCCAAAAATGTTACATGCAAAGATTAAGGTTCCTTACTTCTTTGCGTCAGATACCATCAAGATATCCAGTCAGACCAACACGACCTCCCACTATCTTGCTTAGAAACATGGCATCAGAAAGTCCTGCAGGAACACACAAAGATCCCGTCACGGGAGAGATGATTTCCAAGACGTGCGTGGCGAGTCATTCCGAAAGATCAGGATCATATCTGCTCACTCACAGATCACACAGTGAGCTGAAGCGTCGCGAGAAGCAGCGCGAAAAAGATGCAAAGAAGGCTGAGAAGGCTGCTGCCACACCTCAAGCTGCATCTAAGCCTGCAGCGGCAAATGAGGATGACCTGAACCCAAATGCAAGCCATCTTTGTTAACAATCGAGCACTGATCCTGACACAATGCAGCAATACTTTGAGCTGCGTGCTCGTACGATCCAAAAGCTCAAGGAGACTCAGTCTCCTAATCCTTACCCGCACAAATTTCATGTCACCCAGAGCATCACCTCTTTTGTTGAAGAATACAGCAAGGAAGGCTTGATTTCTGCTGGCCAGAAGCTCGATGACACAATTGTTGCTCTGTCTGGTCGTATACACAATATCCGGAGCAGCGGCAACAAACTCAAATTTTATGACCTACACGGCGAAGGCACACAAGTGCAGATTCTCGCAAATGTCCGGTGAGGTCCATCTTAAACGACGGCTTACATGTATTAAATCGTATATAGCGATGCGGAAAACTCAGATGAATTCATGTCTACGCAAGCACTGTTCCGGCGCGGAGACATCGTCGGTGTCGTTGGCTACCCCTCGCGCAGTCAGAAGGGCGAGCTTAGTATCTCCCCCTCGTCTATGGTTCTTCTCGCACCCAATCTGCACCAACTCCCATCCGCCCACTTTGGTCTTAAGGATCAGGAAACCCGGTACCGCAAGCGTTACCTCGATCTCATCATGTCCCCTAGTACGCGCAACATCTTCATCACGCGTGCGCGTGTGATCAATTACCTCCGCCGCTACCTCGATAACCTCGGCTTCCTCGAGGTTGAGACACCTATGACGAGCATGGTTGCAGGTGGTGCCACTGCACGTCCATTTGTAACGCATCATAATGATCTGGATTTGGACTTGTACCTCCGTGTTGCACCTGAGCTATACCTGAAGCAGCTTACTGTCGGTGGACTCGACCGTGTGTACGAGATTGGACGTGTCTTCCGGAATGAAGGCATTGATTTGACACACAACCCTGAGTTCACTCTCTGCGAGTTTTACATGGCCTACGCGGACATGTATGACTTGATGGAAATCACGGAGAACCTTCTTGAGGGTATGGTCAAGTACCTCAACGGCGGTAGCACGATTATAAAGTATCACCCCGAGGGCAAGGACGGCAAGGAGCTCGTGCTGGACTTCAAGACGCCGTGGAAGAGGTATGACATGATCGAGACGCTCGAGGAGAAGACAGGAGTCAAGTTCCCCCCTGGTGACACGTTGCACACGGCGGAGACCAACAAGTTCTTGCGGGACTTGTGTACTAAGGTCAGTGATTTGATCTCGACCTCTGAGGAATGTCGCTGATGTGTCACAGCACAACGTTGATTGCAGTGAGCCCCGGACTAACGCCCGACTCCTTGATAAGGTTTGTCTTCTTCGGTATCATTTAACGTTGTCATTAATTCGCGTATAGCTTGTTGGCGATTTCATCGAGCCCTTGTGTGTCTCTCCTGCATTCATCAGTATGTCTTATCATCATGTCTTCTTGCCTGTGCCGACCACATCTCCATATATGCAGCTGGCCACCCACAAGTCATGTCCCCCCTCGCCAAGAACCACCGCTCACGTCCCGGTCTGTGTGAACGTTTCGAAGGCTTCATGTGCGGGAAGGAATTTTGTAATGCGTACACCGAGTTGAACGATCCATTTGAGCAGAGGTTGCGCTTCGAGGAGCAGGTAAGACACGACCCGTCACTTCATGTCCTGCTTACATTTTCTCATCATGCAACTTCAGTCGCGTCAGAAGGAGCAAGGTGATGACGAAGCACAAGGTGTAGATGAAGTATTTGTTGATGCGTATGTTGTACTTCTTGCTCGTTCATTGTTCTTCCTAAACCCAACAAATACAGGCTTGAGCACGGTCTACCACCAACTGCAGGCTGGGGCATGGGTATCGACAGGCTCATCATGTTCCTTACTGACTCCCCTAGTACGTGTCTTTTGGTCTAGTGTCACACAGCTGCTGACGGTCGTGTGCAGACATCAAGGAAGTGCTTTTGTTCCCTGCTATGAAGCCTATTGAGACGGCAGCCAACACAAGCGGAAAGGAGCCTGGCCCTGCCGGGCAGTTGTGAGGTAGAGCCCTTTGAGGCGATCTAAAAGTAGATGATATCATGATGGATAGAACAAATGGTTGTATATTTTGAGCTTGTGGCGAAGTAATGTTCAAAAGTCACGCCAAAGATCATTATCACTTGGGTCATTTAGGGATGTCATGCAGGAAAGCTTACCGTTGTTGGGACTGTGTTCCCTTGTGTGAACTCCGTTTACGCGGATCGCTTAAATTTCCGAAATTTCCGTCACAGCTGAGTCAACATCTGAGATCTTTGCACCACTTCAAAGTCTCCAACAACAGTTATCTTAATCATTACATCTTTATCAAGTTACAGGGACGCAAGAGACAACGATGTTTCACGGTACAAACTATCGAGAAGACTTTGTGAAGCCGTCGTTGTTTTCCAGTGCCAGAGACACCGGGGTTAGAACTTCAAAGACTCGGTGGCTTCCAAAGTGGAGCACGCTACAATCACTGGGCTGGTGAGCGAGACTCAAGTAGTGCTGAGCGGCCACAATAGCAAGTGGATTGGATCGGATTGCAATGTGCAGCCATCATACCGAGTCAGCAAGCCCTCGAACTCAAGCTTAGTGGACCGTGGACAAGACTAAGCACGATCAATCATTTGCAGATATGTTAAAACATTCACATTGCTTGAGCAGTACCAAAATTTGTCCAAAATCAACTGTACTGATAATTGATTAACTCGACACTAGGCATCGTACCATCAACCATGATATCAAACCGAGAGCAGAAACATAGCTCACTGTTGTGATGTGCTGCTCAGGCTTCCGGCTTAATTACGGCCACTAGTCTTATCCTTATCGCAATAAATGATATTGGATCCATTTTCCTAAGCGCACAGGTGAGCCATGTGGTTGAATCCTGGTTGCTCAGTGACTCACGTCATGTGTAAATGCGCAATGATAGCCCTGACAGCACTGTGATCTTGGAGGGAAGCAAGATCGTCCTTGACAGCCATTGTCGGCCTGGGTACTGACGGCCATAGATGCTGTCAAAGCACAAACAAGGGCAAGGAAGGAGAAACCCATTTTCTGTGGGAGCTAGTATGAAGTCTTCTGAGAATGGGGAACATTATAGGAGGACGACCAGCTTTTATATCCTGCCTGGATATATTTATGGACGCGATTCTGATCAATTTGGCAGAATCGTTATTGCTGTCAGATGGTAGAATTCCGGCAGAACCTGCAGGAGCGCATTTAATTGAACGTGTATTCATCCAAATCATTTTCATACGGCTGAACTATCATCTGTAGATGATCTATACTTTCTGTCGCCTGCTATTACGACAACCGGGTTTATCTTCCTCCGTCATGTTCGTCGGTGCTTCCGCAATCACATTTTTAGATTTCCTCACATTTTTGTGACATGTTAACGACTTTCAAAATTACCTGGCCTTCCCAATAAGTAAGCCTTATTAAGCTTGGTTGCATCAACACCAGCGTTAAATGTTATCCCAAATACTTTTCTACCTTACAGCTACTACCACCTACCCGCTCAAAAACTCAATCTTAACCATGAACAAGACTAAGCACGATCAATCATTTGCAGATATGATAAAACATGCACATTGCTTGAGCAGTACCAAAGTTTGTCCAAAATCAACTGTACTGATTGACTCGACACTAGGCATTGTACCATCAACCATGATATTAAACCGAGAGCAGAAACATAGCTTACTGTCGTGATGTGCTGTTCAGGATTCCGGCTTAAGCAAGTCTGCCGCCACCACCATTACCAACCGCTCTGCAATGTGTAACTGTATCATGTTTCTAAGGCACACAGGTGAGTTATGTGGTTGAATCCTGGTCGCTCAGAGACTCACGTCAGGTTGGCAAGTATAGCCTGGGCAGCAGGAGCCTTGCTTTTTAGGGTCGCACACGTCATTCTGTCTACCACAATTGTTCGTGGTGGTCTGGGCACTGACGGACATAGATGCTGTCAAAGCACAAACAAGGGCAAGGAAGGAGAAACGCATTTTCTGTGAGAGCTAGTATGAAGCCTTCTGAGAATGGGGAACACTATAGGAGGACGACCAGCTTTTATATCCTGCCTGGATATATTTATGGATGCGATTCTGATCAATTTGGCAGAATCGTTATTGCTGTCAGATGGTGGAATTTCGGTAGAACCTGCAGGAGCGCGTTCAATTGATTAGGACTATCATTTCATATTCTGCCGGCAGCCATCGACAATCATCTTTTTCGAATTCGTCACCACAGAACGGTCATTCAGACCCCCGATCTCTTATCCCGATCTCTCACTTATCGCTCCATCATTTGAACCTGAGTGACCCTGCGCAGTGACGAAGTCGATGCTCATTCTCGATACTTCCAATAATAATGATCAAGGTATAGCAGGAAGGGTTGCTCGCGGCAGAGCCCGCTATGGTCGTTTCCTGCGATCACTATCAAACTTGACGCCGCTATCGCAACAATATTCTACGGATTCATTTCTAGGGTTTGGTGTTGCCAATTTTCACCTGCATCTGTGCTGTTAGAATCTACCCGAAGGCCATGGGCAACTGCCAATCAACTTGGAGCTGGTCTGGATGAGCTTTCTAGCCAACAAAAAAGTTGTCCTCAACACGTGTATTCATTCAAATCATTTTCATATGGCTGAACTATCATCTGTAGATATTCTATCCTCTCCTCGGCCTGTTGTTACGACAAGCGGGTTTATCTTCCTCCGTCATGTCGTCAGTACCTCTGCAAAATGAACATACTTTCAGGCTGAACAGTCCAGCTATGACTACTAGAAAGCCGAGCGACATCTATTTCTGAACTTTGAAGGCCCTTGGAACCGAGACTCAAAATCTCGCATTCACAAATAGAGCCAATCGCGACTAAGCTCAATGTCACGACGGTTCATATAGAGGGATGAAAAGATCTGTTGGTACCAGGAATGCGTGCCGGACCAGAAAATAAGAGCAGGAACTTCGTCAGCGAAAGATCCAGGGACTTTGTGACAAGTAGAGAAAGGAGACTCGGATGACCGTCATGGAAAAGCATCTTCTAGGAAGTCGACCCCTCGAAAATTTTTGTTGAGCTGCAGTCGTGCTCAATAACTTGACCTTGTGTTTGCCGTCGTGCAGTAGTCTCTTAACGAGAATGAGAGAACGTTCGTTCAGACCCCCGATATCTCACTTGTCGCTCAATCATTTGAACCCGAGTGGCTCTGCGCAGCGACGGTGAAAATTGGCAAACCCTAGTAATTATCCGTAGAATATTATTGCGATAGCACCGTAGTGATCGCAGGAAACGACCGAAGCGGGCCCTGCCACGAGCAGCCTTTCCAAGTCCTGCTATACTTTGATCTATCGATAAGAATGAGCATCAACTTCTTCTCAACTTCTGCATCTGTGCTGTTAGAATCTACCTGAAGGCCATGGGCAACTGCAAATGAACTTGGAGCTGGTCTGGAATCTGCATCAGGAAAAAACCAATACCGGTGTAGTCCCAGTGACGGCTACATAGTGCTACGTAGTCACTGTAGTCATATGTAGCTGAAACCAGGGCTATGTAGAGCACTGGGAGTTCTTGTATTCACTGTAGTAGCCAATATCCGCAATTACATCGCTGTAGTCCTATTCTAAATGAATCTAAGTAGTTGTAGTGGACATACAAAAAGTCTCGAGGTCAATGAATGTATTTAAGTAAAATTCACTCGCCAACTCATACACATTCGCGCTCGTCCACGTAGGATCGACCGATTGACCCATCTTGGGTATGAGGTGAGATGGACGAATAATCTCGTCAACATGAATCACGGCCGAATTCAGTCGCAAGTGACGAGTTGAACGAGATATTTGACGCAGACCAGACGACTCGTCTGGCTCTCTGAACGGGGTAAACCATTCAACGTACGCAAGGGGTCGAGAGTATGCGCCAAATTGACGAGGCAGCCTGAACAACACACAGACCTGCGCAACACGGAGCATCAGAGAAAGGATGACATCTGCAAAACCGTTCAAATGTCACAACACGTAACACTACCTGATTAGGAATTGTGAAAACGCTCGAGTATTATGACGCATGCGTCATACAAACATGACACCTTATAAACTCATCACCACTCTCACATAACCCTTGGCGCAGGTGAGACATGGTAGCAGCGACATTATGTTGTAGTTATAAAGTGGTAAAAGTATTATATTGTAGTCATGGGGTAGTAAGAACATTATATTGTACTTGTTAGTGCTGCCGCGGTCCGGTCCAGAACCACGGTTCTCGCATCAGCCAGAACCGGACCGGAAGGCGGTTCTCGGTTCTACATATTCCCGAACCGTTCTGAACTGTTGTCAACTTCGACTTCGATCGATCGACTTCAACTTCAACAACATTGGCCTCAACGTCAGACTGTCGTCTTCGAGATTTGCACTCTAGGTTAATCAGGCAATCTTTAGCATTTTTGAAGGTAAGTACTAACTAATCAAATTATCAATATTCTTGCCTACTGACATATGTTTGACTATGTTACAGATATATGTTAATTCAAGTCTGCACACTTCCTAGACAGTCATGATCCTCCACCGGCTCTCAAGTCTTTGTTCTGGGGCATGTGGGTGTTGGCTCCCTGTTCCATGTACAAAACGAGGTGCTGACAACAAAATTGTGAGTTATCTCTGACAATGTCTCAACATCAGGCATTTGACTGCAGTATGGCAAAGATTTGGCTAGCTTTGTCTAATGCATAATAATTAAAATTGCTATCACAATTGTAGACCACATGATAAAGCAATAGATAGTCAGGTTATGCTGATGGAATCTACCCAAGCTAGAATATTGACAGATGTATGTAGGCAATAGCACAGGTAACCCACAGGTATTCCGTGCTGTACCCACTGTTACAAGAACATCTAGACACTTGGGCCCCCACTATTTTTCTCCTAATCCTCCTCGTATCAGCCCTCGCATCATACCCTTACCCCGACCTTACCCTTGTCATCCTCGTCATCCTCGCATTCCCTTTCGCTCTCTACCTGTCGCTTCAGCAAAGCCAGTACATTTGGCCAGATCCTTTCGCTGACGAAGCATACCCGTGCTCTGTTTCACCACCTGACTGATCCTGTGGACAGTCCCCTTGCCCTTACCGTCTGGACGGTAACCTATGACATGATGCACGACGCATCCCCTTTGCCCCGTTCCCTTTTTTAATCTCTGACTCGGTGCGCAGTCGCACATGCGACTTATACTTAGATCCGCAGCTGCACGATCGTGCCCCTGCGCGTTTCACTTCTTATTCCGATCTTTGACTCACTTTCTTATCTAGCACGTTCTACATAGACCGAACGTGCCTTCCTGTTATGGTCTTACCCTTTACCGATTGCCTCTCCTGGTAGTACAAGTATCATCCACTAATACGTCTCCTGTCCTCTATATAAACTCGCTACCATGTACTATATTCCCTAACTTGAATCTACTTGGTTCTTGACCTCCTACTCTCACCAGAGTGATCCTTTCTGCCTCGCCAGCAGTCTATATTCTATCTTCTTATCTGCTCATCGCGGATAAGCCTATAGTCTCGACCTTTACTCATCAACTTCGTCGACGAGCAAAGCCCCTGTTAACTAGTCGGACTTCTGTCCTTCTAATTAACGACGATCCTTACGATTAACCTTCGGGTGTCGTAAGCCTAGGCCGATATAGCTTATCGTCTCGCACCCGCGTGACATAAGCTACCCGATTTGGACATAGGCGTCAAATTGTACTTGCCGAAGACACGCCAAGTACGACCCCTAACCTTGGGCTAGCCCAAGGACGTCCACAGACCGTTGACGACACAAGCTCTGTTTGAGCGTCGCCAACAGATACCATCCAAGTCGTAACACCCACACCCATACCCGTGTGGAACTAGACCCGTGTTGTTGGGTATGGGTTTGGGCATGGGTCCATGGGTATGGGTTTGGGCATGGGTCCATGGGTATTCAGGTGTACTATGGGTACTAAGTATATACATGTAAACAGCTCATAATAAGAACTACAATCAAATCAAATCCCATCCGTCGTCAAGCTCATTCTCTTCACCAACTACCTCGGGCATCACAGCAACAGCCATAACATCTCGGTCTTTGACCAACCCTAAAAGACTCCAGGAACCTAAGCAAAGCAATGCGCGGACAGACTGGGCAGATAGGCGACTGCGGACATGAGATAACAAGAGGCGGCCGCGGCTAAAAATTTGCTCTACATCAACTGACATCGCTACATATAACGAGCGAGATGAGTTGCCGATGGACATGAGGCTGATAAAAAAACTCACCAGGAATTGACAGATAATCTAAGGCCATTCGGGAGAGTCGAGGGATACATTGCATTCTGTTCGGTCCACCAAGCTAAGACATCAGCAACATATTCCAGATCTGTGCTGAGGTATGAATCAAGCTCATCATGGAGCTCTGACTGCTTGGGTGCTGCTAATGCTGGAAGTTCATCAAAGATGTTATGAGATTTTCGCTGGTTAAAACAATGGTGAGAAAACAGTAAAGTTAGACAAGACAATACATACCGCTGATGTTTCCTGGACTTCGTCCTCATCCACAGCATCATACGAGTCGGTGTTGTTAGTAGTGGTTGTGTAAGAGTGCTGGAACTCGTCACAAACGATACTCTCCGCGGCTTGAATCCATTCAGCTCCCCATCCGGCCTCCTTGAAATGTGATAGTTTGTGTCGAGGGTGCAGTACTAGAAGCGGTGTCAGCGTCAGTAAAGTACACTAGTAAAGTATGACAGAAAACTTACCCATCGAAATCCGATAAACTTCTGACCAGTCAGTCATACTGTAGTAGCGGTTCAGTGTGTTCTTCGCCAGTCTGAGTGACGCTCGAATAGCTGGCTCATAAGCGCGCATGATAGAATCTGTTGTGAGTTTTCTGTCGATCATGTCCATTGCAGGAATGACGGTTGCGAGATTTGGTGTTGATTGAGAGAAAAAGAGCATTGCATCCTTGAGTATCTAGTATTATGTTCTGTTAGCACTGAACTTCAACGTGAGAATGGAGAACTTACCTTTAGAACATTGCACAATTGTTGTGCAAGCTCCCATTCCTTCTCACTCAGCTCGTGGTCCTGAAGATCCATGTTCTTGTCGGCACAAATCATATCAATAGCTTCGTGATACTTAAGGGCAAAGGTGAGCATATCGAAAGTTGAGTTCCATTGGGTCGCAATGTCACGTGGCATGATGCGCTGACTGAGTTTGCACTTCTTGAGAACATCATACCACACTGGAAGAAGTTTGGTTGTCGAGTGGATGATCTTGAAGGCTAGTTTACATAGCTACAACAAAGGTGAGTACTTTGTTTTGTTACAAGTGGGAAATTACTTCAACCTTTACAAGGACAAATCATATAGGTCCAACACTATTTCACACAGCCTGGCGTTCACATGCTGACAGTTGCGCCATCTTATCAACCCATCCCTCGATATTGTTGTTCTCCTCATCATCTCTCTCGTTCGGTCCCAATTCATCAATATCAATATCCTTTGCGAGATCTTGAAGTTGCTGTTCTGCTTCGTCCATCATGGTGTTTGCTTTCGCCCTAGGTACGTCAAACTGTCGGATCAATGTTTTGGCAATGAGATTGACAATATGAAGGAAACATTGTGTCCTATTCATTTCTCCTGGGAAGTCCTCCAGTAGATCATTCAACTCCTTGACCATTGTGTCATTATTGGATGTGTTATCACATGTAATGCTCAGAACCTTTGTGAGTGTCAATTTTAATTCAACACATTGATTGTATCAGCACATGCCTTGTCTGATATGCCGAAATCTTGCAGTATATTCAGCAAACGCCTCCACGAGGTTGATTCTGCTATGGGACTTTGCCACTTCAACGACATCCAGTATCAAGCTGAAAGGTTGTCCGTCTTGCTTGAAGTGGACAGACACAGCAACAAATGCTTTGTGATTTGGAGACGTCCAGGCGTCGGTAGCGAAGTTAAGATTGCCCTCGTAGTTCTATCAGGAGTGAGTTGTTTGTGTGGTGCACATTGTTACTGACATACCTGAAGCATCCTAGCTATTCATTTACGCGTTCGTGCAAAAACGAGCTTAACGTCGATGTGATACTGTTGATGCTGACGGGATATAACACTCAGGCCGCCCTGTTTTCATCAATGACTGGAAGCCACGGTCTTCAACAATTTTAAATGGCCGCACACTCTCGGATACCCATCACACTATTTCAGCTTGGCTCTTGGTTTTGGTATGCTGTCTGTGTGAGTATGTTACCTTCCCCTTCCCCTTCCTTTCAAAAGCTGTTGTAATTGAAGCTGTTGTACAGAGAGGTTTGATAATTGATTCTCGTGCCACTGTTGCATTCTTCGCTTTATCGACAATCTCAATTGTCTCCATTCCCCAGCATTTTTTAGCGTGTTTCCACATATTGCTTGTGGACTTTGCATCTGCTTTATCAAGGAAACAACAAATCGATTGGTTGCACCCTCTCACGCAGCAACTGAACACATGGAATATTCGTCCGTTGATGTGGCAAATCACAGGAATGGGGTTGAAGAAGGAATAAATGGGAGCAGTCCAATCTTTGGTGAGTCTCGCTAGATTTCATCACATCAGATTTTGACTATGGTTGCTTTTTACAGGATCATACCGAGTTCAGCTTCTGGATCTTCTGGATCTTCTTCGGCACTTGCATTGTTGGCATCGTCTTTGGCACTTGCATTGTTGGTGTCGTCTTCCTCACCGCCAGCTTGGCTCTCAGTTTCGCTGCCATCAAGACCAATATGGACAACTGTGCTCCCAGTATGTAAGGCATTTTCTTCTTCTTCACTCATGACAGAAGCACGATGTGATGAGAACCTTGATGCGGAGCTATCTTTAGAAGGTGTTGTGAGCTTCTTGTGTGCCATCTCCTCGCTGGTGAGAGTGCTTCCAGCAGGTGGGTTGGTTTTTACCTTCTTCGGTTGTGTCTTTGTGCTATCTCTGAGTCCATTTGAAGTAGCTTTTTGTTTCTTGGATGTTGTGGCTTCCAGTGCAGCTTTGGCTCTGGCAGAGATTTTGGGTACTCGTTTAGCGGTGTTAGACTTGTGCATGGTGACAGTGAGAGTTTGGTGAATTCAAGTTTTGCAATTGTGCTCCTGACTTATGTTGACTTTTCCTGATTGTACATTAGAGTTTGACATATACAATACCTCTGAACTTCATTTGCACTAGGCTATCAACGAAGGCATGGGTATGGCACGGGTCCAGCTTAGAGCATGGGTCAGGTAATCCTAACCCGCACCTGTACCTGCCAGTACCCTTACCCATTACCCATGTGGGTTACCCATACCTGTGCTTTTGCCTAGATGTATGGTAGTAAATTGTGATCTACTAGCAAATTGATGATATTCAAATAATAGTGGCTGGCTTTACACAGGCAGGTTCCAATGGCAAGATTGGCCATCACCGACGGAGTTGCCTGGTGCGGTAATGGATGAAAAATGGTGGCTGGCTTTACACAGGCAGGTTCCAATGACAGGATTGGCGATCACTGACAGAGTTGCCTGGTGTGGCAATGGATGAAAAATGGTGGCTGGCTTTACACAGGCAGGTTCTGATGGGAGGACTGGCCATCACCGACAGAGTTGCCTGGTGCGGCAATGGGTGAAAAATGGTAGCTGGCTTTACACAGGCAGGTTCTGATGACAGCATTGGCCATCACTGATAGAGTTGCCTGGTGCAACAATGGATGAAAAATGGTGGCTGGCTTCACACAGGCAGGTTCTGATGGGAGGATTGGCCATCACCAACAGAGTTGCCTGGTGTGGCAATGGGTGAAAAATGGTGGCTGGCTTTACACAGACAGGTTCCAATGACAGGATTGGCCATCACCGACAGAGTTGCCTGGTGCGGCAATGGGTGAAAAATGGTGGCTGGCTTTATACAGGCAGGTTCTGATGGGAGGATTGGCCATCGCCGACAGAGTTGCCTGATACGACAATGGATGAAAAATGGTGGCTAGCTTTACACGGGCAGGTTCCAATGGCAGAATCCACCAACAACAACAATGTGTTACTAAGTTGTCTCAGAATAGCATGCTGTTGATGTTCTCTCAAACATACCTAACCTTACATAATCATTCAGTGTATCCCAGAGTTATCTCACCATATCAAGTTACTGGCATATTGTCAGCTTACATAGTGCACTTTCAATGATAGGGATGGAATATTCATCAATTGCATTAGTGTCACAACCCAATAACGAATTAACGCTGGGCAGAGACTAGGACTCAAACAAGGTTATCGGACAAAGATGATAATGAGCAGGTACGTCTTGGATTGCTACAATGTAGATACAAGAGGTTTGAACTAAGGAACTATCTACCAAGACATGCTAACTATATACAACTATTGAGACGGAGATTGAAGCTGAGTTACAACTACTAGCCAATCATAAAAAGAGAAAGGGAATCGTACCATAGAACATCGTAGAATATTAAAGAAGCATCACGTGACCATATCTTATCTTATCATATCTAATCTAATCTAATCACAATCAAAGAACTCGTCTTCTTCATCAGTCACATCGAAGACACGTGTCGTAGGCGCTAAAGGTATTTCGGGAATGGTAGACGCTTTCAAGGTAGGGTTAGGGTTTGTCTTAGGCGCTGTGTATTGACGCTTAGGAAGATTCAGGAAAGAATAATGGTTTGTTAAAGGTACTCGTGACAATTAGGGGTCATGGCTCATTGTTCGACCAGACGCTCAAATTCGGACAATTTACTAACTTTTATTTGGCCGCCAGCAGTCGACTCTTTCTTCGCACGACTCACTTGCCAGTAGGGGGAGATATTGTTGGATGTCACGCTGCTAACTGTCAACGCTCAACAGTATCGAAGCTTGCTCTCAGAACGAAGTGCTACTGTTGACTAGGTGGCAACTCTTGCATATGACTATATGTAAATATTCAGTTGAGGTCAGCCACATGCATTATTCTATGGCAACGTCCTACTGATGGCATCTACAGGGTCTTTGCTGTCAGATCCACTGATCACAAGCTCCCTTGTGCAAGTTTTTTTTCTTCTTTTTTTTAGATTTGCCAGCGCCACTGGTTATAGTCTCCCCATCAAGCTTCGTGAACCGAATTCCAAAGAGAAAGCAACACTGGTATTTGAGAGCTGGCGGATGCTGAAGTCATCCAAAAGGTTAGCATACCGTCTTTTAGTCATTGATTTGATTAGAGATCTCTTGCGTAGCCCCGCAGGCATTCCGGTGCTGAATGGTACCTCGATGTCCATGCAGGCACATATGAAAGCAATGCACTATCAACACATGCATCCTCCGGTTGTTGTGAATATCGCATCCCCCGAGTTTGCCCACCGTAGTACAGCTGGCATCACTGCTGATACTAGGCAATAGCATGGGTAACCCATGGGTTGCCACACGCTAACCCGTACTCGTACCCACCAAATACCCATACCCACCACCCAAGGGTACTGTGGGTCATGGGTTATGTGATGGGTCGAGTGGGTTTCCATGGGTCAGTGGGTCACCCATGGGTAGCACCACAAAATCAAGGTCACCATATGTTATAGACAGTCAGGGTAATGTACATTCAGTAAGGGTACTATATATCAAACCAGAATGGCATCCCATCCATCTTCCAGAGCCTCCTTGTCACCTTCGACATCCGGTAACACTGCAACACCAAGCACATCAGTATCTTTTACCAGTCCCATGGTGCTCCAGCAGCCCAGACACAATAATGCTCGAATTGATTGTGACGAGAGCTGGCTGCGGACATGCGAAAGCAGAAGGCGGCCCCGACTAAAGATTCGTTCAACGTCAACAGATGTCGCTACACCGTACACTTAGCAGCGATCATTGAAATTAAAACGGGCCACGTACCAGGAATTGTAAGGTAGTCGAGTGCCATGTGAGACAAGCATGGATACGTAGTACGACGTTCGTGCCACCAGACAAGGACATCTTTTGTGTGCTCCATCTCAGCACCCAGATAGGATTCGAGTTCATTTTGCACCTGCGAAACCTTTGGAGGAGCAAGGGCAGGGAGCTTGTCAAAAATGTTTGAGGCCTCAATGAAGTGCTATCAATTAGTTGCGAGAATATAATTGAACAGGTATACCACATACCTTAGTAGTAATGGAAGTCTCAACAGTCTCAATCTCTGGCCCTGCATCCACAACGATCCTGGCATAGTGGCCATCAAATTCGCCGTGGACAAGTTTCTCAGCGGTTTGGATCCAGTTGGCAGTCCATCCAGCGGTTTTGAAATATGAGAGCTTGTGGTGCGGGTGTAAGACTACATGGGATTGAGGTATTGTTTTAGCATGAAAATAAAGCGTGAAAATGAAACTCACCCATGGTGATCCGATAAACTTCAGAGCTGTCAGTTAAAGAGTAGTACCAGTCCAGTGTTTTCTTTCCAAGTGAGAGTGCAGCGCGCACAGAACTGTTGAGTGATTTATCCGACTCATGAGATGTCAAGATCTCGTCAATATGGTCAATGGCGGGGATGACGGTGGCCAGATTGGGTGTTGCACGCGAGAAGAATGTGGTGGCATCCTTAAACACCTGTGGAGCATATATGTTATGTCAGCAAACACGACAAATGACATCAGTGTGACTTTACCTTCAATATCTCACACAGTTCAGATGCGCTTTCCCACTCTGCCTCAGTGAGCTCCAACTTCCTCAGGTTATGCTCCCGTTTTGCTGTCATTTCCTCCAGGGCTGGCCGATGCTCAATTGCAAACCGAAGCATATTAAACGTGGAGTTCCAACGTGTCACTACGTCACGTGGCATAATTCTAACGGTGCGTTTTTGCTCTTGCAGTAACAATTTCCAAGCTGGCAGCAAAATCATTGAGGAGTGAATGATTTTGAAGGCGATTTTGCGGAGCTTGGGTCAGGGTGGTTTTCAGTGAGTGGCCTGATTTACTATATGTGTAGCGCTTACCTTGACTAGCATCACCTTGACTGGATGCAGACTTTGCATCAGATCTGCACGCTCGTCAGTGTCCATTGTTTCCATCTCATCAACCCACCCTTCAATGTCATCGTCAACATCTTCTTCGTCTCCATCATACCGACCTGCGCTTGTGAGCCCATCTACACTATCATCACTGTCCCTGTCCTCTACTGGTAAGTCATCATTAATGTTGGCGTTTGTTGAATCAAACTGTTTGAGGATAGATTTTGCCACGAGGTTGATAATGTGTAGAAAGCATCGAGTGCGCATTGGCACCCCGCTAAATGATGGAACAAGTGTTTCGAGGTGCGTGGTCATTGTATTGTTGGCGGCTGCATTGTCTGCAGTGAGACTTAACATCTGTGATGGAGGTACGTTTTCTGCGACACTACAAATATAACACTACCACTGACCTTTTCTGATATCCCATAGTCCTCAAGAATATTTGCAAATGCCGCTGCGAGGATGGCACCAGAGTGGGACTGTGTACCTTGAGTACATTTATCTATGTAAGTGTTCGAAATTTTACCTCTGGAACTTCCACAATGTCTAACACCATTGCAATAGCTACTCCTTCATGTTCGAGATGTACCGAGATGGCCATGAAGGCCTTATGTGTTACGACTTGGATAGTATCTGTTGGCGACGCTCAAACAGAGCTTGTGTCGTCAACGGTCTGTGGACGTCCTTGGGCTAGCCCAAGGTTAGGGGTCGTACTTGGCGTGTCTTCGGCAAGTACGATTTAACGCCTATGTCCAAATCGGGTAGCTTATGTCACGCGGGTGCGAGACGATAAGCTATATCGGCCTAGGCTTACGACACCCGAAGGTTAATCGTGAGGATCGTCGTTAATTAGAAGGACAGAAGTCCGACTAGTTAACAGGGGCTTTGTTCGTCGACGGAGTCGATGAGCAAAGGTCGAGACTATAGGCTTATCCGCGATGAGCAGATAAGAAGATAGAATATAGACTGCTGGCGAGGCAGAAGGATCACTCTGGTGAGAGTAGGAGGTCAAGAACCAAGTAGATTCAAGTTAGGGAATATAGTACATGGTAGCGAGTTTATATAGAGGACAGGGGACGTATTAGTGGATGATAACTCGTACTACCGGGAGAGGCAATCGGTAAAGGGTAAGACCATAATAGGAAGGCACGTTCGATCTAGGTAGAACGTGCTGGATAAGAAAGTGAGTCAAAGATCAGAATGAGAAGTGAAACACGCAGGGGCACGATCGTGCAACTGCGGATCTAAGTATAAGTCGCATGTGCGACTGCGCACCGAGTCAGAGATCAAGAAAGGAAAATAGGGCAAAGGGGATGCGTCATGCATCATGTCATAGGTTACCGTCCAGACGGTAAGGGCAAGGGGACTGTCCGCAGGATCAGTCAGGTGGTGAAACGGAGCATGGGTATGCTTCGTCAGCGAAAGGATCCGGCCAAATGTACTGGCTTTGCTGAAGCGACAGGTAGAGGGCGAAAGGGAATGCGAGGATGACGAGGATGACAAGGATAAGGTCGGGGTAAGGGTATGATGCGAGGGCTGAGACGAGGAGGATTAGGAGAAAAATAGTAGGGGCCCAAGCGTCTAGATGTTCTTGTAACATTATGGTTAGGTGAAGTCCAAGCATCGGTCGCAAAATTCAAGTGTCTGTTGTATTCCTGGTGAGTCCTTGTTATTGTTTTCTGACTTAATGATACTAATACCATTCTTACCTGCAGCATCTTCGCAATATGCTGGCACATTTGTGCAAAGACCAACTTGATGTCACGTGAGACGGTTGATGGCGATGGTATATAGTATTCAGGCTGACCGGTCTTCATCAAGGATTGGAAGGCCCGGTCCTTAACAATATCGAATGGACGGGCACTCTCGCACACCCACCGAACAATTTCTGCCTTTGTTTCGGTCTTGGTATGCTGCTGATGGGAGTAGGTAATTTTCCCTTTGCCTTTGCGCTCGAACGAAGCCGTTATTGACCCATTTGTCAGGATTCCATTAATGATCGACTTGCGAGCAACGTCACAACTCTTGGCATCATCTGCGGCTTTGACTACTTCCTCTCCCCAGCAGGTACGTGTATGTTTGCGCATGTTGCTAGTTGACTTGGCATCCTTTTTGTCTAGGAAGCGCCGGATTTGTTTTCCGCATCCTTTTGCAACACATCAGAACTCATAGTATCTCCTTCCGTTCTCATGTCCTATGGCAGGAAAGGGCTCAAAAAAGGCATAAATAGGTGAGACCCACTTTTTGCTCAAGCACTCTATGAAAATAATATTACTTAAGCCTTAATCTCATATGCAGGGTACTTACTCATTTCAGCCTCGGCATCCTCAGCAGGAGACTCAATGCCACTGTCTGCATTACTGGACTTGGTGCTAGTGGCTCGTCTCACCAGTTGGGACTTCGGTATGGGAATTTCAATTATGTCGGCATCACTATTGAGTGCTTCTTCTTTGTCTTCGCTCCGAACAATGGTTCGTTTGTTTGTGATCTTGTTAGGGGCAGATTTTGATATGGGCTGGACCAGACTATCTTCACTGTCACTCAGAGCAGCAACAGAACTTCGTCTGGCTTTTCTGGAGGTAAGCTCGTCACTGCGTTTACGTTTGAGAGTCTTCTTGATGGCCTGTAGGTATTCCCTGGCCTTCTCCGTGGGCTTCAGTTGACGCTTGCCAAACATTGGGAGTGATTTGACTAAAAAGGTGTCGAGGGTATTGATGATAGTTTAGGCAATGTAGAATAAGGTTTATGTCATGTTTAAGGTTCGAGTACAGTTTAATGTTACATAATTTGAACTTGTACCACAATCTCCTGGTCTGGGGGTTGCTATACCTGTCAACCCACCAGGTGGGTCATGGGTTGATGGTGGGTCACTCGAAGCATACCCATACCCGACCCACAAACTACTCATACCCATGCTATAGCCTAGCTGATACCGCTGCGACCATCAATGACGCAGCATATCAGTCTACAACCGGGCATATGTCTCTCCCCTTGCCCATCCTTCCCAGTCCTATCAGGTCATCTCACCAACACGTCTCAAGGCCGAGTCCCAGCATGTTCCACTCTCAATCAGCAGTTACCACATTTGTACGAACCTCCGGTTGTTGAGAATATTGCACCCCCGAATTCGTCCACCATAGTAGAGAGGTCCCCTCTCGTTACCCAGTACGTCAGCATGTTCCAGTCTCACTCAGCAGCTACCACATTCCTACGAGCGCTTACACGCTGCCTGACGGTGCTGTCATGTGTCAGCAAAATGTTTTCACTTTGCAGCAACTGCAATCTTTCAAGATGGCGCTTGCGCAGAATGCAGAGGGATGCCCAGCTAGTGCAGGTTCCATATACAGGGCACCTGAATGGCGTGCACTTCAATGCGCAGCTGGCAGATGGTGCCAATCTCAACATCTGATTTCCCCAAGGACTGCAGTAGCCAGGTGTAGCGTCACCTCATCAACAGCTCGCGTAGTTCACAAAGGAACATCAAACCCTCATATCACGCTGGGCAATCTACCTACGGATTCTCAGTGAGCCAATCAGCATTTATATAAGGTTCGCAAGTTTGTCCTTAAACAGAGCGCTAGGAACTCGCGAGCTGGATAGCGATGTTGCAGCTGTGCACTGTGAAAATTGGATGCCAGTTGAGAAGCCTGGGTGACAAGCAGAAGTGTGTTAATCCATTTGACGGACAATTTAATGTGTTTCAATATGGATTTACTACAACTGTTTGATGCTTACATTATCCAGCGGTGTATTGTTCAGAATGCATCTACGTGCTTCTCCTTTGGTCAAGACGCAATCAATGGCTTGATCATGGACAAGTCTGGCATTTGCTTTGATTCCTCAGATGGTCGTCCTATGTCTTTTCATCTTTGTACTGATTGCCGATCTTCCTTGACCAAGAACAAAGTTCTGAGACTTGCGCTAGCCAATCATTTGTTTCGCAAAATGTTGCCTATGCAATTTGCTGACTTGACATGGGTAGAAGAAAAGGTCTGCACATTGCATTGCATCACAGTCGTCTGTTCCAGTCATCAGATCCAACTCAGCCTAGTTGAACCATAGACCAAAACATAGCTCCCAAGCGGGCGGAAAATGATCTGGGACCCCAATCCCCTGTTTCAAAGACCACGGTAGCAACATGTGAGATTTGATATAAGTTCGATCACCTCGTGTCATTTGCGATGTGCTATGTATGGGAAACCAATTGAGCAATACTTAGGCCTACATTATCTAAATGCATGAGCCAGCGTATCTGTTATACACATTAGAGGAAATGCGATGGAGGCTTGTTCGTGAGGGCTATTCGTCATTGAATGCATCTGCCGGTGCATACCCTTCCGCAGCATCATCCAGAAAAAACATAAAGATGCCCTCTCGAACGAGGAAGGCAACAAAGTCTATGTAAGTAAGAGTACCCTCAGCTTCGTTTAGTGCAATGCATGTGGACGTGTACCTTTGAACCTCTGACGATTGGGCATATCGCGCAGAATATCAGACAAGTCTACAATGGGGTATTCTGTAGTGCTTGTCCAAACACAGGCGCAGTTGTGGTAGGTGGAAAAGTGGAGAGATGCTGTCTCGCTTCGTTCTGTATTCTCTGTCATCAGTGAGAAGAGAGGTTAATCATAGGCAAACTCACGTAGAATCAGATAGAGCCCTGGAAGATCACAGTTAATGTGTGACATATGGGTTACAGTGTCGGTTCAGAGGCGGTAATGATGAATGAGAAAGAGTGCTGAGGTTTTTTGTTCTTAGTAGGACGAGCAGAGCCGAACGGATGAGCTAGAGACAAAAGAGTGTATACTAGTAGAGTCAGTAAAATGAATGAACTATAGTAGTGAATGTCTCACCTCAGTCGTACACTCGTGGTGTAGTAGACTGAGGTATTAGTAACTCTGTCTGTATGTACGTGCGTGATTATGTAAGCTGTACTCGCCGTATGATAATCCATAAACAAACAACAAGGTTGGGGTGCCAACAATCAGCCAGGATACTGTGAGTCAAGAGTGAGACGCAAACAAGTGGATATCAATATATTGGGGCAGTTTAGGCGATCTCATCAGATAGATCTTGCGTGATTGCGAATATTCTGTGAACGATCGTGTTTGACGTTCTCAGCGGGCTTAATTAGGGGGATCTCACAGCACAATCACTGGGTGGAATGGGGCGGTGGTGCTGGAGTCAGCAGTAAATTGGTAGAATGAACCATACAACATTGACACCCTACAACTAGTTGGTGGAGGGGGATAAAATCACAGTGTCCAAATCCACACAGGGCGATCCTTGGAGAGTCCTCTTGTCCTCTCACACAACTTCTGACAATAAGCGATGATGACCGGAGGGCTCGTGGTGTTATATACTGATTGGACATTGATGCATGTGGGTGTGATGAGGATGATATAAGTGAGCCAGGGACTGGTGCAGGCGCCGCTATGATTTGAGCAGTCACAGTCCTCAACCGAACCAATGTGTTCCACTCATCAGTGGACTGAGTCTCCCTACATGCACATGCTAAGGAGCGGCAGAGGAACCCACAGTGGCTGGAGTGGTGACATACTGTTCCCTAGAGGGATGCAGGAGTGGAGAAAGAGAGGGGAGCAATGTGGAGAAGGGAGCATGAGAGCGTCTGGAGAAGGGTTAGATAGAAAATTGGGATTTGATGAAGATATCTTACCACTTATGTGATGTTCGTGAGAATGTCAGAATGAGGAGGGTCAAAGGACTCGAATCTCAAACAATCAAAGATGCACGGACTCCACCCGGCTGGCTCAAGTGGAAGGAGGCGGTTAATGCGGAACTACAGCGATGCCATTGAGTGCAGCGATCAGCCTGACTGAGTCGCCACCTGACATGGGAGTGCTAGCATCATTTCAATTGACTCCTTTTGTGGGGAGGACCTCTCTACTATGGTGGGTGAACTCGGGGATGCAATATTCCCAAAAATCAGATGTTCATAGGAATGTGGTAACTGCTGAGTGAGAGTGGAACACTGTAACAATGGTCGCGGCACTGGGCTCAGAACCAGGCAATCCAACACCTACATTCATACCATTCCCCGACCTCCCTTGACCTTCCAAAGGCCGCGCGCACTTGTCCGAACCTTCTGCAGGCAGTTCTCGTGTTCCAAGACCTGTCCGAACCTCGCGAGTTACCATACCATGTCCTATCCTCGTCCTTTTGACTTTGCTGGTGTGTTTTCCTTCATTCTAACTATATGTTGACTACGTCTTAGTGCTACACGGATAACAATTCCATCGGCATCCTGTTGGGAGCCTCGGAATACGTATAAGCAGTATGCATCATGGCTTATTACATGTATACTTGCATTCCTGCACGCCTCGCGGCTTATTACATAGGTTCAGACTTGCTTATCTCGCTACTAGTTTTGCCTATGGATTCCGGCCTCTCATGGAAGTAGGATATAATCTTGCTCACTGGCTACTGATAGGACACTTCACTTCCCGTACTTCGAATCATAATTAGTAGAGTCACTTCGGTATAATCGTAAACTGTGCAATTGATCCTTGTTCATTCGGAACAATTGTTTGGCTAGACCGCTGCCAATTTTGCACTTCGTTTATTCTTGAGTTCCGATAGATTAGCGTTGTTCTGGACTTCGGACGCTTCACAAAGTCTTATACTGTTATTCGACACACCGACATACTGACACATCGACACACCAACATATATTGACCTTCGGACAGCCTTCGCAAGCCTCAGAAGGCATCGCGCTACTTCGGACAACACTTTTGCAGCCTTGGACGACCTTTGGTCGCATCAGACAAGTTTTTCGGTACTTCGGTTAGTCTCAGAACTTTGGACAAACATTAAAGAGGTTTTCTTCCAATATCTTGTCTACTCTCTAACTGTATAAGACTTCCCTTGCATTATCAAGGTAGTTCTTAGGATGTCTCTCGGGATGAAGCATACTCGCATCTCTCAGGACTAGGGACTCACATTCAGTAGAGCCCAGCTCAGATCTACTCTTGACAATGTGTTGCCTCCATTGTGTTTTTCTGTGTTTCAGTGTTGGCCTCAATCAGGTTCTCCAGCCTCTTAGACTTTGCGCCACCATCTCCACTTCTAACCAGCACATGATAAACATAAAAGATACAGTAATAAATTAAAGTAGGACGCACCCATAGCTGACGACAATTTCATAGGTTACTGTGCATCGCAAACCTCATTGGTTCCGTCGATGGATGGCAGGTCAAACCTGTCAGTGTGGATGCTTGGTGACATAACATTGGTTGGCTCGGAGCGCTGCAAGTTAAAATATATATGAGATGGACCACCCTGCCATAATATTGCTGTCAATGCACCTTACGAGTGTGGAATTTGGCTAGTACTCCTGACTGGGAATAGTGTACGCCAATTGAGGCTGCTTTGAGCATATGTGGACTCGTGCTGTTAAGATTTTTCATTAATTCTGCTACCTGCCATGCTGGCAGAATGTGCTTCTGTCAAGTTCTGCAGGGCTGTATAGTAATGATAGGTGAAGCTGCTTCCAGTATGCTATTACTCTGACCGTGGGATGATTGGCATCGCGCTGACACTTTCTTCAGGCAACATCCTTGCAGGGCAGTACAATGGCTGTAGAAGACGCTGCTAGCTTTTTCTTATCTGCAAAATCAGGACCAAATATCGACATTTTTACGCACTTTTCAAGAGCTAGTCAATTTGTTGGCCTGTCAGATGTTTGCGGCAAGGACCGTTATCGATAAATCATCTCCTTTGCATTCTCGGCAGCGCAGGGATAGGAGATTGCTTCATGTAAGTCAAGATTAAATCATGACAAAAGGAGATGCCATCGAAGGATACTATACTTGGCAGTATTGGAACCTGTCAATCAAACTGCGCAGGTACCGCTGGGCCATCTGGGGTAAAAGGTTGACATGGGGCCATGGCGACTTATGCTAGCTGTCAAATGAGCGGTCAGTGTGAGAACTGAGGGATAGGAAATAGGAACATAGAGAATGAGCTTTGCGTAGGGCGGACACTGATCGTCCATTCGTATGGTATAGAGTTTCGCATCAGCTGTGAAGTCGCAGCATATCTACAAAATAAATGGCCTGAGGTACAGTTGTCAGATTTGGATTAACACTTCCATTGTTGCTGCCTGTTCCTCCAAGCGAATACCAGGGCAACAATACCTAAAGCGAGAATACGAGTGAAGAGCGTGGGGAGGGATTATAGTCAGACCCAAGACACATTAGTTCGCGTTATGAAGGGGGCCTTTGAACACCGGAACATGTGTCACCTATCTGCCCATGGAAGCAAGTGGGCATTGATCTAACTGGCCATAGGTGACTCAAAGTGACTGCCATAAAAGTCTTCATTTGCATACATCATGATACGTAGCAAGAGTGATGCTGCGCTCTAGGCCTGTTATAACTCCGAAAAAGATCGGCTCTATCTTTCATTGTAATGGTGCCTACGCACCGAGTCCCCGACTCCATTTTTGCACACCTCCATGCGCCTGAAATTCTAGTAGTTTACCCCAGCTGATGTTTGGTTTGCCTGCCTTCACACTGCCTGTCTTGAATGGGCTTCATCCAGAGTACACACATATATAAGACAGACTACACAAATATTCAACGAAACCACCAGTACTTCTAGCAAACCAGAAACCTCCCAGACAGTTGAATGCCTGAATGATGCGGCCTCTTTAAACACGCCTACATCTGACCTCATCCAATGATACCAGAATCTCCAACTATGCGGATGACATGCCTGTCTTAGCTGCCTTCCTTGTTGGACTTCCTTGAGCAGGAGGATCATCAGCCTTGTGTTTTGGCGAATTCACTGAATTGTACATCAGGACTGGGCAGACAAACTTACTAAAAATGATGGCTCCTTCGCCGTCATATGACTCAATTAGGTCTAGCACTGCAGATGACATGATGGCAAAGGAAGAAAAGCAGGGACCCTCACTGTGTCAGGAAAAAAAGCAATGATCGAGTACAAAGCCCGGCGAATGTCCTATTCTGCGCAGTTCATGTTCAGAGCACATCAACATCATCTGAGTCCAAGTACAACATCAAGAGTCTTTTGAGCATTTTGATGGCCCATATCTATTTCATAGGACTCTCACCAAAAGCACGCACTCAATGTGTAGTTGATGTGCAAAGTACATGGACATCATCAAAGTAAGACATCATACAAGAACATGTCTTGCAGGAGGGTTTGACGCTGGTCAACCCAAGCAAATCGGGTAGAGTCAGCAGAGGGTTTAAGACATGGGAAAACATTTGAGTTCGACAGGAGCGCTCCTTCACTAAAGTGGGAGTCGGGGATTCAGCAAAGTGGGAGTCAGGGATTCAGCAAAGGCTAGGACCACGGGAGTGTGTTTCTGCTTCACGTGCGCCAGTCTCAGCCCCTTCTCGACCTGTTTAGACCATGCGAGGTCCCACCCCCAATGCAGTGACTGCGAGTCAAGCACATTCAGTGACTCCAAGCAATACCAGCGCATTTGAACCCACCTCACGTCATCTAAGGAGTGTCACCTCTCAGACCATCGGCACCATTCAATCAGTTTCCCTGCTTGTCACCCAGGCTTCTCAACTGGCACCCAATTTTCACAGCATGCAGCTGCAACATCGCTATCCAGCTTGCGAGTTCTTAGCGCTCTGTTTAAGGACAAACTTGCGAACCTTATATAAATGCTGATTGGCTCACTGAGAATCCGTAGGTAGATTGCCCAGCGTGATATGAGGGTTTGACGTTCCTTCGTGAACTACGCGAGCTGTTGATGAGGTGACGCTACACCTGGCTACTGCAGTCCTTGGGGAAATCAGATGTTGAGATTGGCACCATCTGCCAGCTGCGCATTGAAGTGCGCGCCATTCAGGTGCCCTGTATATAGAACCTGCACTAGCTGGGCATCCCTCTGCATTCTGCACAAGCGCCATCTTGAAAGATTGCAGTTGCTGCAAAGTGAAAATATTTTGCTGACACATGACAGCACCGTCAGGCAGCGTGTAAGCGCTCATAGGAATGTGGTAGCTGCTGAGTGAGACTGGAACGTGCTGACGTGCTGGGTTGAACAAACTAATTAAGTAGTGCTAGAGGGGCCTAATTCTCGAAGAGCAGCGCGTTTGTCCCGAATTTTTGCCAGCGCGCTGTTTGTGCTGATACTTTGCTGCGAACAGGACGAATTAGGGAAAATACGACTGTGACAAATATTAAGCTGAGGTAGACAGTGAAATATGCTACGAACCGTGTCCACCATGTCATCAAGTCCACTACTTCCTGACTTTCGTCAGGATCTTCCAATAGATCAAGAATGCTGTGATAGAAGTTTTTGGAGTCCGTTACCGTGTCCGTATGCGAAAATATGGACGACAAGCTTAACGAAAACTGAACCTGAAAGACCAATCAGTGTGAGTGAAATACATAATTAAATTTCAATATACCTGCATGGCAATATAGGCCAGAGAGCCTTTCGTCATGGACTTCATGCCGTGGAGATGTGCATTGCCGGAGCGCGTAGCTTTTGGCTCCCTCTCCACAGAGCTGGGAGAGGTAAAGACATGTTTAAAACCCTGTGGGGGGGGGGGGATTGTAGTGACGCCGTTATCGCTGACAGTGAACTTACAAATATAAGGATCTCGCTCCTCAGTAAACCCTTCCACAGATCGTCAGAATCATAGACATACCCAGCATACAAGAACATGGGCCATTGGTCGCCACGGACTGCGGTTTCACTGCTTTTGAGACTCCGTTTGGTTCTAGATAGTTATTACGGTTAGGCTATTAGGTTATCAGGAGGTCGAAAGACTTACTCTGCATTCAACCAGTCAAGACCTGCAGGACAGAGCAATGCACCAGTGACCTCGTGATTGAATCCACGGTCAGACTTGATGTTTCTGGAGAGGGGCGGTATGACTACTTGTCCTCTCGGCACAAGCCACTCAAGAACCACAGATTTGAGGGTCTTCGTGTCATCGCCTCGTGCACCAGAGGCTCCTTTACCCATCTGGTAACACGGTGACTACGATAGTATTACAATATAATGAACTTACCAATTCCCCCACATGAATGACATCCTCCTCCTCGCCATTTGTTAGACGATCTAGAAGACCAGGGTACGAATCAATGAGATCCGTGAACACCCTGTGTTCCCATCGAACACTGACAATAAAAATGTTAGAAGGCATTGTGTGAATTTTAATGTCACAGCGGCACTCACTCTGCAGGATAATCCTCAATGAGAGTGTCCTGTAATTCTTCCAGGCGCAGTATGCCCTGAAGTCAGAAGAGCAGGATAGTTACACAGTGCAAAGACTGTGCGACCAAAATGTCGACCATGAAGAACCAGGGGATTTGATGAAGCCCTGTTCGACAAGTCAGACAGCAAAGGCTACACCATGTTGAAGATGACCTACACTTTTTTATGCAGGCCCGAATGGAGCGCTGAACTGCTATGCTTGTGCGAAGGATCACCGGAAAAAGGTGGATGATTTTCATTGTCACTCATACTATGTTGAGAGGAATTAGACGAATGAAATACCAGTAGCAAAGGAGACACTTTATATACCTAGTCCCATGACCTTGCCTCTCTAACCGCTATTGATGTCGTAAAGGCAACATGCGCTGCGTGTCTGCAAAAAAAAACCACTATCATGGCACCATCAATATTTGATAGAGTACCATTACCTCAGCTGACAGCGCGGTCACAATGGGCATCATTGGACGATAATACATGAGTACTTGGCGCTGTGGTAACAACTATCAGTTACATTATGCACAGCAAGGCAGGGACTGAACCTAGGATGCCTGGCCCACCCTCTCAGAAACATTTGCGACAATGCATTCATGTTGGAAGCAATGTCACGCTAAAGTAAGCATTGTTGAATATAAAGCATGCGGTCAATAAATAATATTTGTACCTGAGTTTCCAACTTTCCTCAGCGTGTAGGCTGGAGGACTCTGATGTAGAAAATTCAGAGATGGGTGCTGATTGCATGTGAGTAGTGTGTACAACTCTAGAGAAACTTAGACCTTACTTATGGTGCAGGCAATTCCATCAAAACATTCAATTACTTCATAGAGGAATGCAGACTACTGGTGAGAGTTAGTATTTATATACCAGAGACTGCACGATAAGTCTGAGGAAATATTTACCTAGTCAAGGACGGACAATTGATGATCGAAGTGGAATCTGAACTGCGCCAAGTCAAGGAGCAACTGAGAGATGCCGAAAATAATATTGCATACCTTTCGGATAGGGTGTTGACATACAGGTATAGATGGCTTGAGGAATACTACCGTGCCGAGAACCTGGATCACCATATGCCTCTTGACATCTGCGTGCCTGACCTTCCTCAGGTTACATATGGTGCTCCCTCTCCCAGCATCTCTTCAGATATTTTGAAGTGGGATGAAGCAGATGCAGGCTCAGAATAGGCAGAATGTAGTGAGGGAGAGCATCCCGCCATTCCTAAATCAATTCATGTTAATTCTGATGAGTAGTTAATTAGTCCAATAGACTGACACAAGCAATGAGTGACTTAGGAAATGCTCAAGTAAAGCAATGTATAGAAATACATAAGTAAAGTAGTATTAAAGTAAGTAAGGAGATCTACAACTAAAGCGACGTAGGTAAGCTTTGGCTTAGATATAATAATCAAAGTATAGAAGAAAGAGAAGCATAACACGTGAATTTGCAAGTTGATATACGGCTTTACATTTTCATTCAAACTCAGCCGGAATTCAGCGAGCCGGTCTCGCTGAATTCCGGCTGAGTTTGAATGAAAATGTAAAGCCGTATATCAACTTGCAAATTCACGTGTTATGCTTCTCTTTCCAAATTTGTATGTAGTTTACTATTATACCCAAGTGTGCATAGTGGTGCGGTGCGGCGGCGCTCATGTCAGTGTAGTTGAAGTCTATTACAACACATCATTCTGTAGTGGGCGGGGCAGGAGCTGCAACAATAATATTACCGGAGCGGGTTGGCCAACAATGGGTATGAACAATAGTGTTAATCAGAAGGTGGCTGTCTATCTAGTATCGGGCCACTGGTAGATCTTCATTTTCCAACGTCCACAGATCCACACTTCCACCGTAATCATGAGTAAGTGCCACAATATTGCAGAGCCATATAAATTCTGACCCTGCACTTTGCCAGGTTTTCTTTCCACTATCTCTACCTCGATCCCTACCTCGATACGATACACTTAGTGCTACATACTTAGGATAGAAAATACAAGTTGTATTGAAGTATGTAAAGCTTGGACTTCATCACAGAAACGATATTGATGTACAATACAGACCGACTTACTATGGCTAAGCGCACTGCATCCAACAATGATCAATGCGCCCCAAAGTGGTCTAGAATGACCAAAGGTGAGTATTCAATACCGTGAATGATTCACGACTTCGTCACTCATGAGCCTGTCCCTACAACACAGGAACTTATCTGGTGACACCATCACCCAAGGCGGATGAAGGCGCCTGGCGCATTCTAGAAAATTTCCTTCTCACTGATGCCACATATCCTCAGACAGAAGAGGTGTTCAAATCCTACTTGGGTGATCAGTACTCAGCGGAGGACTGGAAGGACACCCTAGCCGCGTTGTTCTCTGGTGATGGCAATGACACGATTGCGCTAGCAAATCTTCGCACCCTGAAGGCCATTTACATACCCCAGGCCTCCACTATGTCCTCAAATATGATGAACGCAACCAAACACACACCTGTAGCTACATCCGCACTGAAGAAGAAACATTGATTGTGTAGACCATTTAATGTAAGTGCGATTATGATTTATGATGATGGTTATTTTAAGCAACAAGTGTATCCCTATATCAATGATACAGCAGAAGTTGACAACAACAATGACGATCTCCTCGAGGAGGAGGAGGGGGAGGAGGGGGAACATAGGCTATCTAATGTACGTGAAATGTTTATCACTGGTGACTCTATACTTAACAACCGTAGCGCTTCATTGATGACCAAGCAAGGGAATCCGACGATGAGGACGATGAGGTGGAGGATAGAAATGGCCCCTCCATGAAAATGTCTGATGTTGTGTCCTTGCCAGGCTCATCTGCCAAGAATAGGTTGACCACTGCGATTGATGATATTGTGGGCAGGTACCAAAAGAAACCGAGCGATTTTTCAAGGGGACGCCTTCCTTACAAAGTCGCCTGGTTCCCCACCACAATTGAGAACAGGATGTATCTTCTTCTAGTTCATAGTACACCTATTTTTGATTCTCTAGCATGTCACTAATTGTGTTCCAGGAACTGCTACTCAGTATATCGCCAAACATCTTCAAAGTAAAGGATTTACTGCTACTGTGTTGGCCTGGGTACTGTTACAAGAACATCTAGACGCTTGGGCCCCTACCATTTTTCTCCTCATCCTCCTCGTATCAGCCCTCGCATCGTACCCTTACCCTGACCTTACCCTTGTCATCCTTGTCATCCTCGCATTCCCTTTCGCTCTCTACCTGTCACTTCAGCAGAGCCAGTACATCTGGCCGGATCCTTTTGCTGACGAAGCATACCCATGCTCCGTTCCACCACCTGACTGATCCTGCGGACAGTCCCATTGCCCTTACCGTCTGGACGGTAACCTATGATATGATGCACGACGCATCCCCTTTGCCTTTTCCCTTTCTTGATCTCTGACTCAGTGCGCAGTCGCACATGCAACTTATAGATAGCTCCGCAGCTGCACGATCGTGCCCCTGCGTGTTTCACTTCTTATTTCGACCTTTGACTCACTTTCTTATCTAGCACGTTCCGCCTCGCCCGTGTCTCAACGCGAACGTGCTTCCCTTTTATAGTCATACCCTTTACCAATTGCCTCTCTTGGTAGTACGAGTTATCACTCACTAATATGTCCCCCATCCTCTATATAAACTCGCTACCATGTACTATATTTCCTAACTTGAATCTACTTGGTTCTTGACCTCCTACTCTCACCAGAGTGATCCTTTCTACCTCGCCAGCAGTCTATATTCTATCTTCTTATCTGCTCCTCGCGGATAAGCCTATAGTCTCGATCTTTACTCATCGACTTTGTCGACGAGCAAAGCCCCTGTTAGCTAGTCGGACTTCTGTCCTTCTAATTAACGACGATCTTACAATTAACCTTCGGGTGTCGTAAGCCTAGGCCGATATAGCTTATTGTCTCGCACCCGCATGACATAAGCTACCCGATTTGGACATAGGCGTCAAATCTTACTTGCCGAAGCCTTGCCAAGTAAGACCCCTAACCTTGGGCTAGCCCAAGGACGTCCTTGACCATTGACGACACACGCTCTGTTTGAGCGTCGCCAACAGATACCATCCAAGTCGTAACAGGTACCAGGCCAACTCTATGTGATCTCAGATAGCCCCAAGATGATTTCAGCCTTGCTTCTGCCCTCACATAGCCTTTTGGTGAGAGAATACCTGCGCATCTCAGAGGAGGAATGTGAAGCAGTAGAACATGCACATATCAAGCTTCCCAACCCATCATGGGTTAGGATCAAACATGGCATGTACAAGGACACCATAGCCTATGTTTTTGATTCCGAGCAATCCGACCTTTTTGTTAAGGTTCTGGTGCCTCCACGAGACTTCCCTTATCCCATGCCTAAGGGATCTGTTGCACTACTCGACCCTTCTCGCCTTCCCAAAGATAACACAGTGACCGACATCCTTCACAACAAGGAAGTTGTAGGATCCTTATACAAAGGAGAAAAGAACTACAAGGGACTTCTACAGAAGAACTGCCATCGGTATCTCCTAGAATTTGTGGCCTCTCCTCACGTCGACGATATTCGATGGCATGTGCAGTCCGGGTGGGACACATCCTTTGTGCAAAAAACAATTGTGACATTTTCAATGCAGTTCCTGCATGTAGGTGATGTGGTCACGATTGTTAAAGGAAAAGTACGCTCAGAGATCGGTATGGTCCTGTCGATAGACCATGCACTTGATTCTGCATGCTTAGAGCTCCCCTTTGATGGGGATCAAGTTGAAACAGAAGTTTAACTGCATGATCTGGAGCGTGTCTTCTGTATTGGGGACACAGTACGAGTTGTAGCGGGTGCATACTTGGGCTTGGAAGGACATCTCATTCAAATATCAGAGGATATATTCCACATTCGTCAAGATATCTCTAAGGAAGAGGTACATTTCTAGCATACTTCGCATCACTGTCTAACATTTGATACATAGGTGCAAGTGTCAAGACACTACTTAGATCGTCGTCCTATAAATCACACATTTCAACCACGACTATCAATGCTGCAACATTACGAGCCTCCTCACGACGATGAATCCATCCAAGTCGGAGACCATATAGAAGTACTTGCGGGAGAACATATGGGGAAATGCGGAATTGTATCATGGTTTCCTGTAGGAGCAATGCAGCTGTGGTTCCACGATTTGTCCCCAATCTTCAATGAGGACGAAATCGAGCACAGTTTGGGACCTCCAATTATGCAAGTTGCCCCTGCATTCGTCTGACGGACACACCTCTCGCAAACGATCACATATACAAAAGAAAGGGGTTATGATGTAAGGCCTGGAGATGTCGTCAGTGTCACTCACGGACCGGACTATCAGACCAAGGGCGTCATGCAGAGCGTCAACTTCCCCAAGGCATGTTTGACACTACTATCTGAGAGTGATCAGTCGCTCGTAAGTACCTTTCAACATGACTCAGATCATATCTGACCCGTTGCAGATCGACATTCCGATCAGATTTGTGGCCAAAATACACAACGCGCCTTTGGATTCATTTCGAAAGATCATCAATGACGAAGTGTTTCTGATTGGAGGCGACTGAAAGGGCTTCCGAGCTATGTTATACAGCATTGGGATGGAGACTTGTGTCAGTTGCAGTGCATGGGCAGGCGCGTATCACGGTCAAGTGCCAGGACGTTGCCACAAGGTGAGCAGCACTTACATCTTTTTGGTGATTACATTATTCATGACTGTCACTAAGATATGGAATGAGGTTAAACAGTGTGATACTTGGAATGTCAGATTTGATGTTGTTAAGTGATTTGCGAAGAAGGTCGTACTTAACGTCGCCACCGCGAAGATGCACCACTCCCCCTCCAGACCAAGTTCCCTCCGCCTCGTCTACTTCTACCTGCACAGATTCAAGCGTGCCGTGGATGTCCTGGAGCATCAACCCTGAGGATATCAATGCTGCGGAGAATCCTTCATTAATTGTCGGTCCCAGTTCATTGACATTTGACCCCTGGACTGTGAATAAACAGGACATTCAGGATAACCTCGACGCCGGAGCTGAAAAAGTTCAAAACAATGGAGCCCCTTCAGTGACAAATTCCGTATTATATGGGTCACCCGACCTACATAATATCCCATATAAGACGGGCCAGCGGACTATGGGCCGATGTGATGTATATCCCCGATGTTGACAGATGGGCCGAGGGGAATATTATTTCCGATGGAGACGGGTGGGCCCATCTATGCCAATGTTATATATATGCTTGATGATGTCGGATGGGCCAGGGATGAATATTTTTACCAATGGAGATGGGTGGGCCCATCCGGGGAATACGTACAGTAGGATGGACATGTATATTATAGACAGCTAGGCTGAAGGGAGATGAGAGGCAATTGTTATTATATAGATGGGTGGGCCAATGTAAAGGTACATTGTATAGATGGGTGGGCCGATGTATAGGAATCATTTTGTAGACGGGTGGGACCGATGTAAAGGTACATTGTATAGCCAGGTGGGCCGACGTACAGGAATAATTTTGTAGATGGGTGGGCCAAGAAAGCGGTGGAATATTTATTATATAGATGGGTGGGCCGAGGTCATTGTGAATTGTACAGACGGGTAGGCCGAGCGAGCAGTAAAACATTTATCATATCGACGGGTGGGCTGAGAGTGCAGGAAATTATTTATGATATAGACTGGTGGGCCGATGAGTTAATATATTACATAGACAGGTGGGCCGATGGAGGGGAATGTAATATAGATGGGTGGGCCAAGGTAGGGAGATATTGTGTAGACATATAGGCCAAGGTATTGGTTTACTATATAGATATATAAAGCACTTGTCTGACATGCACGGATCGCCAAGTCCCAATGCCCAAAAATTGAATCCCATGGTACAACATCCATTTTTCAACGAGAAATCACTGTCTCGAATTCCGGATGCCCGATGACCAGAAGCTCCAGACTGGACACTAGATACTCGCAGGAATGTGTGAAATATTGATGTCCTGAGACATATCACTGAGTGCCGAGAGCCAAACTGCAAAACCAAAAGTGTTACCACTGACTGATTGAATCACCTAGTGCCGAGTGCCAAAGCCTGAAACATGAGCCACTGAAACCCGAGGCTGGAAGTGATACACAATATGGAATTTCTTACAAAATTAACTGTGTGCCAATCCTAAAACCCTGGAATTCATCATTGACTTATTGATTCACCGAGTGCCGAGACCCAAGACCCAAGACCCAAGTGCCGAGTGCCGAGTGCTGATGCCCAAAACCTGAGGCTCAAAACACAACACTGGACACAATACACCATATGGTATTTCTTACAAATTTCACAGAGGTCCCATCGCAAAACCACAAAACTTATCAATGACTTATGGATTCACTGGGTGCTGAGACCTGAGACCCGAGACCCGAATGCCGAGTGCCGAGGCTCGAAGTCCGAAACACGAAATGAGTGGAAACCCAGATTTCGCAAAATTGTTAACATGGAAATATTAGATTGTCTTCAACAGTTTGCCGGAAGTCATTTTCTGATCCCCGAGCCCAAAACCTGAAACCCGGAAAACCCGTAATGAGTTCTACGGGTTTTCCAGGTTTCAGGTTTTGGGCTCAGGGATCAGAAAATGACTTCCGGCAAACTGTTGAAGACAATCTAATATTTCCATGTTAACAATTTTGCGAAATCTGGGTTTCCACTCATTTCGTGTTTCGGACTTCGAGCCTCGGCACTCGGCATTCGGGTCTCGGGTCTCAGGTCTCAGCACCCAGTGAATCCATAAGTCATTGATAAGTTTTGTGGTTTTGCGATGGGACCTCTGTGAAATTTGTAAGAAATACCATATGGTGTATTGTGTCCAGTGTTGTGTTTTGAGCCTCAGGTTTTGGGCATCAGCACTCGGCACTCGGCGCTTGGCACTTGGCACTTGGCACTTGGCACTTGGCACTTGGCACTTGGCACTTGGTACTCAGTGATTCAACCATTGAGTTTCAGATTTCGGTGTTCTGGGAGTTACACTTTCATGTCAACAATTTTGCAACATTTAGTCTTCCACTCATTTCGAGTTGCAGGTTTCAGGCCTCGGGTCTCAGGTCTCAGCACTTAATGAATCAATAAGTCACTGATAACAAAGGTAACATTGATTGAAAACATTGCATATACATCTATGACTATTTAATTATGTAGTCATGTCAACATCCTCACCAGAAGGTTCACCCTTCACTTGAACATCCATCTCTTCAACTGAATCATACTCTGGGAAAAGATTGCCCGGATCATCCGGTTTCACAATTTCACCGGGTGTCTGTGAAACCTCAGGATGAATTTGGTTGAGCTCAAATATGAGTCCGTCGATGGCAGACTCATCCTGGAGGTTGGGGGGGTTGGGCTCCATCCCTTCCATAGACAGGTCAATGAGAGGAGGAAGTGCGGATGTGGGGGTTGACATGGCCGGAGGGACAGGTTGATGAAGCAAAAATGATGTTGCATCACCTTGGGTGTCTGGAAGTGGAAATGTTGGGTGCCGGAGGATGATTTCACATCGAAGGCCTTCATGAAGGCATTGCAGGGTGTCAATCTTAGCATCCTGCTCAACAACACACTCCTCGAGAGCAGCAATTCAAGCTGCACCCTCCTGAATCGCCATTGCCATGGCATGCAAATCTGGCATTGGCACATTGAGTGCTGAACGAGGAACTCCAGAAGTCAAAGATGGGACTGCTACAGGTGGAACATTATGTCAGATGGACATAGAAAATTTGGGTGACTTACGAGCTGGTGCAGGTGTAGGTTCCTTGGCAGCAGTGACAGTCTTGCTGCGACTGTGTGTTTGTGCCTTTGGTGTTTGGGCATGAGATGGACCAGGAGTGACAGAAGAGACCCGAGATTGACTCTGCATCCAGCCGGTGAATTGTGAGGTGGCCGGAGCTTTGGAGGGAGCTTTGGAAGCGGTCCTGGATCTGGTCCTCCTGGTGGTCCGGGTGACAGATTGACCTCGAACACATTTCGGTGGGGTTCCCATACTCATGGAGATGCACTTGATTTTCTTGGTGGTGCAGTAGACGCAGGACATGCATGGGGCGCCGGTCCTCTTGTCAAACCGAGTTGCACAGGGCCATTCCATCTTGTGGCAAGCCTGGCAAGGGTTGTTCTGTGTGATCTGTCAGTTCATAGACACACCAAGTCTCAACAGTGTACTTATGGGTCCTGGAATGAGTATATCACCTGCGTCAATGACTGGGGGTGCCTCTACCGGAGGTTTGGGAGTTGCCTGAGGGGGCTCAATGACCTCCGGATGTTTGCCGGCAATTGCCTGGCATATTATAAGGACTCACCCAAGTGCTGGATGTAAAAGTGCGACTTACTGTAGCAGGCCCAAAGGGTTTCTTCTTTGGGCTCCGGGGTGACTGAGGTGATCCGGACATCCTTGCAACATCTGGGGAGAGCTGGGGGAGGACGACCTTTGGAACTCCATGCAAAATCGGCTACAAAATGAGTAAGACAATGAAACAATGAACCAGGGGACATACCTGAGTGACCGAGTCCTCCTCATCTTCCGACTCAACAAACACCTTGAATTTGGCAAGGCCGGTGGTCTTTGCCCGCTTCCGAGTCTTCATAGCGGACTTCGGGGGTTGGGAGGGAAGTGCTGGAATCATTGGAGACTCTCTCTCTTCCGACTCCCTTCCACTTCCGGTTCCGGGTCAGGTTTCCCCATTCACCCAGACATGTACTTAGGGCCTGAAGATGATCTGATCAACTATGAGGTGAAGCAGGAGCGTGCTGATTCGGATAGTGAGGTCTCAGGTGCGCTGGTAGTATCAAGGGCATGTAGGTTTCTCCCTACCATCCAGGATTCCTTACTTAATTCATCTCCCAAGCGATTGCAAAATCTCCCTGAATGTGATTTGCCACACACAGATGTCACGTATGAAGAATTGCTTGCCATGGTCTGGGATCTCCGGCCATTTGAGTCTTACAATCACACAGGCAGTGAGTATCTGATATAATCATTTATCTTTCTGCTAATTTGTCTCTTAGTTCAATCCATTCAAGATTGGGTCCGGGATTACAAACAGCGACACGGACATATTCCCAACCCATCCATCCAACAACTACTCAAGGCTGAGAGACCATTCCGAACTGCCTGGGCAGAAACATCTGACAAACTCAGAAGAGCTGATGAAGACCTCCGGAGGCTGCAAAGAGCTGAATGTTTGACTTCCGAAATGCTCAAGGTATTAGATTCCGCCATTCTTAGGTTTGAAGATCAAATTCAAATGTAAATTACACAATTTCTGTTAGTAGACAAATTACCTGTGAACTTCCACATTTTTATGAACCCACTCACGTCATGTAAACTACTTAATTATGGATGTATGGAACTCCCATTTCCGATTTATTTACTATCCGAGGACTACCGAGGCCTGAGTATTGATTACCGGGTCCATGTTTTGAGTCCGGCGCACCAATAACCTACTTCCCATTGCATGACATGGATATGTACATAAGGGGAGACAGTGTGGGATAAGTCCATCACTTCCTTCCCCTCGCTCTTGTCACCCGAGGAGTACTGTCTAATGGCTTTGGCCTCGACTTACTCCGGGTGGTCCTCGCCGATGGCTCAATCACCACTTTCTTTCCCCGCATCCTTTTCAGAGCCGGCGATGTTTTTCTCCCTTCCATTGCAACATCATCGTCAACCTCACCAGTGTTGCCATTGGTTCACCCTGCCAGGAGGTCTCCCATTCGCAATGTCAGCAGTGCACCATGTTTCACCAGCTTGATGGGGCGAGGCTTTGGAATTGACAGTGGGATTGACATCTCTGCATGTGATGATGAAGGACCTTCTCCGGTTCTGGTTCTCTTTTTTGGTGATCTACCATCAGCTGAGCCATTATCATCATCATCATCATCATCATCCGTATGATGAGTGTCATTCCCAAAATCACTGTCGGGTTCGGGGGGTGGGGCTTCGGATGATTACCCTTTGCGTGTTTTTGGCTTTACCTGTCCGATGGGAAGGCAACTCACCTGATACGACTGATGCTACCATGTCGCCATCTTTGTTCTTCCACACTTTGAACGTGAATGTTGATCCTTTGCCTTTCTCCTGCCGAGCATACCAGAAATTGAGGAGGGCAGTCATGTCCCAATTTTGCAACTTGGAAGGCTCCTTCAAGTTGACATCTGCCGGAAGATATCTTTGTGACACAAAGTCATCCTGGCATTGAAGGATGGCGCTCCATGGCACTACTGCCTTGTCGATCCCCGAACAAATCCCTATGTCGATGCATTCAACAAAGTCCCAGATGTAGCAAGGATTGACTCACGATAGTGCAATGTGAGAAAAGCCCTGACTATGGCCTTCTTCTCCTCGAGTTTTATTTCGGTGATGTCCAGAAGCAACAGCATCCCATCCTCGTCAGTGTCGAGCTTGAAGGCTGGTTTTGGATTCTCTTGCGACCTCCCTTCATCTGTTGGCCATCTTCCCGTGCTCCGGCACCTATCACAGAGACCATCAACACACCCCTCCAGGTATCAACAGTTTAAACACTCACTGAACTGTTCCTGTGTGTACTCCTGCCACACCAGCTCGATGTCCTCCCAGTCCTTTGTCTTCATGAAGCTGTCCTGATCTCCTAATGCCTTGTTATCATCGTGCCTGCATGAAATATATTGGGTTGAAAGATCTGCGATGACAGGTAAAATTCACTCACATCCAGAACAGCACCTCGCCCTGTTCATTCTTCCAAGCTGACAACACAAACACTCTCATCCCACATTGCCTCCACATCTCCTTCGAAAAGTGCACCATATATGCTGGTCCCTTCTTACAGGTGACCTGTGCTTGTATCTCAGGAGGGGACAGTTGTTGGACCATTCTTCAGTGGTTTATTTTGCCTTCTCCAACTCGTCATCAGACAATTCAGCCATGACTCTCTTCACAGCCACCTGATAATGCTTGAACATACCAGGATCTCCTGGCTTTGCCCCGGACTCATCCTCAATCCTCTTCAGCACCTCTTCCCAATTTTCCTGGTAGATCACCATCCTAGGCGTCCATTTCCTCCCATACTTTATCATGTCCTTCCTTTCCTTCTTTTTCTTGTTGTTGAACAACCAAGTCTTGTACATCTGAGCATTGAAGGAAGTGTAAGACATTAAAAATTTTGTTTCGCATTGCAACAAGGATGTATCACCTGCTTCCTCTTTTTCCATTGTCCTTGGTCCACCTTTGGCGCAAATAACCTGGCAGCCCTGGCAATTGCAGTGAAAACTGCCCGCTTCTCACTCCTTTTTGCAGAAGTCCACTCAGGAAGGTAGTTCTTCAGCTCGGAAATTTTGGTTTCTGTGAGCTTCTGTGTCTGGGGTTGACATGCCCTATGTCTTCCAGGAGACAAGCGAGTGGAATGACCTGATCTTGCCATGGTGAATCTGATTGGTGAATGTGCTGAGGGTAAGCAAGGCATAATTAATATTGGTTCAAAGTTCAACTTTGACCAAAGCCTAACAGTTGGTTAATCAACCCATATCGGACATGATGCCATTAATGGAAATAAATTTGTAATGAACAACCAATATTGCACAAACATAGCATTGTAATAACAATTCGTGCAACCTTCCTGAGCTAATGCTGTTCTTGCAATATTCAAAAATAAGATGAAGATAGGTCTATGCACCCCGCTGCAAAAATCCCACAGGGTAGAAGCAAGGGGCAGAAAAGGTAGGAAAACTTGGGTCAAGGTCCCGCTTGCAAGTGCAAGACAACATGCCTACAGGTCCATGCCTAACTCTCCCCCGGAATCACCAACACTTCAGCCTGTTCCGGCACCACCTACTTGGGAAGACTGTTCTGATAATACTTATGAGCAAGACCAAGGCTCATTCGAGCCTTTGTAGCTTCCAATAACAATGGCAAGTGAATGTAAACTGTTGGAGTGTCGTTCAAACATTGCTAAGTATAACAAATGCAGAGCCAGAATGACTACCTGAGGCAATGGCTCCCAAGGCAGGAATTATATCTGCATCACCTCCTGGATCGAGAAGCTCCTCCAGAAGATAGGAGATGCATCGTCTGCGACCAGGATGGGGTCTACAAATGTCAAGATTGTCTTTGGGAGCCACTCTATTGCATGGGATGTTGCAGGAGTCAACATTGTCACAATCCTTTCCACTGGATCAGTCAATGGAATGGTCAGTTCTTCGAGCAAAGTTGTCTGGCTCATGTCGGACTCATCATACACCTCGGTCATGATGGCAAAGGATGTCCTGCACTTGCAAATAGGTGGGATTTGTTCGAAGGAGACGAACCCGAGGACCAGCTTGAGCCTGAAGATCTACCATCCGTGTCGGGACCAGAGTTCCAGCCTAAGGAAAACACCATGGTCATCATCAACAAGTCCGGAGTTCATCGCCTCGAGGTTCGATCCTGCGATTGTCTAAACACCATGAGTCTGGACATTCAAATGTTTTGACATGGATTTTTCCCTGCATCATTCAACAAACCAAAGACTGTGTTCACCTTCAGAGTGCTCGACAATTTTCTATTGGACAACCTAGAATGAGGCACCTCTGCGATAAACTATTACAGCAAGCTCCAGTGAATGACCTCCAGCATGTTTTCTCACCTTGTTCCGGTAATTATATATCTCCTTCATCTAAAGGACATTATATTGACAAGGCACTTGGCAAGGACCAATACAGAGAGCTCATGAGAGTCACTCGACAGTGGAGGCAGTTGAAGACCATGAAATGGCATGGCTTCAGCCATCGTTCCAATGCTCCTAATGCTGGAGATCTTGCATTGTTTTGCCCAACATGTCCTCAGCCTGGGATCAACATATGCTTGTCAGGGAATGAAACACTTGATGAGTGAGTCTAGTTTCATACTTAAGTGACCTAAGTGATGATAAGAACTCCAAGCTGGAAATATACCCGGTCATTTGTGATGGACGGTAATTTCAGCTGTAAATACAAGCAGGCAAAAAATTGCATCACTGAAAGTGAAAAGGCTTTTGACAGACTCGATGAAGCAGCACCTGCCAATTTGAAGACAGAATGGTTGGCCAATGAGAGGATCGCTCAATCCAGCAGAATAAATGATCCTGCAGTGATGGATGTTTATGAGATAAATATCAAAAAGGGTAAGCTGACCATGTCTCTATAGAAGTCCGAATTAATTTCGCACTCAGCACCGAGCAAAAAGGAGATTGAACTTAGACTGCTAGAGCAGGGTAATGCCCGTAATGCAGCACCATCTTGGAGATCTGTGGCGACATGGATATCTATGGGGTTGGCAATCGAGGAGGCTCAAATTGTATTGCTCATTGAGGTCCAAAGAATCAGAAAACAAACTATGGAGACACAGAGATTAGACCTTGCCCAGCAATGAGATCGTCTCCAAGGCCAGATCGATGGATTTACGCATTCTGCTGTCATGCATTTCGGAGAGGGATCCGATGGAGATGACGATCATGACGACTTGAACGTAGACATCCTAGATGATCTCGATGATGACCTGGAAGATTTTACCGAGACATCTGATACATGGACGAACTTGCCCGAGCTCATTGTGATCCCATTGCCATCAAACCTTGGAGTAGATCGATGCAGACACTTGATGGCAGAGGATCTCATTCCGCTGGAGATGTCCCTTCGCGAAGGGCAGGCAAATGATGCACTTCACAACCTCCGCATTCACTTGTGCAACAAGGCAGTCCTATTCTGAACAATGGTCAGGCAAGCCAAATCTCAAGCCTGGTCACAGGTGACATCAGTGCAGCAGGCTGTCTCCCTGCATGCGAGTATATATACCAAGACCAGGACACAAATGATGAAACTTGACACGGGGCATGGCCAACTTCAGAAGTACAAACCCCTGCTTTGCGAGCAGCTCAAAGTCAGCACTGCCGTGGGTGATCTGAATGCCCATGGTCAATGAAATGAATCCCTCGCGTGGTTCTGGTCTATCGAGGTCGACATGCATGGTCCAGATCAATCATGGAATGAGGAATGTGAGTTCCCTAATGCTCAACATGTCTGATGTTGAGCTGACCGGACGAATATGAAGTTTACCGAGTTCACTGGCTCTGGGCAAAGGCACTATGGGATCGATGGAAGGAAGAGCTGATGTTGGTCCAATTCAAGATGGATTGGACATGTAACTTTTTCTTGTGGAAAGCAACCCAATGGGGCAACCGGATGCAGGAATCATTCACGAAACGACTTCTGGGTCATGCATGCTACTCTGGAAGGCAATCTTGAATGTATTCATTGCTGGTGCAGGATGCCCAGGCAGTGTTTCAACACATGCAGACCGTGTTGATAGATTCACAAGATGAATGAATGGTTTATTGCCGATGGGATATAACAACCATTTTGATATACAAATTTAGTCCCAGGAATTGGCTGGGTCAGCCCATGTCGGAGTTTGAAAAATTTATCCATCCATCAGTGGATGATATCTTCACATCTGAACCAACTCTCATTGTCATTGCCAGTGTGATACTCCTGCATCAGCCATGCCTGAATTATATCCTTCTCCTGCATCCACTTCTGACAATCAGAATTCCCTCAATGAGTACCGGCGCCTCACACTCACTCCTGCAGACATTTCAGCTACTATGTCGATGTCTGCATCGCGCATCTGGGCATCCATCTCCCAATATCAGGCAGAGGCTGCAAACAACAATCTTCCCCCTTTGGCTCAGATCAGGCACTTCAAAGCCGGGCTGCAATGGGAGATCACTATAAGACCCTGACGACACTGGCGGTTAATGCTGACATCTTCCAGACTTTTGTCACGCCCATCCTCCAGTACTCAGCTGCCAGGAACATCATTTCGGTTGTTCCCAGCCCTATTGCTCATATTCTTCATTTGATTCCCAGTCACCTGGAACACAGTTCCGGATCACATCTTTTCATATCACATCTGTGTGTTCCATGATGTCGCAGATCCCGAAGATCCATCCCAGATTGTATCCGGCTATGATACCCCATGGTGTATGGGAGAAACTGCAATCCAGAACAAACCATGGCAATGGGATTGGGTGATGACTTGCTGTATCTTTCACTACCAGCATTGGCTAGTAAGATTCTTATTCCATTTCCTTGATTCATGACTGATCTGCTCTAGGATGGCGTTGAGAATGATGGTCTGACAATTCTGGAGCAGGTAGATCATACCTCAGTTCCATCACTGATGGGACCGAGGTGGATTAGAGAACACCTCCTGACATTACTTGAGGAGCAACATGAGGACATCCATGACAAGATGGCAGAGATACAAATCTACACTGCCATTCTGGACAGATTGAAGAGAGGCAGAGGAGAGTAGCTCTAGTCACTCAGTTGGAAATGTTGAAGTGCAAGTTGCATATGTGTTTTATGAGTACTGAAAATCACATGTAAACATTGCAATATCTAATATGATGTTATATGGTGAGTCCCAAAATAAACAGTGCAGATGTTCATCACCATGTCCTGACCACCGAGGTCCGGATATTGAGTCCTGATTACCGAGACCCCATTACCGAACTCCGAATATCGAGTTTTGAGTTCTGAACATTGAGTACCGAGCGTCGAGTACCGAATGCTGACTGCCGAATATCAAACTCCAAGTTCCAGATCTCCATTACCGATTCCCGACTCCCAGAATTTAACTACCAAGGTCTGAAGATCAAGGCCCGAGTGCCAAGACCCGATTGCTGAACTCCAAATATCGAGTGTTGAGTTCCGAATATCGATTTACGAGTTCCAGATATCGAGTCCCGATTACTGAGTTCCAAAATGTCGGGTACCGAGCGTCGAGTACCAAATGTTGACTGCCGAATATCGAACTCCGAGTTCCGGATTCTCCATTACTGATTCCCAACTCCTGGAACATAACTACCGAGGTCCGAGTATCAACACCCGAGTGCCAAGACCCGATTACCGAGCTCCAAATATCGAGTTCCAAGGTCCAAGCATTGAGTACCGAGTTCCAAGGTCCGAGCGTCGAGTAACGAATGTTGACTGCCGAATATCGAACTCCGAGTTCCGGATCTCCATTACTGATTCCCGACTCCTGGCATTTAACTACCAAGGTCCAAATATCAAGACCCGAGTGCCGAGACCCGGTTACCAAGCTCCTGGCCTTGATGACTGTCAATAGGATCTGAGTCTAAATACAATGATAGCCATCGCCCCAGTACCATTTTTAACTTTGTACAGCAGCATTCATACTTACATTTCTTTGCTTCTCTGTGCCCATTTGACTTGTAGGTTCCTTTTGCAACAGACCGTTCTTCGTAGCATTGCCTAGGGTAAGGTTGATGATATTGTCTGCACTACTCCAACCGAGGGCTGGCCTTTTGTAACTGCGCACCACAACTGAAACCCCACTCCCTCGCGCTGAATGTGTTGGTGCTCAAGTGTCGTCAAGAGACACGGAAGGCTCTGGACAGTTATTGTATGCATCCGCTATGGATTTCGGACCTTGAGTGTCATCAAGAGAGACGGTTTGTACTTGGTATTCAAAAGCAGGTACTGACACAGGTAATTACACTTTCTACTTGTTTCATCTTCCACATGGTGGTAGGGTTCGTCAATCCACCCTAGCCCATCCGCATGAGGGAACCACGGCATAAATATGAACAGAGTCCCTCGTATACCATGCCCACCCAACCCTATCCCCCTCCACCTCATGAACCCCATGTCTGACAATCCTTCCGGAAAATCCAATCATACACCCGGGATCATACCCAAACTCCAGCTGAAGGCTTGGCATGCTCATCCAAGCATTAGAATAATTCCCCACGGTGGTGAGAATATTGAAGCATTCAGGAATTGATAAATGGTCTCGATGATGTGGGGTTTGACGATTGGAAATGATGGACAGCATGTTAAACACGGATGCCCAGTACTGGAGGATCTCGGACATTCTTGGCAGTTCCTTGCTTTCTGCCTTTTCTCTGAGGCTTGAAAATGTTCATAACCCTGCCCAGTACTGCTCCAGATGCATGATCCTGAGCGCCGCTGATGCAATGGCTGCCGGCCTCGCAATGGCGTTCAGGATTCCCTTGGACAATGGTCCCTTTAATGATGCAGATACCTCTGGGTCCGCTAGATTCTATGGGATTGGTGTGCTCAACTACCGAAATCATCATCCTATCAAATCCTACCTCATGCCCCTGTTGAAACCATGCCGGAGATAAATTGATGCACCCAGCAGGTAAGCCAACATCTTCCAAGCGGTGTTTGAACCACTCCAGATTGGTTTGCCAATTCCCATCGACCTTCACACTTCTTTCCAGACTTGGAGACAGCAAGTCAGTGGCTGCCCAAATCTCCTTCTGTGGTTGCCCTTTGGTATTTAATATATATTGAGTAACAATGTATATCACACACTTGTGTTTCAGCTGTCAGGGTGTCTGGGAGGTACCATGCAATGATGGCGCTGGACACATCTAGAATGGTGGCGGGTATGTCCACAAACCTTGTCCCCTTATGGCTGGGAGGACATCTCTTAAGCAACTTCTCCTCTTTCTCTCAACTCCCAGGGCTCGGATCTCGGCACGCTTCAGTCAAATTTTGGTAGTTGGAACTTGGCATTTGGCGTTCGGTAGGTGGTGAACATGAGGTTCTGATAAGAGAACCTTCCATGATGTTGGCTGTCGAAGATATATTACCATCCATTGCTCAATGAAATACCCGATCATTGGAAGTGTGCTGGATATCAGATATTCGTTTATTGACACCCGGGTCTCGGAACTCGGTACACTTCACTCAAATTTCAGTAGTCGGAACCTTGCTTCTCTTACAGCAATGCAACAGTAATGAACCTGCAGCTGCAGGAACTCATTATGCTTCACCCGAATTAGCTACTTGGCAATTGGTACTTCATTGTTTTACAATTATCATTCACCTGTGCCCACCTGTCTATATTATATACCATCCTCAGCCTACCTGTCTAATATAATATATCCCTGGGCCCACCTGTGTATGTGATAACAAGTACCCTCGGCCAGCCCACCCGTCTATCTGATACCCACCTACCTTGACACTCGGCCCACCCATCTAAGATAATATATATCTGGGCCCACCTGTGTATGTGACACAATGTACCCTCAGCCAGCCCACCCGTCTAATATAGTATATATCTGGGCCCACTTGTGTATGTGATGACAAGTACCCTTGGCATACCCATCTATCTGATACCCACCTACCTTGGTACACCTATCTACATAATATCCAACTACCTCAGCCCATCCATCTATAGAATATTCATGTCCATCGGCCCACTCATCTACTCTACATATTCCACACATGGGCCCACCCGCCTCCATCGGAAATAATATCCCTCCCAGCCCATCCATCAACATCGAGGATATACATCACATTGGCCCATCATCCGCTGGCCCGTCTTATACAGGATATTATGTAGGTCGGGTGACCCGTATAATATGGAAATATGTCACTGTAATGGCACAAGTCTTCTAGCTCATATGATCAAAGGCTTCAACATGCGGAGTGATGAACACCCTACCCTTCCAAAGTACTTTGGCTCCCAAATGAGTCAACAAAACAAGGTACATGCAGTGTAATGTGAGAGCGTAATGACAACACTGACAAGACCTACTCGACAGCTGTAAATTTCCCTCTGACTGTAGAATTCCCCGCCTTCCATGCTTATCTGACTCCCAAGGAAAATCACTTCATCATAGTGCATACACCTTCCACCAGAAATTATGCTTTTGGCACCATGCCCCCACCTAGTGACCATCACTCTTATCTGCCAAAGCCCATCTTCTCTCCCCCAAATTTGTCCTACATTATCCCGCCATTACTATTCAACACCGATGTCTCCAGCCTCCGAACCTGTATCACCACAAGGTATGGAGGATTGTAGTATGTACTACTCATATAGACTCTCATCATCACCAGGTATTCCAAAATACGAACTCACACCGGTATCACTGCAATCAACCACTATCATCTTCGCACTCATGAACTGCAAAGATGACTTCGACATGCTTCATTTAAAGTGGGGAGGGGCAGCCACATCAAAAAAAGTGTGACATTATGTAAGCAAATATCGTCCGAATACATGGTCAACAAAATCACAGGAGGGTAAAGGTATATATGACGGTGATATACAAAGCACAATAGGTGCGCGGAAGTACCAAGATTATGTTTTGGAACATTGTAAGCATTATATGAGTATTGAAAGTCCAGAATGACCTTACTACAAGCCTTCTTTGTCATCAGAGTCCCCATTGCACACTGTGCATCCTCCTGTTGCCCATCCATCACATTCTTGTCCTGGATCTTGGGTCTGACCCCACCACAGACATACTGGCCCACAGCAGCTGTCAAAATAGCCTTCTTTTGCGGTCCGTTCTTCCCTTTCAGATGCTTGGCTGCAGGCACTTCCATGTCAAACTGATGATGCCACCGAATCTGCAAGTCGACGTTGACGACACGCATCTTTGCAATTTCATCTGGTGTCACACATGGTACAACAGCTGTGAGTTTGGCTGATGATGCTTCATGATGTTTCTTCCTCTTCGCATCAATCTCGCGGTTCCAGTGTACCACCCAGTTATCATATTTCACCTGTGCAAGTCAGTGTTTCTTCTCTGCTCCGGCAGTATCATTAATATGAGCTTTTTTGTGCAAGTATTTGCATGCATTTGGACCAAGCACCATCTTCATGTACATACTCGTCTGATTCTTTTTGTATTTCAGACGAGCATTGAAGTGGGCCAGGGACATTCAAGGTGCACGTCGCATCGAAACTCGAAGAGTCCCTAATGCACCCTCATTCGTGTCGTTCATCGTGTTCATGCGAGCTAGCTTTCGAGTCTCTGGTGATGTGTGCACGATTACACCATTGGCAGCAAACTCTCGACAAAAATGAATAAGAGTCTCAAGTGCTCCCTCCAGAAAAGCAACAAAAAGCGAACGAAGGTGAGGGTATTTTGTAGTGTTTTGGGCAATACACTGAATGATATAAAATGCTTCAGGCCGTTCAAATGGTTGTCCATCAAATGCCACAGTTTCATATGTGGCATCTGTACCAAAGATGAGCTCAACGTTGTCAATGAGCTTTTTAATGTGGGCAATGAGCTGTTCATGGAGGGGGCCAAGATCAAGAATATTTTCCAAGAAATTACGGACAGCACGGAAGTACGGGTGACTGATGCACTGTCCCCACATGCTGAAACAGGCCATCTCCTGCTTTGTTTTGTCGCATCAGAAGGCAGAATAGACATTTTGTTCGATGTTCGTGTGAGTGCGGGCATCCTTCCTGTTCATGATGATTTGGAGGTAGACAATATATAAGTCCTCATGGACAATCCACTCGCCGGCACCATCACAATTACTGTGGTAGCGAGTGTTGCTTGTATCTGGCCAAGGTGAGAAGTAACTAAGTTGTGCTTTAAGGAAAAATCGAAGAGAATCTTGCTGACCCTTCTTGTCGTCTTTGTGATGTCAATTCCCCCCGCAGCGACAATTGCCCCATCTGTCATCTGCCATAAGAGGGCAACAACATCATCAGGGGGTAAAGTGGCCAGTGCTTGTTCACCCCAAACTTCTCTCTCACACGCTTCCTTCCATTCTCTGAAAAGGCAGACAAGTTTCTTCTGATCCTCGGCATGATCTGTCAACATCCCCTTGACCTTGGTGACCAGCTCCCTTGGGTCTGCAACCTCTGCCACATTCCCAACCATACACTCATTGTATACAGTACACATCTTGTGTATCATGTCCTTCCACCCTTGCAGCTGGGTCTCGCTCATGTGATTAACCTCGTGCTGAATTCCAGCGAAGCATGTGATACCGGCACCATGACGAGAAGTGTACATGATATGATGGGACTGGTAGTTAATATTCTTGTGAGACATTCCATCACCACTTAAAGTGACACCTTCATAAAATTTTAGCCGAACACGTCGATGGCCAGGTTAAATTTACACACCATCAACTTGCATAATTTCATCCACCACTTGAACCTCGGCTGCAACCTCTGCCTCCTGGACTACATGACGAATACTGCGTATGCTGATGCTGCCATCAACAGTCTTTCTGAGACAGCTTGCAACAGTGCAAATGATGTCTTGAACACTTGATACAGGTACGTCGTGTTTTGCCACCAGCTCGCAAATCATGTCACGGACCTCGTCCATAATCACGTTCTTTTCCTTCAGTGAGAAGGTATCCCTCTGCTTTGATTGTATGGCAGTGTGTGCAAGGGCTTTGTCTATGGCATGTGCTTTTTGCAGAGGGGCTTGAGATGCCCGCATAGCAAGAGCACAATTGTGCCTGGTGAGCACCTCATTGCGTGCTTGCAAGTGTCTCATCTCATGCTGTGTAGTGGTGAGAGCATTTTGAGTTGTCTGCACTTGCAAGGATGCTTCGGTCATAGATGCTCGTGCTTCATCCAAATGTGACTGGAGTTTGTTGGTGCGAGATTTTGTACGTTCGTGACATCATTTCTTGTTCCTTCTCTTGTTCGAGCTGTGTATTTGATATTGCAGATGCAGAGGAAGAAGTTGTTGCCAGAGGAGCAATATTCTCCTTGTTTTGTGCATGTTTGTAAGTTGTGTGGGACTTCATCAGTGCAGTGACTTGCATCTGAGCTGCGGAGCACTTCTTGGATGGTTTCCAACGATTGTACTTGGAGCATTTTGACATTACTGGCCTACAAGGTGTCTTGGAGTTTGCAATGTGATGTGTCGTGTCACGTCAACATCACTTACTAATCACATTCTCCGTGCATTCAAAGACTTTCCACCAGCATCATACCACATCACACGGTAAAGGAGGTTATCATTGGGATGACAATTAAACGACTTGCTGGTTGTATTCTAGGTAGAGTTTAATGAAAATTCCCATGTCCAAATGCTTCTATCAAGAGTGTGAGCTATCAGAAGTGCATCCTTTTAAAATCAGTTACCAAGAATACAATCAACCAGTCAATCCACGCCTATGTCTTGTCATAACCCTTGTCTGAAAATCCTGTTTTCAAGCTGCAACGTGTGATATATTTCTTGACCATTTGTTATGGCACACACCTGCAACAGGTAATCACAGTCAGAGCTTGAATTTGACTGAGCGTTGCCCCTCCCCATTTAAAGACAGACATGTTTCATTTTTTTTTCCTGGAAATAATATTTTATGTCTTGTTATCTTGTGTGTTGTCCTCCTTCAAGTTAGAGAGTCATCCAGTTTAACTTATATGCCTTATCGCTTAAACCATTGATTAATCATCTTCCAAGTCTGTCTTATATGGCTTGCAAAAGTAGAATGATAGGACTGGATAAGCACTGATGTTTTCCTAGTAGCAAAACAAGGGCTTCTGAAGATCCGAGATAATCTGACACACTGACAGGAGCAGAAAAGACATCACTGAGCAGTGCTGCTGGTCTTGACCTCTGCAGTTCACTTATGCATACTTGAGGTAATGCATGTACTTCTCAATATTTGGAAGCCAAAGAACTTCAGAATGGTAACAGGGTACCACAGATCAGTGACTTTTCGAAAATAAATTACCAATGAGGGTTGTCGGGGAAAATCAATTTAGGAACTCCTGGAATGACTGTTGAGTAATATTCAATATTATTATAGATATACTAGACCAACTTACCATTGGATTATCCGGTGAAGTTGCAGAGTTATTACATCTTGAACACTCCTCACCGCAGAAGCGCTCTATGATGTTAGGACTGGTTCTCTTATACGGCTCAGGCCTTCCTTTCGCATTCTTGATATAACGAGCCAGATTACGAAGTATAGGAGAAGGGGTTAAAGGAGCAATTATATCTTCATCTGACGAAATGTCAGATAAAGATGGTGACCTTGAACATTTGCAGTATTTTTCCAGTGAGGGATGATGACTCGAAGTTCTAGGGAGTATAGAGCCACTATCTGAGCCTTGCTCAAGTGTCTTCTGAGTACGACCAGTGGTGTATCCTTTTCTACTTCAATGGTAAGGATCAAACCCTCTGGTACCAGGACTGCCAGTGGGAGGAGATGTAAGACAAGTGTGCATGTGTGAAGTTTAACTGTGTAGTTGACAGATCCAATAATACAAAAACAGAGGGCTGAGTTTCAAAGCAAAGTTCTAGCCAAAGGTCAGCTACTTATAAATACTAATGATTACTCCAAGTCCATGAACTATTCAACATTTCAAAAAAGGAATCCTGCTGCTCCTAGTGATTGTCGGGTCAGACTGGTTTGGATCTAATATTACAAATTTATACACAGTCAACTTTGCTCAAGTTACTGCTAGAGTGGGACTGCATGCCTATATCACTGACAACTGTAAGCTTGGAATATGGGTTGTGACTCTGGAGTCACAACACTATCAAAGAAGCTTCTGAATTGGACCATCAAGCTGCGCCAGTACTAACAGAAGCCTTGGTCTTCACCAGTGCACCTTTCAGGCCTATTGAGTTTGAAATTTGAACAGTTCGAGTCACTTAGAAGAATCTAAGTGCTTCCACAGAAGTCAAATCCTATGGTAAGGCTTCCCTGAAATTCATTGCCTAAAAATCTGAGGCTCAAAAAGGGAACCTTCTAACCAAAGGTAGCAGAACTGGTTTCAGACATGTTTGAAATGTTACACCTGATTATGTAATCATTGGCTGGCAAATTGTTGTTCAACATTTGGCCTGCCTGTGAGTTTAGTTCATATGAATCATGAAATAAGGAATGTGTCTTCCCTGAAGACAGTCTGACTTGAAGTTAGTTTTTATCATTCTCACTGGCTCCTCGCCAGCATTACCTTAACTTAGAAGGCCTTGCTCAGGTTCAAGGCCGGCATCAAGGCCGGCATGTGGCTCTCAGACATTCTCCAGGTCCTGAGGCTGTTCCTGTTTCTTTCAATGGTATGCTGTGGAGCTCGGGGTTGGTCTTGGGAGAGAGTGACAGATAGTCGAAGACTTAATAGACACCACAGGAGTTGTCACTTTTTCAAGAAGTCCAGTATTCTTGCATCTCAGAAGAGATTGCAGCGAGCGAGAGATGCAACTTCAGCAAATTTAGCTTTTAGCCAGTCCATGTCTGACTTAGTCACAGTGAGCTCAATGCAAGTGAGTAGTGTTTCTCTTTGAAACTGAGTAATGACTACCACTCGAATGTGAATACTAATTGTGGCATACCTTCAGCCAAAGATCTTACCAGTGACGGCTGGACATGTAGTGAGGGCCTGTCCAAGACCAATTGCTTCTTGCAAACCCCCAGCAATGCTGCCTTGGTCTAGTACTGCAACTCGTTTGTCATTCGACACCCTCTTCAGCTCAGACTCAGAAAAAGGACAACATGATGTTGATGTTTTGATGGACCTGGAAGACCCCATTTTTGAAGATAGATCTCATCATGACATCTCACATATTACAGTGACATATTTCTGTATTATATGGGTCACCCGACCTACATAATATCCTGTATAAGACGGGCCAGCAGGATGATGGGCCAATGTGATGTATATCCTCGATGTTGATGGATGGGCTGGGAGGGATATTATTTCCGATGGAGGCGGGTGGGCCCATGTGTGGAATATGTAGAGTAGATGAGTGGGCCGATGGACATGAATATTCTATAGATGGATGGGCTGAGGTAGTTGGATATTATGTAGATAGGTGTACCAAGGTAGGTGGGTATCAGATAGATGGGTATGCCAAGGGTACTTGTCATCACATACACAAGTGGGCCCAGATATATACTATATTAGACGGGTGGGCTGGCTGAGGGTACATTGTGTCACATACACAGGTGGGCCCAGATATATATTATCTTAGATGGGTGGGCCGAGTGTCAAGGTAGGTGGGTATCAGATAGACGGGTGGGCCTGGCCGAGGGTACTTGTTATCACATACACAGGTGGGCCCAGGGATATATTATATTAGACAGGTAGGCTGAGGGATGGTATATAATATAGACAGGTGGGCACAGGTGAATGATAATTGTAAAACAATGAAGTACCAATTGCCAAGTAGCTAATTCGGGTGAAGCATAATGAGTTCCTGCAGCTGCAGGTTCATTACTGTTGCATTGCTGTAAGAGAAGCAAGGTTCTGACTACTGAAATTTGAGTGAAGTGTACCGAGTTCCGAGACCCGGGTGTCAATAAACGAATATCTGATATCCAGCACACTTCCAATGATCGGGTATTTCATTGAGCAATGGATGGTAATATATCTTCGACAGCCAACATCATGGAAGGTTCTCTTATCAGAACCTCATGTTCACCACCTACCGAACGCCAAATGCCAAGTTCCAACTACCAAAATTTGACTGAAGCGTGCCGAGATCCGAGCCCTGGGAGTTGAGAGAAAGAGGAGAAGTTGCTTAAGAGATGTCCTCCCAGCCATAAGGGGACAAGGTTTGTGGACATACCCGCCACCATTCTAGATGTGTCCAGCGCCATCATTGCATGGTACCTCCCAGACACCCTGACAGCTGAAACACAAGTGTGTGATATACATTGTTACTCAATATATATTAAATACCAAAGGGCAACCACAGAAGGAGATTTGGGCAGCCACTGACTTGCTGTCTCCAAGTCTGGAAAGAAGTGTGAAGGTCGATGGGAATTGGCAAACCAATCTGGAGTGGTTCAAACACCGCTTGGAAGATGTTGGCTTACCTGCTGGGTGCATCAATTTATCTCCGGCATGGTTTCAACAGGGGCATGAGGTAGGATTTGATAGGATGATGATTTCGGTAGTTGAGCACACCAATCCCATAGAATCTAGCGGACCCAGAGGTATCTGCATCATTAAAGGGACCATTGTCCAAGGGAATCCTGAACGCCATTGCGAGGCCGGCAGCCATTGCATCAGCGGCGCTCAGGATCATGCATCTGGAGCAGTACTGGGCAGGGTTATGAACATTTTCAAGCCTCAGAGAAAAGGCAGAAAGCAAGGAACTGCCAAGAATGTCCGAGATCCTCCAGTACTGGGCATCCGTGTTTAACATGCTGTCCATCATTTCCAATCGTCAAACCCCACATCATCGAGACCATTTATCAATTCCTGAATGCTTCAATATTCTCACCACCGTGGGGAATTATTCTAATGCTTGGATGAGCATGCCAAGCCTTCAGCTGGAGTTTGGGTATGATCCCGGGTGTATGATTGGATTTTCCGGAAGGATTGTCAGACATGGGGTTCATGAGGTGGAGGGGGATAGGGTTGGGTGGGCATGGTATACGAGGGACTCTGTTCATATTTATGCCGTGGTTCCCTCATGCGGATGGGCTAGGGTGGATTGACGAACCCTACCACCATGTGGAAGATAGAGATGAAACAAGTAGAAAGTGTAATTACCTGTGTCAGTACCTGCTTTTGAATACCAAGTACAAACCGTCTCTCTTGATGACACTCAAGCACCAAAGCATTCAGCGTGAGGGAGTGTCACGAGTACCTTTAACAAACCATTATTCTTTCCTAAATCTTCCTAAACGCCAATACACAGCGCCTAAGTCAAACCCTAACCCTACTCCGAAAATGTCTACTAGTTCAGAGATTCCTTTAGCGCCCACAACACGTGTCTTCGATGTGACTGATGAAGAAGACAAGTTCTTTGATTGTGAATAGATTAGATTAGATACGATAAGATAAGATATGGTCATGTGATGCTTCTTTAATATTCTACGATGTTCTATGGTACGATTCCCTTTTCTATTTTATGATTGGCTAGTAGTTGTAACTCAGTTTCAATCTCCATTTCAATAGTTGTATATAGGTAACATGTCTTGGTCGATAGTTCCTTAGTTCAAACCTCTTGTATCTACAACTGTAGCAATCCAAGACGTACTTGCTCCTTTCTCTTGTCCGATAACCTTAGTCGAGTCCTAGTCTCTGCCCAAGCGTTAATTCGTTATTTGGGTTGTGACAGGGAGTGAGGTTTCAGTTGTGGTGTGCAGTTACAAAATGCCGGCCCTCGGTTGGAGTAGTGCAGACAATATCATCAACCTTACCCTAGGCAATGCTACGAACAATGGTCTGTTGCAAAAGGAACCTACAAGTCAAAAGGGCACAGAGAAGCAAAGAAATGTAAGTATGAATGCTACTGTACAAATTTGAAAATGGTACTGAGGCGAAGGCTATTATTGTATTTAGACTCAGATCCTATGGACGTTCATCAAGGCCAACTTGGAAATTGATATCCAGACGACGATAATTGGGACTCGGTGATCAGGACACAATATCCGGACCCTTGATGACACTCAAGCACCAACACATTCAGCACGATTGTTACATGAACATCTAGATGCTTGGGCCCCTACCATTTTTCTCCTCATCCTCCTTGTCTCCGCCCTTGCATCACACCCTTACCCCAACCTTGCTCTTGTTATCCTCATCATCCTCGCATTCCCCTTCGCCCTCTACCTGCTGCTCCAGCAGAGCCAGTACATTTGGCTGGACCCTTTCTCTGATGAAGCATACCCATGCTCTGTTCCACCTGTTGACTGATCCTGTGGACAGTCCCCTTTACCCTTACCGTCCAGACAGTAACCTATGATATGATGCACGCTGCATCCCCTTTACCCTGTTTCCTTTATTTATCTGTGACTCGGTGTGCAGTTGCACATTTGTACTTATATTTAGCTCCGCAGTTGCACAATCGTGTCCCTGCTTGTTTCACTTCCTGTTTCTGTTCTTTGACTCATTTCCTATCTGCACGTTCTGGTTCACCTATGACTCACCTCGAACATGCCTTCCTTTTCTAGTATCACCCTTTGACCAGTTCCCTTTCCAGTAGTATGAGTTATCATCCACTAATACGTGTCCTCTCCTCTATATAAACTCGCTACCATGTATCTAGTTCCTTAACTTGAATCTACTTGGTTCTTGGGGCTGTAAGATGTTAACATAGGTTAGTATTGTAATGCTAACTTGAATACTCACCACTAAACAGTTGAAATAGAGGGTGGTCGTAGGGAGTAGAGATATAGCTTGGTGCTCCAGTTGTTGAATCTGCAGGAAAGTCTTCTTCGATTCTACAAATGATATCTTGCAGAGAGGGTTCATTGTCATTGTTCCAAGGGTAGCCTGAGTGTGAATTATCCATCAAATGAGTGTTGGGAGGTTGTGATGTTGAGAGACGAGTATCTTGCGGCGATTGGTCTTATTGAGCCCTTCAATCAATCTTTTCAGAACAAAAACTCCAATAGGAAAGCATCAATGATGGTTTGGATTGGAATTATCAAGAAGCTTGCATAAGTTCTACACCCTAATCTACAACAGAGACCGGCCACGAGGTGATAATTTGAATAATGAGATTTGTAGACAAAAGGTATCTTTCAAGTCAATGTGAGTAATTTGAATCACGATTAACAGTGATAGAAGGCGATACCTACATACAAAAGCGGTGTTGGTCCTTGGCATTTGTGACACGTTGGCTGGTAGGAACCCTTTTAAGAGCCAATGTGAACGGTCTTTTAGACTCCTTCGCATGACATTGTAGAAGTACCAGTTCCCCTTCAGCCTGGCTCAGAGCTTTCTTGTCCCTAGTGTGTGCTGTTACAGAATAGTATGCATTAGTAGTAGGGTGTGGCTGCGTGGCCTGCCGATCAACCAGCATCCTCATGAAGAAGTTCCTTTCTCACTCCACCATAGCACACTCCAGATCTGTATCATGGCTAATAGAGTGAAGGAGAGTGTGCAACTTGGCGGTTTCTTCAATTTCACGCTTAGCCATTTCTACGCGTGTACGTTTGCGCTGATAGACAGCTTCTTTGTAGCTAACTGCATGGTGTAATGATTCATGGGAAAGGCTGTTAAGACCTTGTAAAAATACATCAGTAGCCTAGAAAATATAATCAAATGGAGTCAGAATTTTTAATTGATTTTAAAGGGGCCTCCCACTTGATTCATTTCTTTAACATTGTTATTGCAGGGTTTCCCTATCATTCGGTCAAAAATGTCGTCATCTTCAAAGGAAGCTGGGCGAGGATAAGGGTGGTTGTATGCTTTATGAGTGGTACTCTTGTGACCTAGAGGTGCACCAGTACGGTATACACCTCCAGAATGAGAGCACTTTGATTCTGGTGTCAAAGGTAACCTACAATCCCCTTCATCTGTGCTAACTATCAAAACTTTTAAATTTCACATATATACAAAATTTAAGATGTTAATACCTGAGCAACGAGATGGAGAGGATAAGGGAGAACTTGGAGGAGGAGTGCTGTGGGGAGATAAACTTAACTGATGATTGGTATTAGTAGGGGTGCGCCTGCCAGTAAAGGAGAATTTAGCTGAGGACAAGTCAGACCATTGACTAGGAGAGGTTGGTGGAGTTGAGTTTGAACCATGGCAGGGAGTAGTATTACAAGAAGTCGTGGATTCTAAGTTCATGTTTGACTTGGGTATAGGGTGGGTGGGTTATGTAGAGGTCATCTTATGGCGATGCAGGCAGTTCCCTCAAGAAATGTGGGTGAGATTCAAACACAAACCTGTGAAATCGGAGTTTCAACAACCTCATACAAGCTCAGCGATATTGTTGCCCAGGAAGGGGGTTAAGTTTTGTTCTAAGTGTTTATGTTGAAGCACACCTGTATCTTAGCATCATAGACCCAGGAAGGGAGTCGAAGGCACCTTGGACAGTGGGAAAATTAGAGCTCATAACTGTTGCACGTGACAGTTTCCCATACCTCAGAAGCAAAGATCGTAATCCTTGAAGTACAAGGATATCCTGAACCTTTCATTCAAGTTGGATGCTGTAAAAGTAAGCTCCTTTAAAATAGATAGAAGATCTTAAGCTTGAGTTAAAGACAATTTTTTGTTCAAAAAGAAAGGAGATCATCAAACATCTCCTCATTCCAGTCCCCCTCCTCATTGTTACCCTGCTCTGCAGCATCTGCATCTTTCAGCTCTGAGTTGTCATCCAAATCTGTATCATCACTAAACTCATTGTCCCATTCTTCTTGGCCTTCCTCACCATCAACCTCCAAATGCTCCTCCATGACCATGTCATCAGGCAATGCTGCTGAGGCAAAACAGTCTCTTACTATCTTTCTCAGCATTGGTGGATGCCCAATACCAAAATGAGTGTAGCGAATGAATATATCCCTATCAGCAAATCTGTATAATGAAAAGTTAAAGAGTGGATTCAAGGTATAATTAATGTTTACGCTCACATTCCAACATAATATTCTTCCCAGTCATCTAACTTTCCACCAGAGCATGCAAATGAAGTTCCATGACATAGTGTGCTTACACCCCTTTTGGACGCAAATGCAGGAATGAGATGTGCTCCTCTTATGACTTGTCCTAGATCAAGAAAGCCAAATGCATCTTGATCCGCCTCCTCTACAAAGGCAACCTTGGGAAGACGTGCAACATGCATACCAGATTTGTGCGTCTGTAGCATTGCAAACCATCTAACCCAGAGGACTTCTAGGTGCTGCCTTATAGGATGATCTCCTTGTTTCAGCCATACATCCATGTGGTAGATACCCAGGATGCATGCATACCAGTATGGATGGCTAGGAGTCTTCTCCCCTGTAAGCACCATGACGTCAGGATGCATTCTGGGATTAATGGTATCATATTCTCTTCTTAAGTCATATGTCATATAGTGAACCTGTAAGGTCTGGACAGAGTAGATCGTATTGTTGGAAATGATGACAGTGTTGCGTTCTTCTTCAGTGAATGTGTGATCACAATAGTCAATGTCCAACTTTTGTAGACAGTAAAGAATATGGTTCTTTAGTTTTAGTATGAACTCCTAAAAACCAAATGAGTACTAGAGATATATTCAAGGTTAACGCTTCCACCTTAAGAGCTGGATCTCCTGCATGTTCCCCAAGAAATGTAAACAACTTGATAGGTTTGTTTTGATTAGTACCAATGCTGTGGACGGTTACGCCAGATGTTGAAGGTAGAGTGTTGATTGACAATTTATTGCTAGAGGCAGATAAAACTCCAGCTTCTGCTACCCTCCTAAGTATGTGTCTACAATGCTCCTGCCTGGCTAACTGAGAATGAGTATCTTTCTTGCTAGTAAGTGGATAGAAAGCCTTAAGCGCTCTATGAGCAAGCTCTCCCTTGTCATAATATTAGCTTATTGTAAAGTAGTGGCAATGAGACTGGGACGTACAATTTGTGTAGTGAATGAATCTGTTGTACCAAAGAGTCTGATAGTTCTGATATAGTCTCCCATAGCGTGAAACTTGTATGTGGTGAGATTGAATTTTTTGACTCTTGGGCCATTGGAATCTGCAGGTGTATTCTAAGTGCCAGAACACTGAGCAGCCTTTCTTTAATGTGCCACCTTCTCTTTTGGTAGTTCCATAGTATTGAAGGCATTACAAGTATGGACAGCAAAATGTCGCAATCTTTGAGACAGATTAGCAAATGTTTCTTGTAGAAGGCTCAAAGTAGACTCCGAATGAATTCTGAGCTTGGCAAGAGCATGCCACTGTGCAAAGTGATATAGGAGGGACTGAACAATTGAGTCATGGGGCTCTGGGAACAGCCCCTCAAAAACAGGAATACAGCACTAGATCCAAAGAAGATGTTATTGACGCTAACAAGGCTAACATGGGAACGTAAACAACATACCTGTAAGATATCCTCGAAGTCTCTTGCTGCCAACCTTTTCATTTCAGACATGTTATTGGCAAATCTTCTTATCACCCCATTGCCAAAGGAAGGAATCTGGCAGAATCTTGGGATACCATAAGTTAAGTACATATTAGTAGCCAGGCAAGCACATAGGGTCTCATAGCATCCAGGCTGGCTACTAGTTTATCTCCACCAGGAATAGCGTACAGAAGCCTGATAAGGTGGGTGAATAGAGACTTCCATGTTCCCAGTTCACACTCGTGCATGAAATCGACAACCAGCATGCGGAAAGGGTCTAGGCCTAGTGATCCTAGCTTTATGACAAATTGATTCTGTGTGCCCCAGCTGTGAGTAGATCAATAAAGTTATAAGAATGAATCAAGTTTACCAGCACAGGTATCCATGAGCCTTCACCCAGGGCATCATCTACCTTCACCCCATCTACTGTGTTTTCTGATTGATATATGAACTCTCTAGCCTTCATTACCTTAGACATTACATACAACTGTAGATTTGTCAACCAATTTTGCATATCCCTGACAAGACCAAGCAGACCAAATGAACATTTAGGAGTGAGACAGCGTGGGCAGAGACACCATCTCATATCCTTGATAGTTACTATTAAGACTCTATAAATGTGTACATTAGATGTTGTACACCTGAATATTAAAAGATATATCATACTTCTCTGGGTAATCGGCAGAATATGTGAATATTCTTGGGAATATGCGATGTAGAACACCATCTGCGCACTTCAGAATAATCCCATATTAATAGGCATGACAAAAGTCTTCATCTAACAGAATTTCCCAACATGCTTGAAACAGCTCCCTTCGACATTGGGTTTGAAGGGAGGACATTCCAGTTTTTGATATATGTGGTAAGCTGGTCAGAATATCCTTGATGCTATCAGGAAGCTGTGATAACAATCAAGTTAATGATGCTACAACAATATGCCATTGCTGGCAACAGAAGGGCTTACTGAAGGCAAAATCCTACAAGGTGACATGCCCCTGATGTTGGTGATGATCGAATGTATTTTGTGAGATTTCCAAGATATATGTAAAGAGGCCAGGCCTTTGCAGTATCAAAGTTTGCAAGATGCATAGCATCAGAAAATAACATCAGGCCTGCTATGACACAGTCTAAAGAACATCCAGGTTTTCTCAGAAGCTTCTGAATACTATCCTGAGCTTCCAGCCAAGTGTCTGAGATATACAGCTCATCATATATGTGCTCTTGGTGATCGTCCAGAGGATCTTTTTAGAGGTGTTTGAAGGGTAAGAGGTGGAACGCTCTAGCTTGGACGTCAGAGAAAGCAGCATGTATTACTTTAACAAGAGGGCAAAAATGGAAGCCTGGAATAGTGTAAGGCCTTGCATCATCATCCTTAGATTTGGTGGGTATGCTGATGGTGACATTAGTTTCAATCCAGTTGTCAGGAAATGTGATTCTGTCCTCCTTCCCATCCAACTCCTTATCCAGACATCGTAAACTTTGCTTAATGGAGAATTTCTCAAGGTGTTTTTGATCAAAATCCTCTGCCAATATCACATCTTTGATGAGGCTTGCAACTTTAGATTGTGATGTAAGACTGGTGCCAGTATTCATCCAGGACATGAGATGATATATAGTCATGTTGGGAAAGGGATAGGGTGGGCCTAGTATTATGGGAGACAAACATGACTCATGTGATCGTTTGGAGGTTGGAGATGTCTTGGTAAGTAGTGATGATGGAATGAATTTGTCTGGCTCAAATGAGGGGCGGCGAGAATATAAACATAAGAGTCCAAATGAGTCGAAGGATGTTTGGAGTGTGTCTCTCAGAGTCAAAAGGACATGTTTGATTCTGGATTGGGTAGGGGGACTTGAAGCTGTGGAAGCATCATCGTGATCTGAGTGATTGAGATTTTCATCCAAAGGTAGGGGATGTATGAAATGTCTTGGAAATCGCCTAGCAGGACGTGGGGGTTCTTGGTCACCTGAACAGCATTGTTAACGAACCATGATGGAAAGATGACGATCTTTGCCTGCCATTACTCAAAAGATAGTACTAACCTGAGGCATCATGATCCTTTTCATATACATATCTAGTATCTTCATTGCCACTATCCTTCTCATTTTGCATCTCAACCTCATCTTCATATTGCATCTGCATACCGGAAGAAGAGTCACCATTGTGGTATGGGAGGGGGAAGGCACCAAAGCCCATGGTGCACCCTGCAGTATATGCTAGTAGGGCGGTGCTGGGTGCCATAGGTCTGGGTCCATGCGCTCCAAGCTTAGCCAGTGAATTTCTCTGAGGGTTGAGTCAATAGAATTAGAAATACATCATATTATAAGGTCTCCATTACTAGTACTAATATGTGGTTCATTTGTAAAAGCTTTTCCTGCCAAATTTGCCGCCTCCCTTGCACGTTCTCGTCTCTTGAGGCTGGCAAGAATGCTAGATGTCTTGTAGAAACAACAACTTGTACTGTGCCTGCTGAGGCCTCTTGCATCAGTCTTACGCTCCCAGGAGCAACCAACAGCTCCACAAGACACCATCAATAGAAGGATAATCCAAATAAGTTGCCAGATACTATGCATAGGATGTTCATCAATGTGTTTGTGCGCTACTAGGGTTTAATGTTGAATGGTGAGGAAGCAAGGATGTGATTTAACCAGAAAAATGATATATGCAAAGTGATGTTTATTTGTTGGATTAATTTGGGAAACTCAGTACATAGTACGTCATCAAGACATCCTAGTCTGGGGCAGGCAAGGGGCAGGCCTGCAAACTATTATGCCATATCAGAACAAATGAAAAGGATCTCTGAGTCAATTAAAGTGATTATTGGATCCCCATCCATTTCGCCCTTCCTTCCATTGTTCAAAGCCTCTATCTGTGTGACAGACTAATGAAGCCCTCTTGCCCTCATAACACAAGTTAAAGTGCGTTGTATTAGCTGATGGAAATAGTATGAAATTACCATTCCTGAGCTCCACAACCAGTCTCTGCTCAAACATTGCCAATGCCTCATCTGCAAATTCCCCTATGGGTAGTACCAGACACAGATCTTTATCAAACCTGTTGCTGATGTCCCATAATGGATACATTGAGATTGACCACAAGGGAAAGAAATGGGGACACAGGCAATACATATCCTCCTGGTAGATCTTATGTGAGTTCCACCAGCACATTGTACTCCCTTGGCAGGCATTTCTTGATCTACAAGCAAGATACAATAAATGTCAGTTGGAACTCGAAATCAAGTAGCCTTATCACTATTCAACTCACAACCTGCTCTATCCACTGGAAGAGTTCTTCAAACAAACTCTGAATGTTCTGATACAGTTGCTGATGCTCCAGGGTGTCCCTTGATAGGTAGGGCAAACACTGCAAGTAGTTGGTGCAACTGATGTCTAATCTAGCCATATCGTGGGATGAATGTGAGTTGGAGCGTCGTCTCCCTGTTCAATTCAACTTTCCATTTTAAAGTTCATTAGTACAAGGACTTATATTAGTTATATACCAATTTTAAAGGGAAAAATGAAGACACTGAAAAGGGCTTTGAAGGACATTTGAGACCTCCTGCTCTAAACTGAAGGTAGTAGTAGTTGAAGGATCTGTCTGCCATTGTGGTACATCTTGGGTGTGACAGTCCTTGTTCAGTTTTTGATTGACTAAAATCTTATTTCCATCAAAGCAAGCAAGCAAGGAGCTGCAGAGGTTCTGATGAATTCAGTCAGGTAGAGATGAACAGGCGAAGAGCATGAGACTATCATCAGAGTTGCGCAACTCAAGCTCCCCTCTAAAAACAGAAAAAGTTGAATAACATTCATTATGTAGTAGAGGAGAAAGATAAACTCACCCTTGAAGAACATCCATTGGAATTCGTAGATAGGTATCATCTTCCATTTCTCGATAGCCATCTGCATAAATATTATCCAGCTTAGCAGGAGGATGGTGAGATTGAGGCAATATAAAGTTCATGAGCTCACAAATCATCTTGCATAGGTCCTTAATATCCTTGACAATGTAACCTGCCTCTACTTTCACCCTCTTACTTTCTGTCCAAGCAGCATTTTTCCTCCTATCAGTCTTTGCGGGAAAAAACTTATTGTTACTATGATCGTGTCTGAATGACGTCTGAATAGTAGAAATGTGTGGCATCCAGGGTACAAGGGGAAGTAAACATTCCTAGGTTTGCAGGGCAGGTCGTATGGGACCGCCAACATTACCTTCTTGGCGCATGACAATGTTGGGCTGCATGACAAGCGAAAAGCAGCTGCTCCAAGCTGCCACATTCCTGGCAGGAAGAGAATAAGTACTGAAGAAATATAAGTGATACAGTTATGGTGAAGTGTTAAAGGAACCTACTTTTGCTGGAATGCGCCAAAAACCTTATCAGTGAGGGACAGATTCATACAGTCCAATATCTCTCCAATACCTGCACACTTAATAAATGAAGGGCAAAATAAAATTTCCAAAGACATTGGCATTCTGGATCTAATCCAGGCGATGGTGGGGATTATGGAACCTGTTATCAATGTTGGTGTGGCTGTGAAGGTTATTTTCAAGTTGGCACGTGACACAAAGCAATATACTCACAGCTGGTCTCAGGCCACCTCAGCATCTGACCAACTTCGGAAAAAATATGACCCCCAACTTCAGCTATTGTTTTGCGCAGCTCTAGCCCAGCAGCAAGAAGAAGAATATAGAATGACCCACCAGCCACTAGGCTGATGTACCTACAACCTGTTGAATACCATCGGTAGAAAGAGTGTTCCACTGGTGGATTCCTGAGCTTGGTGACATATTTTTGATACACCTTGAGAATGCTTGTCTTTTTGCCAGAGGCATCCTCAGAATCCCTGATGATACTGCAACACCCCACCAAAATCAATTGATACAAGAGGTAAACGCTCAAGTATTGTACATACCTTTGACACACAATTGCTAGCTGCATATAAGCAACCATTATGACGAAGCTGAAACCAGTGTGCTGCTATGAGATCACTTGACAGGATGATATCATATCTTCCATTACCGAACCTCCTCCTAACTTGATGCTGCTGGAGTCTTCCAGGTAAGACAGGATGTCTGTAACCCACATACGAATGTTAGAAGATGGTGAAGTGGATTTAATACTAGCACTGGAGAGTGTGCCTATAAGTGCATAGGCAGTCATATTCTTTGGCTTGCAGGAACAAGTCTGTTCCTACCATGTAGCACATGGAGCCAAATGCCAGCTATTGTGAGGGCATGTGCTGGTGGGGCCAGGAGGGATCAGAGTATGTGAGACTCGCCCAGGGTGGGCAGCAACATCTCCAGAGGAGGTGTCAGCATTGTTGCAGTTCCCAACGTGTTTGCAACCATAGGGATGTTGACTTTGATGCTGAAACTTGGTTAACTTTCCCCTGCATATGTAGCCTGCGGATGATTGATGGTCTTCATATGCTGCATGGCTGGAATTTGGATCATCAAACTTGGGCAGCTGGGCATCAGGTATTGTATCCTGATCAATGCTGGCATTCAAGAAGTCGAGGACATATTGTTCATTGGCAGTGCTAAGGACATCTAAGTGAATAAAAGCGCGAATATGTGGGACAGACTTACTATGAAGACTCAGATATAGGCACCATTTCTGCCTCTGAATTGGGATGCATGCTAGCACTTGAACAAAAAAAAATTATGACCTAGTGACAACAACATAAAAGAGAATGAACTCACAGCTTTAGGGACATGGTTGTATCAACAGCATGATGATGGCTAGCCTCTTCTTCAACATTCAGGCAGTTGCAGGAAGCGGTAACTGATTCGGTATCATGATTGTCTGAGCATCATGACAAGGCAAGGCGGGCGCAACACCACGGTCAACTCACAAAGATGCAGTGTGATGCAAGAAGTACGCACTCACTCCTAATAGTTGTGCAAGCCAAGTCAGGATGACCATCATGACTCGGATGATGCAGATGACTTGAAGGCAATGCGGAACTTAAGCTGTAAGATATTCTATCAAGTAAAGGCTGGATGCGGCTAGCCTGGTCACAGTCATTCTGATCAGAGACCTGTTCTAGTGCAGCAAGAAGGAGAGAAAGATCTGAGTCTGTCACTTCAAGATACTTGTACATTCCAGGTGTTGCCACCATGAGTGAAGGATATTCAGCCTGGGAATTCTGATATGAGCTCATTACTATTGCACAAGACAGTGATGAACACCAACTTTCCCATGGTCCCACAGAGCTGGCAATTCTCCCCCTTGAACATCAAGCAACATTTAAGGTCCAGCTTGAACTCCAAGGCCACGATACTGAGAAGTGATAAGATGAGTCTAACATTAATTCTAAAAGTTGGTTTGCAGGTTCTAAAATGATTGCAGTATGCGGCCATGTGGAGTGAAGTGACGAACACGGCTCGCTAAGATATTTGCATACTCAGGCTGTTCCGCTGCTGGCAATAGCTACATTAGTTTCCATTCCTCAACTGCCATCTCTTGCTGGCATCACTATCTTAGCCCTTTCAGATTTGCCTGCCACTTAGTAGGTCTTGCATATTGGTACCCTGTGATCATGATGCTCACAAAGACTCCCAAGACCATATGAACAACTGCCAACATCATCAACATTCAGTAGCAGTGCCTTAGGATGATAGGCTGGGAGACAGGATAGGGAGTAGATTAAATACAGGTGAGCTGAACCAAAATCATATGCACTCTGTCAACACCGCATCTTAATACCCTCTGATGAACATCTGAGTAGGCCTTGCCTTCAACTAAAGATATGCACATGCTAGCCTTGAGCAATCCAAATACATGGCTTAGCTCAGATATCCCTTCAGCCCTGCCAGTGAGCCATGGTTTAGCCGCTGTTCTGTAATCCGCTTGAAGATGCCCTAGCAATCCAGCTACCACTCTGCAACCCTTGCGTATCTAGGTAAGTTTTTGGATCGATCTGTGTACATATAGGCTGTTTCTTTAATGCAGACTTCAGTATAACTGCAGTCAACTCAGGGTGAAAATTGATGACGCTATCAAGGTTCTTCAAGTTCTAAAATTCAGGTAATCTATCACATTAATAAGACCTCCCCTCACCTTACAGCACAATTTTTTGCACCCATCCAACCATGTGTAGCTAGTAGGTACCATCCTGCAGCAAGACCTGATCTTTGGCTGAATGTTTATTTGTTGCATGCTTCTTCACAGATCGTCACAAAAGGATAACTTAGATACACCCCTTAAGCAATGAGCTTTCAGAGCTTCCCAGGCTCTGACATAGCCCTACTAGTGCATCTAATCCCTTCTCATTGGAATGCTTAGCGTGTCAAGCTGAGTCTTTGAGGCTTACATTGGTGTGACCTTTCATACAATGACAATTTTTTTTCAAACTAACTGCTATTGAACAGGTGTGTAATGTTTGTACAAGAGTTTGGGGTGAGGGCGCACAGAAGTGAGTCGCCTTGCTGCGGCCACTTGGTTAGGTTTACCTCTTTGAAGCAGAGGCCCAATAGTGGACTTAACAATTTTCACAGAGCATCAGCTTGGTGTTTGTTCGTGCAGTTGTGCAACAAAGTAGGTGGGGAAAAGAAAGATAAGTAGGCGAAATGCATGAATGCAGCAGAAAAAGAAGAGGTGTGAATGTCTTGCTTGTTGTTCACTCAAGGACTAAACTCTATTTCCTCCGGTCATGCCCTGCTGGCAACCAATAGGGTACTTGCAACTTGTGCTTAATATGGTAATAGTTGACATTTACTGGGGTCCTTTTTAGGCCCAGGGAGAGAACCTATAAAATGAGCTAGGTTGTGCTGATAGTGAGCACACACAAATTTGTCCCGTCTTGCTTTACATTCTTGACTGACATTCTCTCTTCTCCCTGTGTCAATGTCCCTGCCAGATATTAACTCACCTGATGTCGACAGCGACGACAGCCTTCAGTCCTTGGGACCTTCTCCTGGCCAAAACTTGGATGCTACAAGGTTAATGTCCTCACAGGATACACCAACAGCCAGAGAGGCTAGGCAGTGCAGGAAAATTGCTCAGCTTGAGCAGAAGCTGGAGACTCTTGAATCTGGGCATGCCATGAAAGAAAGGTATGAGTCACAATGCCTTTACGCCGATATTTGAATCCAAATCAAATTTGCCTTGCTTACTGTGATAATCCAAAAGGCAGACACACCATTTAGTAGCTCAAGGAAGGGCGATAAGACGTGTGGTGACTTTGTATGATAGTGTGGAGGAGCTCATTGCTGAGAACAACAGAAGGTATGAAGAGGAAGGCAGTACACAGGAGTCAGTTTTTCTTTGCTCTTCTAAGCATAACTTTACTCATGACACTCTTTATGCAGTCAGGATCGCCTCCAGCTGGGATATGTTGCCCTGAACGTCACCTTTCCTTGGATGCAAAAGAAGGCTGAAGGAATGGAATATCAACATTACGCTCACATGATAAAACTGGTAAGTGTTTTGTTGTGAGAGAAATTCATTGGCTGGCTTATTTGTGATGCCTTTCATTAGCTTAGGCAGGGTGCTGATATGACTAGAGGTGACAATACTGCTAAGCTAAAGGGCCTTGTTGTGGGATGGGTCAACATTGAGTCATCATCAGATCAACACATCGACTCTGATGATAAACACTATTGACGTTTTATCAACGATACTTGTGGTAGACTACTCTATCCTGCTGAACTAGATTAGAATGACCCAGGGTGAGGTAGTATTGTGCTTTGTAACTCTCTAGACACTAGCGGTTTACTACTAGAGTAAAAGCGGGAATAAGAAATTGCCTAGATGGATATCTTGTCACCGATCTTTCTTTTCCTAACTTCCTCTATGAAAATTATACAGCTAATGCGCAAAATCTGGAGGAGGGTCTTTTCAAGGGGAAAATATTGGTTCAAGTTTGTAGTATTGCACTGTCCTAAACTCAAACTCATTATTTTGGTAGGCCTACAAAGCTGTGTTTACTTCCCCATCCTCTGTCAAGGATGTTAATGGTGATGGTGACGGTGCGGATATCAGTGCTAACAACAGAAGGGCCCATAAGAGTTTCCATGAAACCAAAGTCAAAAAACATGTGGCGCATATCATCAAGATGAAGAAAGTAATGCCACGCTCCATTGTGTATATTGTTTGTCAAGTAAGTGGTTTTTGTTGATTTCTGTGCTCCGATCTGAATATAATCCAACCTCAGGTAAGATTCGCTCTATTGTCTGTCACTTCCTGGCGATCAGTAGACGAAGATTTTGATTATGCACAATTTTGGAAGACCATAGTTGATTTCTTTGAAAAGGCTCCTGGGCGATCTGTGCAATGCAGGATTGATATACTCCTTGAGTGGTGGACCAGGTATGCTATTTCGCCCATCTTAAATCTCGACTAATCTGTGTTGCGCAGGAAAGTATTTGGTAAACGCAGTCGTGATGACATTAGCAATGCATCCAAAGTAAATATGTCTGTCAACACTCTGGCAAGGCAAAGGGAGCAGATGGCAGATGCTGAATTTGATTGAAACTAGGTCTTAACATTTTCTTATTTTTTAAAGTAGCGTCCATATATCTTTGCATAGTAAGATGTAGAAACCTAGTCTTCAGATGCTTATGTCAAAATACTTTGCATTCACAAAGGTTTGTCATCTAGAGAAGGACCCTTCATTAGTGTAAAACTTTCAATAAATATATATTTATTAAAAACAATTATCTATATGCTAAACTACGTGAGTGTGTGTGAATACATCATAGGTCAACATATATCTGTTAAACCAAACAGTTTCTCAAAGAGTAGTGTGTTTTCGATCTTCATTTTTATGCTACTAATTGACCATTTGAACAATATATTGGCTACCTTACAATCAAAAAATAATTCTTACATCAATAAAAAGAGCCAACTTATTTCTGTTGTTTCACAAAGGTTGTGCTTATTTGCCACAATTTCAAATAGTAATGTGTAGGATGTCAATTTGAATTTATATAACATTACCTGCTAAATTACAACTTGAGTATAATTCTCAAGTCAACACCATGGGGCAACTTATCTTAGTTTGCTCACAAAGATTAAGCTTATTTGGCACCATTTCAAATAGTGACATACTGTATGCGATTTGAGCATTTATATAATATACATTTTATATCACAACCAGAATCTAATTCCTGCATCAATGGACAACTAGAGCATCTTGTGTTCAATTGGCAAGTGGTATAATGCTGTAGGGCACTGATCATGCAAAGAAAATTTCCCAGAGTCTTAAAGTATGAGATACTTAGGTTATTCTTGCGTTCACTAGAAGTCTTTGTTAAGATTTAAAACAAGACATAAATATAAGATCCCTGTAAATGCTAAACACTTGCTTGACATCTGGATGACTCATCTCCCCCACTTAAATGAAAAATTAAATAATAAATGACAAGAACCCTCCCATTTAGAGAGAAATATGTTGATATTTAAAACAGCACATTCTTTTACAATTCAGCGCTTGCATAAACAAGTAGTAGGGCATCCCAAGTAGGGCTGCACACTGTCACCGTCATAGACGGTTTGTACGGTGGCCGTCGACGGATACGGTTGCCGTACCGGTGGACATGCAAAGGGAGGTCAATAGGTACGGTGTACGGCCAGACCGTACACCGTACAAGACGTATTCCATATGGCCGTCAACGGTACCTTTACGGCCTCATACGGTCGGAAAGGGTGCCGATTTATCCTGTAACTTCTTGCCCTGAACCGCCATGCTCTGCACCAACAACAACAATGACAGCGACGAGTCTGATAGCTTGCTGCGTGTGCTTCACACTGATAGAAGTGGCGTTCTCAGTATGTTCCTTGTAGTATTTTACTGCCGTTGCGCAGGACAGTGCATCATCGCTGTCTTCCAGCACAGGCCATCACGCAAATGTGTCTGATGGTAGAAATTCTCCCTTGAAGATGAATTTCACGGCGAGGTACAAGAAGCGGTCAAATGTTTTGGTAGATGAATTCGAGGAGTACCTAAAACTTCCACAAGAGGACTTTGACCTTTGCGACCCCATTCAGTGGTGGGCGGGTCGCCGAGCACAGTTTCCAAACCTCTCTCAACTTGCCCATGATGTCCTTTCAATACCTGGTGAGTACTCACTTCACGTTCCAGGTGTCTGTACTTAGTTCTCTTCTTTGTAGGATCTGCTGTTGCTGTTGAACGAATTTTCTCCGGTGGTCGCGACACAATCTCCCTGCGATGTGCAAGTCTCAAGCCTGAGACTATCAAAACATTGATGCTCGTGAAGGCAAGGCTTCGCTTGGCTTGTTTGGCACTAAATGAGCTTGTTCATAGTTGATTAACATTCCGTATGTACCGTACATCACCGTATACGTCCATATAATACTCTGTACCGTACCGTCCGCTTGGTCCACTGTCACGAGTACCTTTAACGAACCATTATTCTTTCTTGAATCTTCCTAAGCATCAATACACAGCGCCTAAATCAAACCCTAACCCTACCTTGAAAGCGTCTATTATTCCTGAAATACCTTTAGCGCCCACGACACGTGTCTTCGATGTGACTGATGAAGAAGACGAGTTCTTTGATTGTGATTAGATAAGATAAGATAAGATATGGTCACGTGATACTTCTTTAATATTCTACAATGTTCTATGGTACGATTCCCTTTCCTATTTTATGATTGGCTAGTAGTTGTAACTCAGTTTCGATCTCCGTTTCAATAGTTGTATATAGTTAGCATGTCTTGGTCAATAGTTCTTTAGTTCAAACCTCTTGTATCTACAACTGTAGCAATCCAAGATGTACTTGCTCCTTCCTCTTTGTTGTGATAACCTTAGTCCGAGTCCTAGTCTCTGCCCAGCGTTAATTCGTTATTGGGTTGTGACATTAGGTTTGAACTATAGGAGACTCCGACTCTCGCATACCGCTCGCATCATTTCTCTCTAGGTGATTCGTTGAGCACATCGCCAACAAACCACTTAGATAGCCATTATACGTTTTCCATTGCCCGGCCTAAACAGCCACGATCATCTTTTCTGAAACCCATCCTTTTGCTCGCTTGAGCTTTTTATGAATAGCCTTTATTAGTTAGTAGTCCTATACCAGGCCCTGCCTTACATTGCAGCCGCCAGTATACGGAGGTGTTGACGACATTAGGCGTCTCGCTACAACTTTGAGTGCTGGCCCAAGACCCTGCCTGCTCAATGTTACTATAGTTTCTTTCATACCTACATCTTTCTTCATACGCACGTAGAACCTTTCATTAAGTCTAGTGGAACTGTCGCATCTGCGGATAGTCCTACCATCGTTACCACGAGGATTTAGATACGGGATTCTAGTGAGACTCGCACTTGTAAGCTTCGGCTGGAAGAGTGATAACTTGTCCTAGACCTGTACCCTTTCGGTGATTGAGAAGTAGCACACACGAAGCACACAGTGTTTTTCCCACTTAACAAAGCATAGATTTACGTATCTCTTTCTAGTTAGTAATTAGGGAAGTGTCAGTCGGGTTGACTAAAGAACCCTTTGACCCTAAAGGACGAGGTTGATCCAGTTAGTACTGGGGACCCCTTTAGCTTTCCATTTACATATCCTTTTTCCCTCTCCCCTTTCATCATCTTTCCTATCCGGAAGAGCCGTTACGACCCGCTCTTCAACAGTCATTAGTGAATCGGATTCCAGAACGCACCTGGCACTATGGCTGAAGTTAACGAAACAGAAATGGGACCTGAGAACCCCCAAGAACCCCAAGAACAAGGACCTCAGGGACCACAACCACAAGGCATAGCTATGCCGGTGGAATTCACCAATTACGTACAGAATGCCATCACCATGGCAACACACGAACTGTACGTAAGGACACAAGAACTCCTCAACCACAACAACACACTTTGAGCACAGAATGCAACTCAAGAGCTTCAACTTAGAACCCAAAACGCACAAATCGAGGAACTAAAGAAGAAGCTTGAGAGATTTGCACAAGCACCAAACACTTCGCAAGTCAAATTGTCGAAGCCTACAGAATTCACCGGAGACAAAGATTCGATCTCCATAGAAGTCTACGCCACTCAATTAGCATTATATATGTCACAGTGGCCACTGATCACGGACAGGCAGAAGATTACAACTGCCCTGTCTTTCCTCAAAGGATCTGCTGCTAAATGGGCGCAGAAATATGTTATTGAGCTTGACACCAAGCCAATATCCTTTGAAGATTGGTCAAGAGAATTCGAGACAATGTGGAGAACAAGGCCACATAGCGAGAAACTGTAAAGGTGCGCCAAAAGCGCAAGTTAAAGCGGCTGCAGTTGTCGAAGAAAACTCCGCGCCGAAGTGGTTCACAGATTGGATCGCTTCTAACAAAGGCAAGGATTTTTAAAGGGGTTGAAGTCAAAGTCTGCAGACCTAGACCCGAACAATCGTTTCTCCATTCTTTCTACGTTCCAAGATGTATCAGAAGTACATATTAGATCCAAATCTGAGCATTTTTATATTCCGATAACGTTGAAAGGAAAGAACCGACAAGCAGACGTAAAAGCACTTGTGGATTGCGGTGCATCAACATTATTTATCAGTGAGAAGTTTGTGGAAAAGAACAGTGTGAAATGCCGTAAATTATTAAGGCCTATTTCAGTCAGAAACATTGATGGATCGCTAAATGCCGCTGGATCAATGACTCATTTTGCAGAACTAGGTCTAAAGATTGGTGATCATGAAGAAGAGAAAGCAGCCTTCATGGTTACAGACTTAGGAAGCGATGATGTTATTATCGGCATAGATTGGCTGAGATATCATAATCCAGAGATTGACTGGAATGCAGGACGATTTGCACTTTCTCGATGTCCTGTAAAATGTGAAACTAAAAAAGAAAAAAGACAAAAAAAGAAAGAAAAGAAAAAAGAACAAAAAAAGATAGATGATGTACCTGATCTAATTCCTACGGATGATGAAGACGAGGATGAAGAAGATATGTCAATGAAGAGGGCGACAGTTGAGGAAATAGAAGACGAAGAGAGTCCAGAGAGACTATGGATTCGTTATAAAGCCTCGGTTGCCACAGAGCAGAAGGTAGCAGAAGAAGCTACTAAGAAAAAGCAGTCGGTAGAAGAAATGGTACCAGACTGGCTTCATGATTACCTGGGAGTTTTCTCAGAAGAAGAATCTAAGCGCTTCCCTGAAAGAAAGAAGTGGGATCATGTGATAGATCTTAAAGATGAGGGCGATCTTCCGCCAAATGCGAAACCTTATCCGTTGTCACCTAAAGAGATGGATACATTGAAGGAATGGTTAAAAACCGAGACTGCACTAGGACGTATCAGAAATTCACAATCTCCAGTAGCAGCACCTTTCTTCTTTGTGGCCAAAAAAGATGGCAAGTTAAGACCGGTGATGGACTATAGAAAGCTCAATGAGAAGACGGTGAAAAATGCGTATCCGCTACCGAGATCTCAAGATTTAATTGATGCTTTAACCGGTGCCACGATGTACTCTAAGATGGATGTACGATGGGGGTACAATAATATTCGCATGAAAGAAGGAGATGAGTGGAAGGCGGCCTTCAAAACGCCGTTTGGTCACCACGAACCGACCGTAATGTATTTTGGACTCACGAACTCGCCTGCAACTTTCCAAACTATGATGAATGAAATTCTAAGAGACCTAATAGATGGCAAAACAGTAGTCATCTACATCGATGATATAATGGTCTTTACAAATGGAAACAAGGAGCAACACCAAAAGGTGGTACGAGAAGTCCTGAAACGGTTAAAGGAGAATGACCTGTTCTTGAAGCCTGAGAAATGTAGCTTCGAGCAGTCTAAAGTCGAGTTCCTTGGGTTGATCGTGGAAGAAGGCAATGTGTCGATGGACCCTGTGAAAGTAGAAGGAGTATTGAAATGGCCTGTTCCCAAATGCGTAAAAGATATACAAGCATTCATGGGCTTTGCCAACTTTTATCGAAGATTCATACTTGGGTTCTCGGATATAGCCAGACCAATGAATGATCTGCTAAGAAAAGATGTCAAATGGGACTGGACGGAAAAGCAACAAAAAGCTTTTGATGAACTTAAGAAACGTTTCACAGAAGCTCCCGTTCTAGTCATGCCAGATGTTGAGAAGAAAAAGAAAATAGAGACCGATGCTTCAGATTACGCAACAGGAGCGGTTCTCTCTCAACTTATGGAAGATGGATTATGGCATCCAGTAGCATATTACTCTAAGTCAATGAATGATGCAGAAAGAAATTACGACATTCACGACAAGGAATTATTAGCGATCATTAGAGCGTTAGAAGAGTGGAGACACTACGTGCAGGGAGCACCTCACCCAGTTGAAATATGGACAGATCATAAGAACCTTGAATACTTCATGACGAGTCAAAAGTTGACCAGAAGGCAAGCTAGATGGAGTCTTTTCCTAGCGGAGTATGAATTTACACTCCAACATAAGCCTGGCGTGGTTAATGACAAAGCAGACCGTCTTTCTCGGAGATCAGACCATAGAGGGGGGGTAGAAAACGATAACTCAGATCGCATCCTTTTGAAACCGGAATTCTTTATCGTAAAAGCTGCTAAAAGAGGTCAAGTTTTGGTGCATGGAGAGAAACATTTACTCCAAAAGATACTAAAATGCACAGAACGAGAACCTGAAGTCGCGAAAGCATTAGAAACACTAAAAGCAGTACCGGTTCAATTGCGTAGAGGAATCGAAGAGTGGAATGTGGAGGATGGATTGGTGTTATTCCGAGGATTAGTTTATGTTCCAAATGACAAAGAGATCCGCCGAGAGATATTGGAGTTGTTTCACGACTCTCCACCAGCTGGACATCCTGGACGAGCTAAGACCTTAGAGTTGATTTCCAGAAACTATTGGTGGCCTTCAATGACGAAGTATGTCCACGATTATGTAGATGGTTGCGATAGGTGCAAACAAACGAAAGTGCTTCCGAGTAGACCAACGGGGCCTTTACAGCCGAATGAAGTCCCAGAAGGACCTTGGCAGACAATCACCTGTGACCTGATAGTGGATTTGCCGAAGAGTGAAGGGTGTGATAGCATTTTTGTAGTCGTTGATCAATTTTCGAAACAAGCACACTTCATTCCCACCACCAAAGATATAGACTCGAAGGGTATTTCCGAGCTATTCCTGAAAAATGTATGGAAACATCATGGAACACCGAAGAAAGTGATTTCAGATAGAGGAACTCAGTTCATATCAAAGTTCATGGGACAAATGTCAAAAAGATTAGGAACGAAATGGTCTGCGTCGACCTCCTATCATCCCAGAACCGATGGACAGACTGAATGCGTAAACCAAGAAGTCGAACAATATTTGCGCATGTTCACGTCATATAGACAGAATGATTGGGTATCTTGGCTGCCGATAGCAGAGTTTTCACACAACAATGCAGTCACAGTAACCTGGTCATAGTCCGTTTAAAGTTCTCTACGGGTATAACCCAGATTTCATGATTCATCCAAACTCTATGTCCATAATCCCCGCCGCCTGATGAGAGAGTTGATCAAATGAAAGAAGCGAGAGATGATGCTGAAAATACTCTTAAGATGGTCAACTGAGCGCATGAAGCGTTTCTACGACAAAGGAGTAAAAGAAGCACCTCAGTATAAGAAAGGAGACAAGGTCTGGCTTGACTGCAAAGAATCTTAAACAACTGTCGTCCGAGTCAAAAGCTGTCAGATCGTCGTCTAGGTCCCTTCGAAATACTAGAGAAGATCGGTGAAGTGAACTACAAGTTGAAATTGCCAGGAAAAATATCAGATTCACCCGGTTTTCCACGTAGAATTGCTTACGCCATATCACTGCATCTCAATTAATTCCTCATCCTCCTCCCAAACCGACCACCTCCAGAATTGATTGACGATCGGGAAGAATTTGCTGTAGAAGAAGTACTAGATAGCCAATTGTTCCGAGGAAAGCTGCAATACCTAGTGAAATGGGAAGGATATCTGAAGGAAGAGTCATCTTGGGAGCCAGAAGAGAATTTGAAGAACGCTCCAATTCCTTTAGCGGAGTTCCATAAGAACAATCCAACGGCTGCAGCCGGAAAATACCGAAGAATCAAAGGCTCAGTACTGTTTATGGAAGATTTCAAACGATGGAGAGAAAAGAATATCCGACCTTCATTCGTTCGTGATGACACTCACCTTAGAGAGGGGGTAATGTCACGAGTACCTTTAACGAACCATTATTCTTTCTTGAATCTTCCTAAGCGTCAATACACAGCGCCTAAATCAAACCCTAACCCTACCTTGAAAGCGTCTATCATTCCTGAAATACCTTTAGCGCCCACGACACGTGTCTTCGATGTGACTGATGAAGAAGACGAGTTCTTTGATTGTGAATTAGATAAGATAAGATAAGATATGGTCACGTGATACTTCTTTAATATTCTACGATGTTCTATGGTACGATTCCCTTTCCTATTTTATGATTGGCTAGTAGTTGTAACTCAGTTTCGATCTCCGTTTCAATAGTTGTATATAGGTAGCATGTCTTGGTCGATAGTTCCTTAGTTCAAACCTCTTGTATCTACAACTGTAGCAATCCAAGACTGTACTTGCTCATTCCTCTTTGTTGTGATAACCTTAGTCCGAGTCCTAGTCTCTGCCCAGCGTTAATTCGTTATTGGGTTGTGACATCCACCGCCAATACTATGTACGGTAGACGGTAAACCTGTCTACCGTACCTCTACCGTATGTGTACGGCCGTCTACCATATACGGTACGGTGTGCAGCCCTAATCCCAAGATAGAGGCTCTTATTTTTCACCACAAAATCATGACACTTTCTCATGTTGTTGCTTGAACCATACATTTTTACCGTGGCCTGTTGCTCCTCCTTCCCTTACACTTTGAGTTTGGTCAATGTCTGGACCTTTTCTTGATGATAAACTTTAATAAGTAGATCAAAACATCTTAGTTCCCCTGTAAGGCCAAACATAACAATATAATCAATGATAGCAAATTTATGTGGATTCTTGTAATTACGTCCTATATATTGTTATATATGACCTTTTTATTTGTCCACCGGTTCATTGATGTCAATGTCGCGTCACATGCGCGTCACTGCCTGTCCAACTTCATTCATGCCGCATCGGTACACTGTAATTGTCCACATTGACAGTAATGAAAATATTTTATGATTTGTCTCCTATGGCCTAGAGAAAAAACCCTTATCGTGTTTTTGTAAATCGTATCATGGCCTTTGTGAGTCCTTTGAAATACGGAGTGCACTTCTTATAACCATCCTTTAGGAATCAATCAAATATGTATTCAACTTTTTCTATCTCAACGAGACAGAAAATCAAAATTATCCAGATCGGCTGGGTCCACTACTGAGTTTTGGGGACCTCATACCCTGCTATGACCGTTCAGGTGCGTCATCCGACTTATTCTCCTTGTGAACTCGTATTTGATAACTAGAACAGGCAATGTAATAGCTTATCTTCTGGCCTCCGTGCAAACCGCTCACCCCTCACATGTTACTGCACACTCCGTCTCAAATGCGGCACCCCTCCCTCAACACATGAAACACCACTCACGGGAGTTATTTGATCTCTGCACAGACACAAAGTGTATACCACGCTGGCGTACCCGAAGCGTTAGTCCGTGAGCTCACCCAATGAACTCGAAGTCGAATGTAGAACATATAGAAATAGCGCGTCAGTGGCCGCGTCAAGACTCGTTAGTACCGCATAAAGGCTTGTCACACGCGCGTCACGGCCGCGGCAGGACCGCATCAAAATAGCTACGCCCCAAAGTGCTACCAAGTGTGGCTTTTCCGCAGCGCGAAGCGTGAAAATGTCGTCCCCCTTCAGGACATTTTTTTCTACGCGCTGTTGAGCTATCCAACCTTCGGATGCATCACGGAAATCATAACAGCCATCTGTGGTCGCACCCTCGGCATCCGCGTCGGCAATCCTTCGAGCATCATGCCCGAACTGGGCGTCGTTAATGAACGGTCGTGGGCTATCTATGAAGCTGGACGGCATAGTCTCGTATTTTCCCCTTCAATCGACAACTACGTAAATTCGCTTGTTGCGAGCCGTATCTATCTGATAGCTTCTGCGCGCAGGATTCCTACCATGATAGCAAATACACATTCTTCCGTTGGGCTGGATGCAATCTCGCCGGATATGACCCTAGCAATCCCGAGGTCATGCAGTTCTATACCAACCAGACCATCATTGACGACTTCAAAAACTACATCAAAGCAATCCTTGCATCCTTACCCATACCAACTAATTCACGGGTCTCACATACGCCAAGGATTTCACAATCTTTGCTTATGAAACCGGTAACGAGCTCAATGGACTTATTTTTGGAGGCATGTGGGTCCCGAACGAATGGACAGAGCAGATTGCGGTATGTCCGTTTCTTCTAGCGTTCGGCGGCTTTGACCCTTACCACCCTGATGAACATGTACAGTCATATTATCAAGGAGCTTGCCCCCGTCAAAACTTGTCATTGACGGTACCTACAGTGTCAATGCGATCCACCTCTCTATCTCCACCATCGACATCTTCTCCGATCACTTCTACTTCATCTGATCTAGCGAAGCTTCAAAGAAACATAGCCTCGTTCAATCCGCGAACAAAGCGTACATCATTGGAGGATATGATTGGACCGGAAATACCGCTTCCGTTTTACGGCTCTCCAGTTCAATCCTGTCGTAAGCGGGGACCTGTTCTCGAGCTTGTTCATGCATGACGTGAGCTGACTAGCTGCCAACTCTTGACACGTTGGCTTCGGCTTTCTGATTGCACGACTTATGTCAATCATACGGATGACGGGAGAACTGCGGTAATTGTATGGTAAGTCGGGAAATACCGTACAGACTGATTCACAACGAATCTCGGAGATTGGGCAGCATTTTCTTCGGAATGAAGGGGCAGAATGTTTTATCGTACCTTCATTCGGTGCCTTGTCCGAGCCAGTAAGCAGGGTTACATATTATAATCCTAGAACTCAAAAATTCATAGAAGGATTTTATTATACTTGCTGGTTAAAAGACTTTATAAAAAAAATGTGCGCGTCATGGGCCAGATCTGAGTGGCTGCAAGTGTAATAGTTTTGCACGAAGTTTGAACTGACCAGGCCACCTTAACTATACTGTGGAACTGTCCTTTAATAACTCAGGTATGTTATGTCACATATGTAGCATATAAACATCAGAGAATAATCGTACACAAACTTGAAGGGGATCGAAACATCCAAGTTAAGAGGATGCCGATGGGCTCAACACAAAAGTATGCCAAAGATCGGTATCAAGAAACCAATGTGTATGCAATGGATGACGCATTTATCTGTGATGTAGGAGAGCGATCTGTAGGTATTATTGACCAGCTAGTCCAAATTAGAGTAAGGAAGTCTCGTGGAATAACGACAGAAAGGTAATGTGAGTGGGTATGTACGGAGGCCGCACTAATGATATACGTTAGTCGCGTGATCAGGAATATGAGGGTGATTGCAATGAGGTTCGCTACCCGAGAAGGGGAATCTACCATAATCTTCTGCTTGTACAGTAGCCGAGCCGGTGTATGAAAGTCTGTCCATGTATCATGATCTCATTGCATTCATAACTATTGCCGTGCATACGTGGTCTGCCCATCGAATGCTGCTTGCGAAGAATAAGCAGGTTGTGTCTGTACTCCTGGCTGTTGGCACAGTGACCGACTGCCTGAGGGCGTCGATGAATTGGACGAATCAGAATAAGCCTTTTCTTGTACTACGTTAACACCAACGCTTCCAGCATCCGTGGCAGCGGTTGCCTTCGTCGGGTCGCCGATGCCTGCACGAGTTCCCCATCCAGTTTCATGAAGGGTGAAGAGGGCATACAGCTTCATGATCGCGAAATAGTACCCGAAGAGGATGAACGCAGGGACGTAGATGACATGACTGGGCGTATGCCAAAGATGTGGGAGGAGCTTAGCGGTACGGGTTGCGAGAAGCCAGACGATGTATGACAGGATAATGTTCCACCAAGGTAGATGGTATCCTCCATCTACAACAGCAATGGTACTTTTGTAGATGAGATACCCGACGAGGCAGGGTCCGACAAGGAGCGTGAAGGGGTTAAAGAGCTTGTCGACCTGTGAGGGAAACAAAAATAAATTAGGTTGACAGGATGATGTCATCGATATCAACTCACCATGGTATAAGCGACATATGGATGTGTAGTCCATATATGACGTTCCATGAATAATGACCGGAGATCGCTTCTCCAGGTATTTCGGGTCCATCGTAGTACCTGTTTCAAGAATCTCCAGTTCGGCTTCATCGTACTCAATAATTCTGCCTCTTTGCAGCACTGGACATAGGTACTCCATCCATGGCTCACCATCCACCTCGTCAAGAATTTGTCATCGCCCGAATTGAGTTGGTACTTGCCCAACCAGTAGTCGTGCGTGAAACCGTGTAAGAACTCAGGGTCTTTGAGGATGACCGTTCTGTAGGCGGCTGTACGGCCAGAGAGACATGGAAGACCACCATCGATGTGCGTGCTGGAGCTGATTTCGATGTTACGGATTGTCAGACGGAATGCCGCAAGGACTTCCCAGACTGTCATGCGTTTGCCTACAGGTTGAACACGTTGACTCGTGCCTACGCCTCCAACCTTCTGGTCTTCGAAACACGCAAGCACATACGGCAAAAGCGTCGGTGGCCAGATGGCATCGTCATCTGCAAAGACAATGATGTCTGTCGTAGTGTTCTTGATACCGTGTGCCATCTGCAACCGCTTATTCGCGAAAGGGACGGTAAGGACACGGATGCGCTCCGGGTCGACGGCGTTGGCAAGTTCTTGGAGAGGAATAAGCATTTTCTCTTCGGTAATGATGATGATCTCTTTGGGTTTGCCGGCAAGCCAACTGTTGGCTGCTTCCTTAAATTCTTCACCCGCATCGATGGTGGGTACAATGATAGTAACATCTTCTGAGGCGACATAAGTGGGATTTTCGGGCAGAGGAACGGGGCGGTAGGTGACAGATGCAATGACACGAAAGATGTACCACAAATAGCGGTAGAAGCTAGAAAGTCGTCAGCTTAGTTCAATAAAGAGAGAAAGCGAGAATACCCTATGACTCCAAATGGCACGACTGTAAATAGCGTTAGCATGAACAGTCAAGGTGCTGGACGCCAAGGGCACATACAAATTGGAAAGTCATCAGACGTCAAGTAGAGCATGGTGGCAGTCTACTGTGCCTGCTGTCAGGAAAGCAGTGAGGCCAAAAGAGCGTCAGCGTCGTAGCTAGGACGACGAAGGATGTAGGCCTTCGAGGGGGGAGAGAGAAGGGAAGAAAGAACGAGTGACGGTGGTGGACTATTACATAGATGGCCACACCGCAACGTCAGAAGTATTGTCGGGGTTCGAATTTCGAAATAAGCTTCTGGGCGTATTTACTAGTCAAATCCTATTTTGTATATTACGTCGATATGTATCAATATTTTCTCACCGGACCCCGAGTACGAATGATTGGCCGACAACAATGTCAGATGTGGCAGCTATCGAAGTCAGGCATACTACCAATAGAACTGCCAAGCTTTCTGATTGAACATTTCTTCACAATAAGTGTCCCAGCTTCGGCTTTTGTTGAGTGAACTAACACATCCCGAAGCGCCGAATAGAATGCAGACTAATCAGGTTTGGACTTGCTAATCCAAAAGGGATATAAAAGTGCGCCGTTGCACGTTGTTCGCCTCGAGAGCGATTCTGCCACGCTCATCACCGTTCGTTGGCAACATCGCATCTAGCACATCTTATTTCCAAAAATTCTGTCATCACACCGCACACCTCGGCGTACAGGGAATCTCTAACACCACATCTCTGCTATCGCTTGCGACCAACCTAACTCAGCCTGTGTCGCACGTTCAGTTCAGGTCATAGTAACGGCATTCACTCCAGAGGGACGAAGTTGTGACCGCGGAGACAAATCGGTATTTGGTCCCCGATCATTTAAAACAACAGAAAATGTTATAGTTTACCTTTTATAGAAGGACGAGCTGGCGTGATAACGACTGCCACTTCACCGTTTAATGAGTCTGGAAAGCATACAAGCGAAATGCGCGAAATTTTGGGAGGTCTATCTTGTCCTCGCTTTTTAATTTGTTTTGAGTTGAGAATTCGTACTCTAAAACTATATGCTATCAATGAGGAGACTACGAGTTCTAGGCCTCCCAGAGTCCCACAATTTGCCGGAGGCTAAAGTATTCAAATCGGCATAGTCAAATACTATCAGATAACCATCACGGGAGCTTCCGGCTAAGCCTACCCGGCTGCAACTATTTACATAATAATAGATCTAAATATAAAATTTATAATACTTTGCCGATATGTATGATTCTTGTAGACAAAGTAACTCGAGATTTGGCCCAAATAATATATTTTCTTCACTTATCGAACCCCAGATTTACAAAGTAAATTATATTTCCGTTCTGTGGTATTATGTAATTAATTAGAACTTGGAATTTGAGAAGTGAAACACTCTAGTGATGTAGCTAAACACTGTAACTTATGTTTAATACTCTCTATGAGTTCATGATGCTCTGGGAGACTACCAAGAGCTCCTTGATACCCAGTGAAAATCGACAGGAATGAGGTAGAGATGTAGAGATAGACGTCTGAGTACAAATTGAGGCAGATATAAAAATCTAAAGCCATCGAAAATCCCATCTCGACGCTAAAAACTTGTCTCGATCTCTCTATTTTTCGATTTGTATCTACATATATCTGCCTCTAAATTGTCGATTTTCACTGGGCCTGATATCCCACCCCTCTGACATTCAGATCAGATAAAATACCCGAGGGTGCTGGTGAAGCTTCAATGGATGTACATATGGAAGCTCATGCAAGATACTAAGATCTGCTATTCAACTTTCTCAGTACAGCTGTACACTACCGACAACTACATCCCGAAAAACTTATAACAATACGCGAAAAAAAAAACCGTGCGTTGAAAAACGAAAAATTAAAACATAACTATAAACAAAGTCAAAACATGTGGGAGAGTTGACCACACTATCGTACTACCCTGAAAGGGTACAGTCATACATAGAATAAAGTAGCAGTATAAAGGGAAAATGAAGAATGAAAGATGTGAGGTACAACACGGGGTGTGATAAAATTGAGGTGATACCATGCAAAAGACGAATAAGAATCGAGTGCGACTTGACGAAAACATTTCAGAGAGTGTAGACGATCAAAATACAACGACGACGAGTAAGGACAGTGATGACCGTGTGGTTGGTAAAAGCGCAGGGTTAGATGGCCGTCGACTCAACACAAAAGGAGTTAAGAATCGTAAGGGACGACTAGAAGCCGCTAAGGGAGTGATGGGTGTGAACATGTGTAAAGAGCCAAGCCGTGGTTAGGTCGATGGGACGGAGGACGCCGAAAACCCTGTGGCAGATGACTTCCTCGCCTCCGAACTCTTCCTCCCACCTGCACGTGCGGAGGTGGAAGTGCTAGTAGAAGCACGTGATTTCTTCTCGCTCCGTACAGTACCTGTCGACACCGACAGAGCCGCTGTGCTAGCACTCCACCTCGATCCCAGCCTCTCGAGTTGCACAGGCTCAGGGAAAGATAACACATGGCTTGCTGCCGCCGCGCTCGTTAAGCTGCCGTATTGCGCTTCCGCTTCAGTACCCGCCGTCAGAGACTGCAGAAGGAGTTGTGCTATTAGGACCTCATCTCCAAGGCCACGTTCTCCCTCATTGATGTGAGCCGGATGGGGACGAGGAGGGAGTAGAGCTTGTGCCGAGGCTTGGTGTTCCAACGCTCTCACCCTCAATCCCATTCGTCTCTTGCATCTTCCTTTAGCCTTCTTAGCTTTTGGCGCAGGAAAACGATATTGTGCCGCCACATCACAAAATTGCACATGATTTGAATCAGCAATTCCCAGGCCAACGGTGGGTGGAGGAGGCGGAGGCGGGGAGGCAAAAGGATCCCTCATGGAAAGAAAATCGGAGGCCGAGTCCGAAGACATGCCCCGTGAAAGCGAATGCTTTGGGGTGCGGTGGTTAGGAAATTCCGTAGGCTTCGGTACCGAGGTGTCCGCTATATGCTTGGCGGAAGTTGGCAAGGTCTGCTCAACGACAGACGGAAGTACTGAAAACAAATAATAAGTTAGATGTCTTGGACTGACTATCATTAAAAAGCGCAATATATGCTCACAATAAAGGCTAGCGACCACTCCTATCGCCCAGAATAGCGAACAGACGGAGTGAGCGATAACTAGTCCAGCGGCAGCTGTTACGTCATAATTTTCCGATGGTTGCGATGTTGTCACTGAATCGCGGGTTTGTAAAGCGGCCCACGATGAATAATTCTCTGCAATGGTCGTCAAAGCAATTTTCAAGGCTGCAGACACTACAGCAGTTGCCTGCGCCGCTAGCATGGTAACAGGAAGACGCATTTCTTTGTGGCACCAGCTGATTACCGCCGCTCTCTCAGGCATGTCATTATTTTCTTGGTCTGAGTGAACGAGCGTAAGTGACGGGGGTAAATTTACGATGGTTTTTACACTCTTGGCCGACGACTGATCAGAGGCCAGCTGAGTATGCGATAATGAGGCTGGAAAAGGCCAGGTGTCAGGAGTGGGTGAGCTGACCCGTCCAGATTTATTCGGACCGGTGGTCGGGCGAACTGAGGTCTCTGGACCTGCTTGAACTTTCTCGCATAACTTCGTGAATGGAGCCGCAACGGCGATAGAGGAGCGTATATCAAGGAAAATTCCAATAGCGAGAGGGAGTTGGAGACTTCGTGAGATAAGAGAGAAAGTGGGTGAAAGCAAAGTAGGAGTGCTTGGAATTGAGCCAGCGATTGTTGCTATATTGCTATTGAAATTTGAGGAATGGGATAAATAAAAATTACTCACCGCATATAAGAAATGTTGTCACCAAGACCACCACGAAGCGAAAGGTGCGGTGGGGGATCAGGGGATCTGGCGTGGTTGCCACGAACAATACGTACAGCGAACTCAAAGATACTTGAGAAAATATTAGTGCACCACGCGGGTTTGAAGTGTTGATCCAAAGCTCACAGAGACATGCATGCAAAGCTAAAGAGACATTCCAGAGGCGCTGAAGGAGCTGGACATGGTTGAGCGACGCTGCGAGGCCAAATCCGCTAGCAATGACTGGTAGGACAGTATTGAGCGCCAAAAGAATATTTGAAACAAGTTTGCTTCGGCTATAAGGAGATGAACGAGCTAGAAGGACGGCCGACACTAGCGGGAGAATCAGCAAAAGAGCGGGCGGGATGACCTGGAAGGTCTGAGAAGACGGAGTGGATATGATACTTGAGGAAGAAGACATGAAAAGGGGAGAGATTGTAAGAAAGTAAGAAAAGAATGTAGATAATGAGCGTTTGGAAAGATAAAAAAAGGATGTAGTTGGTGGAGAAAGATGGGCGAGTCTAGCATCAGAAGAAGAAATAATAAGATTTAATTTGCTTGCGAAATGAACAGGGGAAGAGCCGACGAATTAGGAAAGAATCTTTGTTGGTATAAAACGTTCTACTTCCATCGACTGTATGGGAAGAAAAATAATCAGGGAAACTTGGACTAGAGAAATTGGTCCAATTCCTGTCACGGCCATCCAACTTCCCCGCTCCCCGAGAAAGGTGTGGTACATACCAGACGAAGGAACGCTTCTTTTGACTCAAGTCGTGTCATATGCAAGACTCACCACAGAGTACTAGTATATGCTGGCAGTGGCACTATATCAGATAAAAAGGAGGATAGAAGCGAATGGCACATGGTGACAAGCTTATATGTGATCAAAGTTTGATGCAGAAAAAGAGATCATGGTTGCCCCAGCACAGCCACATCCTCGGTCAGACTCCGACTTTGGCGAGCGGGGCACACACGAGTCAGGACTCCCCTCATCTCATGTGCTAACTGCTGTGAAAATGATATGCATTGCTCTGCTTGACATGACTGGGTACGAATGAAAGCACATCAGAATTCTGTCATCCGAAAGACTTGTGATTACGGTATCTCTATAGATTCCCAACGTCCGTAACGATATGGACAGCAGCCAAATCTCTGAGTTCCATAATGACATTGCGATTCTTTTGTACTCCCCGTCACGTCGCTGCACTCAATTCTCGCAACTGAGACTCCATATTATTCGGTTTATCTTCAACAGGGTACCCGCCAAACGAATAGTGTCAGCCACGCTCCATACCATCATCCGGAAGGTCATAACGATTCCACAGATGAACAAGCAAGAATGTCTGCTGAGCCATGCCGGCGAGAATTGAACCAGCGGTCATTCAGCCCGTCCGCCTTGACATCACGAGTGAACCATTTCTCCCGATCTTGACCGCAACAGGAAATACGATGCAAGGTAGATGCAGCCTGCGGTTCGCGGGAAAGAGCATACATGGGTGACTGCAGGAAAGGAGTCAACGTGCTTCTTCGACCACCTGTCCTTTCCTGTGCATTGTGCTGCTCGAACATGGTCCTGATACACCGGAACCGAACTTTCGCACTATAGCCTCCACTCACGAGCAAAAATGCTCCATTATGTGAAATCGCAACACAGCAAATCCGCGCAGAGGTGGTGCGACTGTTTTCCCTAGTCGCGCAAGCTTATCGGTGCCATCAGAAAAAATGGCAAGCGAGTAAACGGTGTCAGTATGACCGGTGCAAGGTAGATCCGGTATTCGTTCGACGAGTTCCAGAAGTTGGCAGTTGCTTTATTTGTTGCAGAGACAAATTGCTGACCGTCGGGCGACCACACAACACTTTAAAAAGACCATCTTGGTGAGCGATCTGTAGAATAAGTTCGGCGTCATCGGTGCGCCAAACCCTGATAGTCCGGTCCAACGATCCAGATGCCAATGTTAGTCCATCCAGACTGCATGTGGACACGTTGATAGGACAAGCGCCAGTCTCTTTACCCCAAATGACAACCTCGAAAATCATTTGACTCGCTAGCGAGTCTCTGTCTGTTGTGAGAGAAACAAACTGACCGCGCCCTGCCTCTGACTGAAAACTTTTTGTTTGGCTTCGTCCCAGATGACGGTTTGATCATCTCCACCACTTGCGATCCGTTTGTCATTTGGTAATTTGGAGACTGATCGCACAGTTCTCGTGTCCTTCAAACGGGTCTTCCTACCAATGTTCCTTTATCCACATCCCAAATTCGCAGGTTGTGGTCTCCTGGACCGGTGACAACCCGTCAACCATCTTTGAAAAATGTGGATGCCTGCGCTGCGCCTGTATGCCCTTGCATCATCCGTTTCGGCGTCGGTTTCCTTGACGTTGTCCGCCCAGTCTGTTCATTCGACTGTATAAGCACGATGATGACCTATCCGCGACACGGCCACTCTGGACAGTGGACTCTATGTAGACTGGGCAGCCGGCTTCGGGCGGAGTTTGAACGCTACTCGATGACGGCGCACTTGTCGTGATGGATATTGATGGCATGTAGTAGTTAGACTCGTGACCAGCCTGTAGTAGTGGTTCTATCAAGAGTTTCATTTGGAGTATTTTGTTTCCGAAGGATGTAAACGAATCACATTATGTAATGCGAGCCATGAGGTGAACTTGATAGCTGATCAATTAATCATGTACAGGCGGACCACAGCTGCTTAATTTGACTGTTGTAAACGGTGATAAGCGACAAGTTATCTTATCCATAGCCTCTGCAGGTAATCCTGGCCCACGTATGTACTGACTCATCTAGTAAGTCGTTCACGATATATCCTAAGGATTTCTAAAATCCCTGAATGCGTACCAGCGACTGCAAATGAAATAATACACATAGTTGAGATGGAATATACTTGTACAATTCTTCTTTTGAACCTTGAGAACAAATACAACATACGCTGTGGACACCGATCGAGTCCTTCACTGATACCTTGTCCCGAAAATTCCCTCTTCGTATGATTTGATTTCTGAACGTGATTAAGCTCTCCAAATCGGAATCAGGAGCAGACAAAACGACTTACGCAATGCGATATGCTTGGAGTGGAACCTACAAAGCGCCAAGTTCCCCATCATGGACCATATACCATTGAGTTCCGCATTCTTGCTGCGCCCACCAACTTCTCGCCAGACGCTGTTCATCTCTCCTTCTTTGTCAAGGCCCCAGATAGGATACAATTTATCATGCAAGGACTCTGGAAGCAGAGCACGGTAGGCATGACGTGCATCAGCGTAGCTGACAATGTGTAAATTACGATGTCTATTAGTTAGGAAAAAGAACGTACCCAGTAGCGAAGACAACCACGTCCGCGTCGAGAGTAGAACCATCTTCGAAAAGTAAACCTGTCTGCGTAAAGCGCGAGATTGGCCCATCGCTCTTGAGCTTGATCTTCCCGTCGATGATCATCTGTGAAGCTCCAACGTCTTGATATTGGTATTATATGGTCAGCGCAGACATGATCCAATCCGTGAATGGACCAACCAAGATAATATCCTCCTGCCTTATTCCATGCCATGAGCAGAAAACCAGAGTCGTCGTCTCCCAAAGTTGTCTTGAAGCCTCGTTTTCGCAGACCCTCTAGAAGCTCCCTGGATCCCTCATCTATCAGGCAATCATAAAATTACATGTAGTCACATACTTATCTGCTTCAGCAATGTCCTTGGTGAGACGTTGATGTACTAATTTGAGCAACGAATTCGGATAAGACGCGTTCACGCGATCCGCAATATCAGTAGGAGGGCCGCCCTCCCAGAAGATCGCTGGGTGTATTTGTAATGGCAAGAGTGTAAAAAAGCAAATAACTCACCCATCAACCTCGGCATGCCCTCTTTTGTGGACATGATGTAAGTCGGGCTACGTTGAACCATGGTCACATCTGCGCCAATTTTGCTTGAATTATCATCAATATGCTTTGAAAAAATCATTTACCGACGCCATTTTCAACATAGTCCGCACATATGTCATGCGCTATACTTCATAGTGAGCAGAGAACATACAACATTCATGGTGCGACCCCTACCAGATGTGCAAGCGCCAACAACGACAACCTTTTTCCCTGCATGATCAGTTGCAAGATTGTGTTTGCTGGAATGCAATATCTGCCCCTTGAAATCGCCCTGTGCGGATATTTGACGTCAGCCTGAGGATCCTACATTCGTCGATCGAACGAACCTGTCCTGGGATATCTGGAATTCGGCCCATACCACTGCCAAAGCCCAAGGCAAATATGACATGGTTGACCTCAAAGGTACGCTCCCCTCTGCCAGCACGTTGGACTGTGACAGTCCATTTTTTACCTCTCGTACCCGGAATGACGGACGTGACCGTAGTGTTGGTCCACACATCGAGTTCCATACTGTGTGCATACGATTCCAGCCAATCTGCGAGTTTCAGTGCAGGCGTGTAGACAGGCCATGAAACAGGGAACCTGGGTGGATTTTTGTTAGACAGTCACGGACAACTTGAAACTGAGGTGAGACCCACGGAATGTATGGCATGTGGTCGTACCCTATACATGCGGGGCCATTGAGCAACAAGCAAAACACAATATTCTGAAAGAGCGATAAGCTCACAGACGGGATCATGAAGACACAGCGCTGCATAACGCTTTCTCCAATTATCACCAACTCTCTCGTTCTTTTCCACTACTAGAGTCTTTATGCCGAGCATCTTAAGCCGCGCTGCAACGTCGAGCCCACTCTGCCCGCCTCCGATCACTACGACGCCGGGCTCTTCGTCAAGACATTCAGTCTCACGTGCACGCTTCGCGGCCCACTTTCCGTGGTTTGGCTGGTGGTCTCGTCTGGGCCCATTCTGTTCTGGGAAACCTTTGAGATTTTCCAAGTTCGTGAAGACGGTATGGGCCTTCCATGAGCCATCTGCGAGCGGTACAAGCCGGAACACCCCAGATGCAATGCCGACTGTAGTTTCAAAGTCAAAAAACGCCTGAATCCACGCGATATCAGGGTATGGTCTCTGAAGCTCTACAAGATCTTCCTTGAGTTTGAAAGAAGACAAAGTAAACTGTGGGAGTTGGTCTGTGAGGAATGTTTTGACAGAAGGGGTGCTTTGGAAGGTGTGAAAGTCCCATGTTAAGGCGAGCATATCGCGCCAGAATACATCATCGACGAGGAGATCTATGACTGCTGGTACGTTCTTTGACTGCATCGCTTCCGCGAAAGCTGAGAACCATTGACTCGCTACCGCTTGAACATTGACATTGGGAGGAACTAAACTGCCGAGTTTATCGAGAGTAGGGAGGGTCAGTTGGTTCGCCATGATGCACAGAAGGAGAGATAATCGATAATCACCGTTATAAATGCCTCTTGATAGGACGGAGTTCCATCGGCTAGCCAACGAAACTCGCGAGTACGTACAGAGTCAACGGACCTTCAATTTCAGCCTGATCAGCTCTACTTCCGATGGTCAGATGTTCATTTCCATGTCAGAATCATGATAGGGGATTCTATCATGCATGAACCTTCTGAGCTCAAGTGACCTACCAGGTTGTGGCTATTTCTATAACAATTGGGTAAGTCAACCTGAAGTTAACGCAAAGTTGCCACGCTCACTTAGACCTGGACTGACTCATTCGAAATTCTCAGACTGCGATTTCTAATTTTCTATAGGCAGTAGCGATATACAACCCTGACCAATGCACTCTCGTACACCGTCTCTAAACCTCGCTGCTTTGCCCGACGATCTTTTATTTGAGGTGACATCATGCCTATCCTCTAGAACGGATATTCTCAACTTGGCGCTCTCAGTAAGCATCCCGAACTCAACTCTAACCTGCTCTTTCCTGAATTCATCGCATAAAGAGCAAATACCTATTCACTAGCACATGTTCTGCATTGTATGCCCAAGTGCACCTTGGGACCGCAGAACAATGCCAGCGAACTCTGTCGATGCTTCGTTCTCGCCCGGATGTTGCCCGTCATATCCAGAAACTTCACGTTCGATTTTCCTCTGCCTCCTCCGACTACATGGTCGATGTCAATGGAATTACAATATCAGCACTGCTGAGGGAACTCGCACCGAAACTGGACGCACTCCATACTTTCATCTGGGACGCGGATGAGATCCCGCAATGCGATGATATGTGGTTCGCCCTACGAATGTCGTATGTCTGGTCGATGATTCATTCCTCACCAATAACTTAACTTTCTCACAGGTGCCCACGGCTGCGCACACTTGGCACATGTTACGGATCTGTGATACCAAGCCAACGAAGCCATGTATGTGCATGATAAACACGTTTACCATTTACTCATGTTCTCTAGTTGCTGGAATTCAAGAACCTCCGCGGGTTCTCGTTGAGCCTGAAATATGGATACTACGCTCATCATACCGATGACTTTCAAGGTCTGTGCTTTGTTGACATGTGATTTCCTAGTGCGTTGACACGTTGCAGATGCTGTTCCTTTTGATGTTCGCCTTTGGGATATGCTGATCCGGCGTTCCCCAAACCTCGAGGAGCTGCATGTCTTAGGTGGGCCATTGATCCTAGACGGAACAGTGCATCCACTCTGCAACGCACGCTGGCCTCTTCTACATTCCCTATCTCTAGGGGACGTCATGTTAGATTGGTCTTCAGGACCAGGACCCATGTCTTCCAAGCGCCCTTTCATAGCTTTTTTGGAGGCTCATCAGCGTCTGCGATCTCTTCGTATATCCCGCACTGCACTAAGTCCTCATGTCGTCCCTTCACTCGATCAATCCGCATTACCACTTCTTACTCATTTTACTGGTTCGTTGGAGCACCTTCAAGCCCTGGCCCCTTCCCATCCACAAATCACACACTTGACGATTGAGGAGCCGCTAATCATCCGTGATCTCGCACCTCTTTTAATTGCAGGGGTATTGCAGAGCCTGCGCTGCCTCACTGAACTTCGCGTTGCCTTCGTTTTTCACTCTTCATATGAAAGTGCAAACTTGATTAGAAACCTTGTAAGCACTTGCCCCGGACTGACCACGTTGGAGATAACGTGCGCAAGAAGGTCGTCCTTTAAAGTTGTATGTTCTTTCTTGATTGCCGCCTGCATACTAAGGTCTTTAATAATGATCTCTCAGGACACACTAGCCAAATCCGTTAGCTACCTTCCTCGGCTGCGTCACCTACGGTTGACGCTAGTTCCGGTAGCCACAGGGGACTCGTTGCGTGTTTGCGCGCTCCATGTCATACAAGCGATCCCGCGCTTACACTCATTTGCACTAACGTTCATTTCCGCCTCACTTCCTCTATCCCTTACCCCCGTCGATTTTGGCATGTATGAGGAGAGTGGGAACTACGTTGTTCGTGCCGACGAGCATGGGCTCCCTCATTCTCTGAGCTGCACTGAGCGAAGGCCTGCGCTACGCCTGCCCTTTACACTTCCAATCATTCCAATCCCACTAGCAGTGCCGCTACTGACCATCTCTCCTTTCACATCCCCCTCACCAAGGGAGAGGAAAATGAGAACCCAACGATTCTTGCTGAACCTATATCCAATCACTCCCAGGCATGGCGGTTTAGGTCTTATTCTGGAGCGTAGTACAGCAGGGGATGAGGCGAGGGTGCTTACTGTTCTTGTGGCGCTAAGCGGGCTTGCGCTGTGGGGTTTCTTTGCATAGATTTAGACACGATGGGTACGTACAGCCCTGACAGCCTTCAGTATTTCAATTATTTATTATTTATGTGGTTAAATTATTGATGGAGTGCATGGTCTTACTTCGCCCAGGATTTGGGAACACGATGTCGACGGATTCCCGAAGCCAAGAAACACGTCAATCGATGTGTGTATCAGAAGGAGCTGACCTACATCTTTCAGGGTAATGAAAACTACCGCGGCAAGTCATCAAATACACGACGCGCCAAGCTATGCTACACAGGTTGAAACTTGTGGCCCATCATTCTCATCGTGGGGGCGATGCGGTTGTTGGTTCTTCCGAGGGTTTAGTACAAGCCGCAATAGAAGTAGCCATGCGGTTGATTATCCCTCCGAGGGCGGCCGCGCTAGGACGTATGGTCAAGTGGTTTAAGGAGGCTGAAGTGCATGTTCACAACCCCGGCCGGGCCAGTACAGCCGAGATCCAAGTACCGATGATATTCTAATTATATCCGGGCATTCTAACCTTGACTTGGAGGTTCATCTGGAGGCATCTATAGCTAGCCACTATGGTAGTATCACCAGAACACCAAATTTTGGTGCTGATTTCATTATGATGCAGCTAGTTGCTCTCCCGTTTCCGTGAGCCCACACATCGTGCAGATACATCTCGTTTTGTGTATGCAAGTACAAAGTACAACCTATTGCGTGTAAGTAAACCCACGCACTGTATAGTTATAGGTAACAATCTGTGCAGGTATCCGTTCAAATCACCTACGCATCCGAAGCCAATCCATGCAGTTTATCCACCTCCTCATAAAGTTTTGTCCAATCACGACAAACAGTCTCATACCCCCTAACAGCGGTCCCAAGGTTATTCACAGTCGGCTCAATCCTGATATTAGGTCGACACGAAATCGACTGACGAAGATAATTCATGCAATGACGTGCGATCGACGACGGTGGACGCTTCTCCGCATAATCATCCCGAATAATTCCCAAGCATTTGAGCTGGTGAAAGAGCGTCACCGTGTAAACGCGGTTTTCGCCCGTCTCTGCATCTTTGATCTGGACGGTGTGTCCTCCGCGCGGAATGAGCTTTGCGTACTCTTCTCCGCCTTCGTCTGTGTGGGCGCTGTAGTGTGCTGTTTGATCTATTCGCATCCATACTGGATCTCCGAAATCTATTTGAAGGGATAGATCTGATGCGTGGAATCGTTTAGTCGGGATGCGCTTTGAAAACTTTGTGGTACGTACCATGACTGAGAGCAATTCCTTTGAAAGACCTGTTGTCGGACGACCAAGGTCCTCGTATAATAAGATTGCCAAGGCCGACGCCTACGACTGTGGCGAGTATCACTTTAAAAGCAAAGACAAGTCGTCTCGAGCTCATCATTAGCAGCTGCAGGGACTCGGAATCGCAGTAACATCATTTTGGCGCTTACTACACGTACTAGTACCATGTGGCGGTACGTTACGATTCCCTGGGAGATCGAATCAGAGTCGCCACAATACTTGATCCAGCGGCCAGTAGTCACCTGTGCTATTATGTAATTACCAAGGCTGCATCACGAGGTTCCGGATATATACAGATCATTGTGACGGAGATACCATAAGAGTCAATCTCGTTATAGGTGAAATAAGGTCCTGAAAGGCAGTCTTTCCAATTACTTATCTGCGGCCATCATTACCTCGAGCGTATCAGCTCCATGATGAGGCCAGTGCTAGCCGGACACTGAATACTCCATCTTCTATGCGGTCAGTACGGATGCTGTTTCCATTGAACGACTACGTCCAATGCGAAGTTTTGTTGAACGCCTTATTTTCAAAGCAACTGTGGGGTATCATATAAATAATTCAATCCTGAGACATGAGGCTCCACTGTCGTAAGTACACCAAATAACAAATTTTGTTTCTTCAAAAACGTATATACTTTGACCCGAGGGATTCTGCAACGTGATCTTAGCAAGTATCCAAGCGACCTTGCTCACACGGCCGCTTCCACCGAATTGCGGTCGTTACTCTTGTAGACCACAGGAGGCCCAGTGCTAGTGGAACTGGCACATGTCTTGGAACCTTCGTACTCCAAGTCACCCATGCGAATTGCTTGCACTGATGGCCTCGAGGTCATGACCCTAGACATGGTTTCCTGAGACCATCCCTTTCCTTGCGCGACTCGGAAAACTATGAGCAACATTGCAATTATCTTTGGCATATCATAAGCAGCGTGAACTTCTCTCTATTTGCAAGTGCTAACCTGAACCTGAGTCAGCGACTCGATGAATGTCGCCGAGATGGGATTGTTCGTGAGGAAGAGTAACAGAAGCGCCACCGAAAACGTGGAATAAAGAGCGGCTGATTCAACGATCATCGCGGCAATCGACGTGTATTGAGTGCCGTAGCTAGAGCCGAGAGCTTTGGTGATGCGACGACGATATGTAAGTAGACGAAGTACGATGACGATCGTGATGACGATGTTCAGTGCGAGGGAGAGACTGAGATATGGAACGGTGTAGTTGATTTTAGTCGAGGTAAAATATGGGGAATTGGCGGTTACTTGAAGCATCCACATTATACCCATAGCTGACCGATGCGATGGTTGAGCGTCGGATACAATCGCAAAGGAAGCAACTGACCGATGGATGCAGTAAGCATCAGACAAGGAAACAACATGATGATCCACATCGGCACCATGCACCCTCTGTAGATTACCATGCATCGCCAAACCTGCACAGATATATCAGCGATAAAATTTTCAACATCGAATACGTCTACTCACGACTAACGTATCTGAAAGAATCATCGTTATAAGACCACAGGCGTTTCCAAGATTGTCCACAGGAATGCCGAACATGGTATTCTCAAATGCGTTGGGACCACCTGGATAATTGCGATCTTGAATGAATGCGAGTTGCGTGAAATTGGCCAGCGATGCCATAAATAAGGTGCTGAGAATAAAGATAGTCGTGATGTATATGAGCAGAGGCAACTGCTTTTTGTAGTTGGTGCGGTTCGTGTGCAGCCAAAGGAGGTGGAAACACATGAAGAAGAGTGCGACGTCGATGCCATATGCAACGGCGCTGACCACTGTACCCTGCAGCCAACCTTTCTCTGCGAGAAGGGTTTCAGAGGATTCGTTTGGTGTCCAACTAGAATTTGAAGACATGATAGATCAGATGATGTCTGATGAATCCTTCCGGTGGAGCAGGGATCTGGGGTGGGAGGGAGGTCATGATGTTAGTACGCCGTTAAATAAGACTAAGAGGTATCCTTGCTACAGCCGTCGCAAGGTCCATGCGATGAACCGTGAGTTGGCGTTTTGAAGAACATCAATCTTGACGTGGAGAGAGCCAATAATAGACTTCCAAGAACCAATTACCAAATGGGAAACATTATATCCTCTTCTGGAACCGCACAAACGACCGCCGGGCAAGTTTAACAAATCGGTTCAACAACCATCATTTCAAATCATCAAGATGCGGCTCCTCATCACACAGCCGCGAGTTAAATAAACGCTAACCCAACTCATCAGCTTGCTCCCCCTTATTCAAATGGCTGAGATTTCAGGAAAAGTACGTTTCAAAGTAGGAGACGGCGCGTACCAGACTTGGTACAAAATCGTCGGCGATCTTGCCTCAGGTGCACACCCTCTCATCGTGCTCCACGGCGGTCCTGGCGTCTCCCATGAGTATATGACGCCTCTCGCTGAACTTTACAACAAATGCAACATCCCCGTCATCTTTTACGACCAGATCGGTATCGGCAAGTCCATTTTTGAAGGTGTGGCGGAGAAGCCCAAAGAGTTTTGGACAGTCGATCTGTTCATGGACGAGCTGGACAACCTTATCGCCCACCTTCGTGTCCAGAATGGTTTCGCTCTTCTGGGTCACTCCTGGGGAGCGATGATGGGAGCACACTACGCCAGCCACAGACATCCTGTGGGTCTCAAACACCTCATCCTCACTAGCGGAGCCCCATCAATGGCATTGTGGGAACAAAGCACCGGCCAGTTGCTGAAAGCGCTGCCAGCGAATGTGAGGGAGACGATTGAGAGGCATGAAAAAGCGGGGACGACGGATAGTCCTGAATATCATCAAATGATGGGTATCTTCTATGAAAAGCACGTTTGCAAGACACCCTGGCCAAAGGTGATGGAGACATCGTTTGCGGCCATGATGCAACATCCCACTGTGTATCAGACGATGTAGGCGATATCTCGATGCACCTTTTCGATATGTACTGATGATTATTGCCAGGATTGGACCGTCAGAGTTCACGATTACGGGCACGCTGAAGTCATGGACGTGTCTGGAACAGATTCACACGATTACGGTTCCTACTCTGGTCACGAACGGTGTGATGGACGAAGCGCAGGATGTCTGCGTCAGTCCTTTCTTCCAGAGGATTCCGCATGTTAAGTGGGCTCAGTTCTCCCAGCGCCACATGCCGTTCTTGGAGGAGGAGGACCAGGCGAGATACCTTCAAGTGGTGGCTGATTTTCTGACGTATCCTTGAATGGTCAACCCTGTAAAATAGAACCAAGAATGAATGCATGGGAATGGAATGACCAGGTTACCACAGCGATTGATTTCCTCCCTTCTACCGGTACAGCGAAGGATAGGCTTGAGGGATTATCCTATCTTGAATAGATGGTGAAAAATCAGTATTGGGAACACGCATGAGAAGCCAATTCGAGGAGCTTTTTCTCTGTCTGGACCACTAGAAACTGTACAATTTTGTTGAACACATTTAAATAAAATCTAGTACAGCTATCGAACCACTCAATAAAATAATACATAGTTCCACAGATGTATTCAGCAAAAACAGATCGAAACGTACGAAGTAGTGTGTCAATTTAATCCCAATGCGCCCTCCACTGCAACCACTGCTCATGCTGCTCATCAAGTACAGAAATTACCTTACTCCAGTCTCTGCATACCAACGTGTCCCCAATTCTGTCCTTCTCGTAATCGACTTTCATAAAGTCTCCCATTTCCAGCGTATGCGCAGCGTCGCACATAAGAGTCTGTCGAAGATAATTGAGACAGTGATGTACGTGATGATACGTGACCTGGGGTTGGTCACGGTCATAGTCAAGAAGAGCTCGCTGCAGCATCCACAAACAGTGAAGCTGATGACCAAAGATCAGCACGAAAACTCTGTGCTCTGGTCCTAGATGGGTGCGACCAATCAGTTTGGGCCAGCTTGGGAGACCCTCCCATTCCATTTGAGCTTCTGTATCAGATGCGTTGAGAGCAAAGCGTACGCTCTCGTGAAGAGTCATCGCGACGGGTTCATGCGTGAGATCGATGGGATATTCCCATGGGTAGTCGTCACCAGCGTAAGTGTATTCTATAGATTCTAAAATGCCCGAGGTTAGTCTTTGCTTCGACACGTATGGAAGGTACTTGCGATGTTGCGCCGGTTGTAGTTGGATGCGAGCATGCCACAAGGTGACAAGTAAACTAAGCATTCCGAACATCCAGCCGACTACCAGTTCTCCGCGAGACATCATGGATACCGATTACCTGCAGGTACTAACACAAGTTTCTTGATCAAGTCCTGCTGACATATGATGAACACTGCCAACGAATTTGCATAGCCCCAAAATACTTTACCCGGTCAAAGCTAGAGCCGCCCTCCTCGCAGACCTCGCATAACTTGTCGGAAATTTGTTAAGACGCGGTGTTCTGCGAGCTGTCCTGAGCTGACCTGGGGAATTCCGAATAGTAGGTACGAGATGAGTTATAATACAAATATCCAATGAACTAGTGTTTTGGAGTGTTGATAGCTTGGTCGGATAATTGAACTGCCGACGGCCGTAAAGGACTAGTCGCTCCCTACTATGGGCCACATGCCACATGATACTTTGATCGCAGCGACGCCCACGCCGCGGCCAAACTGCTTTTCCACCCCACTCCATTGTGGCACATCATAATCTGTTATGCATCTCCGTTGATCATCCTGAAAGATGTACCGCAAGGTAAGGTTATTTCTTTCCGATGGATCAATTTGAAAGGTGAGCAGCTGATCAGAGGTAGACCAATTACCTGAGAGCGCATCTCTATCCAAATGCAGAATGTAACTTTCGTTCGTAGAAACATGGATGATGTTGACAAAACAACTCATACAGTCGAATACCGTCAACTGCTCGAGGCGAGACTTCAGCAAGTACCATTTATATGGCGTCCCTTAATATGGGCTCAGGAGTCAGCCTTTAAAGCTTTATCACGCAGACGTATCTATCGGTAGACCAGAATTAGAAATTTTGACTTAGCCGCCTTTGTCAAGTTATTATTGGAGCACCATCAAACAGCCGGGAGATGCCAGCTTTTTTTTCGCGGTAAGTCGTTATACGACCTTATGCGGGATGGTACAAATGCTGTGACGGGGCCTTGGAATCCCGACACGCGCACACTGATCTCAGACCAGCTCCACATCTTGATGGTGGTACTATACTGCTGTGGGTGGCCTTCATGGTCAAGCAACGAGCCCTCGCTGTAAAAGGCACTAAATGTTGCTAAAGGTAAGGCATGCTCGTCCGAACCAGATGGGACTCCACCGCGGCTTTGCTCGAAGGCCTGCCCTATGCATCAGCATTGCGGTGTTGGTACTACTCCAAAAACGGTACGAACCTGGAAGTGCCGTCACACCGGCCTCACAATGTTCCATACTAGTACTCTGAAACCCTTACCGCCAAGAAACACTTCTGATTAGTATAGCCATGGCAATTCCGCATCGCAGTACACTGAATCTGAGCATCTTACAACCGGAAAAGAATACCAGGAAAGACCGCTATCTCCGAATTCCAATCCGACATACGTCATGTAAGCAAACCCTTGCTGAGCTGATGTTTAAAAGGGCCCAACTACCAGGACACAAGGAACCCATCTTTTGAACCAGCGAGTCTTAGCCAACAATATCATTCAGTACCATGATCGTGCTCAACATCAGCTTCTACATCTTACTTTTGTCTATGAACTTTGCGCGACTCACAGCAGCAGTGCCAGTCACTGCCACTGACGGGGAATGTCACGCGTCCGGTGACGACGAAAATCCAAGTTGTGAGTATGTCCTGGCTATCATGTAGGACTTGGCTGATGAATTTGAACCTCTAGCTGGTGCTGTATTGGCTTGCTTTTAAAGCATCAAATCAGCCTGAAGATCACAAGTTGATGTAAAGAATAATGGAATAGCAGATGGGGCAGTCGTATTGTATATGATCACTATACACATATAGTGAAATTAGCCTTCAACAACAAATCATTTCGCCAATTTATTATTTGAATGGGCAGCGAAAAATTGTACTATTAAGAATATATATGATGACGACTGCAGAAAAAAAAAGTGGGCGCAGTGGAAGGAGCATTGAGGCCAAGCTGATACGCTAACTTCTATGCATGTACATTCATTTGAGAGTAGAACTCTATGTAAGACAATAGATTCTGATTTAGGGAGTCTGTGTCCTATCGCGCCCCTAGGTTCGTTCAATGCTGCCCTGGTGCCATGAGGCGTGCCTCACCAATGTCCATCGAAGGTAAGATGACTTGGAAGGTTCGTACAATTAAGTACGTGTAAATCAAGGGGGATGAGGAATTTCTTCGTGCGGTTAGCACCGTGCATCGTGCGACTTCGAAGCTGTGGAAAAACAATCCCCGAATTCTAAACGAACGCACTTCCCCCTCGCCTGGCTGCTATATTAGAAGGTCCAACTGGTCCCATCTGGCATAAACAACAAGTCTTAACCAGCGAGCCTTCAAGACCGACAGTATCATCCAATACCATGAGCGTGCTCAATATCAGCTTCTACGTCTTAATCTTGTCTGTGGCCTTTGCGCAATGCGGACTGGTGAAAAAAAACAGTGATAAGGCGTGTGGAGGGAACATAAGTGATGACGTGGATAGTGAGTAGATCCCAGCGATAGTATAGGACTTTGCTGATGGATTTGAATTTCTAGTAGAGGATGGGGGCCTAGGTTGCTTCTAAAGCCTTGATGCGCGGATGCAGCAGAAGGAAGGATGACGAGGCGACATGGCGATGACAGTGCGGATTGTAGTATACCTGTATTGTAACGGCGCTCGGCCTCGACTCCAGGTTCGCGAATCACTTTCTTGCAAGATAAGTCCATTGGACATACAGTTGTGCAGCACCATCAAATGCCAGTGTACACATGCTGTATTTGTAACAGTATCAGTCAGTGTAATCTCGCGCAGTACTAACTCAGGCTGCATCCAGTGCTCTTGAGGAATTTTCATTGGTGCCGTACGTCGTACGACTTTAGATGGCAGCCACATGCATTCTTGCGATAATGATGCGGACGCTAGCAACAATATTTGTCCGAGATGCTGCGGCTCATCGCTCGAAGTCTCTATCGAACTGCCTGTTGAAGAATCGAACTTACAGGACAGGTAAGTTGATACCAAGTAATACCGTAGATATCTTACCCTGGTTATCAGTGCAAACCATCGTGGAACCTTTAATGGGAAGATTCAGGTAACCAAGTTTAGGAAGCGGAAGATACTCAAATCACCACGGAGTGATGGACAATTTGGATTGGCTACGATATTTTGTATTGTTTATACAACGTACATACTATAGCTCGCATCACCATCAATGATGTGCGCATGATACTTGAGCTTGAGCGCCCATTTCATACAAGCTACATCAGGTTAGCCTAATCCCGCAGTTTCAGGTCTCTTACATGCTCATTCACGCCGCATTCGCGTATTTGGAGTTTCGGATGAATGTATTTCCCAAGCACAATTGCGAAATCAAGCATTGCTACATCCTCGAAGAATCACTGGCACGTACAGCGCTAGTACGACTAATATGATAATCAGCTCCCAAACACCGCCATTTCATTTCAGGTGATGGACAAACAGCCAAATAGTCCAACTTGAGTGTTGAAACATCATTCTCGTGTATAAAGGGTTGCGTCCTGCGTTGCCATGCAGCTCGCTCCATACGTCAAACTTCCAATGACTGAAGTTACAGGCAAAGTAGTTTTCAAAGTCGGAGAAGACACGTACCAGACTTGGTACAAAATCGTCGGCGATCTTGCTTCGGGTGCTCATCCTCTCATCGTGCTCCACGGCGGCCCTGGCATCTCGCATGAGTATATGACACCTCTCGCTGAACTTTACAGTAAATGCAACATCCCCGTCATCTTTTACGACCAGATCGGTATCGGCAAGTCCATTTTTGAAGGTGTGGCGGAGAAGCCCAAAGAGTTTTGGACAGTCGATCTGTTCATGGACGAGCTGGACAACCTTATCGCCCACCTTGGTGTCCAGAATGGCTTCGCTCTTCTGGGTCACTCCTGGGGAGCGATGCTGGGAGCACACTACGCCAGCCACAGACATCCTGTGGGTCTCAAACACCTCATCCTCACTAGCGGAGCGCCATCGATGGCACTGTGGGAACAAAGCACTGGCCAGTTGCTGAAAGCGCTGCCAGCGAATGTGAGGGAGACGATAGAGAAGCATGAAAAAGAGGGGACGACGGATAGTCCTGAATATCATCAAATGTTGGGGATCTTCTATGACAAGCATGCTTGCAAGGCCCCCTGGCCAAAGGTGATGGAGACGTCGTTTGGGGCTATGATGCAACATCCCACTGTGTATCAGACCATGTAGGCGATATTTCGATGCACCTTTTCGATATGTATTGATGATTATTGCCAGGATTGGACCGTCAGAGTTCACGATTACGGGCACGCTGAAGTCATGGACGTGTCTGGAACAGATTCACACGATTACGGTTCCTACTCTGGTCACGAACGGTGTGATGGACGAAGCGCAGGATGTCTGCGTCAGTCCTTTCTTCCAGAGGATTCCGCATGTTAAGTGGGCTCAGTTCTCCCAGCGTCACATGCCATTCTTGGAGGAGGAGGACCAGGCGAGATACCTTCAAGTGGTGGCTGATTTTCTGACGTATCCTTGAATGGTCAACCCTGTAAAATAGAACCAAGAATGAATGCATGGGAATGGAGTGACGGTGACCATATTACCATAGCGATTCCCTCCTTCCATAGGATATGTTTAAGGGATAATCCTGTCTTAGGTTAAGGACACGCGATGAAAGAGGTGTCCAGTCTGCTATATGTTAGGAGAGCGTGAAGATGCTAGAAATAACTGCGCGATGAAAGAGGATAAAAGGCAGACTTGCGATAAATTGATTGAGACAGTGCACGGGATTTGCCGAATGCACAACAATAATGTTATTGCGAAGGCTTGATCCAGTCACCTTATGCATTTACCAAAGACATGGAAAACATACTATCAATCGGGGCAGGCGTAGCTCTGCGCGTCGTGCTCGACGTTGCAACAGGCAAAGATCACAAACTCATAGGTTGGTTTCGAGCAGTCTTTGATTTTTTTTTCAAGTATATCTAATTAACTTTGCTGCAAGGCATACTTATCGGACTCTGGGAAGGCGTCGTGCTCTCGCACTTCCTCTCAAAGCATACCCGTTCTCGATCGAGGTCAAAAGACCCATACCTCGCCCTTGCTACGCGCATAGCAATTGACATTTACTTATCACAATCACTTTCTCGCTTTGCCCTCACATGCGCATGGACGCTGGTCGGGCTCCTCCTTGCAGACGTCGCTCCCGGAATATGGCGCGATACAGGACTGAAGAAAATCTATAAGGCACTGAGGAGGGAAATGAGATCTATAATGAAGGCCATGCCGCGATGGAAGGTCAAGAATGACATACGGATACCGAAGATTTCCATGAAATATCCCGTGCGAGGCTTGTTTACACGTGCTCCACCATCATCTGTTGTTTCGAGTACCCGCGCTGCACCTCCCGCTTCACCCTCTAGACAAATACACAAAAGACGCATGCCACCCGGGACGTACCCTGGCCGTCCTGCCCTTTCTGAAACAAACTCCGAGCTTAGTCGCGTCCGCGAAGTCGTCCTAGGACCATCCCCAGTGTTCATAGCAACTTCCGTCGATCCTGCATGCCTTCCACCCGTCAACCTGCACTCTCAACATATTTCACACCTCTCCGATACTGGACCTTCGAGACATGACTCTATAAACGTCCACGATGACAGCTGGGTGCACGTTAGTGTGTCTTCACACTCGCCAGAACAAGGGCAGGACACAGAGCTAAGTGTACTCGATATCCCTTCACATCCATCTCCAAGCCAAATGATCACCGCAAACGTTGAAGTTGTTTCCCCAACACCTCGCATGCATATCAATGCTCTCCCTACGATCGCTGCTCACCAAGTGCCACTGCCGGAATCACGGCCGGCATCCGTCATGGGCAGTGTCCTCTCCCTATTTGGCGCAAAGAGTATACTGAGCCGCGCGCGAGGTGACAAGACCACGTCGGACGTGGGAATTGATGCTACTCAGCATCAAGCAAGCATAACTGAATGGGAACGTCCAACTCCCATACAAGAAGAGCACCAGCCCAGCGCAGTGACGGGACACCGCCGCGTGGGTTCAGGCCCTGGACCCTCAATGCTCAGATATGCGGATGATGATAATGAATCGGTGGTGGGTTCGGTGGTAGGGAAAGGCGCAAGAACTGAGCCCATCTTCGGTGGTAGGTCAGAGTCTCTGTTGGGCACTGGTACTGCTAGAGGCGCAGCTTTTGTAGGCGGACTTTCTGCCGAGGTGATTGTACCCGAAGCTTTTGTGGGTGGGTTTGCAGTGGAAAGCACCGGGAATGACTTTGCCATCCAGTCAAGCATTGGGTCTCAAAATCTTCCCGTGAACCCTTCTCAGACACCCACCCCTCCTGATGCTCCAAATACGAGGTCTATGATTACCGATCCCGAACTTCTTGACTGTGTTCAACAGTTGAACATTGATAGTATCACAGGCACCAACATCGACACCGACAACCCCCTCCTGAACTCTATCCCCAATGTAGATGACCCTGGCAACAACCAAGATCCCGCTCTTACCGTCACTCAAAAACAAGAAAAACCAGGAAAGTCAGAAAGGAAGAGGAGAGGACCCAAGAGTGTTTTACAGACAGCCTTTCAGAGCGCTACGCCCGGTGCACCTGAGACCACATCCAAAGACCAACAGCAAACCTCTGTCCGCGCTCAAACACCAGGTCCTGACTCTCAAAACCCCACAGGCTCTGCATCGGACCCCTTAGCCACTCTAGATGGTCTAACACAAGATGCCGCTGTTTCTGTGCAACGTGCGACGGAGGTAGACACAGACACAACGAAGCACGGGCACATCCGTGGGGTGCAAGGAGCCGACTTCCCTGACAGCAGCCCCAACTCGCCGCCACCGCCCTTCAAGGAAGTGGGAACTCCCATCGAGCCGACTCTTCTTACCCCAGAGCAGACCGAACGCGAGTCCCTGCGCGGGGAATTCTTGATGCGGGAGTTGAAGCAGCTGGAAGTACATATTGCGAAGGCAGAGAGTGGGACGGGGCGGGGAAGTCCAAGTGCATTGAGTGTGGAGAGGCTGAATGGGCTCAGGGAGAGGCTTGGGATGGTCAGGGAGAGAGTCGAGAAGAGGGTTTATGAAGGTGCTTCTTTGATTTGAATTATTTTGGCTTTCGACACTGTGCTAAATCCTCCCCTTTCTCCTTCCATGCACAGATTCCTCCATCGAACTTGGAACCCCACACCAACTTACCCTTTCAGGTATCGATGGCCCGTCGGCCATTGACCTTGTACATACCGCCATTGTAGATCTGCTCCTGGAAACGCCCCATGCAGAGCCATTAACGGTTGTTGGATATATCAACAAGCAGAAGAAGGCAGGCGGAAAGGCAGGTGATTTGAAGAATATTGTTGTAGATTGGGTGAAAGAGTGAGCATTTTTTCTCGTTGTTTCGCCCCCCTTTTTAGCAGATGGGTTTTATTTTATTTTATTTCTTCTTTTTTATGCGGCTTCGCACTAATGCCTCACCTTGTAGGAACAAGTTCAAAGTCCGGAATGACCCGGGGACGCCATTTATTCTGAATATCACATTTTAAATGTTCGTGTTACACGCCCATTGAATATCGTGTCCACAGCGCTTTCACCACCGGTGCGTGTTGTGTTCACAACGACCCCCATACATGTTTTGTCTATGTGGATCTTATCGCGATTTATGTCAATTATTCAACCGTGCAAGTACCCTATTCCACCAATCACCCCCACGACATTAATATCTTACCTATACCACGCACTCGACTTCACACCTGGAAACAGACACTGCTGGACAATGCTGTCTCTGCTCTTTATGCGCTGAATTATGATCACTAACAGATACGCAGTACAAGTTATTCATTTGTATATAGTTTTTTATGTTTGTGCGAATGTTCACTTTCAATGGGATTCTGATTATGCTCTGTATGATTTACTGGGCTGCTAGGCATGTGGTTCATTGCACATGGTCAATCAAGCACTCCGGAGTCCGGAGCATCAAATCACCCGCGGTATGCGTCGGGCATCATGGGATGGATAATGGATCTGCATATGTTGGACTCCGCGATCGTCTTGGTGTTGATAAGTTACAGAGACGGGGTTTAGGGCTGATATGTGAGCCTTAACGCGAAACAAGGAAGACTATCGAAAGCCTCTTTTCAGTGCAGAAGGTCTATCAACCTGTGATTATTCGCTTGCTTGTTGTGTCGATAACACGGCGTGTTCTGGACATCCCAGCGATTATGGTACTGCGATAGCCTGAGAAGCTACTCTCACACCTCTCGAAGCAGCTGGGCTTCCCATACACTGTGCGTACTTGCTGTGCTTTGGCAGCTCGCTTCAGCACCGAAGCGCAGATAATGTGGGTAAGCTCGGGGCTGATTCTGTAGACCTCTTGGAGGAGACCTCGATCGTTTTCTTCAAGGCTACGAAGGCCCCACATCCATGAGGCATGAATTCTACTATAAATTCAGCTTGTCCATGCGTATTTCCATTGAAATCGTGCGGCTCACCTCTCGCCGCAGCTTTACGATGTATCTCAGCATTCTATTCCTCATTTACGTTTTATACGTACTTCATATTTCGCGTGCCGCCCGCGTCATTGTCAACACAGGTACAAATTATGTTCCGACTCAGCTAAATGTTGATAACCTGTGTAAAGACGTTGCCCCAGGGATGGCTGGTGAGATCTTCAGATGTCGCCCGCAGCTATTATCTGATCCCTGCGGTAGTTCCCGCTGCTGACACTCAGGATGGAAGACTGTGGATAACAGCCATCCTCGACGAAATAATCCCAAGCAGAGGCAAGACGTCACAACTCATTACGTCGCGGCCTGAACTGATCGCCCGCAGTCCGTGCTGATGGTCGGCATACGGTAGATGCTCGAATGACGCCCCTCGTTGGTGCTCTTTGGCAAACAGGCGTTCATCAAGAAGTATCACCTAGCCGAGGTAGATAAAATCGCTCGACTTGTTCTAGAGCTACCATTTCTGTTACTACAGCAGGCAACAACAGGGCAAACGAACCGGAACCGACACCAGCCGCTGTTTCTTTTTGGAAGACCGAGGGAATAGCTTCAAAACTGTGTTAGTCTATATGAATGGTCGCTTGACTAGTACTTACTAAAAAAACCATAGCGGCTGTTCAACATGCTGAGGGACCTGTACCTACGCACGTCTTTGGATTGCTATTACAAACCGCAGTCCACGAGAGGATTTACGATTCTTGAGGCAAGCAGTATAACGCCGCAACATGTTGGTCGATACATGCCCTTGCACAACAGACTGACAACGATCGAATCGCAGCAGTTGAAAAGCAGTTTTGAAGCAACGCGGGACTCGGGAGGGTTGTAGAGTTGAAGATTCAAGAAATTACAAGTCGTTACCACTTTGAAGCGCTGACGTTATCTTGTTCGTGAGTCTGAGTGCGTGCATTGGAGAAACATTGAGTGTGTCAGTCGGACTCAGTCCACAACTACGGATTGTTTTGTCACGTTAACCCCGGCAATCGTGTTTCAAGGACATGTTCAAGGGCGTATGACGGAAGAATGGTGACCGACGGTACTCAAGGACGAGTACTTCCATGTCCCATTCAAAATTCAAATGGCACAACTGTTGCTTACTGGCTTTCTGGGCTTGTGGAGGAGAGAGTGCCAAAGTCAGGCGAGTCAAAGTTGTATTTATCTTCCCTTCGAGTAGTGACCCATTCGATTCAAGTCCAAGATATGCAGTCACTATGTAGATGTAAAAAGTAGAAACGGCATGACTTGGACAGACTTGGACCAAGTTGCTTGAAAGGGAGTATAGAAATACGGGTTTTCCCGGCCAAGTGGCTTTCTAAATTGATCAACTGCTTTTCTGAGAACTCAGAACGGGATGTGTTAACCCTATCGATTTACTATCAAATCCGACGCTGAAAATACTCAAGATAAATCCTGCTCAATCTGAAGCACCCTGATTTTGTTTATGAGATGGCGCGTAGTCAGGCAAGAAAATGGTGTTCCGCTCGGAGGGTGTACATTGTCATGGTGAGCCCCCAATTTTTTTTTTGAAATTGTTGCTTGTTAGTGACTCATGAAGTCCTTCTTGCTTGCTAGCTACCGGCATGAAATGCAGTTCACGCTACACACTAGATGCGCACAGGAGCTTCCAATGAACTGGTTGTGATCACGCCCTGATGATGGCAACGACAAGGCAAAACCCCATAATCCCGGCAGGCTGCGGGCACAAACGACACGATAGTCGGACATGACATGTACAGAGTCCGATTGAGAAAATTCCTGAAACAAGGATGACAACCGAAATGATAACGCCTCAATGCAAAAGATCATTTTTTTCACCGAGATAGCAGTCTAGAATCCTCTTGCACAGGTAAGTAGTAAAAATAATACAATCGTGCATGCAGGGAGTGCTTATGGGTCTAGCGAATGGCTCATCATCTTATTCAACATCAATCCCATAATCATCGTCCTACAGCGAGACGACCAACTCTTGGTTTCTCCTAAGCAGAGAATAGCGAAGGGAAACAGTTGTTCCTCCTGACTACTGATACTAATAATGGCTCCGAGGACAGGCTGCGCGCATCTGAGAGAATTTTTGTTGCAATCCCGAATGAGAGGCAAGTATGATTATCTCTTATGAGTTTCTAGCTCGTGGTCGTTACAATGACTACTAACTCTCAGGCATCAGCACTAGTCGCTTGCTCATAATAAACTAAACACAGGATGTTCATAGTATCTCTAAGCCCTTTTGCGTGGTGGTGAATCATGATGAGCCATACTCGGACGTGAGCCGGTACCGCCCTTTGCGACGCCCAAAGCTGCTGTGTTAGGAAACGAGCATAGTTTCTGCACTTGGTAGGATCTCTCCGCCTGTATAGCTTATTCATCTTCCAGAATTGAGACGGTTCAGGATCTTGAAGATGCTGACACTCCTCGAGCGTTCCTCTAATTCGAGTAACACAATTCGCGGTGTTGCCAAGGAACGATCACTGCTTGGTGGTGAACCTAGGTCATACTCTTCTGTCGCATCAACCCGACATTGTTCGCACTTCATGTCAACGCGGCATCATGCAGCGCACTCAGGGGCAATAATATGCCGTATAAATTGGATGAGGAATTCACGCATTCCGTTTCTTATAATTGCTTTTTGTGTCCCAACATCGTCTATTTGAACACGTTTGTTTGATTCAATCTCAATAGTAATATGTTGATCTTGTCTCGCTTTACGGTTGCTCTCACCTTCACATCCTCTATCTTCGGTGCTACTATCCATGCAGTACCCTCCCGCCGCTCTGGGGAGCTTTGGGAGGGATTAGAACACGAAGACGTAGACCTAGGAGGTCTAGCACCCTCTCGCCGTTCTGGGGAGCTTTGGGAGGGGTTGGAACACGAAGAAGTAGACCTCGAAGGTCTAGCACCCTTTCGCCGTTTTGGGGAGCTTTGGGAGGGGTTGGAACACGAAGAAGTAGACCTCGGAGGTCTAGCACCCTCTCGCCGCTCCGGGGAGTTTTGGCTGAGAGCGGGACATAAAGAAGTAGATCTTATACACTTTCGGAACTGAGACAAAGTCGTCTCGTCTTCAAACCAATTGCATGCCTAAAACGGCCGGCGGGAACGGCGGACTGATGGGGGTACGCCTCACATCAGGGCATTCATGAATTGAGAGACGCGTTAGGACACGGGTGTCCTGTAGACTAGAACGAAATGTCCTGCATAGAGTACGCTCTCAATAGGACAAAAATTGGACACAAAAAAAAAAAAAAAGTAGATGCATCTGGCACTTATCTGACGAAGGAGGCCTTTCCTTCCACTTGTGTTTGAGGTCAGTTGACTGTCGGTGCTGACCTCAATCAGCTTCATCGGCAAATCATTGCAACCTTGGAGGATCCAATTTTGCACTGCATGTGAGCGTCTAACCCTTGAATGATGGGCGTGTTGAGGTTTATCATGCTTGCTTCGCTCCAGGACTTTATGACGAACTCTCTACGCTCGAAGCAATATCACATAGATACTGCACACGCTGATGAGCACCTTACATGCTACTGCCTTGATTTCATTACACGCCAGGATTCTATTCAACCCTTGCCATTTTAACACTGTCATCATCCTCTTATAATTCATATTTATCTTGCATATCCTAGCAGCAAACTTCGAAATCTGCTGGCCCTGTTTACAAACACAACACTGCGACATTGGGTGCAGAAAGCAAACCCTAAGGATTTCTATTTTGTACCCAATATTATGATCGCAAGAGACACGTATTTATTCTTGGTGATTGTTTTGAACATGTTGAATTATTAGGGATGCGTACTAACCATGAGTCGCCCAGAAATGGATCGGAGGTTCCGTCAGACATTATGGTTGCATGATGTTTTTAAAGTAACGGTAGTGTAACATCCTAGCGGACTTAGGTAGGCCAGAGATGGAACAGAGCAGTACATAGACCGTTAGCAGAGCGAGGCAGGGGCGTCTGCGCAGAGCAAACTTGGGAGAGCAGTACGTACTGGCCAGTCCACCGAATTACACCATATTTTACGAGGGCCCAACTGGATCAATCCTCGCTGCTCGGACCACTACTGGTAGTTAAAGTGAACTCTCCGGTCCTCAAATTAACAAAAGAAGCATATGACATGCCATTAACGACGCCGGTACCATACTCGTATCAACGCACGTCCGGGGAACCAGGAAATACTCCCAAACCCAAGTACTGGCTTCTACTCAAATGGCAGCCTATACATACTAAGCTGTTTGGCTGCTCGTGCACCCCATCGTCCTTCATAAACCGACTGGTCACCAATCTATGGAAATTTTCAGAGATAAATGCAGTGGGTGCCTGCCAGGCGGCAATCATTTGTACGCTATACATACGTGTGGATTACCATGATTCGGATGGACAGGTTTTATGCCTGCAGCATTTGAACATTTGTTTCTTTACACAGGTAAGTAGTAGTACTCATCCATGTTGGACTTCGGAGATTCACACAAGTTCGATAGACAGACACGCGATCGACAATACACCTAATATTTCAATTTTCCTTATACTATTCCACTTGATATTCCTTATAACTTGTTCTGTATAAAAGTCTGATTCCGCGTAGTAGTTGCCTTGTGCGCAATGTGCCGCGAGTCAACACGCGAAACAAGTCCTACGTTCAGAGTCCCTGCATATATTGTATGGTAAGTTTAACATGCTGAGATTCAGTGCGAAACAAGGCTTACACGTCCACCCACTACTGGCTTGCCTGGGTCTGGTTCTGGAGACTCGTCTTGCGCACATTGTATGGTGAGTTTGACATTATGAGATTTGATGTGAAACAAAGCTTACACGTCCACTCACTACCGGCTTGCCTGGGTCTGGTTCTGGAGATTCGTCCTGCGTATATTGTATGGTGAGTTTGAAATGATGAGATTCGGTGTGAAACAAAGCTTACACGCCTACCCACTACCGGCTTGCCCGGGTCTGGTTCCGGAGTCTCATCCTGTACGCATTGTATGGTAAGTTTTACATGATGGGATTCGATGTGAAAAAAAGCTTACACGTCCACTCACTACCGGCTTGCCTGGGTCTGGTTCCGGAGTCTCATCCTATACACATTGTACGGTGAGTTTGACATTATGAAATTTGATGTGAAAAAAAGCTTACACGTCCACTCACTACCGGCTTGCCTGGGTCTCATCCTGTACGCATTGTATGGTAAGTTTTACATGATGAAATTCGGTGTGAAATAAGGCTTACACGTCCACTCACTACCGGCTTGCCTGGGTCTGGTTCCGGAGTCTCATCCTGTACGCATTGTATGGTAAGTTTTACATGATGAAATTTGGTGTGAAACAAGGCTTACACGTCCACTCACTACCGGCTTGCCTGGGTCTGGTTCTGGAGACACCTACACACATTTTATGGTGAGTTTGATGCATTCGGTGCGAGGGAAGGCTTACTGGGGCCACTCTCACGACAATGTTACGAGTGTGAACACTAGGGCGAGCGGCCTGCAGACATCGTATGTCAATATGTCAATATTTATCAAGATGCGGGGCTTACTAGCACTTCAGTGTTGACGAGGGCCGTTAAGCCGAGGAGAACAACGAAAACAGTAGAGACGCGGATAAACATGATGGTAAGTTGATTTCACTTGTAGAGAGGTTGTCAGCAACTGATTGTTGGCGCCCTCTGTTTTATACCCTACAGAAAAGGACCCTAAGTCGTCTTTTGGATATATGATCATAGTACTGTGGAATTGAGATGAAATTCTTCAGTAGTATTCATCCACTAGCAAAGAGGTCAGCTATCAAAGCATACGTGTCTCGAGTCAATCCGATTGAATGCAGTTCAAATTGCTGCAGAGCTGGACCCTAAATACTTGTTTTGATCAATCCCCATCTTCCAATTCAGTAGGGAGAAGGGCTCTGTGAGCTGAGTTGTAGCAAACAATCGTATTCCCATCTGTCCTACCATGACTCACTTTCCAGCTGACCGAGGTACCAAAAATCATCAAAACCACCGTTCCTCCTCGTAGCAATGCATGACAAACGGCAAAAACGGTATGTTCAATGAGCGGTATCACTAGGCCAGCGCAGGGTGAGTTTCTAACCTTGTGTATATGCGATCTACGCATGCCATCAATTATAAATGTTCATTCGATCCTACTAGGTTCTGATAGGTCACAGCATAGGCGCCGAGCAACGTGGTAGCACTAGTATGGAGGTTGTACACTTAGATGGTAGGGCAGGACCAGGCAGAGCGACTTTTTTGGTGTCAGGACAAAAAAAAGAAATCTCATAAAAGATGTATAGAAGGCACCACTGGACAGAATGAAATAAACAATTGCGGGGTGGAAACGAACATTCCCAGTGAGAATGAAATTTGTTATCTCTCGAAGAGGAAACTTCGTGCTCACCATAGTACCTCGAACACAGTCACAACCTAGTATAAGGTCTCTTGAGATGGGACTATGGAATATGGTTGAGCTTCGCTAAGAAATTTGCATGATTAGGACGGACGAATAATTGTTTGCACTTCTAAGTTAGATGGTGTGGCACCACAAAATTTGAAGTCAAAAACAAATGCACATAGCTGTAACAAATTGTATCCAGGTGCAAAATGAGCGTATTGCAATAGTTTTTCTGATGTCAATTTATGCACCAGAATAACGACACCACCAATTAGCATAATAAGCTATTATATATGGAATATATGATTAGGATTGATGCAGCCTAAGAGTTGATGCGGCCGTGATGCGACATGGTTGAGCCTGACGTGTACGGGCTGATACGGGAGAGTGCTTGTGAGGTGGCATGGATGAGACTTTACACGGCACGAACGAGGCATGGATATTATAAGGCCCGACATGGTCGGACGAGGCTTGATGCCTTTTCCTATTTGTCATCCAATATTAATGACCTTTTTCGCACGCTGTCTCTTATTCATGTCTTGAAACTTGTATCTTAGCTTCTACTTTCTACGGTACAAACAATGAACATTCACAGAACATTAATGGTTACTAGAGTCCAAGTGAACTCGGACCACCATTAATCGACAGCAGAAGTTTGCGACATACTCAAAGGTGATTCATCCCCGGCACAGTATGACAAGAGGCTTGCTGACTCGCGGCTGATTGTACATCATGTGCTATTTGTCTAGTGTCCGTATGCATGGCAGCTAGCAACCATGTCGCAGCTTAATTTTGGGAATCTTAATGGCAGGTAAGGTAGACGACATGCATTTACTGTAAACATCACGTGCTTTGACCTAGGTGTGACGCTACATTAGCCCGGACGGATAATTGCTTTGCGTTCGGTCATATTTCTCATTATGGACTGTGTTAGTCGAGCTTAACTTTATTTACGCCAGGGTAATTGGATGAGCGTGCTCCTCGGCAGCCTTGTCCTTTGGGTCTTCCCGAAGTTTACTCTCGATTTGGGCCTGTCCCTATGCTTTCTACGAGTAATGCCTTGTGCATGCTCCTTAGCAGCCTCGTCCTTTGGGTCTTCCCGAAGTTTACCCTCGTCTTGGGCCTGTTCCTATACTCCCTGCGAGTAATGCCCTGTGCATATTACAATGTGACTAATACATCTCATGCAATCCTCATTGCCACCTCCTTGAGTGGGGCCTGCAGCCTGTGTCTAGCGAGACTCAGTGGGATAAGGTTCTTTACCTCTTCTCACTCGAATTATTTGTCTCGCTAGGTACGCTGTTCTTATTCAGTTCCTTTCTCTTTTCTCACTCGGATTATTCGTCTCGATAGCGAAGTTTTTGAACACCCACCCCACTTACTTTCCCGCCCACGTTGTACGATATGTATAGTTGTAACGTAGTCTCTCTTGACATGTCATAAACAGATAGTCGGAGATAGATGATTTGTTGCTAGAGCCTTTCTCTACAAGATATTTGTCTCCAATTTCCCAAACAGCAAGAATATTTAAAATCCAGGCCTGGCGAGGTAGCGACTGATGTAACATCGGAGCCATGGAAAAATGGCCTGACGGACAGTGAAGAAAATTTAAATCAAGGCCTGGTGAAAAGCGACTGTGACTTGAAAAAGGCATAGACACCATACGTGAAACTAGATTCAAAATTGAGGCTGTTCGTGCACCCGCAGCCATAGACCAGCTGGACATTAGTCTATGGAAAATTCAGAGATACATAGATGCAGTGGATGCCTGTCAGGCAGCCGCAATCGCTTGCACGCTATATGCACGTGTGGACTACCACGATTCAGATGGACAGGGTAAGTCTTACTCTCTGCAGCATTTTAACATTTGTTTCTTTATACCGGTAAGTGGTACTCATCCATGTTGGACTTCGGAGCTTCACACAAGTTTGATAGACAGACACACGATCGACAACAGACCTAATATTTCAATTTGCCTTATATCCGAGCACTATTCCACTTGATATTCCTTGTAACTTCTTCTGCATAAAAGTTGCATTCCGCATCGTAGTTGCCTTGTGTGCAATCTACCGTGGGTTGACGCGCGAAACAAGTCTTACATTCAGAGTCCCTGCGTACATTGTTGGTGAGTTTGGCATGCTGAGATTCGGTGCGACAAAAGGCTTACACGCCCACCCACTGCTGACTTGCCTGGGTCTGGTTCCGGAGTCTCGTCCTGCGTATATTGTATGGTGAGTTCGAAATGCTAAGATTCGGTGCGACAAAAGGCTTACGCGTCCACCCACTGTTGACTTGCCTGGGTCTGGTTCTGGAGTCTCGTCCTGCGTATATTATATGGTGAGTTTGGCATGCTGAGATTAGGTGCGACAAAAGGCTTACACGTCCACCCACTGCTGACTTGCCTGGGTCTGGTTCTGGAGTCTCGTCCTGCGTATGTTGTATGGTGAGTTTGGCATGCTGAGATTCGGTGCGACAAAAAGCTCACGCGTCCACCCACTGCTGACTTGCCTGGGTCTGGTTCTGGAGACTCGTCCTGCGTATGTTGTATGGTGAGTTCGAAATGATGAGATTTGGTGTGATACAAGGCTTACACGTCCACCCACTGCTGACTTGCCTGGGTCCGGTTCTGGAGTCTCGTCCTGCGTATATTATATGGTGAGTTTGGCATGCTGAGATTAGGTGCGACAAAAGGCTTACACGTCCACCCACTGCTGACTTGCCTGGGTCTGGTTCTGGAGTCTCGTCCTGCGTATGTTGTATGGTGAGTTTGGCATGCTGAGATTCGGTGCGACAAAAAGCTCACGCGTCCACCCACTGCTGACTTGCCTGGGTCTGGTTCTGGAGACTCGTCCTGCGTATGTTGTATGGTGAGTTCGAAATGATGAGATTTGGTGTGATACAAGGCTTACACGTCCACCCACTGCTGACTTGCCTGGGTCCGGTTCTGGAGTCTCGTCCTGCGTATATTTATGGTGAGTTTGGCATGCTGAGATTCGGTTCGACAAAAGGCTTACGCGTCCACCCACTGCTGACTTGCCTGGGTCTGGTTCTGGAGACACTTCCTGCATACATTTTATGGTGAGTTTGATGCATTCACTGTGAAGGAAGGCTTACTGGGGCCACTCTCACGACAATGTTACGCTCGTCAAGGCGAGCACTGGAGCGAACAGCCTGCAGATATTGTGTGACACTATGATCATATTTTACAAGATGCGAGGCTTACTGGCACTCCGGCGTTGACGAGGGCCATCAAGCCAAAGAGAGCGACTAAAACAGTAGAGACACGAATAAACATGATGTCGGTGAGTTGATTTCACTTGTAGAGAGGTTGCTGGCAATTGATTGTTGGCGCCGCCTATTTTATACCACAGAAGAGGTATGATCATGGTACAGGGGAATTGTATTCATCTACTAGCAAAGGGGTCAGCTATCAACGCATACGTGTCCCGAGTCAATCCGATTAGATGCTGCCCAAATTCCTGGATACTTGTTTCGATCAATCCCCGTCTTCCAATTCAGCGGGGAGAAGGGCCCTTCGTGCTCACTATTGGAATAGTTTTTCCGATGTCAGTATACACACCAGAATAACGACACCACCAATTAGCATAAGAAGCCATGGAATATATGATTAGGAATTTAGGATGCTGATGCAGGCCTGGGAGTTGATGCGGCATGGTTGAGCCTGATGTGCACAGGCTGCGGCGATATGGGAGAGTGCTCGTGAGTCGTGAGGTGGCATGGATGAGACTTTATACGGCACGAATGGGGCATGGATAAGGCCCGACATAGGACAAACACGACGGTCAGCAACACCCTAAGTCTGTTGTTGGAGCTCTGATAACGATCCCATAGAAGGGAACAATATAGATTGCTGGTTACAAGACTGCAATGGTAGAATAAACAAGGTCCAAAACAAGGAACAAAACTAATTAATTCCGGGAATGCGCCATAACCCAAATTGAAGGTCCGCTAGTCCCGGACCGCCTTTTTCATCCACTCCCAAGGTCGATATCCTCATCGACGATCTCTCTGAATGTTCCTATTCTCCAATTGTATACTCCCCAATTCAGCATTGTATACCTCCATTCTCCTCGAGGTGGTATACAAATTTTGAAACGTTCCCGTTCACGTGTGAGGAAAGTTTTGAATGCTTCATTGGTTCCATACTCATTCTTTAGGTCCTGTTCCGGCTCCCAAGTATTTTCTTCTCTCAGCTGTCCTCTCCACTTCACCAAATATTCCTTCTTGCCTCGTCTCTCCCGACTATCCAATATTTCTTCAACTTCATACTCCCGGTTCCTCCGAGATCTATTGGTGGCGGCGGCGATTGGTCATTGCTGTAACGGAGAAACGGGTGATGTGTAGGGACGGAGAAGGACGGTATGGAATACTGGATGGATCCGCTTCCAGGTGCGAGTAGGGTTTAAAAGTCCAGTTGCACAACCGGTCAAAGACTGCAGACCGAACCGTACCGCAACTTTTTAAGACCGAATTTTCGGTCTCGGTTTCCCTTAATTTGACATCTTGCGGTTGCCAGTTTATGCTACGTTCTGTACAATCCGCAAAAATATCGTCTAATTTTGAAAAAGTTAAAGGGGGGTAAAAGAGTCTCAATAATATGCTAAACACTGAAATTTTTTTCAGTAACTATTGAAGTTAGATCTAAATGTGACGCTCGCTAAAAGCCATCATCGACTATTCGATGATGGCAACCAATTTACTCGTCATCAGTCATTTACTCTTAGTTGCCTTCATTTTTTTAGATTCTTTCATATTCTATGCCCTACAGTATTTAAGCTCGTGGTTTACGTAGTTGTAGGGCAATTGATCTTATCCCCCGAATATCACTTTGGTTCTTACAGTTACCCTGTGTGAATCTCTAGCCTATTCAAACCTCAACTATCTCGTGTACACAATTCATTAATCGTTTCATATTTTTAACTTCGATAAACCCAAAGTTTTTTCCCCCCCTTCCACTATAGTCGTTGTCGAAGAGGCTTGATCACCCTCTGAAACATCGACTCATCTTTAAAAACAAACTCGACCCAAGAAAAAAAAAAACCACCTACAATATCGTTAGAAAAAGGAACATGCCCGTGAGCGCATTAGAACTTGCCTCCCTCTCTCCTCGACTGGCTCGAGGAGACCGAGCGTTGATGGCCGCGTCTCCGACAACGGAGGCGCTGAGTCTCGAGGCAGTATCCCTGCCTCTGGAGACAACAGGAGCAGTAGCCTGCTGGCTAACCCTGCCCCAGAAATCGGTCCTCAGGACATGAATGGGAGGACCCCAAGGTCCCCCAATGCAATAAGTGCTGTAAACAGCCCCGCTGTTAATAATTTAGCGCCATCACTGACTGATGAGACGCACCGAGTCACGGGAACTCGAAACATTGGTGCGCTTGGCACAATGTTCAGTAAAGATCCTCCTACTGGAGACGTTATGGGACAATTACATACCGTAGTAGTCCCTGATAATATGAATACTCCTCGTCTACAGCCTGTCTTTGATTGGTCAGAATCAATGGATGATGAAGAGCTAGGCAACGTGCCTGAGCTCCCAACCACTAGACCAAGCCCTGACACATCCCAAGTCAAGCTTGAGACTGCTAGCGAGCCTGCTGAGCAGGACAACAAACCTGAACCCATTAGACGCAGTGTCTTAGTGAATTACCTACGAGATTGGTCCGAATTTGACGAGGATATGGTTGAGTTCAATCGCCCTGGACCAAATGACTCCGACGAGTCCCTTCGGAAAATCTGGGACGATAACAACAGAGGCAGCTCCATTAGAGTCCAAAACTTCGCCCTAAGACAGTTCCGCAAAGCAGCCAAAGAAGAACTCACCAAGAAGGATGAGGAAAATGTCAATCTACGAGACTGTATTGCAGAACTTGAACTGCTCATGATAGAAGCTCAGACGAGAGAGGTGATGGCCCAGAAGCTGTTCAAAGAGGCGCAAAGTGCCCCCTGCTCCTGAACCCACCACCGCAAACTCAATGCCTGCCATTGTAGAGACACCCAAAATCGAAATGGTCGTCAGTAATGAACCCCGTACTGTAGAAATGGTGACTGACCCACCAGGTAGCAGAGACCCCGCACCTGATAAAACCAGTCAGAAAAAGACTGATACCTGATACTGGAGGGCATCGTCCCTCCTACCTAAGAAAAGTTCAGTTAAACGGGCAATAACAGGAAATCACCCTAGCGATTCTGACTCGTCAAGCCCGTTGTCCGATTCTGAGAGTGACAGTGAGGCGTCATCCACTGAATCCTCGGATAATGAGGAAGATATGAGATGGAAAATTGAAAGGACCTTCAGGAAGTCTTCAAGTAAGAACCTGACACCTTCTACAAGGAAGAAATCGAGGACATTACCAGGAATGACGGATGGATACCTGTCCGACGACCTCAGTGCTCAACTCCTTGCTTTAGAGCCCGAGTCTGATCACGATAGTGACTCGGACAACACTAGGAAGACAAAACGACTCGCACAATGAGAACACCGGGCACGATTAATTCTCCTGAAATATCAGCAAGGGTTCTTGAAGCACGAACCCCCATTCACTTACAATGGGGAGGTCAATGTATCCACTTTCAAGAAGTGGGTCCATGAGGTGCGCGCATGGCAGGACAGGGCAAAGCTGTCAACTCCCCAGAGCTTAAGCATGCTCGGGAAGTATCTAGGAAACAATGCTTATCGATTCTATGAGCGAGACATTCTTGATCTGAAGAAGCGATACTCACTCACCGAGTTTTTCGAGCAGCTCTTTGACTACATCTTCCCGACCAACTTTAGGATGTTGCAAAGACAAAAGTTCCTCGATTGTTGCCAAGATGGCAAGTAATCAGTTCGGGACTATATCCAGCGTCTTCGTGAACTTGCAGACACCACTGGAGACATCAACAAATGGGAGCTGGTACGACAGTTCTGGATGAACTGTAAGCCCTTTATCAAGGCCTCACTAGTGGATAAAGGCTATGATACAAACACCGTCAGTATTGATATGATCAAAAGGAAAGCGCTACGCACCGAACGTGCATTTATAGAAAATGCAAAAGACCCCCACGTCCTTCTAGCTCTAAACCCCACACTCGCAGCAGGACTTGCTAAAAGGGATACCAGTCATAACCGACACAATTGCAGGCATCACAGCAGGTCAGATCGACGATCTCGAACTCACTTGATCTCTGCTAATTCAGTGAATACTTGAGCCCCAAGCACTCGAAGTGACAACCCCCGTCGCAAAGGCCCTGGAAACCCTCGTGACTCCAAACCAACTTGCAACAGGACATACCGAAGCCCTGAGACCCTAAACAAACTCAGGGATTTGAATCAGTGCTTCGAATGTGAGCAAAATGGGCACTTAGCGAAGGATTGCCCTAAACGCCACCGTCTACCTCCAACTCAGCACCCAAAAGCCTCGTCCCTGTGCTCAAATGCAATCGGAGTGACTGCTGCTGACATAAGATCTGCTGCGATCGAGGAAGGTTTTAAACAAGGCCTGTATGGCTTTGCTGTTGGAATCACTGATAATGAACTCGATGAGTTAGAACGCCTGGAGCACGCCAAGCACTTAGTAGTGACTCACCAGGCATTATCTAATCTGCATATTGCAGTACCCCTTACCACTGATGAGTTGGAAGACCCCATCTATTATTCCTATAGACCAGACCGTTTCAGCCTAACTCAATGGGGAGATGCGAGCACGTACTTACTATCAGACAAGCACAATAACAACGAATACATCGTATATTACTCGCAGCTCAGCGACCCAGCATTCGATATCGTTATGTGGCTCACCATCTTAAAGATTCATAACTTTAAGTACCTTACCCACACCAAAACATCACTACGACCTACCTCACCAGGCCCAATCACCACATCGTCGAGGCTCGATCCCAGTGAGGCAGAGGACTCCGACTCCTCGTCCTGGGTTACCTCGGAATGGGGAAGTAGTGATTTTGGGGACAATATCAATGATGCCCCTGACTCCACATCATCCGATGACCTGCCCGGTCTCGAAACTTGCGAGTCGAGCGGTGAAGAGGAGGTGAAACCTACAAGTGAGCTCTTTTTCGGCATGGTTAACAATACTAAGGCTGACTTACCTGACTTGCATTCTCTCCATAGACAGGCAGCCAGACCAAAGTCTTCCGCCCGTATTCTCCCTAAGTTGATCATCGTCGCTGTTCTTCTTAATGGGAAACCGTGCAGAGCGCTTCTAGATTCCAGGTCGTTAGCAGACTTTGTATCTAGTACTATGGTGGATCAATTGAAACTAAAGTATGTGATGCTAGAGAAGCTCATACCACTCCAATTGGCTGTGTCTGGATCCAGAAGCGCCGTCAAAGCTACTACAACAGCCGAATTTGAGTACCAGGAAATTAAAGGTGTACGCACCTTCAATATTGCTAACCTAGAGTCCTATGACGTCATTCTAGGCATGCCCTTCTTGTTTCAGCACCAAGTGTTGCTTGGATTCAACCCATCTGAGATAAAAATCCGTAGCTTAGAGGCCTTACCAATTCGCAGAGCGCAGACTCAGATTCTTGAGCTGAGGGAACTGAACGTCCTAAATTGCACGATTGAATCATACTCGCTGGAACTGAGAGACTATGCTCAAGACATTTGCAATGATACTGTAGACACCCCATTGCCCCTGCTTCAGGTAATTAATCACGTCATCCCACTCATTGACGAGAATACGACTTACTCCTGGAGGCAGTCCAGATGCCCGGAAGCACTGCGTTCCCTCTGGAGGACTAAACGGGATGACTACATTCGCTCCGGGAGATGGGAGTTCTTTAGTGGTACGAACACAGTACCCATGATTATGATGAGGAAATCCACTAAAGATGGTGAGCTGCGTCTATGTACTGTTTTAGACATGAGAGAGTGTAACAAGAACACTCGTAAACTGGCCTCCCCTCCACCTGACATCAAGACGATCCTGTGGAACATTTCGTCAAGACCATTCCGATCACTCCTGGATGGGAAGGATGCTTATGAGCAGATCCGAATTGTTCCGGAAGATGTACCTAAATCACTCTTCGCTACTCCTGATGGTACAATTATTAGCCATGTTATGCAAATTGGAGACTGCAATGCAGGAGTGACGTACCAATCATTGATGAACCATATCTTTGGTCCGTACTTAGGTGTATTTATGGACATATACTTGGATGACATAGTCATCTACTCTAATTCTGTGGAAGAACATGTCCAGCACGTCAAAACAGTAATCGACACCCTGCACAAGCACAAGTTCTACTTGAGCGAGCACAAACTTCAGTTCTTTAAGAACGAACTCACCATTCTTGGTCATGTCATAGATGAGGAAGGGATCCGCCTAGATCCTCATAAGGTGGACAAGATATTACACTGGAAGACCCCTACCTCTAAGGAACTCCTGATGCAATTTATAGGATCAGTCGGCTACCTCACAGCTGGCTGCAACAGCGTACGTGTACACATGCAGCATCTATCCAAAATCGCAGCTCAGACAACTTGCTGGCAGTGAACGCACACGGATCAACACGCCTTTGACCTAGTGCGTGAGTGCGTCAATGCTCACAGGGATACTCGAAGGAAAGCACTTGACTTACCAAACACCCTAAACGGATCCTCCCCCGTCAACTTAGTCACTGATGCTTCATTCACAGGTGCAAGCGGAGTTCTGTCACAAGGCGAATGCGTACAACAGGCAGATGTAGTAGCCTTTTGGTCCGGGAAGTTTAACTCTGCTCAGCAGAACTATCCCATTCACGAACAGGAACTATTAGCGATAGTAGAGTCCTTGAAATGGTTCCGTCACCTACTGATTGGAGTTCCATTTCACATATTCACCGATGTAACAATGGCCACGGCGCTGGGCTCGAAACCAGGCAATCCAATACCTACGTTCATACCATTCCCCGACCTCCCTTGACCTTCCGAAGGCCGTGCGCACTTGTCCGAACCTTCTGCAGGCAGTTTTTCGTGTTCTGAGACCTGTCCGAACCTCGCAAGTTACCATACCATGTCCTATCCTCATCCTTTTGACTTTGCTGGTGCATTTTCCTTTATTCTAACTATATGTTGACTACGTCTTAGTGCTACACGGATGACAATCCCATCAGCATCCTGTCGGGAGCCTCGGAATACGTATAAGCAGCACGCATTGCGGCTTATTACATGTATACTTGTATTCTTGCACGCCTCGCGGCTTATTACATAGGTTCGGACTTGCTTATCTCGCTACTAGTTTCGCCTACGGATTCCGGCCTCTCATGGAAGTAGGATATAATCTCGCTCGCTGGCTACTAATAGGGCACTTCACTTCCCATACTTCGAGCAGTAATTAGTAGAGTCACCTTGGTATAATCGTAAACTGCGCAATTGATCCTAGTTCATTCAGAACGATTGTCTGGCTAAACTGCTGCCAAGTTCGCACTTCATTTATTCTTGAGCCCCGATAGATTAGCATTGTTCTGGACTTCGGACGTTGCGCAAAGTCTTATACTGTTATTCAACACACCGACATACCAACACATCGACACACCGACATATATAGACCTTCGGACAGCTTTTGCAAGCCTCGGAAGGCATCGCGCTACTTCGGACAACACTTTCGCAGCCTTGGACTACCTTTGGTCGCATCGGACAAGTTTCTCGGTGCTTCAGAAGTAGTCTCGGAACTATGGACGAGCATTGAAGAGGTTTTCTTCCAATATATTGTCTACTCTCTAACTGTATAAGACTTCCCTTGCATTATCAAGGTAGTTTTTAGGTTGTCTCTTGGGACAAAGCATACTCGCATCCCTCAGGACTAGGGACTCACACTCAGTGGAGCCCAGACCAGATCTACTCTTTACACCGACCACAAGGGACTGGAGTGGATCACCACTCAAAACAAGCTGTCTCCTCGCCAGGCCAGATGGCTAGAGGCCTTGAGCGAGTTTGATTTTCATATCAGGTACCTCCCAGGCACTGACAATGTATTGGCGGACGCTCTGTCCAGAATGTACAGCAATGAACCGGCTGGCACTGGTTCGGCTACCTAGTGAGTATGTCAGCATGGAGGAAGAAGACATACCACGCAGTCTCCTACTGAACTTTGTGACTGCTCCAGTATACACTGGGACACCTCTGTTCCTGGGTGCTATGGAAAACAGACGGTCAACATGAATAGCTGAGGAGCTAGTGCACGGGCACAGCTCGGAGGACACGAGGTCACTCAAACATGCCGTCAGCATGGACCACAGCCTGCACGACACGAGGTTGCTCAAGCAGGCCATCAGCATGGACCACAGCCTGCAGGACACAAGGTCGCTCAAACAGGCCGTCAGCACAGACCACAGCCTGCATGACATGAGGTCGCTCAAACAGGCCGTCAGCACAGACCACAGCCTGTACGACACGAGGTCGCTCAAACAGGCCGTCAGCAAAAACAACAATGCGAACGACATAAGGTCGCTCAAACAGGCCATCAGCATGGACCGCAGCCTGCACAACACAAGGTCGCTCAAACAGGCCGTCAGCATGGACTGCAGCCTGCACAACATGAGGTCACTCAAACAGGCCATCAGTCGTGACCCCACCAACATCCCTGGCGCTGTTGACCCTCCAGTCAGCATCCAGGGAAGTGAGACCTGTACCACCCTGCCTAAAGCAGTGACAGGTAGCAGTGGCCCAGCTGAACTAAGCAAGTCACAAGGCATCACCAGACGGCCCCGTTCACAGGGAAGTGACTCACCTGGCTCGCACATAAAGAAAGTGACTCTGAAGTTAGGTAAACCCCCACCAGAATCACTGGAGGGCGGGTCAGCAGCAATGACAAACGACAAGCCTGAAAAGGAGAAAATACAGAAGCTGTCAAACAAGCACCCACAGTCAACTAACCTGGACCATGACACCATAAGCAGAAAGTCTGGGCAATCACTTGACAGTGCGCCCGTTGACGTAAGCAAGTCTGGGCAATCACCTGATCACATCAGTGCTCCCAGTCAAAATAAACAAGTCAAACAGGGACCCACAATGCACTGAATCAGAACACTGCATGCCAAAAGCCACTAGTCCCCTCCTTGAGTCTCCGCCCACCATACCTGAGATAATCAGCCTTGGTGACCCAAACATAGACATCTACAAGTCGATAAGAGGCCAGTACCACAGGGACCCATTCTTCGCCAAAGTGCTGGTGAACCCTGGATTGTTCAAAAACTTTGAGGTAAGTAATGAACAAATATTCCTCAGGGGTGGAGAGAAGCGCACACTGTGTATCCCAGACATCAAACTTGGCCCAAGACATGCCTGTGAGATCATCATCTCTCACGCACACTCGATTCTCGCGCACCTTGGCCCTTCAAAAACGCTACTGTACCTCCGGGACAGTGTTTGGTGGAAAAGCATGGCTAATGATGTTCGGGCATTCTGTGAGTCATGTCCCACATGCCAAGTATCCAAACCAACCAATCATCACCCCTATGGTTTACTCGAAACGCTAGAGGTACCGATGCGCCCTTGGGAAACGATTGGGATAGACTTCGTAGGTCCACTCCCAGAATCCAGGACCCTACATGGCACCTTTGACATGATGCTAGTTGCCATAGACCACCTAACGTCCATGGTACACCTCGCCGCTATGAAACAGACCTACCGTGCGAAGGACGTTGCCGAAGTAATGTTTCACTTGGTCTATAAGCACCACAGGATGCCAGCAAATATAGTAAGCGACCGTGATACACTATTTACAAGTATATTTTGGCAACGGCTCAATCAGCTCACTGGAACTGAACTATGCATGTCCACCTCGTTCCACCCTCAATCTGATGGTGCCACTGAACATGCTAATAGGACGATAACTCAGATGCTCAGGCAAATGGTCTCGCCCAATCAGCGAGACTGGGCAATGAAGTTACCCACAATTGAATTTGCCTTTAATTCAGCTTGCTCGGCCACTACCAAGTACCCACCATTTGTGCTCAACTATGGTAGACTCCTGCCTCCCCTGATTTGGAACACAAACTCCGAATATCCTGGAGTATGTGTGTTTGCTCAGCGGATGAAAGACGCCATTATGGACGCTCACGACTCCATTATAGCTGCTTGAGTGAAGAACACCGAAACCGCTAACCGAAAGCGAGTTGACTCCCCCTTTGTCAAAGGAGACCTGGTGTACTTATCCACCAAGAACCTGTCATTGCCAAAAGGCCGGGTGCGTAAGCTAGCCCCCAAATTCATCGGACCTTTCAAAATACTCAATGACTATAAGAATAACTCATTTCTCCTAGACCTGCCATCCCACCTCAAACAACAGGGACTGCACCCTGCATTTCATGCCAGTCTACTCCGCTTACACATCCCAAACGATGATCATCACTTTCCAGGGCGACAGCTAGAACATGTGTCTGATATTGGACACCTCGAGGAATGGTTCGTTGCAAGGGTCACAGACCACCAGGGATCTGGAACTGACTTGCTGTTCAAAGTCAAATACTCGACTGGTGACAGAGTCTGGTTCCCTTACCACCAAGTCTCCCAGTTGGAAGCTGTGACTCAGTACCTGGAAGCCTTAGGTGTTCCTAGCATCTCTCATCTCCCCAAGAAGCTCACCTCAGTATGAGGCGATATCCCCGTTAGTGCTATTGAAACTTTCCAGGCGGCCCGGGACTCAGTATTCGGTCTTACCAACCGAATAATTGAAAATTTCGCATCCGACGCTCGCTTAGCTCCTGTCGCCTCATCCTATTTAACCAGGCAACCCTTGGAAGCTGCTACTCCATCCCATCGAGACTTGCCCATGCCTCCCTTCACATCTACGTCTCCTGACTCCAATGACATGGTCGTTGATGAGTCTCCCACCGTTGTCGAAGCTGGCAAGCATACCCCTCGCTGATGCGAGTAATGAGAGACGGTGTGCTGTGAAGGCAAACGAGAGGCTACAGTAAGTGTTAGTGAGTGTTAAGTACGACGACGAACGAAGGGATCTCACCTCAGTCTTATGGGAATAGACTGAGGTGGAACAACGCGGGTGCGAGGACTATATACAAGTCCGCGTTAGCGATGATGTAAATAGTAAGCATGTTATAGTACGTGTGAGCAGCAAGATAAGAGAATGAATTACTAACGAGACTTGCAGATTACGTCGAAATATCCAACACTCCCCTTCAAGTCTAGCATAGTCCGAGCATATCAACAAACTTCTGAACCTTCGAACGAGCGAGTGCCTTTGTGAAAACATCCATGACATTTGCGCTTGTTGGGCAGTATACAAGCACGACCTTTCCATCACTGACAGCTTCTCGAATAAAGTGATAGCGGATATCAATGTGTTTCATGTGCGGATGGAATTTGTTGTTCTGGGTGAGGGTGATAGTGCCTTGGTTGTCGCATAGAACGATGGTGGGACTGACAATGGGCACGCGAATTTTGCCAATGAGGCTACAAAGCCAAATGACATCCTTTAGTGAGTTCGTCGCAGCAACATACTCAGCTTCCGTTGACGACAACACAACAATGTTCTGCTTCCTCAATCCCCAAGCTATTGGCATTCCTGCAAGTGATACAATGTGGCCCAAAATTGAATGGCGATGAGGTTGCGAGCCCCAATCAGCGTCAGTGTAGGCCAACATGCCTTCGTTAGGATCTGTGAGGTTGAGACGAAGGTTTCATGTGCCTTTGAGATAGTGCAAAACACGTTTTGCAGCTTGCCAATGGGTTCTGCCAGGGTTTTGGGTGAATTGAGCGAGAGTCGAGGTTGCAAATGCAATGTCAGGGTGCGAGCTGAGTGCAGCCCATGCTAGTGACCCAACGAGTTCTTGGTAAGGGACATTTTGCATCTCATTGGCATGCTGTGCTGTTGTTGGTGACTGGTCAGTTGAGAGCATGATACCAGGTTCGAGAGGTGTGGAGATGGTGTTGGCATGTTGGAGTCCAAAACGATCAATGAGAGTGTCGATGTAAGCACGTTGGGATAATGATAATGTTCGTGCTGTTTTGTCATACTTGACTTCGAAACCGAGCAACCATTTGATTTCTCCAAGATCAGAAATCTCGAACCTCTTCCTAAGCTCATCTTTCAACCATTCTATTGCCTCAATAGAATTTGCCTCAATAGAATTTGCCGTGGCGGCCATGTCATCAGTAGATACAGAGACAACAGTGGATGACTTCTCGTCATGTTTGAAGAAGACCACATGGTCGACAGCTGATCATGTGAACCCAATCTTGCGGAAAAATTCACATAGTGTCTCGTACCATTCAAAGCCGGCCTGCTTGAGTCTGTAAAGACTTTTCTTGAGTTTGCAGACCTTGCCTTCTTGACCAGGCTTGAGATATCCAGGAGGTGGTCTCATATAGATGTCCTCAGTCAGTTCAGCATTGAGGTACGTGTTTTTCATGTTAATTTGGTGGATCTCCCATCCTTGGCTAGCAGTGTTGGCGAGAACGGCTCTGACAGAAGGAAGTTTCGCGACGGCAGCAAAGGTTTCATTGTAGTCAATGCCTTCTCGTTGACTGTTGCTGTTGGCAACGAGGCATGCCTTGTACTGTGTGATGTCGCTGTTTTGTCTTGCTTGGCTTTGAGAATGAAATGGGAGTTGATTATGTTCACATCAGCAGGTGGATCAACGAGGTCCCAGGTGTCGAGCTTCTCGATTGTGACAATTTCATCATCCATTGCTTTCTGCCACTTTTCTGCATCTGGACTACAAAGTGCTTCTCTGATGGTTGGTTCATCGCCAGGGGAAGATGCTAGAGCATAGTGCATGAGCATAGCAAATTCATCGTGCGGGAATTCATCTTCTAAGTCTGGTGATTCTTCTGTCCATGTTGCATTGATTTGTTTGGCTCAATTGAAAACATCTCGGCTATAGTAGCCTGGAGGGAATTGGACACGGCGAGTTGTGCGAGGTTCGGCAGCTGGTTCGTGTTCGGGAAGTGATGCTGTAGGTGAAGCAGGAGGTTGATGATTGACGGTTGCTGGTGGAGTTGATTGGCTAGTTGTGACGGAAGATGGTGTTGGTGTCACGGGAGTTTTTGGTGCTTCACTAGTGGGTTTCGAGGTGTTGTGAAGGACAATGCTCTCATTCTCCCCTTCGAACTGCACATCACCTGTAGTAGTAGCTTCATCAGGAGCAAACCTCACATCTCGTTCAACTGATACTCGACGGGTGTCAGGCCAGAAGACTCAATACCCTTTACTCTCGCTGTCATACCCTAAGAACTTCCCAGCTTTTGCACGTTCATTGAGCTTTCCCGCATCTAAGATCTTGATGTAGATGGTGCAACCAAATCTCCAAATTCCCGAAAGGTCAGGTTTTTCGCCATGAACAACTTCGAATGGTGTTTTGTTGGTGAGAGCTTGTGTGGGTGATCTATTTTTGAGGTAGACGGCGTGATTTATGGCCTCAGCCCAAAGAGCTTTAGGGAAGTCTGCACCAATAAGAAGAGCTCGAGCATGCTCGACGACAGTTCGATTAACTCGCTCGGCAATACCATTTTGTTCGGGAGAGTTGTGGACAGTGTATTCATGATGGATTCCGTGTTTCGATAGATATTTCTTCATCTCGTCACTGGAATATTCACCACCACGATCAGATCTAATGAACTTGACCTTGGCATTGTGCTGGGTTACGAGGCGTGCAATGTGCTCGGTGAGTGCTCTGAACACTCCACTCTTCTTCTGAAGGAAATCAACAGTCATTTCATGGGAATAGTCATCCATGAACATGACATAATAACGCTTCTTGCCAAGTGATTGAACTTTAGCTGGACCCCACACGTCAGTGTGGATGTGTTCACCATACTGGGTGGCTTGTGAATTCAACTGGTCAGGGAATGGTTGCCGTGTGATTTTGGCTTTGACACATGTCTCACAGAATGTGTTAGAGTCAGGAGATGAGGTGATCTCGATACCTTCAACCATGCCCTTGGTTATCATGGCCTTCATGGCTGCAAACAACATGTGACCCATGCACTGATGGAGTTGAGTCAACGACATCTTCGTTTTTGGTTTTGCGGGGGCTACTGCAGCTGTGTGCTTCAATCCTGCAATCCAATAAAGGCCATCAACCTTGGGAATCCTCACAATGAGCTTCTTTGGCTTCTGTGACCAGATTTCACACCATCCCAGCTCCATATGGATCGATAATCCCGCGCGAACAATTCGGCTTGTGGAAATGAGGGTAAAGGCTATGTTTGGCGTGTATAATATGTCCTTTAGTGTGACTCGGGAACGTGCCTGACCATTTGGTAGCTCTATTTCAACATCTCCTCGTCCAACAGCATGAAGAGTTTGTCTGTCAGTGACATTAATAGGCTTCGGATCAATGGTAGCAAAAGTCTTGAACTTCATGCGGTCAGGACAAAAATGGGAGGTGGCGTCAGAATCAACAATGGCACTTCGCTTTTCGGCAGGAACTCGAAGTACATTAGCTTCGTCAACGCAATTAGAGGTCAAAAATGCATAATCTGTTACGACTTGGATGGTATCTGTTGGCGACGCTCAAACAGAGCGTGTGTTGTCAACGGTCGAGGACGTCCTTGGGCTAGCCCAAGGTTAGGGGTCTTACTTGGCGAGGCTTTGGCAAGTAAGATTTGACGCCTATGTCCAAATCGGGTAGCTTATGTCAAGCGGGTGCTAGACGATAAGCTGTATCTGCCAAGGCTTACGACACCCGAAGGTTAATCGTAAGATCGTCGTTAATTAGAAGGACAGAAGTCCGACTAGTTAACAGGGGCTTTGCTCGTCGACGAAGTCGATGAGTAAAGATTGAGACTAAAGACTTATCTGCGAAGAGCAGATAAGAAGATAGAATATAGACTGCTGGCTAGGCAGAAAGGATCACTCTGGTGAGAGTAGGAGGTCAAGAACCAAGTAGATTCAAGTTAAGGAATATGGTACATGGTAGCGAGTTTATATAGAGGACAGGAAGCGTATTAGTGGGTGATAACTCATACTACCAAGAGAGGTAAATGGCAAAGGGTAGAACCATAAAAGGAAGGCACGTTCGAGGTGAGACACGGGTGATGTTACGACTTGGATGGTATCTGTTGGCGACGCTCAAACAGAGCTTGTGTCGTCAACTGTCTGTGGACGTCCTTGGGCTAGCCCAAGGTTAGGGGTCGTACTTGGTGTGTCTTCGGCAAGTACGATTTAATGCCTATGTCCAAATCGGGTAGCTTATGTCATGCGGGTGCAAGACGATAAGCTATATCAGCCTAGGCTTACGACACCCGAAGGTTAATTGTAAAGATCGTCGTTAATTAGAAGGACAGAAGTCCAACTAGTTAACAGGGGCTTTGCTCATTGACGAAGTCGATGAGTAAAGATCGAGACTATAGGCTTATCCGCGATGAGCAGATAAGAAGATAGAATATAGACTGCTGGCGAGGCAGAAAGGATCACTCTGGTGAGAGTAGGAGGTCAAGAACCAAGTAGATTCAAGTTAGGGAATATAGTACATGGTAGCGAGTTTATATAGAGGACAGGAGATGTATTAGTGGGTGATAACTCGTACTACCGGGAGAGGCAATCGGTAAAGGGTAAGACCATAACAGGAAGGCACGTTCGGTCGAGGTAGAACGTGCTAGATAAGAAAGTGAGTCAAAGATCGAAAATAAGAAGTAAAACGTGCAGGGGCACAATCGTGCAGCTGCGGATCTAAGTATATGTCGCATGTGCGACTGCGCACTGAGTCAGAGATCAAGAAAGGGAACAGGGCAAAGGAGATGCGTCGTGCATCGTATCATAGGTTACCGTCCAGACGGTAAGGGTAGAGGGGACTGTCCACAGGATCAGTCGGGTAGTGAAACGGAGCATGGGTATGCTTCGTCAGCGAAAGGGTCCAGCCAGATGTACTGGCTTTGCTGAAGCGACAGGTAGAGGGTGAAAGGGAATGCGAGGATGACGAGGATGACAAGGGTGAGGTCAGGGTAAGGGTATGATGCAAGGGCTGATACGAGGAGGATTAGGAGAAAAATGGTAGGGGCCCAAGCGTCTAGATGTTCTTGTAACAGGTGAACCTGAACGTGCAGATAAGAAAGTGAGTCAAAGATCAAAATAAGAAGTGAAACGCGCAAGGGCACGATCGTGCAACCGCAAAGCTAAATATAAGCATGCATGTGCGACTGCGCACCGAGTCATGGATCGAGAAAGGAAACTGGGTAGAGGGGATGCAGCATGTGTCGTATCATAGGTTACCATCCGGATGGTAAGGGTAAGGGGACTGTCCACAGGATCAGTCAGGTGGCGGAACAGAGCATGGGTATGCTTCGTCAGCAAAAGGATCCGGCCAGATGTACTGGCTTTGCTGCAGCGACAGGTAGAGGGCGAAGGGGAATGCGAGGATGACCAGTATGACGAGAGTAAGGTCAGGGTAAGGGTATGATGCGAGGGCTGATACAAGGAGGATGAGGAGAAAAATAGTAGGGGCCCAAGCATCAAGATGTTCTTGTAACAATTAGAGACCACTGGTTATCCTTCCTTGTCATGGATTGCTGATGCTTGACAGATTATCCATTACCGCTCCCACAATGGATAATTTGCCAGACAGCTCAATTTGGTATGTTTCTGCTCATTCTGGCTCAATTCCTCATGTCAGGACTTCCCACAATAATACTACACCGCATTTTTGGCCACACAGTGTGGGAATTACCCCACAACACCCAAAACATTGCCCATTTTGGTATTCCCCACAATATCAATTATTCCCACACCCTTCCCACCTCACTGCAGCTTTACCACTGCACCACAATAGGTCCCCCCATGTATCTAAGTAGTAGTTCAGTATATATATGTATCACATAATATAATAGACCACTTTTTTTGCTCATTTGTATGCCTGCTCCTCCTCCAGGGGCAATTCAACATATGATAGGATATAAAACACTTTCGCACTTTTGCCCCTTTGGCAGGGAAGTATCCTGGAGCATTCAGAACATGTTTAGTAGTATATATGAATATATTACCATCTTTATTTGACCCCCTGAAGCGCCCTATATCAACACATACAATATATGTACAGAAAACACAAAATAGGTTCGCATTTTTTGGTTTCTGGCCATATGAGCTTGCAAAAATTGTCCCCAACATCTGTTCAACAGTAGGAATAATGTATCAGGAGCTCAAGACCACAGAGAAAGATCTTTTTGTGTAGTGCATTCACTCTCTCCTGGTGGTATACCTCCTGTGAAAGTTTTTCCTGTAGGACTGGACCTTAATTGAAGTGAAGAGTTTATTTCTGTGTATATTTGGGGTATATTCATTATATAGCTGGCCCAGGACACACATAGGATCTCTCTACAGGAACAAAAACATCAAACATCACATTTTTGACATTTTTGATCTTTGTCAGTATCTTACCCTTCCACATCTGGTCAGCCATCTTCATATATAATCAGTAGTACATCCAAATATGTGTTTCATGTTAAGGATCAGCTAGATATATGGTAGAAAGGTGACATATAATGTAACGGGGGCTTTCTATTGATTAGATGCCTATATGATAGCAAAGCCTGCAATAAGTGATCAGAGACCTGTTACGACTTGGATGGTATCTGTTGGCGACGCTCAAACAGAGCTTGTGTCGTCAACGGTCTGTGGACGTCCTTGGGCTAGCCCAAGGTTAGGGGTCGTACTTGGCGTGTCTTCGGCAAGTACGATTTAACGCCTATGTCCAAATCGGGTAGCTTATGTCACGCGGTTGCGAGACGATAAGCTATATCAGCCTAGGCTTACGACACCCGAAGGTTAATCGTAAGGATCGTCGTTAATTAGAAGGACAGAAGTCCGGCTAATTAACAGGGGCTTTGCTCGTCGACGAAGTCGGTGAGTAAAGGTCGAGACTATAGGCTTATCCGCGAGGTGCGGATAAGAAGATAGAATATAGACTGCTGGCGAGGCAGAAGGATCACTCTGGTGAGAGTATGAGGTCAAGAACCAAGTAGATTCAAGTTGAGGAATAGAGTACATGGTAGCGAGTTTATATAGAGGACAGGAAGCGTATTAGTGGATGATAACTCGTACTACCGGGAGAGGCAATCGGTAAAGGATAAGACCATAACAGGAAGGCACGTTCGGTCTAGGTAGAACGTGCTAGATAATGAAGTGAGTCAAAGGATCGAAATAAGAAGTGAAACATGCGGGGGCACGATCGTGCAGCTGCGGATCTAAGTATAAGCCGCATGTGCGACTGCGCACCGAGTCAGAGATCAAGAAAGGAAATAGGGCAAAGGGGATGCGTCATGCATCGTATCATAGGTTACCGTCCAGACGGTAAGGGTAAGGGGACTGTCCGCAGGATCAGTCAGGTGGTGAAACGGAGCATGGGTATGCTTCGTCAGCGAAAGGATCCGGCCAAATGTACTGGCTTTGCTGAAGCGACAGGTAGAGGGCGAAAGGGAATGCGAGGATGACGAGGATGACAAGGGTAAGGTCGGGGTAAGGGTATGATGCGAGGGCTGATACGAGGAGGATTAGGAGAAAAATAGTAGGGGCCCAAGCAGTCTAGATGTTCTTGTAACATTACCCCGGTTTCTAGGACTGAAATCAACGAGTTCAGTTATCCATGTTGTCATACCAGGAGGGGTCGCAGTCGAGGTCACGGAGTATGTCCATGGCTTCCAAAGCATTCTCTTCTCTATCTTGTTCGAGTCGTGCAGCATCGTGATCATATGCTGCCTCTAACTGACGCATGTCAGTGTAGAACGTTTCCGAGGATATTCCTCGACGAAGGATCTTCTTGCCGTGAAGACGAGGGCAGAAGGGAGTGAGATGTCCGGGGGCGAACAGTCCACAAATGCGGCAGAAGTATCGCTCGCATTGTTTCTGTTTGTGGCCGTACTGGTGGCAGACCCTGCACTTAAAGTTGCACTGGTAGGGTTGTGGGGTCGTCCTAGTGTGTACGTGTCGTTAAGTATCTGTTGCCTGGTGGGATCTTGGCCCGGTACATGTCGAGTGGTGGGTAATCCGAGTGCAAGGATGCGCTCGGTATTCAATCGGCGACTTCGTCGGGGTCTACGTGTAGGTGGAGGACAGGGACAGGGGTATCGTCCCTGATGATAGGTGACCCGATAGATAATATCGGTATGTCATCGGTAGAGGTGAACCCTGGAGGGGGAGTGGTAAGACGAGCTTCCAAGCTCGGTTTGTCTTCTTCGTTCGTCTTTCTCCAAGGTGGTGTGCGAGTTTCCTCACTCGACTTTTCTTCTTCGTGCTTCTTCTTCCCTTTATAGGGAGCAGGTAACGGGTCGTTGGCTACGACCTCGTCATTGATGATGGCAGCTCGGAGTTCCTCGAGCTCGTCGCTGGTCATCATCCTGTACTGCTCTTCTTCGTGTTCTTCGAACAGTCTGTCGATTTCTTCGGATGTGAGGTTGGTAGGGAATAAGGTTGGTTCGTTCAGGGGGAGGGGTTGGAGCACTGCACTCGGCAGTACGCTCGACAACGGTTGCCTGTACAGGCGGTTTGTTGTATGCGATTTCTTCTTCTATCTTGACGACTACGTCGCCGAAATTCCTGGATGCGAGAAGGTTCAAGAGGGCCCTCTTGGCCTTCGTGACGGAGTATCGAGTGATCGGGACTATGGGGAAGGATGCCGTATGGTCCGGTTGTGAAAGCGACAGTGTCAACTGCCCGAAACGCGTTGACAAGCTCCAGGAGAACCGTGTCTTTGGTTCGGTCAATATAGCTGTCGAGTCTAAGCGCGTACTGCGCGTCGAGAATAACTGGCCTCCCAGAATGCCTTCTGAGAGTCCGGGGTCTGCGTGAAAGGAACTGGTGAACTCGTGGATGAGTTCGACGATGGAGGGTGTGGAACCGAGGGAGATGGAGGAGGCATTGGACGAAGTGGTAGACATGGAGATGATGGTAGCTGGTTAACAACTGAGGAGCTTTGTTGTCAGCTTGAGTCTCTTCTTATAGTCCTTGAGCATCTCCGCTGCGGACTTCAAGTCCTTTTCTGGGATCCACGTTCGTTCGGAGGGTGGATAACCAACCCAGGAGACCAGGTATCGGTGTTTCGTTCCGGTACCCCTGTGTTGGAGGATCGCTTCTATTTCGTAATGTTCTTCCCCGTCGATCAGGTCCGGTGGCGGTTCAGTATAGTTTGGGCCATGCACGTCCGTTTCTTGATAGGAGGATAATTCTGATGCATGGAACGTGGGGTGAACACGCCAGGTGGCAGGGAGTTCGAGGGTGAACGTGATAGGGGAAAGGACCTGTTTAACGGTAAAGGGTCCGTATCGTTTCGGTGCGAGTTTCTTTGAAGGGAAGTGGGTGATCAAATGCGCAGCAGACAGCCACACCTTGTCCCCAACCTTCCAAGGCTGGTATTTTCGCCCGAACGTGCGTTCTGCCATGCGTTGCTGCGCAAGGCTATGGCATGCGAGGGCTTCTTCGCGGATCTTCGCGAGTTTCTTGACTCGGATCTTCTGCTGCTGGCAGAGCTGAGTCGGGGAAGGCGTAAGGTATGCCTTGGGTTCATAACCCATCATGAGGTAGAACGGGGATGCGTTCCGAGCGGAGTGTCGTCTGGAATTGTGGACGAATTCGGCCATGGGAAGGTGTTTGGCCCAATCGTTAGGGAGTCGTCCTACAATAGATCCGAAGGTATGTCTCCAGCTCCTGGTTCATTCGTTCTGTCTGCCCATCCGTCTGAGGATGATAGGCAGTGGAGAGGGCTACCTGGTAGTCCAGGAGCCGTCCGAGTTCTTTTGCTAGCTTCGAGGCGAATTGTGGGCCTCGATCGGAGATGATCTTGTCGTATAGTCCGAATCGCATAAACACCTTTTTGTAAAATAATTCAGCAACGCCCTCTGCAGTGATGGTTTTCTTGCAAGGCGAGAAAATTACCCCCTTCGTAAGCCCATGGTCGACCACGACCATAATGGAATCATAGCCGGCGCTCTCCGGAAGATCAGTGATAAGATCGACTGAAACTTGGGAGAACGGTCGAGTACAGGTGGAGGGAATGGGCATAAGGGGAGGTGTGGTAGGGTGAGTGTCGGATTTCATCTGCTGGCACATAGTGCAGCCATCAACGTATTGTCGGATAAAGGTGCCCATGCCGGGCCACCAATAGCTTTTCTTGACGTTCCATTCGGTATTGGAACGTCCGGGGTGCCCGGCAGTCGGGTGATCGTGGTGGAGCTCCAGAATGCGCTTCCGGAGGTCAGGGGGAACGTAGGCTCGGTCCTTGAAATAAAGGATGCCTTCGTCCATGCGCCAGTCTGACAAGGCAGACTTCATAGGGGGGGCGCAGAGGACCGTTCAGGGCGTCAGCTGCTGTCTTTATAGTGAGATCAGCAGGGTTATCATTCGCTGCTTTGAACTTTGACGCTAGAGCAGATGTCAATAAGTTTAACAAAGAGCGAATCTGGGAGGAGGACAACGTCCTCGTTATCTCGATCCTGAATTGTCATGATCCGGTCGTCGGGAGAGAGCATCGGGTGCAGCAAGCTTGCTGCCCGGGACATGGTGGAATTGAAGATCGTACTCGCAGAGAGTGAGCTGCCAGCGGGCTTGCCGGCGTGTCAGCGTCTGCGAGGATCGGAAATACAGGAGGTTCTTGTGGTCGGTGAAGACGATCACCGGATGGGGATTGCCTTCAAGGAAGTGTCTCCATGCCTTCAGGGCACGGATAACCGCAAGAAGCTCTCGGTCGTAGATCTGATAATTCCGTTCCGCAGCGTTAAGGGACTGCGAAAGATATCCACATGGGTGGTAGGACCCATTGTCGTCGGTTTGTAGGAGGACTGCTCCTGTCGCAAATAGTGATGCGTCTGTGGCCAGTGCAAACTGGCGAGAGGGATCGGGGTTCCGGAGTACAGGTTCGGTGGTAAAACATTGCTTTAGCTTCAGGAACGAAGCTTCGCAATCTGTGGACCAGGAAAACACGGTGTCTTTCTTTGTGAGGTCGAGGAGGGGGCGAGCGAGGTCGGAATAATGGGAGATGAAGTGACGGTGAAAATTGCAGAATCCTAGGAAGGATCTGACTTCTTTCACCGTCGATGGAGTCTGCCATTCGCTGATCCCCTTGAGTTTTGCCGGGTCCATGGCAACCTGTCCGGGTCGGATGATCATCCCAAGGTACTCTACCTCTTGGGAGTCGAAAGTGCACTTTTCGGGTTTGAGGAAGAGTTGCTCCTGGCGGAGCTTCTCTAAAACTCTACGGGTGCGTATCTGGTGTTCTGCAAGGTCAGAGGAGAATATTAGGATGTCGTCCATGTAGACGATGAGCCATCCTTCATCTATCTCCTTGCTGAACGTCTGGTTCATGTAGGCCTGGAACGTCGCTGGCGAGTTACAGAGGCCAAAGAACATCACTTTTGGCTCGAAGAGTCCAAAAGTTGTTGAGAAGGCTGCCTTCCATCTGTCGTCGGGGTGGATCAAAATATTGTTGTATCCTGAATGGACATTGTCACAACCCAATAACGAATTAACGCTGGGCAGAGACTAGGACTCAAACGAAGGTTATCACAACAAAAGGATAATGAGCAGGTACGTCTTGGATTGCTACAGTGTAGATACAAGAGGTTTGAACTAAGGAACTATCGACCAAGACTTGTTACCTATATACAACTATTGAGACGGAGATTGAAACTGAGTTACAACTACTAGCCAATCATAAAAAGAGAAAGGGAATCGTACCATAGAACATTGTAGAATATTAAAGAAGTATCACGTGACCATATCTTATCTTATCGTATCTAATCTAATCTATTCACAATCAAAGAACTCGTCTTCTTCATCAGTCACATCGAAGACACGTGTTGTGGGCGCTAAAGGTATTTTAGGAATGATGGACGCTTTCAGGGTAGGGTTAGGGTTTGACTTAGGCGTTGTGTATTGGCGTTTAGGAAGATTTAGGAAAGAATAATGGTTTGTTAAAGGTACTCGTGACATTACCCCCTCTCTAAGGTGAGTGTCATCACGAACGAATGAAGGTCAGATATTCTTTTCTCTCCATCGTTTGAAATCTTCTGTAAACAGTACTGAGCCTTTGATTCTTCGGTATTTTCCGGCTGCGGCCGTGGGATTCTTTTTATGGAACTCCGCTAAAGGAATTGGGGCGTTCTTCAAATTCTCTTCTGGCTCCCAAGATGACTCTTCCTTCGGGTATCCTTCCCATTTCACTAGGTATTGCAGCTTTCCTCGGAACAATCGGCTATCTAGTACTTCTTCTACAGCAAATTTCTTCCCGATCGTCAATCAATTCTGGAGGTGGTCGGTTTGGAGGAGGATGAGGAATCAATCGAGATTGCATGATATGGCGTAAGCAGTCTACGTGGAAAACTGGGTGAATCTGATATTTTTCCGGCAATTTCAACTTGTAGTTCACTTCACCGATCTTCTCTAGTATTTCAAAGGGACCTAGACGACAATCTGACAGTTTTTGACTCGGACGACGTTTGTTTAAGATTTTTTGCGTCAAGCCAGACCTGTCTCCTATCTTATACTGAGGTGCTTCTTTACTCCTTTATCATAGAAACGCTTCATGCGCTCATTGACCATTTTTCAGAGTATTTCGGCAGCATCTCTCGCTCTTTCATCTGATCAATTCTCTCATCGGCGGCGGGGATTACGGACATAGAGTTTGGATGAATCGTGAAATCTGGGTTATACCGTAAAGAACTTTAAACGGACGTGACCGGTTACTGTGACTGACATGTTGGTGTGAAAACTCTGCTATCGGCAGCCAAGATACCCAATCATTCTGTCTGTATGACGTGAACATGCCAAGTATTGTTCG